>NC_083636.1:31076041-31768958 GCF_963576545.1 Limanda limanda | reverse complement strand
TCTCGCTCTCTCACTCCTGCAGGAGCTTGGTTCAGTCTTTATTATTAGGGCCCGAGCACTGACAGGCACTGACAGACATGAGGCCCTATTGAAATTGTAAGGATTATTATTCAGGCAAACAAATTGGCTTTTTGAGGGCTTTTATTTGGTGACTTTGCATGATTTTTTGAAGGTATTCCCTTTTCGATTGACATTCGTTTTCCCTGTCCTGCTTCGTGTCAACATCTGCACATAAATACATAGATCAAAGCAGCAAGTGATTAACTTTTCTTAAAGACAATATTGGAAGTAGTTGGTTTAAACAAAAACTGTTGGCAAATAGACTATCATTGGTTGGCCGTGTCTGCTTTGTCTTACACGTCCACGTAAACAAAACAAACAGATTTAAAACAAGTCGAGATGGAAAAACAAACAACACAACCAATTATATAAGCAAACGCAAAAAACAACTTTCAGCCAACACAACCAAAAACAAACAATGTGTCGTGGACTACTGCATATTCACGCACACAATTCGGGTTTTTTAATGGACCTCGGGTAATCAGGCCCAGTTTTCCACTCACTATAATGCCAATATAATTTTTGCAAAGATTTTATATATCTATATATTGCCAATTCCAATCCTTAGTCGCCCTTTGTGCTGACTCAACACAACTTAGAAGATGTTGAGTCTTAATATATGTATTGTACAAACTGGCTAATGTGTACAACTTCAAGCAGGGTTGTGTCTTCACTTTGTCGTCCCTACAGGCAAGAGACCCTACAGGTGTATTGTCACCCTGCTGGAAACAAATGCAAACACAACCGCAGGCCCATTCAGTGAAGAGAGTCTTATGATAAATAAACAGGCTTACATGTAGATGCGTGGACAAGCTGGCGGGCAGGTATACAGGCAGGTAAACATCCGGCAGCTACAAAGTACAGCTAATAGACACAAAAGGTTTATAAGCCGACAAACCGACAAGGAGCTGCTGACAAAAGGCAGTTGTAAATACAGGTTTGGGTGATGAGGGAGGTGGGATCAGGTGCGTGGGCGAGGACGGAAGCTGCGGAACAAGTGGAATTTTGGAAAGACAAATGACAAATTAAAGAAAAGTGCCACATCAGGTGGAGACATGGAGAAGGGCAGGTCTGGGGATATGAAAGAGAACACATGGCCATGGAGAAGTCGGGCTGGTTATTATTTATTTTTTCAGGCAAAAGGAAAAACGCATGCAACGATTCAAAATGCATGTGCTCTCCTGCTCAGTGCTGCTTTGCAGTCCAAGAAATTTTTGAAATTGTATTTTATAGTTGGTACTTTCAAGGGTTGAGCAATCCTGGTTAGTGTTGAAGTGCCGTCAAGCAAGACACTGATAATTTATAAACTTCAAAATAAAGTCACCAAAATACTGTAACCAAATTTGCACCTTAAGATATTCAATTGGATGCATTTTGTAGATGTAATTTAGCATTCAAAAAAACATTGGTCTTCAATTATTTATTTACTTGTTCAGTCTGAAATTTGGCAGCAAAACCAGACCGTGTCCAGTGTATTTGTTATTCTCTGTACTAGCACTGTCCAAGCTGTTAACAAAAGAGAAACTATCTTATTTTGTGTGCCTAGTTTCCCTTTGCTGAGTTATCATAAGGGGCATTGTGTATCACTCCTGCTACTGATGAAAGGTCAATGTTTAGTGATATTTACAGACTTTATTAGTGGTTATTCTTTGGTCTATTAGTGTTCTTAGGTAGACTCAAGAGGCACTTGTTTATTCTGTTGTGTTGATTCTTTGTTTTCTCTAGAAGTTCAGATGCACTTGTCCAATACTATTTTAACCTCAGCATCTCGGGTTCAACATTTGTAAAATTATAAATTATATTTATAGTGTTGTTATAATTTTTCAGTCAGTTGAACTAAATCCTGGAGAGAAACATTTTGGGTTGTTTTGTGTATCTATAGGCCTACTTTAAAAGCACTTAGCATTTTTAATTTTGGTACTTGTACTTTTACTTTTGATACTTAAGTACATTCCAACACCAGATACTTTTGATACTTAAGTACATTTAATATGAGCAACTCTAAGACTTTTACTCAAGTCATTTTCTGACGAGTGACTTTTACTTTTACCGGAGTCACTTTCAAGTAAGATATCTGTACTTTTACTCAAGTATGGCTTTCAAGTACTTTATACACCACTGATATATATATATATATAAATGGTATATTAAATATATATTATACTCTCATTATATTATTATTATTAAGTATTGTATCAGAGGCTTAAAATTATCGTATTTTGGAGGAAATAATTGTGCGGCAGTTGTATTCAAGAAAATTGATAACAACACACGAACAATAAATAAATTCTTATTCTTATGAACAGATTATTCTTTTATAAAACAAATAGCAAATGTTAAGAATTGGCTGGGAAGACAACATGTGAGAAGAAATGCAGAAAAAACACATGATCCACATTCAAATACATCATCAAGCGTAGCAGCTGAAATATCTATCTTTCTCTAACTGATTATTACAACTGCTAACACTATGATAATTTTGGTCCCTGACATGGAGGTTAGTGATCACTGTTGGAGAAAACACCATCAAAAGACATCACAGCACAGTAACTTTTATCAGAAGCAGAATGTGATAAAGCACTTGTAAAGGAATCAGAGGAATGCTATGAATGAATCTGAATGCTGATTGAATTCAAGAATCTTATTACCACAACATGAGAAAAAAAGTTGACAGCTTAAAATTCCCAGTAGACAAATGCAAAACCTGAAATGCAAAACCACACTGTGCATTGTTCGTTAGATAATTAAAGGTGGGGTGAAACTGTAGGAGCGTTCTGAAAGTAAAACTCCCCCAGGCTGTTACTGGGGCTTTCCAGGTAATTCGATGACATTAGAGCTGATGAACCTGTTTATCGACTCAAACAGGCAAAACAACAACAAACTGTGTTTTGATATTTCAGATGTATTTTTAAGGGAGGATTTAAAAAAAGAAGAAATACAGATGATTACAGATGATTACTGTGTTGAACCCTGACGATCTCCAATGTTTTTTTTTACACTGACCATCACCATTTAAAACCCTGTATGAATTTGAGTGTAAAAGAAACACAGAGTAGTAAATAGTCATTTCTATAACCTGTTAAAAATACATCACTGACAAGTCACTAAAGGGCAGCACCACTCAAATTACATTTTCTTCACTGTGGAAACCTACTCATCCTCACGGGTATTGAGACTCAGAATTACCTTCCCTCTCTTCTTCTGTTCTTCGTTCAGTCGCAGGTAAAACTGTGTCTGGGGTGTCTCAGGTGGGTGGAGCGATGGTTACCGGGGTTACGGCTGTGGCCCAGAAAACTGTGGAGGGAGCAGGCAACATTGTCGCTGCCACAGGATTGGTCAAGAAGGACCCGGCCAAACAGGTAAGAAAGATACCTTTGATTAAAGTCAAATATTATTCATTTTTTTAAGAAGTTTTAATACGTATTTGATGTTTAGTGTCAAATAGGAAATTGTCCTATTGTGATAGCAACCCCTAGTGTTCTCCTGTGGACAATAACAATTTTGATTGGTGCAATATATTCTTACCCTTTGCTAATATCGTGTTGGCCTACTTCATAATGAACGTTATTACTTTGTGTAATCTAAATCACAAGGTCGTGCTGAATTCAAGTAGCAGTTATACCTCCTGAAACACAAACAAAAGTTTAAAGTATCAGCCATTCTGCTAATGCGAGATTCTAGCCTGATCCCCAAATTCCCACAATTTGTGAAGAACACAATGATGAGTGAGCTGACACAGGTGTTCGCTTTTAACCTAAATAAATAACATAAACAGCAAGTAGCATCCACTGGGAATCAGTGATAACATTTGCAAGTTAGGTTAACTCGTTTCTTAAGTGTTTGTGTAGCTAGGTAGCCTACTTTGCCAACCTCTATTTTTCAAGTGAAATATAAACTTTATCAGCAAATTGTGTTTCCCCCGTTAATAAAGCTGGACCACATGACAGCCCACCAAAATTGGAGCCAGGAGGTTATGAAACCTGTCTCCTCCATATTAGCAGATGGGACACAGAACAAACTAAAAAGTCAAAGGAGATGTCAGATAGATTTAAAGTAGTTCTATCTATGCTTATGTTTCAGTGTTCATTTTTTTGGTAAATTTGGTTTTGATTAGTTATTTATGATATAAGGACGGGGCGAAATGTCATGATTGATGGCTGAGCTTGACTCATAATTGGTTGAGCGTGTGTATGGGCGGGACCTCAATACCGCGGCGCCACACCCCCATCACTACTGCACTCCAAGTGACATCAAATTTGCAAAATGGGCAGCACCCATATCTGGGATGTTCTAGCTTCCTTTTTGTACGATTGGAGGAAGTGGAGAGGTGTTTTATATAAAGTCTATGACGTGTTCCATTCAGTAGCATCAACTGACAACGCCAACCCTCAACTGTTGCCATGGTAATGACAACCCAAAGGCTCGATGACTTTTACCACAAATATATGTTCATAAAAATATTTTGTTCAGATTAAAAAATATAGATATATATAAACGAGTACACAAGGGCTGCTGTATCATTATGCTTAGTATTAAATTCTTCCTATAAAGTGTCAAGAATTCAAATTTCAGATTGACTCACAACATGCACACATTCAAAGGCATCTTTACAAAGGGCAGTTCACAGCACAGCACATCAATCCATTTCATGCCGCTGGCTGCCGGCTGTAACTCTTCACTGTATCAAAATGGCCTCCTGACCTTGAGTCATTTGTCATCACTTCTCATTTCTGATGTGTGTCTTTCTTCTCTGAAATGAAAGCCATTATATATTGTTAGCTTTTCCTGCATTGTTCATCAGTCAGTCTCGCCTTTGTTTGTCCAAAGGTGGAAAGGGACGCATTTCACCATCGCAAACAATTTACTGATGCAACACACACACACACACACACACACACACACACACACACACACACACACACACACACACACACACACACACACACACACACATTCCCATCAGGGTCTGTTCAGGGTCAGGAGCTTCAGTTTTTACTTTTCTGGAAATTTGGGGCTTATACAGTTAGAGTCCACAATTTAAAAGAAAATCTAGATTACAGATTAGTTACCTGATAAAATGTAGGGAATCATTAGATTTAATATGGTATATTTAGCATCACAATAACCACATAAAGTATTGTACATATTAAATAACATGTGGAGTGGATTTTCACATTAAAACAGTAGACACACATGGCTTTTCCACATTTAATATGACATAATATTGAACATGTATTTGAACACAATTCACAAAGTTTGCAATGGGTAAGGGTACATTTTTAAAACTACTAGTTCAACATATCTGTGATTATTCTCTGCCATCCAGGTCATAACATCATTAGTTATACAAGTGTAAATAGATCAGAATCAAAATCAGAAGAAATGTATTGCCAAGTAGGTTTGCACCTACCTACAATGAACATAGAAACATAAAAACACAATAAATACAACACACCTAAGAAAAACTATAAAAAACAATATATATTTACTCACTATAAAAGGACTTGCTTTTGTGTCTTGAGGAGGTTTCACCTCTCATCCAAGAGGCTTCAACAAAATTTTAAATAAAAATAAAATAAAAGAGTAGAAGTTCCCACAGTTTTAGCATTGTGAAGCAATTCTTTTACGAGTAGGTCTAGTTTGTTTGTATCTCATGAGCCTACTTGGGGGCATAGATGCGATACACACTGTTCATACTTTTTTGGTGGCAGTAATACTAAGTTTTTAAATATTCACAATAATCTGCCCAATGCATTTCAATGAAGGAAATGCATTCATGCTTACAAGAAAACCTTGTGGGGCGCCTTTATTTACAACTGGCAGAAAGATCCTCACCCGAAAAGGCTACAATTGCCTCATTCTTCATCATTCATGCAAGACAAAAACGCAGCAATACCTGTTTTTCTTTTTTTCGAACCACACTGTGATACATCCGGATTAATAAAGTGTAATTTGATTTCTGGAATCACCGTCGCCTCTCATATCGTCCCTGTGAGTCGCAGGAAATAAGTCAATCAAACATTTCCTTTCGGCGGCGTGAACCTCGTTGTCTAATGTTTGTTGTGGTGCTAAATCTCCCGTCCCTTAATTAGAGGTGAAACACGGGGGAATCCATAACAGCAAATTTAGACATCAACCAGCCACAGCAGCAGCAGCAGCAGCAGCAGCAGCACACACACACACACACACACACACACACACACACACACACACTGACACACACAAACAAAAACACAGCTCTGTTTTAATTGGCTGTGATCAGGGAAAAATACCCTAAGACACAAAAGAAATGATATTTCCTACAAACATCGACTCCCGTTGTTGTGTTTTTCTCTATAACTGATCGCAGTCCCCCTTAGAGATTAAACAGAGAGGCAGCTCCACCTGTGGATGTGATCAGCCTCATCGTGAGGAATCCTGACGAGCCAAACTGGCAAACACAACAAACAGATGGACAAACAGACACACAGCTGACTGACTGATAGGAAGATGATGGGCTGACTGATTGAGGAATGAAAATCCTGGCGTTTCCAGCGAGAGATTGACGTGCAGACAGCGGCGGATTGACCTCATTTAACCGCCGTCTCCAGGCGGCTCGGTCATTAAACGTCATTAATATTGATTTGATTTGAAAAATTTATGCCAGGTTGAGAGAGAGCCCATCAAAAGATCGTCTCCCACGTCTGACGCACACATAAACGGTGGATGGTCGGACGCTGAGCCTTGATTAATCCCCTCATCTGGTTGTTTCACTAATTCATCAGCTGCTGGTGAGGCCAGAAAGGTAGAAGGGAAACACAAAGTGTCCTCATACAAACACGTCTTATTGCCCAGGTCTTTTCAGAGACATGCAATAAAAGAGGCCTCTGTAACTCACGTCCCCAGGAGGTGACTCCTGCTGGAAAGTTGCTCTAAAACAACACAGTCGTTGTAGGAAGAGGCTCTGTTTGATTTTGCTTTGAGCAATGTGGTTTACACAATCTGTGGAAACCTGCTCGTCCTGTTGGATTTGTCTTTAAAAATGGCCGAACAAATCTCAAACGTCTGGCCAAAGTTTAATCGGACCCAGTTAATAGAAATGGCGGCGTTTATTGGCGTCTCTCTGGCTCTGCTGAGAGAACAGATGGAGGCGGTAAATGCGACAGCGGGAGGAGAAGGTGCAACAACTGGTTTCAGGTTGTGTTGACCGCCGCATGCACACATCAGTGCTCTGTGACCGCTCGCCATTAAGGAAGGTCACTTCAATGGCACAGTGTAATCAAGGCATCCTTTGTGCCAGACACGGGAGACGTCACCTCGCCAGCGCCCTTCATTAGCGCCTCGTTTCTTCCACCGCAGCCCACTCACTCAAAAGGACCAATAATCATAATGACTGCAATGAAAACGAGTGCAAGAGCTGGGTGGATACTGTGCATTGTTTAGATTACGTTTTCTTCTGTCGATCCGACATGTTTTCCTTCTGCACGCTATTCTGAATGTTTTCCCTCAAGTATGAAAAAAGAAAGCATCCAAACCAGTCCCACGTTACAGATGCTGTGCACACGTTTTCTCTTTTTTCCCAGAGTGATGAGGCCTCAGCAGCACAGAACGTGGCAGAGTCACCGGTGGATACCGACCCTGCTGACGCTACAGAGGTGAGATGGTGATCTCAAGCTGCAGGAACAGTTGATAGACTGAGCCGATTGTCAAATAGGTTATGCAACATTCAGTTGGTTTTTTATCAGACCACCTTAAATCCCCGTTGGCTTCTGTATTGTCACAATTTTCACTTCAAATGATTATTAGCTCTGGTTTTTGGGGAATGGACAAATTCAAGCAAGGGTTTTTGCAGCTAAATGTTAAATGTTAAACACTAGCTCACGGTGAAGTGCAGTTTTATGCACTTCCCATCAGACTGAATAATTTTTTAGATAAATTAATTAAAATTTAATCATCAACAATAAATAGATAATAAAAAATGATTAATAAATAATTTAGAGAGGCATTATGTTCTCTTTTTTGTGCAATGTAACAATAAATAAATGAACAAAGGGACACAGGATTAAAAGTAGGAAAATGTATTTTTCAACACAATAAAGCATAAAAGGTTCCATACTTATACCTGAAGACACTGGTTTTGTTCTGGTTCAGCCTTATACTGAACAACTGTACAAAGGTTAAGGATAGGGGAATAGAGGAACATTAATATTTTAATTATCTCAAAAAAATGTTACATTTAAAAAAAAATAATACATTTAATGGTAGTTTGTCTGTTTGATAATCTTCCAAAGCTGAAAAACAAATCAACATGTCACGTTGGAACCGAAGGACAAAAACCAACCCCATTCAGAGCAGTAACATCTTAAAGGTTGTGTTGACATCATTTGCTTGAGACAGTTTCTGAGGTTTCTATCATTACGCTGTCTGGAGATGTTGGATTCAAGGTTAAACTGCTCACATCACAGGACGGTGAATTCACAGCCCAACTCTTGTCCCTCTTCTCTCTCAGGAGGACTCTGATGACTAAACTGACTGAGAGCTTCACAATCAAAGATCGATAATCAACACATTCCATGTCGCTCTGCCAAGTCCCGTCGTGCCTCGTTTTGGTCCTTTATGGAGTCCGTGCCCAGTGTCTGTGTGTGTGTGTGTGTGTTTTGTTACGTGTGTCTGTACAGCAGTAAATGTGTAAGTGTTGTAGAGAAAGTGAGATGGTGTGTGTGCGTGCGTGTGTGTGTGTGTGCCTTTTGCACATCAGTCCTGAGACGGAGCTCGAGTGGGTGTTGTCTGTGACCAGCTGTCATTAACAGTGAATCCCTCCCACTGAGAAGGCCACCTGGTCAGTGTGTGTGTGTGTTTGTGTGTCTGTGTGTGTCTGTGTGTGTCTGTTTTCCGTCAACTGTGTGGTCAATAAGTCAAACATGGAAATATACCATGACTTACCACTTCAAGCACCTAAGTGTCTCTATATGAATCAATGACTTGCAGTGATGTGGTTGAGATGAAAGCATAATGATATCCTCTATTTTTGCCTGTCACGTGTTTTTCGCGGTGGACTGTAAAGTGCTGAGCTATTTGTGCGTTCACGTGTTTTAGTTTATTGCTGCTATAACAGATATATCTCATACTGAATGGACTTTTGAAAACCAAGAGCATGTAAACTATTGTTCCGCTTCATCGCTGTGATATGAATTTATTTGGGTTTTAAATGTGGAATAAAATACGTGGAATAGTGGTTGTTTTTGTCATGTATCATGTGTGTTAACATGTTTTAAATCCATCGCTTTGAAGAGCAATGACGACAAACGTGTATTTATCGACCAAAGGATGTTAATGTAATGAGGTTTACGAATGATCATGGATAAAGCTTTATCACATAATAATAGCAACAACAAAAACATTAACTCGCATGGAAATGGTAAATAGAACTAAAGTCACCCTGAGGCAATGGAAACTGTTCTCTTCCCTCATACCCCATGCCACTCAGCCATGGTGTAAACTCTTACACATTCAAATATAATGACATGTTTCTGCTCAGTCGAGTGAGGAGAAAAAGTCTGCGAATTATTTCAAGAAGCAAAATCACATGTGGCAAAAAGCCAGGAAAGATAAATGTGTGAGATTTTGGTTTCCTTAAAGTCTGTTAATCTGTATCATGACATAACTTACTGGATATAAATATACAAAGCAACATTTACATAATATTTTCAGAGTAGTTTATAGAAAATAGGACATGTACTGTTTACCCTGTGGCCCCGTCAGCCATTTCTGAGATTGTTGCCATGACAACGTTATATATTCCTAAAAGAATTGATTTCTAAAAAAGTGCTACATATGTTAATAATCAACACAAACTAAGCACCAATAATCTCAGAGCGGTAAGAATTTCATCAATATATCAATGTATGTACATTTCTGTGTAACCACACTGGTGTTATTACAGACTTCAGAGGGTTAATGAGTTATAAATGCTTCAAGTAACTTTCAAACCTTTTCAACACATTCAATCCTCTCTACACAGGACATTCAAATCTTTTCATTTTCTCTTTAGTATTTATAGAGACTCTTCCCTATGATTTCATGATAATTAAAAGAGGTTATTGATGTCACGGAAGGAGCATGTGTTGATGTGTTTTAATTTTCATACACTGTGTCAAACACGGCGAGCAACTCCCCCTAGAATAGACACAATTTAATGAAGTTGATGTAAACACAGTGACGCCTGAACTCAGTCATCTGATCCTCCTGGTTATTATCTCATGAGACGGCGGAACAACAGAACCGCCAGTCAATCCCCTGACAACAGCAGCAATAACATGTGTAAGTGTGTGTGTGTGTGTGTGTGTGTGTGTGTGCCAGTTGTGAAACAATCATCTGGGACACAACAGAAGTGTTTGTGCACCAATCACAACCTGCTGTTTTCAGGATTTCATTATGTTACAATGTTTCATAAGAGGAAATGTTTTTAGTATTTGTTGTAAAGGGGAATAATAATCCTGTCTGTAGCCACTAAACCAACCAGTGTTATATCACAATAAAGCATGTTGGCCTTGGCTGAGCGCTGCACCCAGCTGCAGGCTCCACCTTGTGGAACAAGAAAGACAGAGGCAGACATGTTACCAAGGTCGGTCCTGGCATCGGCTCTGATTCTTTTCCTCCGGGAGACAGTTCTGAACGACTAACACCACAGCCACTAAATGTGTCTTCTTGAGAAACTTTCTTTTAGTCCCACAGCAGCTCTCTGCTATGTTGTTTACTGACGTCCAGCAGTTGGTTTGTTTTACCTCCAACAAGACGGTTTGTTTTCTGTCCATGTGTTGGTTTGTTGGTTGATTTGTCAGCTACAAAACTACAAAATGGATTTCCACAAAACTAAACTAAAAACAGTTTACTGGGATTATTCATTTTTTGGATCCGTTTAGAGGACTGGTATTTTTTTTAGGTTTATGATTCATCCTGAGTAAGTCCCACAGATCGTTCACCACTGAAAACCAGACCAAACTTTAACCAGGTCTTCCTGTCAGACAAGTCAGACTATAGGTGTGACTAGTGGGCACCAGTCAACCTTTGAGTGACTGCTTCCTGTTTGAATTCTTTGCATCACGTGAACAGCAGATGTGATCACGTGTTTCTCACTGTCATCATCCGGAAGATGAACAGCTTAAGAACGTTTGAGTCATAAACCACTTTAAACACAAAAGACTCCTCCTTGTATTCTCAGTTCAGAGCAACTTTATTTGACACATTCTTGAAATCGTGTGTCTGTGTGTTGATTCTCATTTAAAGTAGGAAACGTTTTTGTGTAACAGAGCTACCAGTTTCACATATTGAACATGTAAGAAGGACTAATGAGGATTTGAACCTAATTGTTCCTTATAAACACAAGTGATGAGGTTTACATTATTGATTCCTCCTCTACCACGGTATTGGACAGTTACAGTACATATATTTTTATTCCCTGGGAGAGGGATCCCTCACTTGCGACTCCCAGGTTTTTTTTCCCTGTTAGATGTTTCTTAGTTTTTCTTCACTGGTTGAGGGTGAAGGACAGAGGATGTCACACCTTGTGCAGATTGTTGTTGTTTCCCTAAGATGTCCCAAGATTTTGATTCGTGAAATTTGGCTTCACAGATCAAATTTAAGATAAGACACCATTAAAGATACATTTGGTTTTATTGTTCCGGTGTAGCAAATTCTAGCGATGGATTCTCGTGCAAATAAAGAGAATAGAAACAAAATAACTGCAGTTTTGTTGAGTGATACTTCCAACAACATCCAACGTCACATGAAATGTCTTCTTCACAACTCTGTGAGCAATCCTGATTTCTCAAACAGTCTAAAATGTGTGTGATAATCAGGTGAATTTGTCCTTATGATAAAAAAAAAAAAAAAATGGATCTAAGCAGTTCAGAGTTCCTGAAACTCAAACCCTGCACACAGGTTATTATGAACAGGAGGTGTCCATATGAACAGGAACTGACAGTGGAGACTGAACTTCTACACTTTACTTCTTCTTCCTCCTCTTCAGGGCCTTCCACTCTCCCTCCTGAGTGGCCAAGCTGCCAAAGAGTTCCCTCACCTTCCTCTTTCTCTCTGCGTCTCTGGAATAAAAAACAATGTCGAAAAGGTTAAGAGGCTTTCACAAGAAACATTTGTTTTTCACTTTCACATGGAGGTTTCAGTTTTATCCGCACCTGGTCATGACTTCGTTGAGCTTCTCTTTGGCCAGGAAACGCGAGTCCTTCCTGATCTCCCTCAAAGCTCCTTTAAACTCCTTCTTGTATTTGTGTATCATTCGCTCCTTCTCTCGCTCCTCTTTGGTGCCGCCACGTTTCTTTCCATAGTCCAGCCTGACAAATTTTTGAATGCAAGCGAGATGTGTAAATCAGATGCACTACCAAAAACATTTGTGTGTTTAATCCTTGCTTCATTCCTGCTTACACTTCAACAAGCTTGGGCGTGAGCAGCTTCAGAGGAATCGGTTTCTTCTTGTCAAACACCAGTCGACTGTTGGTCACAGGGGCACTGCTGACGGCCTCCAGGATCGTACTGTGAAGCTCCTGCAACAAAAACAACAAATATTACAATCAAGTTAAATTTAAATAAATTCCTTTAAGGCATTCTTGAGATAGCATGTTGACAAGAATGCAATGGGACATGCGGACAACCCAAAAACAGAATACCTCCGGCAACCGTCGCCAGAGCAGAGGTATCGAAAGATTCCACATGCAATGAAAAAATCTCAGAAACTGAAAGAGAGTGAGAGAGAAACTTTGACACCAACCTGTAGAGGTTCTGGTAACGTTGTAGTTGAGAGGTGTTTGGAAAGCAGCGTTCGGATTGGCTGGAAGATGTTAGGAAATGATGCGAGGTCTTTGTAGAGGAGGCAGCAGCGCTTCACCAAGTCCAGGCAGGTTGACAAACACATCAACCTGTGGAGAGACGCACAAACATTAAACTGCTGCTCCCTGTTACTGCATGACTTCAAATACATGTATTCATCTTTACACATTTAGACAGCACAGCGCTCTGTCCCCTGCTGCATCACCCGGGCGGTAATTAACCACAGCTACTACACTCTTCACACACCCCTGCTGTTGGTGTGTGCGTGTGTGTGTCAGCGTGCGGCCTGAAGGAACGCACAGAATTAGAAAATGACTGGGCACCAGGTGTGAGGAGCAGGAGTCACATGCAGCGCAGAGGAGACTGGACTGGATCTGCTGAACAATAAATCAATAACAGCAAATATCTGTTAATAAACCGATACAGTAAAATCCAGTCAGATTCCTTATGAATACAAATACTGTGTAATAAGTGCTGCTTTCAAATAAAGACATTCGATAATTTAGGGGGCTGTTAGTCGATGATCAGAGACACAACGTGTTTTATAATTCTAAATCTTTTAGCTGATATAAGGTATATAAACATTTAAATTGCCGATGTTAGTATGATCTTTGTGACTCCTAATTTATTCATTTATATTTAGAAAAATATCAAATAAATAAAAATAAAGACATTTTCTAGCATATTTTTTCAGTTTTATGGTATGTTATGGTATTAATAGACGGTGAGTAAATTAACAAATAAAATGTACATTTTCCCAAGCTGTGCAGATCCCTGCTCTCCTGCAGCCCGTTTGGAAGCTGAGCTCTGTGCCCACACACCAGCTGCTGTGTGAAACTGGGCTTACGACACATCACAACCACACGAGTGATACGTTATCAGCTCCGAGCCACACAATCTGTACAGGTACAGGGGATAGGAGAGGCGTGTGTATTAGTGTGCTTCAGGTCTGCATTTATAGAAAAATAAAGGATCTTGTATTTTCTTAGTTGTGTAAATTAATAAATCGGACTTCTTCTCTTCCTACTTGTCTCGCTCTTCATTGCTCACTGAACACGAGAGGATCCGCGAAGACAAATGATTTTCTCAAGTCTGGTTCAAAGATCATAAACCTTTTGTCTCTACTGGAGGAGATGAGGGACAAAAATGTGTTTAAAAAATCAGTTGAAGCCAATCTGCAACTAGAGCAGCCTGCAAGAAAAAAATGTTGTGTCTCCCGGAGTTGACGTCTTTTCAGGAGAAAGTTTCTGTGAAGGTTACTTCATTGCTGACCTCCAATGCCGGTTAAAACTAGGAAGTGTGAAACGTATTCTACCAAGCATTAGTTAAGATGCATGTCGTATTTATGGAGGATAAATGAACTGTTTAAATGTTGTGGTTAAACAGAGGGGAATATGTGGGACTAGGCTTACATTTTTCCTGGATCAAACAAACAGGATATAATACATGAATTAAAGATTTTATCACTGCAGATGTTTCATGCCGCCACTCCGACCTGTGTTGGTCTCTGTCCTGGTCAGTTGTGAGCTCCAGGTGTTGGGCGGCAGACAGCGGCAGGCTCTTCTTGTTCCAGTTCTTGCAGGACTCAGAGTCTGACAACACCAGCAGATCGCTGTTCTTCCCCGATGTTCTAAAAGGCGGCACCATTGTGTAACCTGCAACACAACACCAGAGCTTGTCAGCACTGTTTTACGTTGTTTCATGCTGGCACCGAAGCATACATGACACATACATGTGGAAATGTGCATCTACCTAGAGAGGTCTTGTCCTGCACTGCCAGGTAAAGTGTTCCAGCCAGGAAGTTGATGAGCTCAGGGAGGAAGCGCTTTGAGAAAGAGACGTACTCCACTGCCAGACAGCACAGCACCAAACCTGACGTCACGTCCTGTAACGATCTGACTGGACACTGAGGACAGAAACACACAGAGGTGTGATGATTGCAAAGTGAAATGCTGAAAACCTAACAGCCACAGAAGGTTGTGTAATGATTAAATTCACTACCATGAAAACAATGTTTTGATTCAGCTGCGGCTCTGGGAATTCGGGAAATTCTAAATTTAATAATTAATAATAAACGTCTGAGGCGTGTATATGAAAACAAAACTAAATAGAATATAGGATAGGATAATAATAATAACAATAGGATGAGGGCTGGACTCTAACAGAAGGAGACATGGTGAAATCCCATTAGAAATTACAATCACACAAATGGGCCTGAACAATCACAGAACAAAATCCTCTCTAACAACACAGACAATAACAATCCCACTGAAGGAGCTGTATACCTTGGTGAGAGCCTGGCTAATGTAAAGCAGAGCTGGAGTCGTAACTGGGTGCCTGAAGTCCGAGGTAGGGAACAGGAGGGCCGTCACCTTCAGGTAGATCAGCTTCAGACACATAGGAAAGGAATAAGCAACAGTTACTTTTCATGTGATATATGGAAAGCAAGTGATGGAATTTCCATTGGGATGAGGGAGAACGGTCACCTCTTCAACTTTGATGCAACTGTACCAACAAAAAAAATATTTACCCAGTGGATAATCTCCAAAAGAAAAACTGCTAGAATCGAACATCAATCAAAGATAAGACAGAAACGCTCTGTATCTTTGTAATAAGGGAGCAGACATAGAACTATTTATAATTATAAGAAATATTTTGTTCACTATTAAGAATAATACAAAATTCATGATGATTCTCATATTTGAGAAACAGAAAAAAAACAAATACTTTGGTTGAAAACGAAAATAACTCAAATCCCCAATAATTGATCAAAATCTAATTAAAATACACAATCATTTATACAGTTTATTGGATTCACAGTAACTATCCATACCATGTCTAGGTCTGGGAAGGCAATATGCCCTTTGACCTCCAGCACCTCCTCCATGCTGTGAGCAGCATCTCCGAGGACTCTCTGCATCGCCTTACAGGCAGCGTCCGGGAACATCTGACACAGACCGTACAACTCTCTGCAGAGAATAAAGAAAACAACAAGGAAAGAGGTGAAGAGACACAGTTGAATTTAACATTTCTTTTCAGAAGAGATAGAAAAGACATTTTGTGGACTCACGGTATGAGCTTATCTACGGTGGTGAGTTCAGGTGGACTCAGAGATGCCAGTTCTCCGATGTGCTCCAGCAGAAAGCCGACCAGTTTCTGAGACAAACATAGATCACAATTGAAAGTCGTACAACCGTGAAAGTACCACAATCATTTAAATAAAGTAAGCTCCTTTCATGTTGTACCTGCAGCTTGAGCTTGTTGCCTACAGCCAAGCTAGGGTGGTTGCACTTCTGAGTCCTGGCCACAATGAGGCGCTGGTTGTCAGGGGTGTGTCCTTGGAGCAAATCCTTCAGATCACTGTAGCTCTCTGGAGCTGAAGGAAAACATACACATACAATGCTTTGTTGAGTATTAATTGATTAAAACTCTGAAGTAACTCCATTACAAAAGACGTGTTAAGAAATGTATCTGAAAAATAAACCATTTTCTTTCTTTTTTAAAATCTACTTATGTGTGTATTTACCGGTAAATGTGTATGGCAGCTCTGCTTTAGCTGCCTCCTGCTGGCCCTTCATCTCCTCTTCGCTCAGACTCTTCTTCGGTTCGGCACCGGTCTCTTCATCATCCTGTTCTCTCCCCACATCCTCGCTTTCTTGCTCAGAGTCCAGGTCCGAGTGGCCATCTTCTTCTTCGCTGCTGCCGTCCTCCACCTCTCCCTCCTTGGCTTCATCTTCATCTTCATCTTCATCTTCATCTTCATCTTCATCTCCATCTCCATCTCCATCTCCATCATCCTCTTGCTCCTCTTCCTCTGATTCATCCACCTCAGCGCTCACTCCCTCTTCTTCATCTTCCTCCTCATTTTCCCCAGACTGCTCTCCAATGTTCCATTTTCCATCCTAGGAATACAAAAGATCAATGAAATGAAACACACTGTATTCAAGTAAAAATCATTTAAAAAAGCGAATTAAGTATTCAAGTGAAAAACTAACAAAAGAAATCCCCACATGTTGTGTTTTCTCGTACCTGATAAGCCAGTGTCTTCTTGTCGTCTTTATCCAGGATGAAGCCGTCGTTGAGGTCATCAGCAGACAAGTGGCTCTGTCTCTGCACACTGTCCCCAGCTTCTTCTCCCATCATCCTCCTCAGACGGTCAGCCTGAAGGAAGCAAAGCAAAAGAACTCTAGTATCACACACAGAATTAAAACATCTAATGTTTTATGCAATCATGATTCATGATAAGAAAATAAAGATTCTGTCAATGTACCTCTAGTTTCTGCAGCTTGTCCCTCGCCTCCCTGGCGATCTCCTCTGGAGTTTTCAGTTTCTCTGAGGGCATAGCCTTCATCTCGAAGCCGAGCTCTCTGACCATCATGTCGTACGGGTCCAGCTGGAGCCCACAGAGGAAGCAGGAGGAGAACAAGGACATATCAGGCTCTGCCAGTGATGAAAACACAGCAACATTCCGCTAATTGGTTGGTGTGTCCCTACCTTGGGCATCTCCTCTGGTTTGTCAGCTTGTTCTGCTTTGGGGGTATTTTTCACCATCAGAGAATGGATGTTCTTCCAGTCCAGATCCAGCTTCTCTGTGAGCTCCTGTGCCTCCTCTCGCTGCACCTGCCGCTCGCGCTGAGAAAGAACCCAAAAGTTAATCACCTGGACCAAACCACCACTTCCTCCACAACATCACTACAATTACGGTCAGTGAGGATCCAAATCAAGGAGACAAAAAAGTCTCCATCAACGGGAGAAAGTTACAAGCTCACCTTCTCCTGCTTGGACTTTTGGATGAGATCTTCAATGAGTTCCTGCCGGGATTTTGACCTATGGCCTCCCTCCTCTTCATGCTGATCCCCTGATGTTTTCTTTCGAAGGAGACCCCCCCCTCCGAAGTGAGCCGCTGTCAGCTCAGCTAGATGAGGAACAGATTACTGTTACTATAATGCACCAGATCTATAATATGACTTATAAAATCCAGCTCAATATTTGGAATAAATGAACACCCAAGCAAAAGGCCACCAGGTTTGCGAAAAAATTGTGTTTTGATTATATAAAGTTGGTAAATTTGTGAATTCAACGTTACTTCTGATCAGGGCCGGGTCTAGGCAGGGGCAAGAGGGGGCCTGGCCCCCTCAAATAAATGTTGTGCCCCCTCAAACTAAATCCCAATTTATAATAATAATAATATAATAAAGCACAATGCCCCCTCAAGATTTGTGGCTGCCCCCTCATACATGCCTGTCTAGACCCGGCCCTGCTTCTGATCATGAATTACAGGGTCAGACTCACACAAGGACTACAAAGCGTCCCTGCTCCCATACATTGGAGAGGATTAAGTTAAAAACATTGATATCTTTAAACCATGAAAAGCTGATAAATCCAGAAGACATGAAACTGTGTTTTACAAATGAAAGAAACAATCTCAAGTGGCCACATCAATACACATCCATCAAATAAACCTCTGCATGCAAACACGTTAATGTGGCATTTAGATTTGAACAATTCTCACCTGACAGAAGTCCTTTCTCTTCTGTTTCATCATCGCTGTTCACCATGTCATTGAATTTCTCCATTTCAGCCAGTGACTGACCATAATGAGTCAACTCTTCTTCCTCGTTCAGGTTGTACATATCCTTCTTGTCATGGACACGCTGAGAGACAATGCAAAGTTTATAATACAAGGTGAGAACTGATCAGAGATTTTAGTGACAGACCAAAATGAGCAACCTAATGTCTCAGATATAAACAAGCCCATATGTTCGCTCTTATTTCATAATTTTTGAGTGTTTGAGTGAAGTCAAAGCAGGATAAACAGAGCATCAGACAGTGATTATGAATTCTGCTTCCATGTCAGGAATTGATGTCTGTTCAGCATAATCAAACCACTGACCTGTCTTTCCATCGCAAACCTCTGCAGGATTTTGTCTTCTGGTGCAATCTTGTTGTCATACTCTCCAAGTCGCTTGTCAATGAATTTGCTGGACTTGTTCTTCAGTTTGTATTCCTTCAGGAGGGTCTCTTTCCTCTGCAGATCAAACAACAACAACACTGCTTGTGATTCCGGTACAACCCTGATGTCACACAAACCCACACTCAGAGATCCAACATGATGCAAAAACATTGATTATTTATCAGTTACAGTTATATTTCCTTTGAGTGTAACAAGTGTTACGTTAAGGCTGCTGAACTGATCAATCAAGACCTCTCAACACATCTCATATTTACATGCGGTACATACGTAGTTCTAAAATCACAAGATGATTTACAGAGGAAATATTTAGTTGTGTGTGCAGATTTTTCCTGTGTCCTCACTTGAACTTTGTTCATGGTTCTCTCTGTCCTTACAAAGCTGCAAGAAATCTCTCTCACAGCATGATTCTGTGAGCATGAGGCTTCACAGCACAGATAGTGTTAAGTGGTGAGCAGAGACCCATGGCTACCAGATATAGTGCAACAGTAGAATAGCTAATCTCTTATTTTTCTGATTTCATCAGACTTCATAATCTTTTTTATCTTATTTATGGGCCCATTTTTCTTTACTCTGCCATATTGCCCAGATTTGCCTCAAGGTTGGTTAGTACCAAGTATGATATTTTCTCTTACCTTAGTATTGGCTTTGGATCGAGACACACCAGGAAGACCCACATCGTGCTTGGTTTTTCTCCCCAGAACTTCAAATTTCTTCCTGTTAATTTTCACTTCAAACGGGTTGTTTTTGATCTCAATGGAGGTCTTGGTCTTTCGAACCTTGTCAGCAAGGCTCCTCTTCTTAGGTACCTTCCCCATCTGTGACAGAGCAACGGAGTGATGAGCCAACATCCCTATCATAAGCGTGTCACTGTACAATGTATAATTTGTTGTTATTAGACCAGGACTCATCTGTGTCTGGAGAGGGGACTCTTCTTATATCACACATGTTTCTTAATTGGGCCTTCATTCATTTACAAACCTTAAACAACTGCTTGTATATAAGGATTCTTGTATATACACTAGTATATACACTTCTAGTTGTATACACTCCTTATATACATCTGCTTGTATATAAGAATTCTAGTATATACACTTGGCAGATGAATGAAAACATATAGATCCAACTCATACGGTCTAATGCAACAGTCCGTGGAAGTTAATAATGGTCAGCTTGTTGAGAGAATGAATAACAGAAACAAATCTCTCTGTAATGCACATAGACTGAATGTAGAGATGGATTGCTGCTCCCAAAAGGAGAAGCCAAAGTGTGCTCATCGCTTATTAGTAAATTGATATGGGTCAATACAGTCATTTCTCCTTAACATAGATAACCAGTCCTTCATATTACAGTACAACTTAATAGAATATCTACCTGATTTGCTTTGTACCATGTATAATGGTTTATTACCATAACTGTATTTTAAGCAAATACTACTGACTGTATATAGTTAATTCTTTAACTGTGCTGTTTGTTACCTCTCTCCTGTGGCACAATAACTCCCTTTGGCATTTTAAGGATCTATTAATTACAGTTACTGGTTAAATAAGTCAGTTTATTATTTAAACATCATATTTAAAACACCATATGAATCAATTGAGCTCTAAAGATCAACAATCCTGGCTAATATCAGCCAAGTTAGCATTTTGTGCACGGACAAATACTAAAATTATCCAAAAAAAAAGCACCAAATGTAATAACACATGAGCTACTTCACAGCTAACTAACAACCTTCACCGAACAGTGTGTGAAAAAGCTAACATTAGCTTAGTTAGCATTGTTTAAAACATGTGACTCTAATGTAATAATCAAAAGGCAAAGAACCAAATATATATGAAAAGTAGAAGACAGAGGTGAAGAAGTGGAGCTACCCTCCAGCTAACTCCCTTCATCACACAGACAACGGAGTGTAAACAAGCTAACATTAGCTCTCAGGCTGTTTACCTTCTAGCGGCGTTCAGAGGTCCACTTATTCAATCCAGAAATAAAACATGAGACACTGAGGCTCTGTCTGAATGTAACGCATTCATTAGATTTTATATCTTTCACCATCCACGTTGGGTCTCTGAGTTACACTTCCAGCGTGCACCGCCTGAGGTCAAAGTTGAAAAACAAAAAGAACACTTCCGGTGTGATGTGGACTGCAGTGCCTCTAGCGGTCACCCTCCATTATTACGATGGATAAATAAAAAAAATAATAAATAAATGAGAACTGGTATTTAACTTTTACCATAAATAGGATAAGATAAAAAAAAATGAAAATAAAAAGTTTTATAAACTACATTGTATAGTGTCTGTGTTTGGACTGAGATTTTTATTATTTAATCATTATTATTATTAATGCTTATCATACACCCTGATGCCTCAGTAGTAAGAAGGTAAGATAAGATCAAAATTATATTAAATTAAATGTGTCCCACACTGTGATTCTTGTAAGGCGTCAGAAGCAAAGGTTGGAAACTACTGGGTTATGCTCAGAGGCACTTAATCTCTACTGAACTCAGTCCATGGAGTTACAATGGAACTATGATTTTCTCAGCCATAGGATGAAGCTCTGATATAAAACCAAGCTTTGAGGACTCCGCATGAGCGTAACTCTCACAACGACTCATACATGATTGTGTAAAACTAAACTGAATGCTATCAAGTATTTCAAATCGAACTTGTTACAATAGCTTTCGATCAAAACTCAGACCAGGACGTGATTAGAGGAATCATTTAATTTTATTATTTATACGTGCAGATATTTAAAACAACGTGAGTGGAGCCAAAGTGTTTTACAATTATAATAAGTAAAAACACCAATATTGATAAAAAACATGATATGTACAAATCTTTGAGGTTAACATTATTAAAAAGATAATTTGTAAAATATAAACAACTTTAAAAAACACCAAGATTGACTGAGATTCATACAGTCACAAGGTAAGATTGTATAAAAATAGTAAAATCTAATAAAAAAACAGCAAGAGTAAGAGGAGCACAGCTGCAGATGTGCTGTGAGGGGAGGAGGCTCAAACTGCTCCTTATCATGAAGTTCTCCATGAAGGAGCAAAGCGGGGAGGATGGCTACTTCCTGCAGAGACCCCATTGACATTCTTAGACGATCTCCTCGGGCTCCTCTTCCTCTTTTTTCCCTGGAAACAAAAAATAAATACTTTAAACATTCTATCTGACGTCAGCTGATAAAACCTCAGTGTAACATCATGTATAGTAACAACGTGAATATGTATGAGTTGTATGGGAGCAGTGAACTTACATAATTGTCCCTTGACGACCAGTCAGGGTAGAGTTGGTTGTGGATTCGTCTCAGCCTCTCATATTCTTCATAATATTTCTCCTGTTGGTTTTTGGAGAGCGCCTTCCACTGTGGACACACAACATGTAAGTTAACAGTGGACACAGCAACACACAACCACACTTAACTGCAGGCTGACAAGTGCACAAACACAATATGAACAGATCCAGAGGTTTAAGAAGTGTTGTCTTAGACGCTGCTCGGTGAGGTGCAGTTTGTGTTACACAGAGTCTCAAAGACACTTACCATCTGTCCAATGATGGTGTTGACAGCCGCACAACCGGAGTTTCTGAGGTCGGCCAAAACTTTGGGCCTCTGCTCCTGCCTAAACAGCATGAAGGCATTGGGCGGCTTCTTCACATACTCCTCTTCCTCTTCTATCACCCGCTTTCTCTTTCTGTGGGGAAACAGAACAAAACAGACAGAGAGCATGAATTACCACTGTGTAAAAGTGTGAGGAAAGAAACTAACATGTTAGCTGGGACCTTGGTGCACAAGTCAATATAAATAAATGAAATATAAGACGACTGGGAACCAGACTTACTGTGTAATGCGGGCGTTCACCGCAGGAGGAACTCTGTCTCCTGGAGCCCCGTAAATCACCTTCTGATCACTACAGAAACAGAATCAGACACATTAGATGACAGATTAAAGTGGCGTTGAAGATAAAAACAGAGCCTTGTAGGAGTGTCTGTGTGTGTGTGTGTGTGTGTGTGTGTGTGTATGTGTGTGTGTGTGTGTGTGTGTGTGTGTGCGTGCGTGCGTGTACTTACAATACTCCAACAGGTCTCAGCCTCACCTCCAGGTGTTTGGTTTGAGTCTCTGTTTGCTAGACGTGAAAACACAAAAACAGGAGGTCAGCCAAACTGCATCCTCTGTGTCATCATCAGTCAAAAACATAACTTGCACATAAATACCAGACCCTTGTATAATCATTTCATCTTAACATTGTTTATGTGACTCCCCTCAGTTAAAACACAAACACAAGGCGTTCCTTTTGGTCACTGGAATTTGTTTGCAGACAAGCATGTCGTGAGAAAAGTACGTAAAATATATACAAATCACATAATTACTCAGGTACAACACGAGCATTGCATAGCAAGTACAAACTTAACTTCACATATGACACATAGAAATAATACAGGTTATTTAACTTAAAGATAGTCAACCTTTAAACAATATTTGAAACATAAATAGGGTTTCACCTTGAAATTGTGTAAAGCCCACTATCATATTACCCAGCTAACATATTAGGCCATTATCACATTAGCCCGATAGCATATTAGACGATTAGCATATTCGATCGTTAGCATTTTAGCCCGCTAGCACATCGCTAGCATACTATCACATTAGCTCGCTAGCATATTAGACGATTAGCATCATAGATCTATGATTAGCATCATATCCGCCCGTTAGAATATTAGCCCGCAAGCTTATTAGCCTTTACTTTTTTTCAATTTACATTGAACTAAATGTCTTAAATGAACTTTTAAACTTTATAACTGACCCTAGATTCAATGAAAGAACGACGTCATGTTGGGGGGGGTCACAGGAAGCTTCTTCAAAAGTAAACATCCCTCAGAGAAGCTAACCTCTTAACAGATTTGGCTGCTGCGAGCTGCCATTTCTGTGTTAAAGTCTATTTCGGACACAGGTATTGATCCAGTTCTTGTGAATCTATCTCTAACCTGCAGCTGGGACCTTACCTGTGTCTGGCAGTGCAGGGGACCCGGCTGCAGCAGGCTCTGCTGCGGGTACATCAGTGGAGCGACCAGGTCACAGAGGAGATCCTCCAGCAGCTGCTCCAGGGTGAGGCTTGTCGCCGCCAGGGGGAGGTATTCAGCAGGGGTCTCCTCCTGGGGGTAAAACCAGTCATCTACTGGGACTGCCTGAGGAGGTGTCGGGTCGCTCGGGTCTCCAAAGATCGCCTTTGCAATCGCCCAGGTCTCTTCCAGCTCATCGTACGTCTCCATGTTCTCCACAAACCCGTAAACATGAGCGTTGCAATCCATTACTTTCAGCTTCGTCTTTGAGATTTAAGTCCAGAAGTTTCTCCGTGTGCTTCTCGCCGAGCTCCAAAGGTGAAATGATGAAACTGATGCTTAATGTCACTTTTATAGTCCCGGTGACGCTCTAATTGCCTTTGATCTCTCTATTCAAAAAAATACAACAAGCTGTTTTTTTTTCAAATTGCGTCACACATTCTATATGTATCATAACACCTATCAGTACTTTTACTGTCTTAAGTAGCAGTTAATGATCGAGGTACAATAAACACATATATATATATATATATATATATATATATATATATATATATATATATATATATATATATATATATATATATATATATTCCTTATGTATTTACAAAAAAAACAAAGTATAAAAACATACTAAACTATGTTATATAACAAATAACTGTTACACACACAAGATTACATATTTACCCAAAACTGATGTTCTTGTTTTTTCACAACATTAATCGCACACATTCAAAACATAAACTCAATATAATCACAACACAGCTATGATAATGAAGTGTTTTTTATTCATGGTTGCAAAACAGACAGAACCGAAAGAGAAGTGGAAGATTTAAGTCTGTAGATGTTTAATGATGAGACATTTAAATTGCAAGTAGTTCCGACAGAACACAAATCAGCATATCTGAGGGGTAAAATAAAATAAACGTGTGATTTACTCAGATGAAAACTATGAATACAAAGGACTTTACTATAATCATCAGCACACAAAAGCTAAAATTAAATAGAAATCAATTAAAAGGAGTCATTAGTCAGGACAGTTCACTCTCTAAACACTCTACACATGCAGTCCTTGTGGAGCTCTCAGCTTATATGTAACTCTGTAGGTAAACCACCTGCAGTGAACAAACACTGAGGTCTGTAATCACCTCAGAGTAGGTGAAGTTTCCTGTTAGTGTTGTCTTTCACTTCACCATAAGTTAGACTGACTGATGACTCACCCTTCGCTTACACAGGATGAATACACAGCCAGAGTCAAAATAGGCTTCAGTAAGTTACTAGTTAAAATGCAGAAGTCCAGTATAGGTATATGGGGTTCTACTGGTTGTACAGTCTTACTGCTGCAGGAAGGAACAGCCTGCGATACCTCTCCTTCAGACACTGAGGGTGAATCAGTCTGTCGCTGAAGAAGCTGCCCAGTGCTGTGACGATGTCCTGCAGGGGGTGGAACTGGTTGTCCATCAGAGAAGACAGCTTTGCCATCATTCTCCTGTGTCCCACCACCTCAACTGGGTCAAGGGTGAATCCCAGGACTGAGCTGGCCCTGCCAATTAATCGTCTTATAATAGCTGTCGTCCTCCAAGATTACACAGTAAATGAGGGAGAGCACAAATAAGTGAGAACGGATTTTTGACTTGTACCATAAGTAACATAAGGTTTTTAGTTACATTGTTTAGTGTCTGTGTGTTGGGGTGAAATTAGTATTATTTAATCATCAATATTATTGTTGTTATATTTGTATATGGATAAAAAAAGCAGTCACATGCAGATGACTCAGCAGTAATCTAATAATGTCTGTACTTTTCTCAATTTCTCTACTTCTTATTCTTATTATTTATAATAATAATGTGTCAGTCAGAGGGACTTAATCTCTACTGAACTCAGTCCATGGAGTTACAATGGAACTATGATTTTCTCAGCCATAGGATGAAGCTCTGATATAAAACCAAGCTTTGAGGACTCCGCATGAGCGTAACTCTCACAACGACTCATACATGATTGTGTAAAACTAAACTGAATGCTATCAAGTATTTCAAATCGAACTTGTTACAATAGCTTTCGATCAAAACTCAGACCAGGACGTGATTAGAGGAATCATTTAATTTTATTATTTATACGTGCAGATATTTAAAACAACGTGAGTGGAGCCAAAGTGTTTTACAATTATAATAAGTAAAAACACCAATATTGATAAAAAACATGATATGTACAAATCTTTGAGGTTAACATTATTAAAAAGATAATTTGTAAAATATAAACAACTTTAAAAAACACCAAGATTGACTGAGATTCATACAGTCACAAGGTAAGATTGTATAAAAATAGTAAAATCTAATAAAAAAACAGCAAGAGTAAGAGGAGCACAGCTGCAGATGTGCTGTGAGGGGAGGAGGCTCAAACTGCTCCTTATCATGAAGTTCTCCATGAAGGAGCAAAGCGGGGAGGATGGCTACTTCCTGCAGAGACCCCATTGACAGTCTTAGACGATCTCCTCGGGCTCCTCTTCCTCTTTTTTCCCTGTAAACAAAAAATAAATACTTTAAACATTCTATCTGACGTCAGCTGATAAAACCTCAGTGTAACATCATGTATAGTAACAACGTGAATATGTATGAGTTGTATTGGAGCAGTGAACTTACATAATTGTCCCTTGACGACCAGTCAGGGTAGAGTTGGTTGTGGATTCGTCTCAGCCTCTCATATTCTTCATAATATTTCTCCTGTTGGTTTTTGGAGAGCGCCTTCCACTGTGGACACACAACATGTCAGTTAACAGTGGACACAGCAACACACAACCACACGTAACTGCAGGCTGACAAGTGCACAAACACAATTTGAACAGATCCAGAGGTTTAAGAAGTGTTGTCTTAGACGCTGCTCGGTGAGGTGCAGTTTGTGTTACACAGAGTCTCAAAGACACTTACCATCTGTCCAATGATGGTGTTGACAGCCGCACAACCGGAGTTTCTGAGGTCGGCCAAAACTTTGGGCCTCTGCTCCTGCCTAAACAGCATGAAGGCATTGGGCGGCTTCTTCACATACTCCTCTTCCTCTTCTATCACCCGCTTTCTCTTTCTGTGGGGAAACAGAACAAAACAGACAGAGAGCATGAATTACCACTGTGTAAAACTGTGAGGAAAGAAACTAACATGTTAACTGGGACCTTGGTGCACAAGTCAATATAAATAAATGAAATATAAGACGACTGGGAACCAGACTTACTGTGTAATGCGGGAGTTCACTGGAGGAGGAACTCTGTCTCCTGGAGCTCCGTAAATCACCTTTTGATCACTACAGAAACACAATCAGACACATTAGATGACAGATTAAAGTGGCGTTGAAGATAAAAACAGAGCCTTGTAGGAGTGTCTGTGTGTCTGTGTGTGTGTGTGTGTGTGTGTGTGTGTGTGTGTGTGTGTGCGTGCGTGCGTGTACTTACAATACTCCAACAGGTCTCAGCCTCACCTCCAGGTGTTTGGTTTGAGTCTCTGTTTGCTAGACGTGAAAACACAATAAAAGGAGGTCAGACAAACTGCATCCTCTGTGTCATCATCAGTCAAAAACATAACTTGCACATAAATACCAGACCCTTGTATAATCATTTCATCTTAACATTGTCAATGTGACTCCCCTCAGTTAAAACACAAACACAAGGCGTTCCTTTTGGTCACTGGAATTTGTTTGCAGACAAGCATGTCGTGAGAAAAGTACTTAAAATATATACAAAAACACATGATTACTCAGGTACAACACGAGCATTGCATAGCAAGTACAAACTTAACTTCACATATGACACATAGAAATAATACAGGTTATTTAACTTAAAGATAGTCAACCTTTAAACAATATTTGAAACATAAATAGGGTTTCACCTTGAAATTGTGTAAAGCCCACTATCATATTACCCAGCTAACATATTGGACCATTATCACATTAGCCCGCTAGCATATTAGACGATAAGCATATTCGATCGTTAGCATTTTAGCCCGCTAGCACATCGCTAGCATACTATCACATTAGCTCGCTAGCATATTAGACGATTAGCATCATATCCGCCCGTTAGAATATTATCCCGCTAGCTTATTAGTCTTTACTTTTTTTCAATTTACATTGAACTAAATGTCTTAAATGAACTTTTAAACTTTATAACTGACCCTGGATTAAATGAAAGAACGACGTCATGTTTGGGGGGGGGAGTCACAGGAAGCTTCTTCAAAAGTAAACATCCCTCAGAGAAGCTAACCTCTTAACAGATTTGGCTGCTGCGAGCTGCCATTTCTGTGTTAAAGTCTATTTCGGACACAGGTATTGATCCAGTTCTTGTGAATCTATCTCTAACCTGCAGCTGGGACCTTACCTGTGTCTGGCAGTGCAGGGGACCCGGCTGCAGGAGGCTCTGCTGCGGGTACATCAGTGGAGCGACCAGGTCACAGAGGAGATCCTCCAGCAGCTGCTCCAGGGTGAGGCCTGTCGCCGCCAGGGGGAGGTATTCAGCAGGGGTCTCCTCCTGGGGGTAAAACCAGTCATCTACTGGGACGGCCTGAGGAGGTGTCGGGTCGCTCGGGTCTCCAAAGATCGCCTTTGCAATCGCCCAGGTCTCGTCCAGCTCATCGTACGTCTCCATGTTCTCCACAATCCCGTAAACATGAGAGTTGCAATCCATTACTTTCAGCTTCGTCTTTGAGATTTAAGTCCAGAAGTTTCTCCGTGTGTTTCTCGCCGAGCTCCAAAGGTGAAATGATGAAACTGATGCTTAATGTCACTTTTATAGTCCCGGTGACGCGCTAATTGCCTTTGATCTCTCGATTCAAAAAAATACAACGAGCGGTTTTTTTTCAAACAGCATCACATATTCTATATGTATCATAACACCTATCAGTACTTTTACTGTAAGTAGTAGTCCAATTAATGATCGAGGTACAATAAACACATATATATAAATATTCCTCATGTATTTATAAAAAAAACAAAGTATAAAAACATACTAAACTATGTTATATAACAAATAACTGTTACACACACAAGATTACATATTTACCCAAAACTGATGTTCTTGTTTTTTCACAACATTAATCGCACACATTCAAAACATAAACTCAATATAATCACAACACAGCTATGATAATGAAGTGTTTTTTATTCATGGTTGCAAAACAGACAGAACCGAAAGAGAAGTGGAAGATTTAAGTCTGTAGATGTTTAATGATGAGACATTTAAATTGGAAGTAGTTCCGACAGAACACAAATCAGCATATCTGAGGGGTAAAATAAAATAAACGTGTGGTTTACTCAGATGAAAACTATGAATACAAAGGACTTTACTATAATCATCAGCACACGAAAGCTAAAATTAAATAGAAATCAATTAAAAGGAGTCATTAGTCAGGACAGTTCACGCTCTAAACACTCTACACATGCAGTCCTTGCGGAGCTCTAAGCTGCTCTGTAGGTAAAACACCTGCAGTGAACAAACACTGAGGTCTATAGTCACCTCAGAGTAGGTGAAGTTTCCTGTTAGTGTTTTCTTTACCTTCACCATGAGTTAGACTGACTGATGACATTCACTAACACAGGATGAATACACAGGGTTAGGAAGCAATGCACGGAGGTGGCCTTGGTATTAATGCCCTGTAACCTCAAGCACAACTCAACTGCAGCCACACTAATGATTACACACGTGAGAAAATAAAAATGTGAACTGCTTTCTCCAGTGTGCGTTTACTGCAACTGGAAACACACAGGTAATTAGTGACAAAGTTGGTTTTGCTCAGAGTCGAGCTGCATACAGGAAAGTCCAGTTCTGAAGTAGGATTAATCATGCAGCTTCCTAAACGGCGACATTGTCATTTATATGCTCCCCTGCATCTGTATCCACGTCTGTGATGGACTGTGAGTTTCTGTGCGACAGTGGTTTATGAACGAGCAGGTTCACAGTGCTCTCTCACAGCAAGTCGTTATGGCTCAATCTACTTTGTGAGAAAAAGCGCGAGAGGTTTAAAAGAAAGAAGAAAAACAAAAGGATGTACCCGAGAACAAAGTTACACCTATTCTCACACAATACAAAGCATATTGGTCTTTTTCTGCCTTTCAAAGAAACAGAGTGAAATCAGAGGGTCAATTGAAAACAAAGTCAAGTCAAGAACCATTAATAGCAATAAATGAAAAAAAAAAAACTAAACTAAGATTTTCTTTACACATTCCTTCATACTAAAGACTTAAGAGCCAGAAGCAAATACATCATCAACCCCTGTGATTAATCGACAAGCACAGCGCTCTCTTACACTTACAGGGATCATTCACACTGCAGATGTGGGTTTATAATGAAGTTGGTTATTGAAATGATCCACATCATCTTCAGACCTATATATGATGCCTCTTCTGTGCTGAAACGTTTTAAAAAAAAGATTTTTACTTATTCGACATACCTCTGATGTGACTCAGCTGGAATGCAGATCAAATATTGGATTATGAAGACGTTAATATGGATTCTGTGTGATTACATTTTCCATGGCTAAATTATCCGCTGAAAATATCTCAACTGAGTTTCCTGCTAACATGTGATTAAAATAGATGCACAGCTTCAGAGGTTAAATTAGCACAATGCAATTCGGAGTTCTCTCCATCAGCGTTAACCTCCAGTTACATGAGAGGGTACAAGCTTCTCTTTCAGTGTATTTTAAAGACACTTACACATTTTTTTATACAATCCCAATACATTCTAGTGGTTACAACAGTTTAGTAATTCTCTGCTTTTCTTAAAATACAAAAAAAAATGAGGGTGATAAAACCCTGAAACCTCACATCGAGTCTGTGGGCCTGTAGTAAGAGACATGCGTGAAAGGCCAGACTGAAGACTGAATGCATCTCTCACAACTTAAAGCCTCTAATGATTAAAAACCTTTATGCAATCATTTTTACACTGTATACAAAATTGGCACGCGCTAACGAGGAAAAATAGGTTAATAAGCCAGCGACAAAAATGATATCAAAACAACAAAAAGCGTAACTGTGTGTAACTGTGGCTTGCTCGAAGGGTGATACCATAGTGGACAAAAAGCAGAAGTGAGAAGCGCTCAGCCTTGAGGACTGCGCCAACGCTCCCCAATCTAGGATTCTGTCTTTTTTTTGTTTTTCTTTAGGAAGGAAGGAGTGCGGAACTTCTTTTTCTTTTTGGAGGGTGATTTGCTGGGAGACTCGTCCTCCTCCTGGTCGCCGGCGTCCGCGGCTTCCTCGCCCTCGGCTGCGTCCACGTCTGCGGTGGCGTCTGCGGTGGCAGGGGCGGAGGCAGGGTCTTCGGCAGGAAGCGCTGGGGCGTCGGAGGGGTCGTCGGGCGTTAAATCTGGAAGGGTCTGTCTCAGGGTGGCTGCATCGCTCTCGTCTTTATAGGTTTGGTCAGGCAAGGAGTCTGGTGGAGGGGAAGATGGAGAGATATTGATTTTAGAGAACAAAGGGATGGAACTGTGCTGCTGAGCGTACACATCGGCGAGGCTAATACACTCCGACCACTGGATCAGCTGGAACATCCACAGGATTTTCTACCTATCAAGCCTCCACTTGTCCACACAACAAGGCTTCTTTCGTTCAGAGCATCTATGAGACTGATATACAGAGATCATTTAAAGACATCGGTTCTTAGCTACACAAAGATATAATTAATTGATCTTCAGTTTAAAAGAGTCTTAGACCACGAGATTTGAATGTTTCCAGACGCAACTCTTCTGCTAAAAGGACATTTCTAAAAACACTCGACTAATCGACTAACCCTAACCCTAATTAATCAACCTGACACCTCAAGCACCTTCAACTCAAAAGCCCAACCAAGATTCATTATTTCTATTACAAAGCAGACATTATTCTTTCACTGCATTTTGGTTTTACCTTTATTTTACCAGGGAAATCTTAATGAGTGCAGTTCCCTTGCTCATTTGCACCCTGTGTACAAACAAACACAAGTGAACAATATTCAAAAACTGAAATGTTTTCTGCGATTGTAATTTTTTTAAAAAGCCACACAAGTGAGTTCACAGTTCAGAGAGGTGATAAAAGGTCAATTAAGTCAAAGCTGGCAAAGCCGAAAAGGAGCAATAACTTAATTTAATTTGGGCATGTCTTCTTTCTTCTGTCTTTCCACAAACAAATATACAAAAGCAAAAGTTTAAACTTAAGTAGTTTCATTAACAAAAGTGGATTTTTGGGGGCCGATGCCAAAACCAATATTAGGGATTGGTAATGATAGGATAAAGAAATATATTTGGTAAATTTTACATTATGACACTTATAGTTTAAATATACAGTACATAAATGCACATCTTTACTCCATCGTTTATTCTGTGCTTAAAATAAAATAACAGCGCATATTGACAAACAAACAGAGATACTAATATCTTTTTAAAAGACTAAATTGGTCGGGCTCTGTTTAACTATATGAATTTGTATATTTAATGCCAGACTTTAGAAATCTGTAGTTTTGTACCAGCTTTGATTTAATTAGGCTTTTCTAGTCGTTATCAACATCTAGTTATTAAAGCAATTGCCTCATCCTTTAAAACAAACTTCCAGAGCCAAAGCAGTGAGTTAAAGAAGCAACAGGTGGTAACCCAGCATGTCTGGATCAGTAGAGCTCTGGAGATCAGTTGCTCAAACAGCATTCACACCACTGCTGAAGGCTCAATCCGTGCTGTCATGTACAACACAACTACAGCTCAGATCAGTTCCGATTTCGCTCACAAGACCTGACACAACGCCACACATCACTCTTCATCTTACATCTCTCATGTATGTCAGAGCAGAGATGAAGCCAAAAATACATACACAGATAAAATGGAGGCTGAACCTCACACAGCCAAGCTTCAGGCCTCAACCGCCTAGAAAGCTATAACACCAACAGTGAGTCTGAGCAAAGCCAATGAAAAGCCACACTGACATAAAGCACTGATGTACCTGGTAAAGGACGCCTCTGAAAGACAAACATTCAAAACACATTTTACAAAACGTTACCTGTAATTTTCCACGAGACAGAAATATACATACAGTCATAGGACATTGATAGAATGTGCACGTGTGCTAAAGAGGTTGGTTAATCTGACAGTGAATCGTTGGCGGGAAGAAAAGAGAGGTTATCTAACATAAAAAGTTTGGTGGGTTGTGAGGTTTACTTCAGAAACATCCTCCATTTATAGTTTAAATCAGACAGGAAGGCATTCCATCCACAAAGTGTTTATAAAGATGGACGGCATGACTGCTATTCAACTGCTCATTGTTCCGGTAAGTTTGGTTTAATTGGCATTTGATGCTATAAAAATAGGATGAAATGTCATGATTGACGGCTGAGACTGACTAGTGATAAGTCAAGATCCTTTTCCCTGGTTGATATTTTGGCTTCATTTCAGGAGAGTGGCAGAATGTGAAGACATGTCATCCATCTTTAGGTAAAGTCTATGATCAAGAACTTCTTCTTGCAATTAATTTCCACTATCATTAAAACTGAGTATGAGAAATGGAGGAGCTCTGAAATAACCCCCATCAACACGAGACAGATTCAGAGGAGGTCAGACAATCGAGATAAGACCGACTGAACAGTCACAAACCCCCCCGGGCAAAGGGGTTAGTTGAGACCAGAGAACAGCTCTGCTACTGAAGCCATGCAAAGAAAAAAAAGAGGGGTAAATGTTCAAACACAGGCGCGAGGGGTGACAGGTAGCTAGGAGGGTGGCGAGGAGGTGGAACTGTACGTACTTACTATGGCAATAGGTACTCTTTTGTATTTCCATCTCCTGATTGTAATCGCAGCCACAAAGAAGAAAAAGCACAAGTAGAAACAAATGTCTATGCAGGTCAAACCACAGGCACTGTGTTAAAATAAAAAAAGGGAAAATGAAATAATAAAAAAAAAAGAATGGTTGGGAACCATTCTTAGTAGACCCCAAAAGATGGAGAATGGAAGTGAAGGGATAAAAGAGATATTGTACACAGAGAGACATGTTATAAAACAACATTTTGCATATTCGATTACACCTGTGTTCAAAGCCACCCATCCCTTTCCTCCCTGTGACGATAACTTTGCTTTTTGCAGACTGTAGCTCGTATAAGAAAATCTGATGTATACTGATACCAATTATTCCGGCATGTTTTTGAGGCCAGTCTGAATTTCATCATCGACTATACTGCCGACATAGGTGTAATCCAATAGTAATAAAGACCAAGAGGAAAAATAACAAAAACAGACAGAAATGTCTGCACTGGGGTCCATTTAAGTAGCAAAATATACTCGTTTTTCATATATATAATTAATTATTTTCACTTACAGCTTAAATCTTAAATATTTCCTGACATTGAGACTGGAGCTTTGTTATGATTGTGTTCCCCTGGAGTGATCCATCTGTTATAGTATAAGTCTGATTAAATTGACAAAACCTCTTGGCCTGTTATTACAGAAAACACAGCACAGCATCTGTAGTAGTATTATTAAAGACCACCACAACAACAAAACACCCCAAGGCAGACAGGCAGGTGTATAGGCAGGAGCCTCTGCATTCCCTGCGTCGACCCTAGAAAGAATCAAACCACCCAGCCATGCTGAACCACACAGGACCAGGCCGGGTAAGTTGAATACATCAGGTCAACGTACCTTCATCTGCTCTGACTGGGGTGCTGGGGGGTGTGGAGGTGGTTTTCTGGCCTTTTGGCTCCTCCACAGGTTCAGCTAGTTGCTCTGGGTCTGCTTCTGGAAGGAAATCAGAAGAAATAAAAGAGTAAGAATCTATAAGCTCAAATGAATAGGGAATATGAAATCAACAGGCAACATGATCTGGGTTGTTGCCTTCACCAAGGAGGTCATGTTTTCATCTGTCTTTGTTTCGTTTGCTTGTTATAAGGATTACGCAAAATCTACTGAACCGATTTCCATTAAAGGAGAGGGGTCGGGAATGACCCAAAGAAGAATTCATAAATTTTTTGTGTGAATCTGGATCAGACCAATTCTTTCACTTTGATCAACAATGTGAGATTCATGGATCTTGATTATGATTGTGTGCACTCTAGTTTTAAATATTTATAGTTTTCTGGAAACAATTGAATAATTCTGATACTGGCTAAATGTATGATACATTTTGACAAAAGACAATGAAAAGGAAAGACAGCACACAGGACCAAACCAGGAAGGAGCGATAATCCGGAGAACACTGCAAACTCTTTCAAACAAACCCCAGTAAAACCAACCATTAAATATCCCAAAAGCAAAACTATCATTAAATTCAATGGAAATGAGTGAGAGGCACAAGAGGGGGAGTAAACACCAAGAGAGATATTTTCAGGACAGGTTAGCAGGAAAAGCAGGACCACACCATTATTCAAGTCCACACTTGGGATGCTCTGATTGAATGATTGTGCTCAGACACAGCTTTGATAAATGTTACCACAACACCATAGCAATCATGTTTTTTTTAAACTTGAAAATTGAGCATCTTGAAAGAGAGGAGGATTTCAATTCTCAAAAACGAGCACCTCCTCTCTTTAGCTACTTCTCCAATCAAACTGCAGAAAGGTATCTGATCTGCCAGAGCTCTGATACCTTTGACAAGACATCAAAAAGAGGGATTGGGAGAAAATAATCAAGCAGAGGCTTTGAGAGATTGAACTGTGGGTAGGGAGGGCGCTTGCAGATGTTAAAAAAAAAAAAAATGGCAACAAACTCCAAACCCCACGAAAAAGGAAAGGACACAGCAGGCGGGTGATTCCCTGACTCCCAGTGCAGCGGTATGTGGTGAGGTGGACCAGGACTGAGCAGGGGAGGAGGGAAGCAGAAGGCCAGAGTTTAGGCAGGACTCCGCTTCGTCTGGTGTACCTGGAGCCTGATCCGCCTTAGCTGCCTCTCCCGCTGACGGCTCCTTGCTGAGGGCTCGCAGCACAGCGCAGTGGAACTCCTTCTGTGGGGAATCTGGAGCCGAAAAAACATCATCTGCTAGCGTCCCTGCGGATGAAGTGCCATCCCGAGTCGCCCCAGCCCCGCTGGAGAGGCCGAGGGAAAAAGAAGTCTGCTCAGAGGCCGGGGTCGCAGCTACAGGTGCCGTAGGCGGGGCTTTCTCTAAGCTGAGCGAGCAAGTTCCCGACTGTAGAGGTGTGGAGACGGAGACTTGACCTCCCTGGGTTGTCTCAGCTTCAGGACAGGATGCGCTGTAGGCTGATCCCTCCCTACTAGCGTCTTGTCCCTGCACTGTGAATCCATGAGTATGTGTGTTTGGAGAGATAACATCACAGTTTGGCCAATGTCAAGGTTAATAGATTTTTGCATTATTCTCAAGGATTTATTCCCCTTCATATCAAATAATGGCCCACGAAGATACAGTGAACCAGAAAGCATCACAGCTCAAATGACCCTTGTATCAATGCTTGCAGTATAGATTTAGCAAAGTGATATTGTTTTTCTCTGTGTAATTTACCCTCATATGCCCCAATATAAATTAGAATCAGGCCGATATATAGATACTCAATATCAGCTGATGCAAGTTTTTCACAAAGAGATGTGTCACGTAATTTATGTTTGCCTAAAACAACTCAGAGCCATGTCGTTACAGAGAGGAGGTGTAAGAAGTACACATGTTCTGTATTGACTATCTTTCATCCTGTCATGTTTACCTTCAGGCCCTTTCTGATTCTGTTCCACTTCCCTGCGGTACTCGTCCATCTCCCGGTCGGTGTTGGAGAAGGGGTTGGGACCCTGCTTGCTGATGATGACCCTGGGCTGGTACTCCTTTTCAATGATGGCCTTGGATGCCGTCACGAGCTCCCCCTTCAGGTAACAAAGAGGAAATTTGGGGAAAAAGATGAGACATCGACTTGGGATGGATTACAGTTACTCATATGGAAAAAAATTATGTGTTTATAAGAAAGTTGCAGTGTTAAATGCTTTCTCTCACAGTTTTCACAAGTGTGAAACAATGACTATCAAGATTAGAGGCCCCCACACACAGCTACTACACAGCATGAGTAGAAGTACCAGCATGAGCACAAAATAGAGCAAACAGGCCATTGCAAAATTCAAGAAGCACATGCTATGATGTACCATCACTGGTTAATTCTTATTTTATTATGGAACAGTAGGTGTTTCCCTTTTTTCATTCCTCACGATAACACTCTTACAAAAACCCAAGTAAGGACAGATTTAAATAGGGGTTATTGTACATTATGCCATAATCGTAAAGGCATAACTGCAGTAAACAAACAAAAAGCCATAATTGTGCTTTTTAAACCAAAATCATTAATAAAATTCTACACACAATTTTTTAATTGTGTGTAAAACACGCAGAAAACACCCTTTTTACTGCATCTAACACCTGCTCAGCTCAACTTGTAAAAATACTTTTTTTTATTATCGTGAAAATCAAATACAGGTAGCAATAGATTCATAGCTGCCACAAAAACACAAATTTATTTGTATAAACAGTCTAGGTCACAACATTACTGAAACATAGGAGCATAATAAATTGCCTCATCCTAGAACTATCATCTACCTCATCTGCACAGGCTCAGAATATCAAGTGTCTGCTGGCTCAGAGGAATGGATGACTGCAGGATGGTGTTAAGTACGGGTGAGTGGGATTTGTGGCTGGAGCATTAAGTACCTTTCTAATTGATTTAGCAGGACTATAGGACCCCTCGGACACATCAAGGCCATCAATAGTATCAGTACAGTCAGACAGAGGGGCGTCCTGCAATAGTAAACCCAGTAAGGTGGGGGGGAAGGGGCACAACCCAGCTCTTAATCACCAGCACAGTCACATTAGCAGATTGTCAGGCAGGCTTGTGTGTGCAGACGTTCACAAACATACCACCGTTCACACACACTCACAGAGATGGAAAGATGTCACTCAATAAAATCTGACTTAATAGTACTCTACTATAAGTGCTATAAGCCTAAGTGTTGCTTAAGATGGAATTAGTCAAATATGATCTATGTCACATAAATAGCAATGGAGCCTTGATGATATTGAATATTAAAATATCATAATTATTATTAAAGCTGAAAGTTTCTCAAGGTGAGTCTTGCATAATCCTGGTGGAAAAACTGTTGATTAGATTTGTCAACCCGACTCTTCAAAAGTAGCTGCATCCTTTAAAATCAACATGAAATCCAGCTAAAAGGAATAATGCGAATACACTTTTTATCATATAGAACTTATCTTAATAATGTCCCGAAGAAGACATACTACTTTCCGCCTCTGCATACACACATAGCAGCATACAGGTTTATATGTACATAAACACTGGAAGGTGCATGCAAAGGGAGATGGTTCTGGAAAAGCGGTGGGGCTTTAAAAAGCAAAGCAGCATAGGAATAAACAGCCAGGAGCATGCATCGTAAAGAAACTATTAACAAGAGGTGAGAAGGCTGTGCAGCATGTGGTTCATATAGTCTGATCCTTAACCAAACATCAGATCGTCAAGGATTTCCTGGGTCTTGGCTCTCAAGCCAGTATAGTGTAAAACTAAACTAAATTAACACACTTTGTAGAAACTAGTGCAATATCCTTACAAAGCCTGACTGTTTGCTATTGCTAATTAGTCCTTGTCATTAGTGAGTCCTCCTCAAACAGTTCTACAATATACTGTCACCTTTTATTGTTTGTGTGTTAGACGTTGTGTGCAGAGCTTTTTGAAACAGTCTATGACGCAGAGTGGAGATAGAAAACTCTATGTTCATCTGACCTGGGTTATCTGCAATGAAGATATTATAGTCAATGCTTTTCATAAAATGAAACTGAATAAGCTTTATAAATTTTCACGTGTGTAGTTTATATGTAGGTTTTGATTTAGGTTTTATTTTGTTTGTTAAGCAATAGACAACCTTTCAATGTAAAAGCTCTATAATTCCACTCGGTATAAAAAATTACAGCATCGAAACTAACATTGTGCTTTTACTTTGAAGACAAATTGCCAAACAGGAAGTGATGCAATGAATGTTACCATGACCAACATGTGCTGTGTATCTGTGTCTCTGTCCAATACGGTGAAATAAATAAAATCTAATCATCAAAATAATCTGGCAGCGATTTTGACTCGTGACTGTACCGGCACACTTGATTTGCCCTTGTTCTGCTTTTCATGGTGTTTGTGCCGATTCGAAAAAGATTTACCTCCCTAGCCAAGGTAGAATAAATCATGCAAACCAAACTGAAACTCAAACTGACTAAGCAGTCATTCTGTGTTTTGCATTTGTACCTCTCAAAAAAAGATAAAGGATTCATGCACAGGAAACCAAACATTAACAGGGGTTTTCTTGAACATTTCAAGATACCAAAATGCCTGCAAGTGCTGAGTATAAGTAACAGCCTAAACTCTGAATGATGCAACCCTGATGTATGAAAATGGAGACAACCTGAAGCTGGCAGGTCTGGAGAGCAGAGTGAGGTTACCTCTCCCACATGTTACTCACCTGCCACATTGACAATCTCTGTGGTTAGAAAATAATGTCAGAGTTACAAAAGTCACTCCATGCTCCACAACATGGAGGACAAGTTCTTTTAGTATTCATAAAGAAGATTCTCCTCGACAAAGCTGATGTCGGATCAGATCCAATAATATTTTGAGTTGCAACCAATTGTATTTCATTACAGCTTAGTGTAGAGGGCATCTTAACACAAAATTCACAGATTGCAGTGTTTTGGATTCAGGAGTGACGCCAGACCTGGAGAGACTGATTTGGAGTTTTAGGTGTTTTTGTAGCTCAACACAGGCGACAAATCTCAATTGTTTCATTAGCATGAGACAGATATGTCTCTACAGGTCAGCATAGTTGTGGCAGTGCTGGTTTTAATGTGGTGCCTTCACAGACTGACCTGGGTGAAGGTGCGATCCCCGATGCTGCTGGCACAGAGAACCTGAGACTGGGGTCCTGCTGTCTTAATGTCCTGCAGGTTCTGCTCCCGGATCTAAACAAGGCAACAACATTTCATGTTATGAAGGAACGAGAGGCTTGAGTGCACCATCATTCTAATGCAATGCTAATAACCGGGAAAAGCATCAATGAATAAATCAAAATGTAAAAGGCTGCAATACCTTATTCCGCATTTCCAGGACGTCCTTGGGATTGGTGTTCAACGGGATGAACTGATTGGCTGCCGCACCCTGGCGCTGGCCGTCTTCCTTCGACCACTGTGAACACCAAATAACGTGTTTTAAAAAAACAACTAAAACCAAATCTAGTGACTGACATGAAAACCCAAGCCAGAAAATAGATCCAGACAAAATATTATGCAGGCTTCACAATACAAGAATCATGCTGAACTGAAATGGACAAAGTTGGATAACTGTAAAAAAAAACACTGAAGGTAAAAAGTGAACCAATGATGATGAAGCAACACGGAAGACAATAAGTTCATTTGTACCTTAGCTTACTTAGTGGTGGGCAGTTGTACATAATTTCCCACAAAGCATATCCTCTCTAATGCTTATTCATCAACCTATGAGATTAGATTATTGTCCTGGCGGGATGATACAATCTAATTGTTTGTCTAGTTTGATTGATTTCTGAACAAAGACCAAATGTAAGGGAGCCTAGATTATATTACATCAAGAGCATTAGGACAGGCAAAACACAAGATACAATTTTAGGTGTTTTTACTGTAAAGTTTGAGCTGAAACGTCACAAAAATGAAGGAATTTATCAAGAAAACTAAATAGACAATTGTCCGAGAGATAAGTGAAGAAATGTGTCAGGGAAAGTAACAAAAAACATTTAAATCTGATTTCAAAATTTAAAGATGATGCTACTCATTATACATACAATTATAGTGAGTGTTTTTTTTAAATGTATATTCAGGCTTAAGAATCAAGGTTGAAGAAGTTTTGAAAAGACGAACTTGCACATAGTGAGACGTGCAATTACAGTTTAGACTATGAAAGTTAACAGGAGAAACAGTCACAGTGACTTACATGTCATAAAATGTATGAATTATGAGTACAAATATGATACAGAAATTAGCGCTGCTGTTGCAGGACTATTAATATTTTCTAATCATTTGTTTTTTCCAGGGTTCATAGCACCATACTGACACGGCTAAACTTTTAATCTTTTGTCAGCATGTTTCTCCCAGCAGTAACTCCAGGTCCTCAGTATGGAAGTGTTCATTTTACTATTTGGGGACGATAATTTGTCACAAACTCACAAAATGAGTAGAACAGGCAGCTTTACAAAGGTATCATTTAGAGGGGAAAAGTATAAATAATTTAGGGTAAGCAAGAAAATGTTCTTCCATGAGGGTCATTATGTTTTAAGCATCCTTCCAATGGTTTAACACTCCTTTGGTTATGGTCAGTGGTCAGTGTCGGTAAAGTGATGAAAACATTTTTTGCACGACAACAACCTTTTGTCATCATCATTGATGTACTGTGAGAGTTTAAAATAAAAACAAAGAAGCAGCACACAGAAAGAGACAACTGAAAACATCACAGAATGACAAAACGGTGAAAGGGTAAGGGGGGGGCAGGTGGTGAGAGGTGAGGGAGGGTGAGGGGTGGCTGGGTGACTTAGACGATGAGGCTGGCTTACGAAGCGAAAGTGGCAGTGAGGGGTGAGCTGGCATCACCAAAGTCATTTCCCAGGCTGATATACAACAACAAGGACAACAGAGAGAGAAACACACCCGAGCACACTCGCCCATGTTGGGCCAGAAATAATAACAACTTCTGTCACAGAGCTACAATGTAAGACCAGAGTGCATCTGTCCGGCAGAGGTGGAAACCTTTTGTTGTCATGTTAAATATGCTCTTGTAAAATACCCCATCGACTTCTTTTAAACCTGGTAATGCTCAGCATGACTGAGGGGAAATAAGAAAGAAATCTGCCCCCATTTCTTGCACCAAACTGAATGAGCAGCAGCGCATGAGTATACGAACAAAATCTCCATGCAATACGTTTTACTTGACCTTTATAAACTAAGCATGTAATTTGCAGTGGAATGCGTAAGCTCATGACTTCATTCCCGTGTTTACTATGAGCTTGGCTGGTTAGCTGCTGAAACCAGGGGGCTGGATGAGGAAGGGATTCCTTGATGGAAGTAGCTGGGTTGGGTTGGTTGGGAATGGGATGAACATGTAAACATGATATACTCACTGAGAAAGAGTCTCACAACACAACATTTCCTACTTTCCCAACAGGAGATAATTGATTCAAAAGTCAGGTCAAATTTCATGGCTTTTTGTTCGTCATTGTTTTTCTCTATTCAGACAAAATCCACTCATGCAGGCTTTGAAGTTGAACTTTTTTCAGAATCGAAAAAGAAATCAGAAATAAGAGTAAGCAACATAATAGAGCAGACGGAAACAACTGGAAGCAGTTGCACAAGTTAAGCTGGGCTCAGACTACAGGAGTTTTAAAAATCTGGTTGTGTCACAAATGTTTTTTGCAGATATTGTTCTCTGGAGTCTTTTACAAACCCACACAGCAATATTAGAAAATAATGGCACATCACACGCTGTTATTAACATTATTGCTTAAGACGCACCACCTCACATCTCATGTGAACTCTTGTGACAACTTGCTCTAATGTTAATAAACAAGAGCAGAATGCGAAACAATTCTAAATAAGAAATGATTGGAAAGACGCAGTCAATACGGGTTATCTATTCTTCTGGTTAGATTTTTACTGTCAACCATGGCACGCTAGCTGGCATTAACCTCTGAATGTTTCCCATCAATTGGCAGCACCGGTCTTTCTCTATAGCTGTTGTGGTCCTGATTTTAAATCCGAAATATCAAACATGTTTAATATTCATCAGGGCAGCCCTCATGATTCTTCCCAAATTTCTGGAGGGTTATCAACGGCTCTGTGATCTATAACTTTACGGGATAATCTGGACCGGACAAGGTGCCGACTAAGGTGTTAGGCATATTGGGGATAAATCAGCCCGAGTTCCTGTAGTCTGAGCTCAATTTAAGAACAATTTTAATCACAAAAGCAGGATGCATTAATCTTTTGCAAAGGAAGTTTTTGCTTGGTTTTGTGACCACCATTATTTTGTTCTATCCAAAAATGCCATTTTCTGGAAGTGAAACACATGCCTCCTCCCTCCTTAATCCAAAGAATATTAATCTTCTGAGATGTTTAATAAATCTCACTGACCTTACTTTTTTTTAAATCTCATTTTGAGCAACAATACTTTGCCAACATCAAGATGCAGAGACAAGAAACTAAAAGAGTGTTTTACAGAGTGAGCAACGATGTGGTTTGCGGCAACACATCACAGTTTCTTTCCACATTCAACCGCCCACTCGAGGACTCATGCCACACCCCTGCTGCTCGCTCCTCTGGGGAAAAACATCAACACCAACAATGCACTTCACTACTACACATGCAGTAGGGCATGCTGTGGGGAGCTGGCCTTGCATCATGAGGCATTAGGAGACCAGGAGGGAGAAAAGAGCAAAGAGAGTCAGTAGATAATCACAGCTGTGCTACACAGCAACTAAAAGAGCAGAGGTAGCTGCATTAGAAAGGTGGGTTAATAGGATGTCTGAAATCACTGTTTAAAGAGCCTAAAAGAAGTGAAAGTTAAATTTTCTCTTGTTTTTTTTTTTTTCTTGTTCAAAATAATACAGATTTCAGCTTTGTACTGTACTTTAAGTCCTCCCTGTCCCCAGGACCTCAGGATGCCAACCAACTACCCGTATCCATCAACAAGGTAGCTCTACAATCTATACTAGGAACAATAAGGTAGGCACAGACCAAGCAGTTGGTTATACAGCTTGGCACGCAGACACCGGACGAGAGAGACTGCAGCAAGGGTTTGACGTGATCGTGTGTTATGTTCGTCCACACCTTAGGCTTCGACTTGGGGCTGCTGGCGTCAGGCCCATCCTCGCAGGGCTCATCGGGCCGGCCACCGGCATTTACCCAGCGGGTCTTGTCACGCTGGCCGCGCTGGAAGCTGTGTTTCAGCGGGGAGCGAGCGCCTGAGTCGCTGTCCTCCCCGTAGGAGTAACCACCATGAGCAGAGGGAGTGTTCTCCACATCACTGTACTTTTTACCTCTGTCCCGCAATGCCGGGCAGCGGTAAGGATAGCCCGTCCTGTAGCCCTGGACAACAGGAAGACAGAACAGCAGAGGTTTAGAAAAGGGTTAATACAGAATAGACTGGAATCATTTTAAAGCCAGCAAATATCTGTGTTATTAATGTAAGTCCCAACTACGTAGAAGAGGGGAAGTGAGTGCGAGTTAATCCAGAGGCCAGGGTTCCCGGAAGTTAAAGGATCAGTCACTTTCCCTCCAAATGTCCTGGAGTGGCCTAGAATGCATTAGTTTTTGTTATAATACGCCCCTTTTCCTCTTTTTTGTACTTACCAAATTGTCGAGCATTCTCATAAACGCCTCAAACTCCTGCTCCCCGACTTGCCACTTGGGGTTTGAAGGGGACCCGTCGCCAACAGGCTCAGGGACCTTTGAACGTGACTTATATTTCGCCGGGTCCAGCATCACCAGATTGTCTGGCCCTCCAGCACTGGCCAGTGTTCGCACCTGGAAAAATTAATGGGGGAATACACACACACAAAGAAACCACAGACAGTTCCAGAAAACAGAAGGAAAAAAATGTTGACATACAAAGACGAACCAACATCCAACGTAACGCACACACATACAGACAGTAATGAAGAAAGTGAAACATATATAAAGATGTGGAGAGACAAGAGACAAAGACAGTTGTTGTGATAAATGCAAACAAACAAAAGTATCATGACCCCACATGAAAATACATGGTGGTCTATGTTATAATATAATACAAAGAAGCACAGTGGCAACCTGTCTTTTCAAAACTTAAATAAGGAAATATAGAAACAGCATTTTGTGATTAAAAAAGATGATAACGGACATTAATGGTGAGAGTTTCAGAATGAACAGCACCAAATCAGTCCCAATAGCTTTTTGCTTAAATTAGATTTACAGAGCTCAGTGTGTTTCATACCTGGATTTCACAGGCAGCGACCAAGTTGTGCATGTAAAAGAAAGCTTCCTCTACTGTTTCACCCACGGTCAGCAATCCATGGTTCCTCAGGATGAGCACCTGGGACACAGGAAAGATCCAAACTATTACTGGTCTAAAATAAAAAGTTACTAAATGAGACTTAAATGCATGGAAGCAATATTTTTCAGCAATGGAAGGCCAGGGCTGCAACGATTAGTCGACGTTGTCGACAAAAATCGATGACCAAAATAGTCGCCGACGAATTTACTCGTCGATGAATCGTTGGTGACGTCATAGCGCGTGTTTCTCGTGCCGCGCAGCGGAACTTAACGTTGTTTTACCGGAGGTGCTGATGGAAGTACCTGAGGAGTGAGCCATCTCGCTCCCTTCCTTTCTCTGAAAGTCGCGCATGTGCAATAGCGACAAAACATGGACCAATGTCGGCGTCCGCTGCCGCGCGCAGTCGCGCACCAGGAAGTAAAAAGTTCCGGAGAACTTCACTCTTAACAGACCGAAAAAAACTACCTGCAGTATCTGTTGCGGCGGACCTGCTCTCCATTGAAGCAGGACACGCGCATTTGAGGAGGAGGCACGTGTGACTTCGTAACGGAGACGATGCGGACTCGCCTCTGTCAGATGTTATATATACACGTATATACCTGCGCGCAGGATTCTAGCATCCATTACAAAAATATGGTTTAAACTTTTTTTTAACGAGTTTAAAAGCGAAATGTTATCCTATTGCCTGACAAACATCTTGTTTTAATCAAAATGATTTAGTCAGAAGAAGACTGTAGTTTCGTTTGATGTTTTTATTAATAAAATGGACAAAAACTTGATTTTTCTTTGCTTTTGTGTCAACAGTACCCTTAAATGCAGCAAAGTTTATTAAAAGACATTTTTTATAATGAAGTATCTATCTTTATTGTCTTTATTTTCAGTCATCACATGCCTTGAACAACCTCAAGCTAAATTTAAAAGCTGCTTGCTAAATAATAGCAATTGAGAATTTGTGTCATTCATAATCCGATTAGTCGATTAATCGTTTCAATAATCGGTGACTAATCGACTATCAGAATAGTCGTTAGTTGCAGCCCTAGCAAAATATTTTTCTTTCATTCACATATAAACAGAGCTGTTACCTTGCTCGTAGAGCCTAGGTTTCTCTGTATAAGCTCACTCTCCTCCTTATCCACCAGTATACCGTGGTAGTCATGGTAGGCCACCTCGCCCAAAGACAGCGCCTCAGGTGAGAGGGGCAACAGGCCGCATTTCATGGCCGACACCTGCAACCAAAGAAATAAACAACGCCACACAACATAAGATTATAATGTACCTATGTCTGTTTATACTGCATATTATTACGGTGTAGTCACTGTCCCTTACCGCAGCACCTGCAGCTGTGTGTATATGTACGATACATTTGACATCGGGCCGTGAGACATAGATGGAAGAGTGGAGAGTGAAGCCGGCCTGGTTGACTCCAAGGTTGGTGCTTCCCCGATCGACTACCTCCCCTTGAATGTTTATCTTCACCTGGAAGGCAGGGGGTGTCAGACAATAAATATCAGCTTTGAGTTGAGCTTTAAAATTGTAAAACGAATATTATGATTTCACCACATATTTTATGCTCATGTTTAATTTAAGGAGAAATAGGTTTTCATTTTCTGAAGAAAGACAAAGAGTTCTAATAGATAAGACAGATTCTCACCAGACTGGAGGCAGTGACTTCACTGAACAGGAGCCCAAAAGGGACAATAAGGAAACGCTCCTCATCTGAATTCACCCTGACCTACAAGACAGGAAGAAAGTCGAGCTAGATTACAGTGTTTCACCAAAACTGGCTCAAATTAAGAGGAATCAATCGATCAATTAATTAAGGATGTTTGCGAAATAAAGTATACCTATACTAGTGCTCGGCTGACAACTTGGTTATAAGAGTCGAGAGAATGTTTGTCTTGTCATATGAACGAAGTTCATACAGTTTTATTAAATGTATTTAAATTTGAAAAACAGATGTTTCAGCCAGAAAGCGTTTTCATTTTGTGCATGTGTATATGAATGCAGTTTCACACGCGATAAGATTATCTTCTTTAGAGCCAGAGTTGATTAAACCATGTGTCCCTCTGGCATGCATCAGTTGTCACGGTAAGTTGTGTTATCAAGAATCTCACTGTGAGGTGGTTGTAGATGAGCTCGGACCAGCTGAACAAGTCAGCAAGCCGATAAAAGGCGGCCAGCTTGCAGCGAAGTAGCTTCTCTCCTTTGTCATAGGAGATAGAGTCTGAGCCTCGCAGATCGTTCACGGGAGTCACCATACCCAAACCTGAGAGGAGGAGATGAAACAGACAGAAAGACTGTGTTAGAGACTGAACAACTAAAATAACGCTGAGACAAGACACTACAATTGCAAACATTTATAAAATAAAGCTTGCTGTATAAATTGAAGTAAGAAACAATACTGATTACTGGACAGCAGGAAAGAAAGAAATCCGACTGGACTCTTTGTCCGGACACCAACTCTGTCACATGCTACATCACTCACTGTGAGCAAAGACATAATGTGGCTGAGGTCAAAAAGACACACACACACTCATTCATTTCTGTGCTTACTCATGTTGAGCGCTGCCATGCCTCCTTGTGGTGCAGCGGGATACATGGAAGGCATGCTGGTGGTCATGAAGTCTGCGATCTGCTGCAGAGCCAAAAGGCTAGTGGGCGTCTTCCCCTTTTTCAGCTGGTCCTGGATCATTGTCTCCAGCTCCTCGCAGAATGCCTGTCGGTCATAAACACAGACACGGATACAGAAAAAGAAAAATATGTAAGGGCAAAAAAACAAACGGAAGAGGGCACAGTGTCCCAAAAAGAACAGAAACAGAGAGGAAATAATTTAACAGTGTTTTAGTTTATGTCTTGCAAGAACACCAAATCTAGGACTGTGTCGTGTGTTAAACGACCTAATCCATGATACAGAAACTACTCAATCTGAATATATATAAACACCAGTGTTTCCCCTACCATTCTATTAGGGGGGCGCTGCGCCCCCCCAACGGCACCTCCCGCCCCCCCTGGAAGGTCAAGTAAATTATTTATTTTATTTTTTAATATGGCGCCAGATCTCTACATAAATCATTTTAAGGTTACATTTCCTATAAAACAGGTCTATAGCTTGCATTTCTGTCTCGACATGGTCGCGCGGTTAGATTTCTCCTCTGCTCTCTGTAGCGTGCACGGCGGAGTTCCATCCAGATGCGCGCACACACAGGTGAGCAACCTCCCACCAGCGGACAGAGAGCATCCATCTGAAAACATGTCGCATGAACCACCTGAGAAGCAGTTAAAAATATCCGCGTTTTTTTAAACGCTCCCAGGTGGATGATGGCAACACCCACTCTCCTGCGAGTAGCAGCCGGAGGAGCTCTCCTGCTCCGGGTCCGAGTTCAGAGAAGAGCCTGAGTGCTGCACGTCCTGCCCCAGACAAGAATCTGCTCAGTCACCACCGGATGACAGGTTCTGACCCAGCTTGGCTGTCAGAGGGGAAATACTCCCCCTGGTTGTACAAGACTGATCTTGATAACTTAAGTATAACACCGGACGCCGAAATGCGCGCAATTCTCCAGCGTGGCTGTTCTCACGGGAAGCGCATTTCTCAGCCCGCGATTCTGCTTTCTCCGCTTGTTGTATTTAACCGTGAACGCACCTCGCCTCGCAACCTCAGCCTGAACCATTATTAACTGATTATTAACCCCGCTGCGTCCCTTCCTTCTATCACTGTTTAATCTATTTTCATCGGACCATTGTTCAAAACCGGCAAATCTGACGTGAAAAGATTTTATTTATAGACGGAAGTTTCAAAACGGTAACTTAACACAAACTAGGGTTATGGCGAAGTGCTCTATTCTAACTAGTCCTGTTTGATTGCCATGGTAACAGTGATTTCAGGTGGTAGAGAAGTCGTGATGGGAAGATTGCTAATAGGATCTCGACTTTAGTCTTCTTTCACTTTAAGCGCATGCTCCATGACGTCTTTACAGCGATTTCAACCACTCCGCTATAGCGTTTCCGTGTTTTCCTGAAAGGACGAGATAAACATAAGTACCGGATCCAAAAATGTTTCCGGATTCCGGCAATCCAGGTTACTTATGGAAGTCAGTAAATACATACATTACATACATACATATATACATGCATGCATAAATAAATAGATAGATAGATAAATTACAGTTCATAGAGAATGAATAGGGGATTATTTCAGTTTTCTTTTTGGTTTTAGGCAGTGGTGGGAAGTACCAAAGTAGAAATACTTTGTTACTGTACTTAAGTAGATTTTTCACATATCTGTACTTTACTTGAGTATTTATTTTCCTGACGACTTTTAACTTTTACTCCCTACATTTGAGCACAAATAGCTGTACTTTCTACTTCTTACATTCTCAAAACTGGCTTGTTACTTGAGCAGCGGAGGTTGGCGGAACGTGCAACTTTACACACGGCGCAACTCTCTCTCGCTCTCTCGCTCCTGCAGGAGCTCGGTTCAGTCTTTATTATTAGGGCCCAGGCACTGACAGACATGTGGCCCTATTGAAATTGTAAGGATTATTATTCAGGCAAATTAATTGGCTTTTTGGGGGCTTTTACCAGGTGACTTTACATAATTTTTTGAAGGTATTCCTTTTTCGATTCACATTCGTTTTCCCTTTCCTGCTTCGTGTCAACATCTGCACATAAATACATAGCTCGAAGCAGCAAGTGGTTAACTTTTCTTAAAGAAAATATTGGAAGTAGTTGGTTTAAACAAAAACTGTTGGCAAATAGTCTATCATTGGTTGGCCGTGTCTACTTAGTCTTACACGTCCACGTAAACAAAACAAACAGATTTAAAACAAGTCGAAATGGAAAAACAAACAACACAACCAATTATATAAGCAAACGCAAAAACAACTTTCAGCCAACACAACCAAAAATGCCCTACAGGTGTATTGTCACCCTGCTGGAAACAAATGCAAACACAACCCCAGGCCCATTCAGTGAAGATAGTCTTATGATAAATAAACAGGCTTACATGTAGATGCTGGCGGGAAGGATTACAGGCAGGTAAACATCCAGGCAGTTAAAATGCAAAATACAGCTAATAGACCCAAAATGTTCATTTGGTCTATTAGTGGCAGGTCTATTAGTGTTCTTAGGTAGAATCAAGAGGCACTTGTTTATTCTGTTGTGTTGATTCTTTGTTGTCGCTAGAAGTTCAGATGCACTTGTCCAATACTATTTTAACCTCAGCATCTCGGGTTCAAAATTTGTAAAATTATACATTATATATATAGTGTATATATTAAGTACATTTCAACACCAGATACTTTTGATACTTAAGTACATTTAATATGAGCAACTCTAAGACTTTAACTCAAGTCATTTTCTGACGGGTGACTTTTACTTTAACCGGAGTCACTTTCAAGTAAGATATCTGTACTTTTACTCAAGTATGGCTTTCAAGTACTTTATACACCACTGTTTTTAAGAATGTTATGTCGCATACGTAGACAGCATAAACAGGCAGTTGTGAGAGGAAACCAGACCCGGCCATTTATAGTCTCCCTGCCAGTCCTACAGAAGGGACAAACTGGACAAACACATGACGTCTGAGTATCACAGATTAGCCTGTCAGCGCCGAAATCCAATGTACAGTTCAAAATCATTAAAAGAAACCCATTAACATCATGATTCCTTTAAGTTTTTGTGTCCGTGTTTGTCCCGTCCCCCCCCCCCCAAAGCTGTAAACCTAGGGGAAACACTGAACACGTTCATATTTCTGTTCCACTGACCGGGCTCTGCAGTATCATGGAGACCCTCTTCCTCTGCTCCATCATGTTAAAGTCCTGCCGGAGGTCGGGCGCCATGTTCCTCTCCCTCTGGTACTCCGGGCTGCTCTCGTCCACCCGGTCAAAGTACCGCTCCTTGTGGGGGGCAGTGGTGGGAGGGGGGGCCGTCACCACTCCGGCACCTGAATCGCCGTTCATCCTGGCCTCCTGCAGAGGGAAAAGGAATTTATTTTACCTATGATCACTTTCTATCAAATATACCCAAACATCTATTTCCCTTAATCTACATGATGTGCTGTTTTTCTTAGGGCAGCACAAACACATTTTCCTATTAAAACTAAAGTAAAGTCAGCACTGATCAGAACTAAAATAATTATGAATGTTTATTGCATAAAATGCCAGTAAACCATGAAATAAAATGTCTATCCAAGCCATCCATCCATGTCGATGCTCAAAACCTGAAGATATTTGCTTCGGGCAACAATATAGAATAAATTCAAGCAACCTATATTCAAATAGTAGAAGCTGAACCATATATATTTACATATGTAAAATTGTAACTTTGGATTTTGGTGATCAACTTGGACCTGGGGTATTCTTCAGACTTTCGAATGATTAATTTTCCTTTGTAGCCTTTCCTCAAACAATACCACACTTTCCATTCAACTGTTGCCCTACAAGAGCTAACTGACAACAACAGGAGGACATTAGGAGCCATAAACCAAAGTGAGTGACAGATTTCTTATAGATCTGTGTCCGACTGACTGGGTGCATGTGAGGATAAATAGCTTCCACCTGTCAGTCACAGCACAGAATACTCAAGCTTTGACTCTGCAGGAAATGGGCAGGCTTCTGAGCACAGGGAAATGTGAGTGTGTGCAAGCATGCATGGGTAATGGAGGGGTGCTCTTGCTGAAACCGATGCAGCCCATTAGTCCGCATCAATACAAATGTTCAGCCAAAACTGCCATGACAACAGCAGACCAAACCCAAAGCATCCAGTATCACACTGAGACCTCACAAACCCTCCCTCTGATCCTGCCAACTTTCACTGGTGTTCTGAGACTTTCCACAGAAATCAAAAACAGAGTTTTCACTTATCTCAGGTCAACATTTACATGTCTATCTGTGCCAATTCATTAAGAGTAGAAATGGATAATTTTTTTGCTAGATTGCCACCTTGGAAACACTTAACACATAAAGACATAACAATAATATGGAGAACTAGACAAACACTATTACATTCAAAGTGGAAAGGATGAGTGGTTAACGTCAGATTGAAAGGATGTATGCTTATCATCTTATGTCATTATGGGCTGTTCGGCCATAAAAATAATGGCATGGCACATAAATAGGACCCACAAATGGTTCTCTACATAAGTAATTATAGAAAAAAACTGTAGATTTTGTTTGTTGATATGGTATTTCTTCCCTTGTATTACAGCTGCATTGTCCTAGCTCTCATTGCGAAAGGAAAGCTCGTTTTTTGTGTTTCTCTCGTGTAATTAGGACATCCGTTATTGACAGAACAATGAGAACATCATCGATTAGCTCTGTTGCCAAATTCACTCCTTAAGCAGCAAGGCAAAGTCAGATTTTCCTGCTTATACAACTGTTCCTCCAAAAATGTATTTAAAAAAAATCTACTTGGACCTTTGTCATCACAAAACAATGATATAAATTGAAATATAAAACATAAAAAAACACTGAAAGGATGTTTCCTTTAAGTTCGGTTCGTCTGGCAAAGTACGTGACAACACTGCTGTTTGCAGTTTTAGAGTGACTGGCACTTGTCAGCCTGGTTTACAAGAGAAAAGTCCTAATGCCTCAAGACGAACCGTCAGGTCTCATTCCCGTAGGTTTGACTCACGTATGCTTTGTTTGCTGCCTGTTGTTGGTGTTGGTATTTAACGGTAACAGCAAGAGGGGAAACAAACATGACTGCAGAAAGACGTGATGCAAAGACAAACGACAAAACCCTGAGTGATTAAACAATTGCACCTCCTTCTGTTGTGGAAAAACTGCAAATAAAGAGCATACAATGAAAATGTCTTTGTATATTTATTAAGAAGAAGCATTTGCAAAAGGACCAACTCAGATCTCTGCGCTGTGAGTGTCAAGAGTCGATAAGAAACAGTCATTATTACTGACTTATGAGAGAAATGAAGCAAGAAGACAAAGGAGCAGCAGCTGTCAAATATTCTTATTTTTTAACTCTGTAATTCCATTCTGAAGCCTGGAATGGTTAATGGTTAAAAAATACTGGCTGTATGACCAAAATGATAAGGTAAAAGAAACCAATCTAGCACTGGCAATAGCAATGGCCGCAGATGCACAAAGTTTTCTCTGTCAGTGCAGAGTACTCCAGCCTCAGCAGTACCCCCCTACTTCTCTCCTCAGAAATGTAGGTGCGGGGGTCTCGCAAGCCTCCACTCCTGTTACAGAGTGCGATCGCTATGGAAACCAAACACATTGCCATGGCAACTCTGGGAAAGCCTTTAAAAGATTAGTGTTATGTAAGAGCAGCTGTGGGCAGTGTCACAAGGCGCACATCTTCACAATGGTGATATAATTATTAAAATAAAATACTGCCGAGTTCCCAGGGTTATAAATGATCTTATTCATATGACATGACCTGGTTATAATCGTAACACATGGACTGCCACTGGCGTGCAGGAAAACCAAGACGCCCTGCTGTTTTAGAAATGATCTAATTCAAACTGAAAACTCAAGTCCAGAAATGCCCCTGTATACAGAGGCAAGTGTCATTTTGGATCAGTGAGATAGCAGAAAAGCAGCAAGTGCAAGTTCTCAACTTGAACCGTCTTCAAATGTTGTACATTATATGCAAAACCTCACGTGTGACACGAGGTGAAATTAACCTGCAGGATGCACAGAAATTTCAAAAGTAGACTTGCAAAATCTGTAAATATTACTGTGTATGACACCCTTACAGTGCTAGTATTTTTATATTTTTTAACTAAAAGGAAACATTGCATCATTGGCAGAAAAAGTTGAATGGAGTCTAAAGCATAATGAAGGAGTGAATTACATTTCCAATAATTCAAATATAACCTCTGATTATGTCTAGGTTTAACTTCTTCTAAAAATGCCAGATTTGGGGGGGGGATCTGACCCTGGGTCTGTTCTGATCAGAGTCTGTAGCCCTGTAGGTTTGGGAAATTATTTAATCTTCTCCAAACCTGGAAAGGAGTGAAAAAGAATTTTAAATAGTTGTTTTTGTTAGCAGTGTAATGCTTTAAATACCTATCGCAGAGTTAACACAGTGAGGACTGTCTTTGTACTTGAGGTGACATAATATGTAACAGCATGTGCACATTTAAAGCTGCTATTTCTATCACCGTTTTCACTATGAATGTGGGAAACTGCATAAGACGCCTTTTCCCCCTCTGTTTCTAAGCAACAGGAAAACATTGTGATGACGGATCAAGGATCACATCCATGAATTACAGTATAAACCACCTGCTATTGTGTGAGAAATCAGAGAAGACAATTTGTTTTGCCATAATAAGATTGAAGTGTTTTTACATTTCATGCTTTAAAAAGTATCAAAAGGGAAACTGCAGCCAAATAATAAAAACAGTTGAGTCTGTTACACCATCTCCCACAGGACGCTTAATGTGCTCATTGTTCTGCCTGCTATAAACTTGGTGACAGACGACAGCCATTAAAATTGCTTTACTTCGACTAAAGGTTGCACTCACAGGAAACAAATGGCTTCACTGAAAGGGCCCGGGGCCGAACCCAAGAGGATGTCTCAACATGGAGAACATATCTCACTGTCAGGAAACTGATTGTGCCACTCCTGTTTGCTATGCTTCCATTATTCCTTAGTCGCGTTTGTTTGTACGAGTATCTGCACCATCATAATCAAAGTAAAGACATATTACATTATCACTATGCATGTCTGTGTAGCTTTAATTATCTAATGTAAAGAATGTGTAATAGTGTAGGAAAATGCTGACCCAACACTTACTTCCATCTGTGAATTTAACCCAATTTAGATGTTCACATCTGACATTAGCATGTGTCTTCAGTCATCACAAGTTTATAGAGCACTGAGTATTTCAGTTCACACCAGGTGTTAGGATTGCGTCTCCACATGCGTCTTGAGAGACTACGTGTAAACAGACCTAACTTCCCCAAATATGCAAACAAGCACATAGATCATTTCCATTTGTAAGGACCAACTCTCTTCGAAAGTAACAATACACTCCCAGTTTCTAGTGTGATAATTAAAAGACAATACAGACTGAGTCTATTTGTTGTTGTATTTCAGGCAATTTAAAATCACACAATATATTAAAACATACCCTTAACATAGCTCCACAACCATTGAAAAATGTTAGACATCGTTGACAAAGCCAGCTTCTGTGATTTGAGAACCAGCTGATTATCAATGTGTATAAAATGTAGATGTGGCCTAGAACACTTTTGAATACTCACTCCTATGTGGCCTAGACCATTTTGGAATGTGGTCAGACAGATAGGTCCTCAATGCACTTTGGAAGCACTCACATTTGTACTTAAAACTGTATAATCAGATCACCCAAGACCACGACCTACAAGGTTGATTTACATCTATACAGCCAAAGAGGAAAATGAACTGGACACTGTTGCATTAAACAAGGACAGGATTTCCTCCACATGACTGACTCAGACTCATGTGTTGACCTTTAAATGACACCACTCAATACAGATGTTTCCATTCTCCTTGGAGGCAGCAATGAGGTAATGAGAAAGAGAGAATAAAAACAAGGAGATGCACTGTAGAGGAGCACCAGACTCCCTGCTCTTCTGTGTTGGATGGCTTTTAGTCAACTTTACACTGTTCTGCATACTTTGTGAATGTTCCAATTTTAGCATAATACTCTTTTGAAAGACGGAAGCTTGCATTAAAAAAATCTTTTCAGCATGACTAAGCTCTATAATAAAGATCCATTTAGTCCTTTCCAATAATATGCCAATCAAACAATCGCTAATGAAAAGATCGTTGTGTGTGAAAAGTCTGCATTGGTCTCTCTGTAAGTGTGTATGTGTGTGTGTGTTTGTGAACAGCTGGTGTTTCAAGCAGCTCTGAGCTGGATGCCTGTCATTACTGGGGATCCACAAGCAACTGCTCTTTAGTGTGCATGTGTGTGTGTGTGTGACAAACCACCGACTGTTAGGAATGGTTTAGATGTCATTTTAGCACTGCCCCATATGGCCCTTCACACTAGACACTAAGTTGTGCTGTTATTTACAACATGACCAATCGATGTGCATGTTACCGACTCCACACCGCTTTAAGACAAGGACATTAGGTCCTGTAGTAACATTATTTAAACTCTGCATACATTTTTGTGCCATTTTATTTCCTATATCTGTTGGTAAAGTAAAACAGCAACTTCCAGGTTGATTTCAAACCAAAAATGTAATTGATGATCAGAAGAATGATTTCAGCCAACTCAAATTAAATGCTGTTTGATTTGTGAAACAAGAAAAACACGGATGCTCGAAAAAAAGTTCTAAAATGTACAGTAAGTAAGCTTCACCGCTGATGACAGTCAGAATGGAAAATGCATTATCTGACGCTGCCTGCCAGGCGAGATGCTGTGTTGTGTTAGCAGGCAAGTGCAGTGGCCTGAGGTTTATCTGGCTGTCGCATGTCATATGGGACATAGTGGAGGGAGATGGCTCTCTGAAACAACACACCCCTCCCTGTACAGTTTCCCTTCTCTCACTCTCCGGCCTGCACTATCATTTGCACATCTGTGGAGACTTCTGCTGGATAAATATCTGACCCAAACATAGCAGCATATACCGATTATCTTTACCGACCTCTGTAATGTGAATGCAAGCTTGAGAATGATGATTTAAAAAATTTGCGGAAAAAGAACCTTCCTGAAACGCTGCTAAGTGATCACATATGGAGAGGAAGGAGGGGAAGAGTGAAATAGTGAGAGGACTTAAAATGAGAAACACATTTTCAGCTGCACTGCAGTCAAGGGTGTGGGCGTGGGGAGTGGGAGTAAAACAAACATAGAGCTCTGTATCTCCAGTGAGTGTGTAGTAGTGTGCAAGTGTGTCGAGGGTGGTAACATGGAGCCAGACTGACAGAGCTAGGCTGTTTCCTTTGGGAGTTTTACTCATTCTAAGAGAATGACCGAAAGCAGGGAGTTAACATCCATCTGCACACACACACTTTATCTTGAATGACTGGCTACGTTAATCCTAATACTGGTATGAATGTGAGGGGACTTCACTATGCACTGTCGAAAAAAGCTAGAGACGGGAAGAGCTTAGAGGTTATCTTTGGGCCTAATAACAAACAGCTGACTGTCAGTCAACAAGACACATTAATCCATCAACAACAGCGTAAACATCAGTTAGGTTGAATACCAGTTTTTATTTTGAAATGCAGGGTTCTCAAAGTGGGAGGCGAGGACCACCAAAGGGTCGTCGATCGGATCCCTCGGAAAAAAGGGGAATAATTTATTTTACTATAATTTCCTCCGTACGTAAAACACTGATGGAATGTATGACAAGTATGTATATTTTGGTGCTGAATTACATACACATCCTATAAAAAAAACTAAAAACAAAGATCTTGTCAAATGGGGGTCCACGGTCTCGAGAACAATCGCAAGATCCCAGGGCCCAAGGTGAGTATATCAAATCGCATGATTCACCCAAATCATGAAGATAGTAAAGGTACTATTGTAAAAGCATTGAAGAGGCTTGATGCAGCAGTTTGTTTTAACCTAGCTAAACGAAGGCTAATACAACTGATAGAATTGTTACTGACAAGTCTTCCAATGTATTGCCATTGTGCACAACTTGGCGAGTGTTGTAACTTGTTTTAACATAGATAACAAACCCAAAGTGGTTTTTGTTTCGTTTTCAGCATTGCATTATGTTATAGACGGTTTGGCGATTCCCCAAGGGGGTTACTAATGCACCACACTCTATCTAATGCACTGTTGCATGATCCCATTTCCTTTGTGCTGACTTGCCAAACCTTCTTACACTTTAGAAACCGTCCGTCCACGCGTGTCACTCTGCAGGACATGGTGTCTGCTGTGTGACCTCACACAGGAAACTGCTCCATCATCCCCCCACTCCACCAAGCACAGACCCGAGCCCCCTGCTCAAGCAGCAACAACAACACGCCCAGTTCAGGAACACGGTGTGAAACCTGACTGTAACGGCCCCGAGCAGCACAACAGTTAAATGACTCCGATGTGAAACAATGCAAACACGGGCCCTGCTCGGGCAGCGGGCTGACGACACCCGGGGCGACGGGAGACACACCCGGGTGCACGACCGACTGTACCAATGCTCCGTGGCCGTTTAGCTCCTACACAAGAAACCAGCTACATCTCGTACACGGAAATAGTCGTGTTTACAAGTTTAAAGGCAGCTACAGGGAATACAAGGCGTTAGCATCACAGTTAGCGGCTCGTCACTTTGAAACAACACGGCGCTAACATTGAACCCCACAGATGGGCCATGTTGTTTCCGACAGCCAGCGTCTGTTCCCGGGCTTACCCTCTCTGTGAAGCCGCGGTGCAATAGAAGCAAGGCTCGGTGAAAGCAGGACGGTGGTCGTCTCCGGCTCGGTGGGTTTTTCTATCCGCTGCCCAGTGGCTTCAGAGCGGGTTTATCTCTCTGCGCTGCTCGGTTCTGCGTCGTCGCTCCGCCCACCCGCCATCATCCCGCTTGGGTGCGGCCAAACGGGATGATCCGCCGCTCGCCATTGGCCACCACCGAGGCACGTGACAACGTCTTTGCCGAGAGTGGAGAGAGGTGATTGGTGGATGAGTCGGGAGCCCGCCCACCACCCGCAGCAGAAAGGGGGGCTTTAGGTTTACTGCTAAAAGCTAATTAGCTTAGCACAGGAGCTGAAGCATGGTGGAGATACACAGTAGATAGTCATAGTTTCTATTATATTATACATCATATTTATATTCTACTGTCATATACCTGTCTTATGTGTTGGTGTTTTATATAGTATTATTTTATTGAACATTTTCTAATGGGTATGGCAAAAATATATAAAGTATAATATAAATAAAATGATAAGCAATACACAAAATAGACAAGAAACAAAAACATTGTTTATCAATAACAATATGAATACCGAACAAACAATAATGTTAACATTTAAAATGCTGGGGTTTGTCTTCCGAATCGTATTCCTCTATAATTCCTGGGGCGGCTGTGACTGAGGGGTAGAGTGGTCGTCCTCCAACCTGAAGGTTAGCAGTTCGATCCCTAGTCTGACCCATCTGCATGCCGAAGTGTCCTTGGGCAAGATGCTGAACCCCGAATGGCCCCCCATAGAATAACAAAGTGCTGCGAACAGATGCACTGTATGAATGTGTGTGAATGGGTGAATGTAAAACTGTACTGTAAAGCGCTTTAGGTGGTCATCAAGACTAGAAAAGCGCTATATAAATACAAAACCATTTACCATAATGTAGATCAGTTCAGTTAAAGGGCCTTGATGTAAGAAACACAGAAAGTGCCCAGCAACCACCAACAACCATTTTCTTTATTTTTAATTATTTATTATAGGGGACGGCTTATTCCTCCCTGGACAGACCCAACACCTCAGTCCGGATCATGTTCTTCGACCTCTCCAGCGCCTTCAACACCATCCAGCCCAGACTGCTGAAGGCTAAACTGGAGGGCACGCAGGTGAGCGCTCCCCTCATCACTTGGGTCGATGACTATCTGACGGGCAGACCGCAGTTTGTGAGATTACAGAACTGTGTGTCTGATCAGTAACATTGGGGGCCCCCAGGGAACTGTACTGTCCCCCTTCCTCTTCACCACATACACTGCTGACTTTCAGCACTGCACTGAGTCGTGTCATCTACAGAAGTTCTCTGATGACACGGCCATTGTGGGGTGTGTTGAGGGCGGGGGGGAGGCTGAGTACAGGGACCTGGTTGACCGCTTTGTGAAGTGGTGTGGAGAGAACCGCATGCAGCTTAACGTGGCGAAGACGAGGGAGATGGTGGTGAACTTCAGGAGGAACAAGCCCCTGCCCTCTCCTGTCTGCATCGGTGGGACGGATGTGGAGGTGGTGTCGGCATACAAGTACCTGGGTGTCACACTGGACAATAAACTGGACTGGTCCACCAACACACAGGCCGTCTACAAGAAGGGCCTGAGCCGGCTTTACTTCCTGAGGAGGCTCAGGTCCTTCCACGTCTGCAACAAGATGCTGCAGATGTTCTATCAGTCTGTTGTGGCGAGCACCATCTTCTTTGCTGTGGTGTCCTGGGGTGCGGGCATCAAGGCAAAGGACGCCAACAGACTGAGAAAACTCATAAGGACAGCAGAGTCTGTGGTTGGCTCTAAGCTTGTCACCCTGGAGGAGGTGGTGGAGGACAGGATGCTGGCAAAACTGCTGGCAATCATGGACCATCCCTCTCACCCCCTCTACAAAACCCTGGACAAACTAAGGAGCAGCTTCAGCTACAGACTCATTCAACCCCGCTGCTCTAAGGAACGATACAGGAAATCTCCCAACCGCAATAAGACTGTTCAACTCCTCTACCTCTGTCCGAGCCACCATCACAGAACTGCACTAAACCTGTCTCCTTGCACATCACATCATATGTGATATGTGTTCATATACACCATATTGATATTATATATCATTTTATACAATAATATTGTCTTTTGCACACTCTGTCTACATATTCTTAGACTCATAGTATATTATATTACCTATTGTATAGTCAAATACTTATATTCATATTCATACTTCTACTATATATCATACTCTCTGTATATTCTTGTTTACATAAGTCTATATACACATATTTATACATGTGTACATGTTATAATTACTATTGTTATATTGTGGCAGGACAAGGAAAGGCAGAGACGCAGGTACTGCTTACTGTTGTTTATTCAGTAGCCAGGAAGAACAGGCACATGTTCCCCATACGGGAAGTATATATAGCTACAGACTTTACATTTCCCATCGCCCACTGGGTGAGAGGACACACCCATGAGTGCACGCCACACAGCCCCCCCCCCGAACACCCAGAGGGAAAAATACAAAATGGGACAAAAGTCAGTACCTCTCAGGGGGTTTAACGAGGCGACCATAACGGCTACGCCGATCCCCGTCCGCAAACGCAGGGGTAAAACAAGCAGAAGGGACATCATTTACAACAGACACAGGATCAGGAGGCACAACTGGAGAAAACAACACAGGGGTCTTAGAAGGGGGGCGACCACGACGGGGAACCCGGGCCGGTAGCACCTCTTCGCCGGCCAACAGATGAGCTGGCTTAAGTCTGTCTAACGAAACACGCTCCCTGCGCCCGCCCATGTCCAGAATGAAACTTTTAGAACCTGCCTCTAACACCCTAAACGGGCCGTCATACGGGGGCTGGAGGGGAAACCGGTGAGCATCGTGACGCACAAAAACAAACCGAGCGGTCGCGAGATCCATTGGCACGAAAGACCGAGGAGAAAAATGATGCACGGGCACCGGTGCACAAGCGGACTGTGACGCAGGACGCGGAAAGGGGGCCGAGCTCTGAGGCAGAAACTCCCCTGGGACGCGGAGCGGCTGACCGAGCACCAACTCTGCAGGCGAGGCATCCAGGTCAGCCTTAGGAGCCGAGCGCAACCCGAGCATCACCCACGGCAACCGATCCAACCAGTTTGCATCTGAGAGCGCAGCCCGCAATGACGCCTTAAGCGACCGGTGAAAACGTTCACACAAACCGTTAGCCTGGGGGTGGTAGGCAGTGGTACGGTGAACCTGTGAGCCCAAAGACTTTGCAAGCGCCGACCAGAGCTCCGAAATGAACTGCGGGCCTCTGTCAGAGGTGATATCAGACGGTGCACCAAAACGTGAGACCCAAGCTGAAAGAAAAGCGCGTGCCACGTCCGCAGATGTCGTGGAAGACAGAGGAACCGCCTCTGGCCACCTAGTGGTCCGATCTACCATGGTAAGGAGATGTGTAAAACCCTGGGAAGGGGGAAGAGGCCCCACAAGGTCGATATGCACATGATCAAAACGCCTGGCTGGAATCAAAAATGGCTCGAGGGACGCCCTAGTGTGCTGGTGAACTTTAGCTCGCTGACACGCCACACATGTGGCCGCCCACTCCTTGACCTCTTTGCGAAGGCCAGGCCACACAAACTTCGAAGACACCAACTTCACCGACGCCCGGACACCCGGATGAGAAAGAGAGTGCACCATATCAAAGACCCGACGGCGCCAAGCAACCGGCACCACCGGGCGGGGGCGGCCCGTGGAGACGTCGCAAAGGAGGGCAGGCCCACCATTTTGCACAACTGCCTCCTCCAGCTCCAGACCGGTACTCGCAGCTCTCAGTGCAACGATACCCGGATCCCCAGGTTGATCGGCAGCCAACAAATATCAACCCCAAGATGCACAGGGCACACCAGCACCCGCGACAGGCAGTCTGCAACCGGGTTCGCTTTACCCGCCACATGTTGGATGTCCGTTGTGAATTCGGAGATCGCCGCTAGATGGCGCTGCTGGCGAGCAGACCATGGCTCTGTCACCTTTGCCATAGCAAACGTCAATGGTTTGTGGTCAACATAGGCTGTGAAAGGGCGGCCTTCCAGCAGGAAACGGAAATGACGCGTAGCCAGGTACAACGCTAACAGTTCCCGGTCAAACACACTGTATTTTCGCTCACTGTCTCGCAAACCGCGGCTAAAAAATGCAAGGGGCTGCCACGCACCCGCAACCCGCTGTTCAACAACTGCACCAACAGCCACATCTGAAGCATCGGTCGTGAGGGCGATGGGCGCCCGAGACGCGGGGTGCGCCAGAAGCGCTGCGTTAGCCAGGGCAGCCTTAGCCCCCTCAAAAGCCTGGATCCTCACAGGGGTCCAATCAACCTGGTCCTTGGCTTTCTTAAGCTTCAAAGCACCATACAATGGTTGCAGGAGTTGGGCTGCACGAGGCAAGAAACGATTGTAAAAGTTTACTATGCCCAAAAACTCCTGTAGCGACCTGACCGAGACCGGACGGGGAAAATCCGCAACTGCATGCACCTTCGAGGGCAAAGGAACCGCACCCTGCGACGAAATGCGATGGCCCAAAAAGTCTATGACAGACAGCCCAAACTGGCACTTGGCTGTGTTGACAATGAGACCATGCCCATCAAGGCGCTGGAAAACCTGCCTAAGGTGCGACAAATGTTCATCAGCCGACGGGCTGGCCACCAAGATGTCGTCCAAATAGACGAAAACAAACGCGAGGTCACGTAGCACCGAGTCCATCAATCGCTGAAACGTCTGCGCTGCGCCTTTAAGGCCGAACGGCATCCGCAGGAACTCGAAAAGCCCAAACGGCGTAATGACAGCAGTCTTGGGCACGTCCTCTGCCCGCACAGGCACCTGATGATAACCTCGCACCAAATCGATTTTAGAAAAAATTGTCATGCCCGCCAGACGAATCGAAAAATCCTGAACATGCGGAATTGGGTAACGGTCATGGGCCGTAATGTTATTTAAACGGCGGAAGTCGCCGCACGGCCGCCAAGAACCGTCTGCCTTGGGCACCATGTGGAGCGGTGAAGCCCACGGGCTGTTGGACCGCCTAACGATCCCCAAACGCTCCATGGTAGCAAACTCCTCCTTCGCGGTGGCTAACTTCACGGTGTCGAGGCGACGCGAACGTGCGAAAACAGGCGTACCCGCAGTGGGAATGAAATGTTCCACGCCGTGTTTAGTAACCGCGGCAGAAAATGTGGGTGTTGTCAGCGAAGGAAATTCCGCCAGTAAGCGCTGGAAGACATCCTTTGACGCCGCGAAATTAGCGTGTGTTAACGGCCCGGGTCCCCCTGACTGACACGGAAAAGACGCAAAAGACACAGCATCAATGAGCCTGCGATTAGTTACATCCACTAACAACCCATTAGTGCACAGAAAATCTGCTCCGATAATAGGAACCGTAATGGAGGCTACAACAAAATCACACAGAAATTTGCGTCCATTGAAACACACAGTCACAGACTTGGTACCAAACGTCTCTATAGCCGAGCCGTTAGCCGCTGTCAGACGCGGACCACTGCCACGGGCCGAGAGGTCCGTAGCTGCAGGAGGGAGAAGGCTCTTCTGCGAGCCGGAGTCCACCAGAAACTGATTACCTGATATGGAGTCATGAACGAACAGCAGCTCCTCTTGATCACCAGCGCCCACGGCTGCTACCGAGCGCCGGCTCTTCCGTTTCCCGGTGCCTGGAACGCGCACGGAGGAACGCAGCGGCGCGCCTTGCTGCCGAAGCGCTGATGGAAGAAACACAGCTGGCCGCGCTGTGTGCGGGTGGAGACTGCAGCCGTCACTGCCGGAACCTCGTTCTCCAACGTCGACTGCGAGGACTCCACGGCCACACTCTGCACGGAGACGTTCCTCGAAGACAGCAGGATCCGGTCCGCCTCCTCAGCTAATCCACGGAAGTCGCCGGCCGCCAAACAGGAAGAGTTGGCGAGGGCTGCGCGCACCTGCAGCGGGAGCTGGCGCAGAAAGATGTGCGGGAACAGGAAACCCTCATCCTCGGAGCCCAGCAACGACAGCATCTCGTCCATCAGGTCCACTGCCGAACCATCACCCAAACCGGGAAGCGACAGTAGCTTGTCCGCTCTCTCCGCGGCTGACAAGCTGTAGCGCCGGAGGAGAAGCTGCTTGATGGCGGCGTACTTCCCTCGCAGCGGCGGGGCCCGCAGGAGCTGCATCACGCGCCGGGTGGATTGCTGGTCCAAAGCCGCGACCACCAAAAAATACCTGGAGTCGTCTGCCGTTACTCCTCGCAGATGGAAGAGAGCCTCGATGTACTGAAACCACGGCGCGGGGTCGTTCTGCCAAAACTCCGGGAGCTTAACGTGCTCCGCGGAGCTGTTCGATCCTGGAAGCTGCTGCGCCATGGTCGTCGTGGAGACACGGTCCACGGGAGCCGGGGAAGAAAAAACGTCCTCCCCCGATGAGGAAGGGACACTATCCTCCTTCACCTCGAACATGTTCAAAAAACGGGGTCACCAATGTGGCAGGACAAGGAAAGGCAGAGACGCAGGTACTGCTTACTGTTGTTTATTCAGTAGTCAGGAAGAACAGGCACATGTTCCCCATACGGGAAGTATATATAGCTACAGACTTTACATTTCCCATCGACCCACTGGGTGAGAGGACACACCCATGAGTGCACGCCACACTATCACCATTACTATTATTATTATATATACTGTTGCTGCCATTATTACCATATACTGCTTATATTGGTATAATTACTATCATATATAAATATATATTATGTTATATTATATACTATATATACTGTACTATTCTTATATACTGTCTAACAATACCATTACCATCATATCATCAGTACTTTTATCATCATCTTGCCAATGCACCTTATCTATCTATTTTATTGTATTCTAACAATACCATTACCATCATATCAGTACTATTACCATCATCTTGCCACTGCACCTTATCTACCTATTTTATTGTATTTTATCTTGTGCTTCTGTTTTTTATTCTTTCTACCTCAATATTTTTAATTTTATTCTATTGTATTGTATTGTATTTTATTGTATTCAAATATACCGGCTGCTATGACAACTTAATTTCCCTTCGGGGATGAATAAAGTACTCTATCTATCTATCTATCTAACACATGAGGTAATTTAATCAACTAGCATTTTATAAATGTATGTAAAATTAAATTAGAAGAATAGGTAAAAGCAAAAAAGGAAGGAAATGCTTGATAGAACAGGAGAATGCTAGTTGTTTAACAGAAACACCTGAAATGATAAAAAAACTTGTACATTCTTTTTTTGTTTTTTACTAGTAGCATCAAATGAAAACATGATGTTGAAGTTTGGACAATGGCAACATTTCCTCCTGTGTTTTCTTATGCACAAGACCTTAACCTCATAGTGCTGACAAAATATCAATTTCTTCTATTCAAAGCTGATACGACATAGCTCTCAAAAGCAAAGAGGTGGAATAATTGTATTTTGTTGCTGGATTACACAAAAGAAAAGTGAAGTTTATATTTTCATAGCTCCATACCCGTGCAGCAGAAGGCCTCATGTGTCTATGGTGCATGTCAGGTAGGTTATTTTTAAAACCATCCTGATTGCATTCAAGGTCAAAGACATCACCCAGTTACTGCTGAACACAAGCACTGGACAGAAGATCTATATTGTGCCCAACCTTATTTCAACCACTTACCAGCGGGCGCAGTTAGATTGTATTTTGGGAAGTGAAAGGATCTTTTCAGAACAAATCTCTCCCCACTAGTGTCATACTCACTCTGTCTTATAAGTAATACCTTCATGATCTCATATGTCGCAGCACAGATGTGTTCTTTACGTCACTACAACACAATAGGCACAATAGCAGGATTTGTTGAAACTGTTTTAGAGAGGTAATAATTTGTTGTAATTCTGGAGGTCTGCAGTTTGTAATATATTGCATTGCACTTTGTGTTTCCATAATTTTGTCAACCCATTTATATCAATGCGGATTGACTAAATAAGTACATAAATAAATAAGTAAAACCTGGTCATTCACATCACAAATAAACTCGTAAGACACTTACTGAACTGTTGATTCTTTTTGACACTGATCACATTCATCAGTGATGTGGTCAGAGGTGTAACAACGTTTTCAGGAGAGCTTGCTGTTTCTCAGCTTTCTCTGAAGCTACTCTGTTAATAGTATGGGTGAAATTTAAACTAAAAATCTCTCCAGGTGTTTTGTTAAACTCAAACATTAATATTAACACTTGGCTCTTTCTTGTGTTTCAGTTCCTGCCAGTTCACAGTCCGTCAGGAGGAAACTCTGCCAAAGTCGTAGTTGAGAACCTGGATTTTATTTTTTTCGTCTCATTGATAAATTATTTCACTTGTCAGTGGTTTTCTGCTACGAAAGATTGTTATCTGTAGCTGATAGATCCATTGTGTGGTTGTATAGCGACTTTGTGTTAGATTCATTTGATGCAGACAAATAAGTGAACGAACACTATAATTTTGCTCTCTCTCCGAATGGAGGATCTGTTTTTAGGTAAACGTGAAAGACTGAATGTGAGCTTTCGCTATAGATGGCATCTATTTAAATTATTTGGGATCTACTTTACCATTACTTCCTCGCTACTTTGTTCTTAATGAACCATTCTGTACAGCGATGCCCTGTATTACCAGGTGTCGGTTTCAGGCCAATTCTCATTTCAAAGGGAGTTATCTGTCCATAGTTAGAGGACTCCGGGTTAAAGATGTGTGTATGTGTGAATTAACAGTTATCATTCACTCTCCTGTTGTTTCAGAGCACTCAGAGTCCCAGCTACAAACTGGGCGGTCTCTCTCTCCCACTGGTCTCCCGCCAGGAAAACGCTTGAGAGAACCTTCATCCTTTCTGAAAACAGTCACTGGCTTTAATGAATGCGAAAATCTAATTACTGATAGTTTACCTCTACTCCAAGGTACAAGCTGTTTTTGTTGACTTCTTGAGCTTCACACATCTAAGACATCGTTTTGTTGTGGTGATGTTTAAACTTCACGTAAAGAAAAATTGGTGCAGCTAATAACTAAATGTCATAAATATACGATTTGTCAATTGTAGCCATAACATTTTCTATTTAGTTTCTTGTTATGTATATGAAATGTTCTCTCCTTTTTTAAAGGTCGAGGGATTAAAGAACAAACTACCCAGTAAATCAATGTTTATCTTGTGTAAATTAAATGTTTTTACTTTGTGTGAAATATCTTGATATTTAACAATGAATTAAACTGTCAAAAGTGTGCATTTATTTGAGACTTATGGCATTGGTACATTGATCAAACATCTTCCCTTTCTGTACGCCCATCTGCGTTTCTGTCTCCACACTTTCAACAGGAAAAAGTCTCGTAGGTAACTTCCTTTTCAGCCACTTCCGGCTCTTGATTGGAGGCGTCTTTTCGAGATCTTCTCCTTTTGTATTTTACCCGTTTGTCACACTCTTTACGGATGATTTTAATCCATTCTCCCATTCCCTCTTCTCCTGTGAAGGTGATTTTTGCATCAGTGGAGGGCTCATCCATCCTATCTCTTTGGTTTTGTAATTTATCTGTTTGTCATACTCTTCAGCCATCATATCAAACCACTCATCTAATCCCTCTTCTTCTGGGACAGAGCTGTTGGCAGCATTGGAGGCTTCATCCATAATCTGCTGAGACTTTGGTGGATAACACTCTTCAACTAATCCATTCTCCGTCTCTTTGGCTTTGTAACTAATAAGGAAAGCAAAAGGTGGATATCGGCAAAGTCTTCTTTGGCCATTTCATCCAGAATATCAGAAACTGACGACATTGTTGTTGAATTGTTTGCATTGTCTGTTTGTAGTCAATGTTGAGCCACTTCCGTTTCTGGATTCGAGGCGTCTTTCGTAATCACAGCGGGTTCTTGTGAGTTTGAACCATACTTTTACGTAGTAAAAAATATTTGAAACATAATTGTTTAGGAAATACTTAAACTTAAATTTGTAACTCTTGCTTTTTTCAAATATTTTTTAAGATAGTTGAATGCAAAGCTCTTGACCTTGGGACACGGAGTCAGAGATCATCTTCCCTTTCTGTAGGTCCATCTGTCTCCACACTTTCACCAGGAAAAAGTCTTGTAAGACACTTCCTTTTCAGCCACTTCCGGCTCGATTGGAGGCGTCTTTTCTCATCGACAGCGGGTAAAGGAGTCCTTCTTGGTTTGAACCGTACTTTTACCTAGTACAAAATATTTGAAACAAACATTTTTAGTAAATGCTTAAACTTCAATATTTAACTCTTTTTAAAAAAATATTTTTTAGATAGTTGAATGCAAAGCTGTTGACCTTGGGAGGGACACAGGGAGTCTGAGATCATCTTCTCCTTTTGTATTGCTGATTTTTTTCTTGGTCCTGGAACTGCATACTTAAGTCTTCCTCAATTGCAAATGTCTTTTGAACGATATGCTTCAATTCCTCTATAGTCTCTGGGATTCCTGAAGGCAAAGGAAGCTTCCGTATTTCTTCTTGCAGTATGACTCGAAGTTTGGCAGAGATGGTCATGATTCTGTAGTTGAAGAGAGAGACGCTGGTTATGCTGAATTTGGGCATGGAAAGAACCAAATTCCCATTTAAAAGAGATTAGGTAAACATAAAAATACATTTTAAAGATTTTAGTGTGTAAGGTTCAGTGTGCAGAATTAAGTGACATCTAGTGGTAAAGTTTCATGTTGCAGCTGAATATCCCTCACCCTCCCAAACATACGAGAACCTGTGGCAGCCTTCAGTTGTAATAAAATTATGATTTAGTTTGTCCAGTTTGGACGACTGTAAAAAAAAAAAAAACATGGCGGACGGTGAAGAGACGACCCGCTCTCGATGTAAATATAAAGTATTTAAACATAAAGGTCAGATTCTAGGGTAAAGACAACAAATTTTGACAATTTAGATGAAACACTCGCGTGAAATGTATAGTGTATGTATCTACCTAATCTTGCAGGGGAATGTGATGCTTCAAGGTGATGAACCACTTTTGCTGAACAGTGTATGCTGCAAGAGGATAAGATTCTGTTAACTCTTGCAGCTTAAGGACAGTCGCTTGTCTTGTGGATTCCAATGCAAAGGCCCTGAGGTGCTCACAGTACTCACACAGCTCGCCAAGGACAATGAGGATTAGACTCAGTTCAACAAACTCTGGAAGCCCTCCAGTGGATCAAAAATATGGCAAGATCATTCCCACTGAGTAACTGGTGCCATGGCAAAACACTGTATTGGCCACATGAACACATGTCTCTCCAGGAAACTTTCTTTGTACCGCATTCCTGTACGTTTTCCTTGAGGACATCCAAAGGCACTGTGGACAGATTTGAGACATTGAGGGCAATGTGTCACCTGTCTGTAAGTGGACTTTGCACCTAGAGCTGCAATGATTAATCAGTTAATAGATTTGTTTTCCACCATTACATTAATCGCGAAGTATTTTGATTATTCATTCATCATTTTAAAGCATTAAAATAAAACAATACTCATTTAATGATTTCTTTACTCTACTAGGAAAGTAAAAGATTTTAGCACATCATCTTGGGCATTGGGTTAGACTAATTAACATATTTTACAATTTAATGGGTGATTAATCAATAATGAAACCAATAATGAAAATAGTTGCTGTCCAATTGGTATCCTACACAGCCTTGCTGAGTCAATAATTGAGCTGTTTTATTTCATTAAAAAGTATTTGAATATTTAAATCAGAATTTCAAGATTTTTCAAGGATTTCCAGCAGCTGTGTAACCCTGTTTGTGAGACGATGGTGGATGGGTCTGAATAATTGGCTGTAGAAAGGATCAAGAATCCAGACCGACACCAGTCCTCTTTGTGGACCTGTCCCCTCTGTGCAGCAGACAGAGAGAGGACAGGCTGCTCTTTGAGTTTACAGCTGAGTTTACAGCAGTTTCCCTCGTTTTAAGATTATGTTTTTAAATCGTTTTGCACCTTGGTTTTGAAACTTGTTCTCCACCGCAGCTTCTCTTCGTGTCGCGGTCTAGAGAGACAGACAGAAAGAGCGAGTGAGCGAGCGAGAGAGAGAGAGAGCGCTGGAAGGAGGGAGGGAGCGAACAGGACGCACATGTCACATGCGTCCTGCAACAGCCAAAAAAGACACTTCCCATTTCGGACATGTTTATGGCCATTTGCAACGTCGCACCTACGTTAAAACAGTCTATGGTTAAAACATGGCACTGACCATAGCAGCTCGCCTGCACAGCCGCGGCCCAACGGAAGCCGGTGTGATTAACTCACAACCGCGACACGGAGAGCAAACGCGAATACTTTTCTTTAAATATAATTCGTGTAAAGCCACTTACTAATATTGTCTTCACAAAAACCCTCTTGCATTATTTATATTTCTGCAAAAATGTGAAAACTGAAAACACTGTAGTAAATAACCTTACCTTGAAGTTGTAGTTCAGCCGTCGATGAGAAACTGGCTTCAAGATGCACAAAGTCCGATGAAACTTTAAAACAAGTCAGTGCTGATTAAAATGAAACCAGAGTCTGTTACTGCAGTGCATATTTCAGGAACATATTCTAGAGGAAAGTTTACCTGGTCAACGCGGGTGATGGGACCGGTCGCCGTGCTGGAAAGTTTGAGCCAAAAGTAAGCTCCGCCTCTTGAACTCTGACCGGCAACAGGCACAGCCTATGGCAAAGCACTACGCAGTTGCAGGAAATCACGTGACTTCCGCTACGTTGCAGCGTTAATACAACAATAAAATGTTTGTTGCATAGTTGTATGGAAGAAGATTGGTTGAGATGACGTAAATACATTTTGTTAAGAAAAATAATCATAATCTCCTTTTTTTTTCAACAGATGCAGATTAAATCCACAAATTAATATATATATATTTATGTGAAGCATCAGCAAAAAAACAATTAATGGTGCTGACAGGGTCTTAATGGTGGTTTTCATTTATGCAAACAGCTGACATGCCATGGGAAGTTTTTTTAAACGTCTCTCTCTCTCTCTCTCTCTCTCTCTGCCCACTTTTACCTAGAAAACAGGTGATGTGAAGTTAACGTTAATGATAACTCAAGTCCTCAGAGTTTTTCTTTCTTGAAAAGGCTAAAATGACAGTTAGGCCTACTGTGTATCTTAGTAAAGAGTTAATACTAGTCAAACTGCTGTGAACTCAGCTGCAGACACAGAGAGAATGAGCTCGGAAATAATGTCCTAAACTCATTAAAGTAAAATGCAGCTTTAGCAATCACTTAAAACAATATGAATGAAAGACGAAACACATTGTCTCGGATGAAATAGTTGTGAAAGCATAGCTTTCTTACAGCTTTCTTTATTCCACCCAGTCACTTGCCCAGTTCATATTTTTCTTTATTAATCAGTATTTGACTGCCCTCTTTTTATGTGTGTTTGACGTTTTATGTCACATGGATAATGTGTCTAAATGTGTCAAAACTGCTGTTTTAAGGCATACAACTTGCATAGTGTTGCTTTAATGGAGCAAAAAGGTGACTGACCATGTGTTTTTCATCGGGTCATATTTAAATGCCCAAAAACTTTAAATCCCTCATCATATCTGCACGGCAACAAACAGTTTGATTGAGGATTTTTGGGGGGAATCCTTTGTAATTGTATGCTTCCCTGGAAAGACCGATGTAGCCCACATTGGAAAAGCAGTGACAATACATTGAGAGAGAAAGAGAATGTACACTTAAATTAGGGGTTCATTTGGTGACCTGCTGTTACATTTTCTAGCCAGTAGAGGGAGGTACCAGCCATCCTCCTAATCTGATCTGTTTTGAGTTTTTTTTACCTGTCGACCTTCCTGTCTGCCATTTTGTCGCTCAAGCAAGAAGGACACTCCCTGCTTTGCTCAGATCGTTATCTGATGATTCGTGTCGATGTGTGAGGTAACCCTGCTGACCTGTTGAAATGTGCAGGGAGTCTCACTATTCAACGGTGAGTAGTCAGACATCCGTAGTTGCTCATTAAGAGGAGATTTACAGTAGAACACGGAGCTAAAAAAGTCCGCTAGCCGCTATGCTAACAGTTAGCGGTTGCATTGTAATTCCACTGTCATTCGCTAATTGCCTTAGCATGTGAGATATGGGGGAAAAGTTGTCAGCTAACCGCTATTCGGATCTTTGTATGTTAATTGTCCTTTGTTAAATGTTAATATCAAAAGCTACCTTGTTAGCTCGGTTGTTTATAGAGGTTATTAGGGCAGATTTAAAACACCTCGCCATGTTCATTTACTAATGTCAAATAGCTGTGGAGTTTCTACTCATTGAACTTCAGTATTAGCATATATTCATTGTGTGCCTTACACGAGAAAACCATAGGACTGATAATATATGTATGAATGTATGCCTTAAGTCAATGTGATTCTGTTTTGATATTAATACTTGAACTTTATAGTATTCTAATTTAATTAAGCATTGAGTTTTATCTAAAATAATTATATTTTGTTGTAAAACAGAGCCAATTATAGGCCATAACTTGTAGTGGAGGCTGTATGTGTGTGATATTTGAGCAATTGTTCATGTTAGCAGATATGGTCAAGATATTACTAGTGTGTGGATGATATTCCGTATTCACTTGTGACCTGTCTATAGGTCAGGTTTTGGGTGAAAAACGAATTCTCCGGTGCAAGAGAGGACATCAAAGAACCAAGATTCCAGTTAACTAGATGGCGAGTCGACTTAAAGATCCTGAGAGAAAATGTTGACTTCCATGTTCTTCACTCCACGGTGTGGTAGGAGAGATCCTGTACAAAGATGGATTGGGCCCCAACGATCAATCCACAAATTTGACTTTCAAGACTGGACTTACGGACTTTAAGTGAGTTTTATGTGCACACTTTATTTCATTTTATTTAATTTATTTTTGTTTATATTTGGGGGCAATTGTTGCTGTATTCTACTGTCAAACAAACTTGAACTGCAGTTTGTGTTCAAATACAAGTTCATTTAAAGAAATCCTGTTGTGTAATTCTCATTACTGATTCTCAAGTTTAGGGCTCCTACTGACCTAGAATCTCCTATCCTGGTCCACATAAACTCGTCACGTTTACTATGCTACAGGACGGTTTAATGCGACAAGATTCAAACACACACTCATTCAAAAGATGAGTGTCTTCTGGGACAGAGTTGTTCATCTGTTTGTCATACTCTGCAGCCATCATATCGATCCACTCATTTAATCCCTCTTCTTCTTCGACAGAGTGGATCTCCTGTTTGTCATACTCTTCAGCCATCATATCGATCCACTCATCTACTCCCCAGTTTCCTGTGACGGAGATGTAGGCAACAGTGGAGACTTCATACACACTCCTCTTCTGAGACTTTTGTGGATAAAACTGTTCAACTGGATTCATCCATGATCTCCTTCGCTTTGTAACTAATAAGGAAAACAGAAGGTGGATATCAGCAACGTGTAATTTGGGCGTTTCATCCAAAATATCAGAAACTGAGGACATTGATGTTGAATTGTTTGCGTTTTCTGTGTTTTTTTCTTTTCGTGTCTTTTCGTAATCCACAGCGGGTAAAGGAGTCCTTCTGAGTTTGAACCGTACTTTTACCTAGTACAAAATATTTGAAACATACATTTTTAGTAAATGCTTAAACTTCAATAATTAACTCTTAAAAAAATTATTTTTTAGATAGTCGAATGCAAAGCTGTTCACCTTGGGACACAGGGAGTCTGAGATCATCTTCCCTTTTTGTAGTTTTTGTAATTTACCTTTTTGTCAGTCTTTTTACGGATCATTTTAATCCATTCTCCCAGTTGCTCTTCTCCTGTAAAGGAAATTTTGGCCTCAGTGGGGTGTTTATCCATCCTATCTCCTTGGCTTTGTAACTAATAAGGAAAACAGAAGGTGGATATCAGCAAAGTGTAATTTGACCATTTCTTCCAAAATATCAGAAACAGAGAACATTGTTGTTGAATTGTTTGCGTTTTCTGTTGTCTTTTTTCTGTGAGAAGAGACATTAAAAAACAGGGTGTCAAAATGTTAAGCACCTTCCGTTTCTGGATTGGAGGCGTCTTTTGGTAGAGTCCTTCTGAGTTTGAACCATACTTTTAGCGAGTAAAAAATATTTGAAACATCATTTTTTAGTAAACGCTTAAACTTTCACCAACTTTCAGCCACTTCCGGCTCTTGATTGGAGGCGTCTTTTTTTCATCGACAGGGGGTAAAGGAGTCCTTCTGAGTTTGAACCATACTTTTACAGAGTAAAAATATATGAAACATACATTTTTAGTAAATGCTTAAGCTTCAATTTTTAACTCTGCCTTTAAAAATTATTTTTTAGATAGTCGAATGCAAAGCTGTTGATCTTGGGACACAGGGAGTCTGAGATCAACTTCCCTTTCTGTACGTCCATCTGTCTCCACACTTTCACCAGGAAATAGTCTTGTAAGTCACTTCCAGCTCTTGATTGGAGGCGTCTTTTTGTCATCGACAGCGGGTAAAGGAGTCCTTCTGAGTTTGAACCGTACTTTAACCTAGTACAAAATATTTGAAACATACATTTTTAGTAAATGCTTAAACTTCAATATTTAACTCTTGTTTTTTTAAAATATTTTTTAGATAGTTGAATGAAAAGCTGTTGACCTTGGGACACAGGGAGTCTGAGATAATCTTCCCTTTTTGTATTGCCGATTTTTTTCTTTGACCTGGAACTGCATACTTAAGTCTTCCTCAATTGTAAATGTCTTTTGAACGATATGCTTCAATTCCTCTACAGTCTCTGGGATTCCTGAGGGCAAAGGAAGCTTCTGTATTTCTTCTTGCAGTATGACTTGAAGTTTGGCAGACATGGTCATGATTCTGTAGTTGAAGAGAAAGACATTCATTATACTGAATTTAGGCATGTAAAGAACCAAATTCCCATTAAAAAGAGATTAGGCAAACATAAAAATAAATTGTAAAGATTTTAGTGTGAAAGGTTCAGTGTGTAGAATTTTTGTAGTTTTGGTAATTTACCTTTTTGTCAGTCTCTTTACGGATCATTTTAATCCATTCTCCCAGTTGCTCTTCTCCTGTGAAGGAGATTTTGGCCTCAGTGGGGGGTTCATCCATCCTATCTCCTTGGCTTTGTAACTAATAAGGAAAACAGAAGGTGGATATCAGCAAAGTGTAATTTGGCCATTTCTTCCAAAATATCAGAAACCGAGGACATAGTTGTTGAATTGTTTGTGTTTCCTCTTTGTAGTTGGTCATTTTTCTGCAGTGGGTCAAAATGAGCACTGGATCAAGTCAAAGTGTTTATCACATGCACCAAATAACAGCGTCATCAGAGCAGTGAAATTCTTATGACCTGGCAGGCAACATCTACGCAGTAGACAGGCAATACAAGATAAAAAAAAACATAGTAACAACATAAGATAGTACAACAATTTAAATTTAAATGAAGGGCAAGCAGCAGTTTACAGGGTGAGTAATATTAAATTAAATAATATGCATATATGTGTAGTAAGTGATAAGTGTAGTTGTATGAGTCGGCAGCAGAATGTACTTGGTGATTGTGACTGTTCAGTGGGTCAGTGTTGCAAGTTCAGAAGCCTTACAGCCTGGGGGAAAAAGCTGTTTGTGAGTCTGGTAGTCCGTGCTCGGATGCTCCGGTAACGTCTGCCAGACGGCAGCAGTGTCAGAATTCCATAGCCTGGGTGGCTGTGGTCCTTTATGATGTTCCGTGTCTTTTGCAGGCATCTTGTGTTGTAGATGCCTTGCACGGAGGGGAGATCCGCTTGCTTTCCTCTCCTTTATTTCCTGATCTTTTGAGACAGCTGTCGGAACGACGTGTGTTATCTCTGTTATTAAAAGTGGTCTCAAGTGAAGAAGGCTGCACTGGATCCATCCTTTATCTATTTGGCTTTGTAACTGTGAAAGGGAAAAGGAAAGGTTGATAGCAGCAAAGTGTAATTTAACCATTTCATCCAAAAATATCAATGAATAACAACAGCTTATTTTTATTCCACCCAGTCACCTGCCCAGTTCATTTTTTCTTTGATAACCAATATTTGACTGCTAAGTTTTTCACGCTGCTCTCTTTATGTTTTATGTCTATGCACCCTGATCCATGGAGGACAATATTTTGCTCCCATGTTTTCTGTAATGTGTGTTTTGGTTGAGACTAATAAAGCTGAATCTAAATCTGTTTAAAATTTCACAAACTCATAGATTTCAGTCCTCTAAACATGACACCTGATTTGTTTTCATCAAGATCCATGAATTATCGTCTGAGAAATCAATAAACATGTTGAAAAAACATCCTGTAATCTCACAATGATGAATGTGACAAGAAAAATCCTGAATTTGCACCAAACTTGCGATGTCTCATTTTCAAACCATGGTCTGTACACGTTCAACATGCTAAACGAAAATGTAAAACTCTAAATTAAATTGTAGCTTTAACAATCACTTAAAACCATATAAATGAAAGATAATACACATTTTCGGTGGATTAAATAGTCGTGATCAAGTTTACCTTTCTTACAGGAGATGATTGGTCTTCAGCCAGTGTTGCAAATATTTGTATGTCATTTAGTTTACTGACATACACTGACAGTTATTAAATGGTGATTTTTTTTTAAATAAATTCCAATCAGGTTGAGTTTGTTTACTTCCAAGCAAAGATGCATAGAAACATTCCAAACCTCATGAAGACTAAATTAAATAAATTTTAATGTGAAATGTTTTAGTTTTTTTTACAGGTTAGTGTCTATATATTATGTTTTATTTGACTAACAGTTTTATCTGTGTATTTTATACTTTATGCACTGGTGCAAACAGCTTACATGATGTTGAACAATGAAATAACATCTTAGTTTCCTATATGAGCTGATGCTATAAACCCAGACAGGACATTATAAACAGTTGTGCTGGAAGCAGCAGGAAACACAATTTGTGGAAATGACGAAAATTGTTGACACGCCAGTTAATTAAAATGTATTCATTAAATTCTTTTTTTTTTTTTTGAACGAATCTTTTACATTTTATTTTACAATTGTGCTTGGCAAATAGTGGATTTAATAAAATTGTATTTCCTTATTAGGGCCCGAGCACTGAGAGGCACTGACAGACAGTTATTGAAATTGTAAGGATTATTATTAGATGCTCAAATTCTTACCAAAATTTGCAAAAAAAATTGAAAGTGGTGAAAATTTACTTTTCATTTATTTTCAGTTATTCATTTATTTGTAATTTTTTTTTGTATTTATAATTTTTTTATTTACCTCCTGCGCAGAAGTCGACTGCGCACCTCCTTCGCAGAAGCGAAATAGGTGGATGAAGTCCTGTCAATTTTAGGGGTTCATTATATTGCCATGGACACTTTGACATGCAGATGGGGAACTTTCGAATTGAACCAGCAACCTTCTTATTGGAGAACAATCACTCTACCCGCTAGGCCATATCGTCTGCTCATTCCCCTGAGAAACTAATCACATTAAGATACTTTACTAGATATATTTGACAGCCTTACTTAAAAGTTACTTTTATATTTTGGGATTTTAGATACTGGATGATTTAACATGCTTTAAAAACCTATTGTTAGAGAATAACCCAGTAATTTCCAACCTTGGCTTCTGACGCCTTGCAAGAATCACAGTGTGGGACACATTTAATTTAATATATTTCTGAAAATTCATGCAAATCCTTCTAGTTTATATTCAGTGATCAAATAAATTATATATTGTTCCAATCAACTAGCACAAGGAGTAAGGGTCATTCCTTACTCTCCTATCCTGGTCCACATTAACACTCATTCTAGTGTAACCAAGGGTTACACAAGTCACGTTTACTATGCTACATTCACAGGATGAGTTTGTCTTCTTGGACAGAGTTGTTTTTCTGTTTTTCATACTCTGCAGCCATCATATCAATCCACGCATTTAATCCCTCTTCTTCATCTTGGGCATGGTGGATCTCCTGTTGTTCATAGTCTTCAGCCATCATATCCATCCACTCATCTTCTCCCTCTTCTTCTTCGACAGAGGGCATCTCCTGTTTTTCATGCTCTGAAGCCGATCTCTTTGGCTTTGTAACTAATAAGGAAAACAAAAGGTGGATATCAGCAAAGTGTAATTTAGCCATTTCATCTTGAATATTAGAAACCAAGGACATTGTTGTTGAATTGTTTGCGTTGTCTGTTTGTCATTGGTCATTTTTCTGCAGTTTTTCTGTGAGAAGAGACATAAAACAACAGGGCTCAAAATGAGCACTGGCTGGACCCTGGTACCTGGTGAGGAGGCCTGGAGGTTGTCTAGAGGTGGATAAACACCTAGCAGGAAAGAATCTTCATACACCCCCCATTTAGCAAACTCCTCAGGATTGAATGCTTCAAACTCTTCATCGAAACAAAATGTCCTCTCCTTTATTTCCTGTTCTTTTGAGACAGAGCTGTCAGAAGGACGTGTGCTATCCTTGTTATTAAATGTGGTTTCAAGTGAAGAAGGCTGCACTGGATCCATCCTGTATCTCTTTGGCTTTGTAACTGTGAAAAAGAAAATGAAAGGTTGATATCATGCAAAATGTAATTTAACCATTTCATTCAAAATATCAACAAATAAAAACAGCTTCTCTTTATTCCAGCCAGTCACCTGCCCAGTTGATCTTTTTCTTTACTGACCAGTATTTACCTTTCTTACAGGATAATTTTAGTCTTCGGCCTGTGTTGCAAATATGTGTGTTAGTATCTGCTGTTTTTGATTTGCTATATTCCTTTATAGCTATTCTTCCTTTATCAATGTCATCAAAGGAGCCTTCTCTTGTGTGTCTTTAATCAAGCTCTCTTAAATGAAGAAGGCTCCTTTGATGACATTGAAGAAAGGAACATAATAACTGAACAGTAGATTCTATATTGTGCACAACCTTAAGAATCCCAACCTTAGAAATCATATTTCAACCACCCACAAGTGGGTGCGGGTAATTTGTATTTTGGGAAGTAAAAGGATATTTTCAGAACAAATCTCTCCCCAGTGTCATACTCACTCTGTCTTACAAGTGTTATACCTTCATGGTCTCATATGTGGCAGCACAGATGTGTTCTTTACGTCACTACAACACAAACTGACCAGAGGGACCCAATTGTAGGATTTCAATACACATTAAAGTGACGTGTTAGCACAATACTAAGGTACTTCCTGAAGTCAATGAAAGAAATAGAGAAGCAAACTGACCAGAGATTAAACACTGACTGGCCAAATTATTATGTACACTTATTGCTGAAATAACAGAAAGACCTCTGTATAATACAATACAATTGAACATAAACAAAACTTTGAGCTTCTTTGAGGGTGGATAACTAACAGGGCTGTTATATTATGTAGCATTAGCTTTAGTGTTCCTTCTAATGGACAATTGTCTGTTTATTATGGTAATATGTGTTATTATAAGCAATTGTAGTGTGTAGATAGGTCATGTTATTTAACTCAATAATGAAAGTAGGAAAGTAAGCTTCAAATGGCACAGGCCATGGGTTACAGTGATGCAGCTAATGTAAATATTAGTTGCGATGAACCTGGCTGTAGTTCAATGCTTTCTTTGTGAAGTTATTGAAGTCTGCTACTTGACAATGATGATGGAACTTCATAAAGTATTGAACTACAAACAGGCTCATCACTTTTTGGGTCCCCTGGAAACATTCATGGAGTTGTCTTCACTATTTGCAGCACGTTTCTGTACTTGCATGTGTTTTCTTCATTTGCAGTGTGTTGAGCTCTCATGGCCACCGTAGTATTTAATGGCTATATCACAAATTAATGAATCAATAACTAAGTAAGAAATTATTTTAAAAACGTGTGAGCAAATCTGATCCCTCTCGTGTTGCCAAGGTATGGCTTCTCAACTGGATGTGTTCTCCTGTTGACTGTATAAACTGGCAAGTCAGAGATCTTTACAAGCAACGATTTATTTTTAATTTCCTGACGACAGACATTTTGCACTTCATTTCCCTCATTTTTAAGTAGTACCAGGAACATGTATTGCAAAATGCTGAATACTGATTATGTTTGAAACACTGAATCCACCACTATTTCTCACAATAAGAAGGTAATAGATGTTCTGAATGTACAATTCAGCGGCTTTGGCTGAAGCTCAAAGAACAGACGTTCAGGGAATGAAGGAAGAAACATTCTCCATATTCTCAGTCAAACATCAGACTCACTTGAATCAAACTGCTGTTTTAAGGCTTAAAAGTTGCATAGTGTTGCTTTAACGGAGCAAAAAGGTGAATGACCATGTGTTTTTCATCTGGTGATATTTAAAGGCCCAAATACTTTAAATCCCTCATCATATCTGCTCTGTTTCCTCAGAAAACCTGCTGCGAGGGCTGACGACCCAACCGACCTATCAGAGGGTGGTGAACGAATACCTGCACCTGGAGGTGGGCTCTCACCTGCCATAGCGATGTGCACAACGACGGAGCGCTGAACGACAACAAACAGTTTGAATTAGGATTTTTGTGAGGAATCCTGTTTTTTTTTTTACATTTCTCTGGAAGGACCAGTCCCGTTTTTTATGCTACAGGACGGTTTGAATCGACAAGATTCAAACACACTCATTCACAAGATTAGTGTGTCTTCCGGACAGAGTTGTTCATCTGTTTGTCATACTCTGCAGCCATCATATCAATCCACTCATCTAATCCCTCTTCTTCTTTGATAGAGTGGATGTTCTGTTTGTCATACTCTGCAGCCATCATATCGATCCAATCATCTAATCCCCCGTTTCCTGTGACGGAGATGTAGGCAGCAGTGGAGACTTCATACACACTCCTCTTCTGAGACTTTTGTGGATAAAACTGTTCAACTGGATTCATCCATGATCTCCTTCGCTTTGTAACTAATAAGGAAAACAGAAGGTGGATATCAGCAAAGTGTAATTTGGACTTTTCATCCAAAATATCAGAAACCAGAACATTGTTGTTGAAATGCATTTTCTGTTGTAATTTTTCTGCGGTTTTTCTGTGAGAAGAGACATAAAACAACAATGATCAAAATGAGCACTGGCTGGACACTGGTACCTGGTGAGGAGGCCTGGAGGTTGTCTAGAGGTGGATAAACACCTGGCAGGACAGAATAGGTTTCATTCATCCCCCATCTAACAAAGTCCTCATGATCTAATTCTTCAAACTCTTCCTCCAAACAAAATTTCCTCTCCTTTATTTCCTGTTCTTTTGAGACTTCTTTTGAGCGGTCAGAAGGACGTGTGCTATCTCTGTTGTTCAAAGTGGTCTTAAGTGAAGGAGGCTGCACTGGATCCATCCTTTATCTCTTCGGCTTGGTAACTGTGAAAAGGAAAAGGAAAGGTTGATATCAGCAAAGTGTAATTTAACCATTTCATCCAAAATAACCCAGTTCATTTTTTTCTTTGTTAACCAATATTTGACTGCTAAGTTTTTCACGCTGCTCTCTTTTTATGTTTTATGTTTATGCACCCTGATCCGTGGAGGATCACATTTTGCTCCCATGTTTTCTGTAACGTGTGTTTTGGACGAGACCAATAAAGCTGAATCTATTAAAATTTCACAAACTCATAGATTTCAGTCCTCCAAAAATGAAACATGATTTGTTTTCATCAAGATCCATGAATTATCGTCTGAGAAATCAATAAACATGTTGAAAAAAAGTCCTGTAATCTCACAATGATGAAGAATCTGACAAGAAAAAAACCTGAATCTGCACCAAACTTGCGATGTCTCATTTTCAAACTATGGTCTGTACGCGTTCAACATGCTAAACGAAAATGCAAACTTCTAAATTAAATTGCAGCTTTAACAATCACTTAAAACCCTATAAATTAAAGATAATACACATTGTCGGTGGATAATAGTCGTGATCAAGCTTACCTTTCTTACAGGAGATGATTAGTCTTCAGCCAGTGTTGCAAATATGTGTATATTCTTTTATAGCTACTCTTCCTTCTTCAATGTCATCAAAGGATGACACACAGGAGCCTTCTCCCGTGTGTCTTCAACCCAACTTTCCTAAATGAAGAAGGGGTCTTTGATGAAATTAAAGAAGGATATTGTGCACCACCTTAAAAATCCAAACCTTAGAAATCATATTTCAACCCCCCACTAGTGGGCGCAATTAATTAGTATTTTGAGAAGTAAAAGGATATTTTCAGAACAAATCTCTCCCAACTAGTGCATTACTCACTCTGTCTTACAAATGTTATACCTTCATGGAGTCATATGTCGCAGCACGGATGTGTTATTTACGTCACTACAACACAAACTGCGCAGATGGGCACAATTGTGGGATTTCAATACACATTAAAGGGATGTTTGATTTTCGCCTCTAGATGGTGCTGCATTGACACAAAACTCGCATAATACTCAGGTTACTTCCTGAAGTCAATGAAAGAAATAGAAGAACCAAACTGACCAGAGTTTATACACTGACTTGCCAAATTATTAGGAACATATAGCTGACATAGATGATGCATTATACATGATTGTGTATTATATTATATCTCATTCAGTTATGGTGTCATAAGAAATTGTAGTGTGTAGATATGTCATGTATTTTTACTCAACAATAAAAGTAGGAAAGTCAGCTTTAAATGGCACAGGCCATGTGTTATCGCTTAAATGAGAAGCACACAAAACTGTCTTTGTCCACTTTTGTGCAAATGTGTGAAGGTGTCTGGTATGAAATAGGCAGGATGGCCTGCTTCCTCAGAAACTATTTCTATCCAATGGGTTTCACACCACCTGCTCAACAACAATCTTAGCAGGTGTGTGGACAAGAAGAAATCATATGAAAGCTCTGTTGCAGTTAATTGAGATAGTGTGTGTGCTGTGTGTTGCTTTTTCAATTCTTTCATACAGCTCAACATGGTGGAACTCATAGTGTAAATCCTGTCCTGTACCAGTTGACACACACATCCACTCTCCCCTTTGACTGATCTCAGACCAGTGCTGGCCTTTCCAGTGTTGTGAATAATTGTGGCCTGCCTTGTAGCATGGATACACCAGCTAGGACTCTAAATATATCACACTGGTGTGTCTGAAGAGCTCGGGCACGAAGATCATATACTTACACTTGAAATCTACACCTTGCTCGTCCATTGTGCGTGTGTGTGTGTGTGTGTGTGGGTGACTTTGTACATGTTACATTTACATTTTGGGCGTCTATCTGATGACATTATCGAGAGTGGCATAAAAAAAGGGTTCACTGTGAAGTGGATTTGTGTCTCTGTGTTTGCATTGGCCTCATTATTCAACATCTGCACTTTGAGCATTAACATTTCATTCAAACGCAGAGCTACAGTAAAGTAAAGGCCAAAGTCACTTTAAGAAAGAACACACTGACCAAACAAGAAGGGCCCACAAAGACAGAGACATTTCTAGAAAACAGACACATGAATAAAATAGGTCTTCGGGAATACATATCGTCCTAAGTGGCAACAAATCATTTTAGCTCCAGTATTATGTTTGGGTTTCAGCACACATTCCTCCGTCACCTGTTTTCTCTTAGCAGCACGTCAGAGAACGAGTGAAGATAAACCCAGCTGCTTTTCGTATTCATTTCAGGCAGCACTTACCGTCCCCTTTTAACTGCGGCCAGCCTTCACCTCTAAGCTCTCAAATCACCAGGGGCTGATATGAATATAAACAATTTGTAGTTTAGCCAATGATGCCTGGGAGGGTTAGCATATTTAAGGATGTGGCTTCATTCGACTCTTAAAAAAAAAGGACATAATAGACTTATTCAAGCTCAATTGGGCAGGTAAATTTCCCTACATTTGTGATTCAGTGAGCCCACAAAGCAGCCACAGAGGTACGTGGCGACGCTGTTCGGTCTTACGCCAGCAGCGATCTGTCTTTGACTCAAAGATGGTATTGTATTTGGCCCGCAGTGCCATGGAAAGCCCCACTCCCTTCTCCTCCGCCCCTTGCACAATAAGACAAGGGTCAGCCTGTCTTCCTTCCACTGTGTTTTTGATTCACTTCTCCTTTAGGAAAATGTTGTGTAACCTTTGACCTCCCGCCATGACTTTTTAAACCCACTGGCTCCACCCACAGAGTCTCCTTCAGCCGGGGTTTCAAGGCAGCTGATTCCTTACCACGACTGAGGACTCAAGGTCCTTGGATGTCTGGTAAATCTTGGAACTTCAATGACATGCTGATCTGGTTTGGGTGATTTTGATAAAACTCACTCATATTTGGAGCTCTGCAAGATGGAATGTGGACCTTGATGTTCATAAAATCCTGGCTATAGGACCTTGTTCTTTGTGTAAAATACAAAGAAAGGTCACTGAAATAATATAGCCTACGTGCACCATATTGCTAAACACAGAGTGTGAATTGCCATAACTCTTTTGCAGCTGTCTATTATGGTTGCAGTGGTGTTGGAGGAAAGATCCAGGTCATGTACTTAAGCAAGAGTCGCAACGCAACAATGTAAAGGCAAGCTACTACAAGTTCAAGTTCTGCATTTAAAATGTAAGAGAATAAAAAGTACAGAGGTTTTAAGAGCCTCTTTTCCATCATGTCCAAACAATCAAATTCAAAGTAAGTGCAGAATGGCAGTTTATGATGTTATATAATCAATACTGAATTATTATTACAAATGCATTGACATACAGACACAATTTCAGTGTTGTAGGTGCAATTATTTCCACACAGCACTCATAGCGCAGCCAGCTAGCAGGTGGGAGAGACAGCTAGCCGACTGCTTGGCATAAGGCCGACTGGGAGATGGCACTTATATTGTAATCACTGGAAAAAGTGCATTTCTGAACGCAAATGTCTGAGGGAGACGCCTCGCAGTTCCTACGGACTTTCTGCGCCTGACCTCCTACAGAGTCTAAGAAATCCAGCAGAAGTCAATGTGAGAACACAGCAGGGGAATTCAACCAAGACATATGCCACAAAACCAAAACACTAAAAGAAAACAAATATCTCCGGGTGAAACCGATGTTGCTCTGTGCAGGGAACCAACTGCTGTGTTGTGCATGTTTGAAAGCTAAACTCTGTAGCCAATTCACCGGATCTTACCCGGGGGTCATGTCTGAAGACGACAATGGACTAAAAGTGAAGCCAAAAGCATCTTGATCACTCCCTGGTGGCGGGCAGCAGTATAGGTCATTAATCCCACCTGTACTTACAACAGTCTAAATAACCCTCCTTTTTTTTTTTTTTTTGCTTTTTAACTGTTTCCTATTGGTTGCATACAATTTGGGATTTGTAACTTGTAAAGCACCTTTTAATTGTGTCTTGAAAGGTGCTGTATAAAAAATATCATTATTATTATTATTAGTAGTAGTAAGTAGGAGTAATATTTCAGAATCAGAATCAGAATCAGAATCAGGTTTATTGGCCAAGTAAGTTTGCACAAACAGGGAATTTGACTCGGTAAAGTGGCTCTCAGTGTGCTTACACAAAATACACATCACAAAACAAAACAGTACAATACGAACAGTCACAAAAACAATACAAAATACAAACAGTGCGACAGTCTAAGAAAAAAAGTGCAGGTATAACACGTATGTGAATTACGGTTATACAGTGAAGTGAAATAAGATGACCATAATTAAATATGAGTATAATATATATTATATATAATATAATATAATTCCGGGAGAAACTGTACACTGTTTATTATAAAGATCCAGGGTTATTGCACAGTGTCAGTGGGTTGGCTGTTCAGAAGTGAGACAATATTTATTCTATGGTGACATTTTGTACTAATAATCTAACCTGCAAAGTTCTGCAAAGTAACTCATTCTGCCGTGTAAATGTAACGCAGGAGAAGAACACTATCTCCGGGTTGGATGTGTTGAACTTTGTTGAGGAGGCTGCTCTCCTCGGTGCACCACCTCCTCCTCCCCCCTCCTCCCCCTGTCTGTGGATCTCGCAGCCCGGAGAGGTTTGAATCCGCTCTCTGGCTCCACCAGTCGCCGCCATGCTGAGCTGAGGGAGAGCGAGCTCACCAGACCTCCGTCACCCTGCTGCTGCTGCTGCTGCTGCTGCAACCCTCCACCTCCTCCACACACACCGGGACACCGAGAGGAGCCCACCCCGAGGTGAGTGCCACACCGGCGGCTTCGGGATCCACAGTGTGATTGAGGCTTCGAGGGAAAGTAACGACGGGTTTAGGGTTAGGAGTTCTTTCATTCTGCTCCTCCTGCAGCTCGTACTCGTGCGTGCCGTCGCGGACTCCAGCTGCACTTGTTGCACCGTGCCCCCCCTCCACCACCACACACCACCGACACTCTTACGGCACAGAAACACGCAAAATTCATCACTTTCTTTCCTGAACGTCTCAGAAACTTTCCAAGAAACTTCCTTCGCGACGTTTCCAAAGCGCAATTGCGTAGAAACCAAAAAAAGACCAAACACAGAAACGTCGCCTTTGCGCCCGAAGAGTCCATAACTCGCGAATATAACATAACGTCGCCACGCAAAATCTTTTTTAAGATCGAATTCGCTACCCCTCCCCCCCACACTGGCACCCTGTTTTCTCTCTGGCACCCGAGGGGTCACTCAGGGGTTTCCACCCTTGGCATGCATAAATCAAGGGGTGCTCCTTCCTTTCTGGAGTGCAACAACAAAAGAGCTGCACTGACAGCGCTGCTGCGACAGGACCGAGGTTTACAGGAGCTCTGGTCCCGAGCATCGAGGGGAATGAATACCTGCACCGTGCACGGTGGGGTCCCCGGTGCAGCTGGGGCCATTCACTGCCTGCTCAGAAACCTCTCACCTGCACGCATGGCCAGTCTGGAGCTGTGCGGACCTGCAAGCAGCAATTTGAGGCTGTGAGTGTGTGTGTGACCTCTCTTGGCTCTGTGCACTGTAATTTAACAGAACACTACCATCAACCTTGGGTTTGAAGCCTTCTGACACACAAACAGAGGCCGATGTCTTCACAGGGTCAAGGTCTTCTTTGTTGCACGGCTGAATTGATCACAGGAGTAGTTGAGGGCTGTAATCTTGTGAAAGTTGTTATCATTCATGTGCTGATCTTTCCTGATCTTCTGAAAAGTGCACGTAGTAGTTTCCCTGATTGAAGGTGATTGGAGATACCCCCTTTTTCTTTCCCGATATCGATTCCAATACCTGGATATAGCAACTTGTATAACATATTTAAACAGTTTTATGTGAAATGTTGCTAAATTCAGTTCTTCCTCGCTTCTCTAAAAACAGTAATTGCCCGTGGCAGTACAGCGCAGGTGAAACTAGAGATGTGGTATCGGTTCTGTACATAGACATGCGTACTTGCCGACTTGACATTTTCAAAGGTTATCGGAGGCATTTCCCATGCTGGTATCGGAACATCTCTAGCTGTCAAACTGGTTATTGTCCAAACAACGGTCTCAGTATAATAAAGTATTCACATATAGATGTTGGAACAGGCAAAAAGATGTTTCATTTACTTTTAAAGATCCAGTTCGAGGACACATTCAAATAGTGTTTCTACAGAAAATAAAAATTGCTTTATAATTATTCTCTGTTACTAATTTTGTCTTTGAAATAGGCCTGGATGATTAAACAATAATTACATATTGATTCCAGTTATTTTCTTTTTCTAAAGGTCGATTGATTTATTGATTAAAAGAATATACTTAGTTTTAGTATACTAGTTTCATCCCTACTCCTTATACTTGTGAAATGCCGTCATTTGCCTTTCCTCACGCCCTTAAGCATTTTCGCAGTTGTATAAAAGAAAGAGCTTTCTTCACTTAGGATCAAAGGAACGCCCCTCACATGATATACAGGCTTAGTTTACATGGCATAAGCACTGAGGAATTCTGCAGCATGCAAGCTATTTAGTTTGTCACTAAATACAGCTCTTGTGTTAGTCCTTCCCTGGGTTGCTGAGGCCATGGGGGAAGCCACCCGGATCTTGTCAATATGATCGGGCTGGATGGCCGGCGCTCCGGTGGCACCGGGGGCGAGCCAGAATCATGTCAGTCAGACCCTCGAGGGGGGGGGCCCGGCAGAGAACTAGCCAGAACAGGATATTGCTGTGTGATCATTCACCAGCAGCAGACAAATCATTAAACAGCTGCGTGCTGCTGAGCCGCTCAGGCATTTCTGTCTGACTTTCCCTCAGGTTAGAGGTTGTGTTTGTGTTGCAAGGTTGTTGACGCTGCAGGTTTTTTGGAATTGCCGTCGGAAAGAAGGATCAATCCGTTAGATTAAGGAGTTTTCGTGAAGATAGACATTAGGAGCCCAACACAATAATTTGCTCAGCTGTTTTTGCTTCCAGCTAAAGCTTTGATTTGTTTTGCAGATTTCTGTCATGTTTGTGCAGCTTTATTTCCTCTTACCTGCGCTTTATGCGAGGAAATCTGTGCACACACGCAAAGCTATCCTGGGACTTTCCATTTTAGGAATGCGAATTAGCCTATTTATAACACGTGAGACTGTAGGTTTCGTTGGAATTCTATTTATAGAGAAACCGATACTGTCTGTTAGTTGTTCTTTGTCTTATTTCCCCCCCTCTCCGTCATTGGAAGCACAGGATTCACATGTACTAAATGAAATTACACAGAATGCTCCTGCTTGTTCATGATAACTACGCCTTAGCACACAAACCCTTCTTTAGAGTCCTCTCTTTTTTTAAATCGATAATCAATTTAAAATGGGTGGGAAAACAGGGAATCCAGTCAGGAAGTGCAGGGCTGAAAGGGAGCTTTGTTTTGAACATGAACTTTGTGCAGAAATGGCACTTGTTTTGGACGTCAGGCGTTATTTACTTGGAAGGCATTTTTGCATCTCAGCCCAAGCTCTGGCTGTTTTTCAGATTTTTTCTCTTGTAAAAAAAAAAACTGGGAGCGCTAAAATCGGTTCTCACTGGAGCATGTCCAGTGTTGCATATAGGGCGATCGCATTTAGCACACATACCGCATCTCTGTGCTTTCTCCCTCTGATCCAAATGCACTTATTTGACCCCCTCCTAAGGAAACCCTCTATTTAAGAAACGTCGCATTTCTTCACATGCCCACAGCGAGCGACTGTCAGGTAATTGAATAAACTCTTAATGGATCTAAGGGAGACCATTCATGAGCCGTCAGGAGCTTTCCTCTCGTCTCTTCTGCCGAGCTGGGTCGTCAGCCAGCTCCTCGCGTACAATGGGCTGGGATACCTGCTAACGCCGTGGATAAGCAGCCCTCGGCGTCCCGCTGTGAAGGTCACTGTAAAAGGTGTCATGTCTGTGACGCGGACACACACAACCCCTCGCTGTTCCCTTCTGCTCATTAGCAATCTAATTATCGGGATTCTCCTGGTAGACGGGCAGGCAAACTGGCTCTTTCTTTAATTAAAAATCATGCACTCCATAAGAAGATGGGACATGGAACAGCGCATTGCTGACCTTTCATAAGTGCCTATTGGATGTCATGCGTTTGGTAAACAAGGTGGAATGGGTTTGATGCATGGCTTGCAGCGAGCGGCCTCATTGTTGTGGTCCTGCAGGAGTTAAAAGGGGCCAATCTGGGCTGCTCTGATGTTGAGGTGTGCTGCACTGGTTTTATAAAGCAGACATCTGGGTGCAACCCCCCATCTCCTTTTGAAATGCGTAACCCCCCCCAGCCGCCACACCCTAGTTCCCCCCGACACCCCCGGGCTGGAATGATTTCCTATTGGCGAAAAGAGAGCAGCATCTGGCTCTGTGTCGGCCGCAGACAGCAGCATGTGTAGGCACTCTGTGTGTCTGGCCATGAGTTACTGGCCATGCATAATGCATCGCTGCATTCCATACACTTCTCAGCAAAATTGTCTCATGATCGAATGGTGGTTTCAGATCAGCTGATGTAAGGATAAACACGGGATGTTTTGGTCTGATTCCTGTTTTTCTTCTTTTGGTGAAAAGGTGAAGACCGGTCCACAACCTGGAAGCCTCAGACGCCTGAACTGGTTTCAGTGTTTTAAAAGTGTTCCGACAACAACATTAGAAATAGCTCTGATACTGCAGAAAATGTTGGCATTTACGATTACGTGAATCTATTTACCGTTCCGATACCAAGTCTTTAACTTCTATTAGTTCATCCCAGATAAATGTGCAGTCATCTTTTCGCAGAAATCCCCTCTTCCTCTTCGCTGCTCCTAACAAGCAGCTACAGTACCACTGTTAAGTATAGGAGAGCGGCAAAGAAGAGGGGATTTCCGATAGTGAAGCATAAGCCACAGCTTGCTAAAATATCAGTTATATTTCTCACTGGAAAGATACAGACAAGAGGTATTTTTTTCTAAACTGCGGCTGCACGTTCTTCCAGATATATTCTGTTTTGAAGTTGCTGTTGCACCTATATCATACTGTTAATGTCCTGTTTAAAACGTTGTCTATCTTTTACACTTATAAATCGTGGTTCCACTTTAAAAGCTATTTAGTGGAAGTAACTGTTGCCTGTTCCTGGATGATAAAAGAGGCTCTATGTCCTTCATTATCTGTGTGTATTTGATTTCCAAAGACTTTAACCTCGGCCAGGCCATATAACAGTGGTAACAATCATTAATTCCATGCAGAGTTAGTAACATACAGGTGATTAAGTACATTATACAAGTTGTTATATTGTTAAATACAGTGGTGTTAGATTGAAACCAGTTATCAGCTGATACGCAAAGTCCACTTCTTGGTTTCAGGAAAGGAAAAAGGGAAATTGGAACATCTCTAATTAAAAGCAGTCGCATCATTATCCATGACACAGCAGAGCCTACACTGTGCATGAACTCTGAAGATCCCCAAGATGCTGTTCCCACAGCTTTAAGTGAGTGTGGGAAGGTTACTGATGCGGCGCTGCAACGCTATTGACAGCTCGCTTGATATTTTGAAAAGGTTCCCAGCGTTGTGTCTCTGAGAGCAGGGAGCTGGAAGGGAATGGGAGTGTGGAGGGCCGGACTACATACAGTACATTCTGTGACTGAGGAGGATATCACTGTCCCACACAGCTGAGCGGAGAAGGTGTCCTCTGACCTTGTGCGACTATCATCTGTTTACGAAGTGGTTTGGCAGTTGCAAACCCAGCAAAGTTTTGTTTATATGTGATAGAGCCTCTGTCATGCAACAGCTTCTATTTGCAGTCAGTAGATCTTTATCAGTTCTGCCTTTTATCGGGTTGTTGTCGCTCCCTGTTGGATTTGTTTGAGGTTTGCATAGGGAGAGAGACGTTTCTGCATCAACGATCCATTGCCCGAGGACTCAAACTGCCTTTACAGCTAACATCTATGTATGTGTGTGTTTTGTGTCTTTCTGCGTGTGTGTGTGTGTTTGCAGTTTTCATCGCCCAGGGCTCAAAACAGTGCTGAGAGAGGGAGCAGCAGCTGGACCTGCACTCCCCATTCATTCCTTAAAGGAGGGAGAGAGGAGAAAAAAAAACGTCCCCACAACAATAGACACACTCCCACAGATGCACATACGCACTACCCTAACCTCTGCCCCCCCACCCCCTACTCACCGACCACCCCCAAAAGTCCCCCCTCCCCCCTAGGCAATTGTGTGCATTGACGCTTTCCAGAGGCGCGATCCTGTTCGGCGTCGCTCTACACTGGCGATCGCGCTTGGCTGTTGTGACAGGCGGGGGGAGAGAGATTGATAGAGACAGAGAGAGAGAGAGGTGTTTTTTTGTTACACGTTCAGATGGAGATGGACTCTGCTGCTGACATGCTTTACAGTGAAACAGCCCTTTAATGCAAGGGCTGTCTCTCCACCCTTGGCAGCCTCTTGGAGCATTTGCTTTTCCACTGTATACATCGTGCAAGAGAGAGAGAGAGAGGCAGAGCGAAGGAGAGAGCAGCAGCAGCAGCAGCAGCAGCAGCAGGAGGAGGGAGGGGAGGAGGTGAGAGACTGCTGGATGATCCTATTCTATTTTCTTTTTTGTGTGTGTGTCATCTGTCATGCAAACCACTGGTGACTTTCCCAGTAATGACAGTGTGTCTGTGCCGGCTTGGAGGAACCTCTCCGACAGCGTTCCTCTTCTCTCTCTCACCCTCTGCAGGATCTTCCCACACAGATTATGGTAAGATTCACGTCGCAGACGGCTCGTGTGGACGCGCGCCAGTGTGTTGACTGCTGGAGTCTCAGTGTCAACACCTTCTCCTCATTGTTCCTCCTATAGCAATCAGACATGGGTTTTCAAAGCTCACTCTGTGCAGTGGAGGGAGCTATTTTTTACTCATCTGGGAGGTAAATAATTCAGTGTGCTGGATGGCAGGTTGTCATGATGCAGTGAGTGGGGCTCTGCCTTGCCTCATTTTGAGGAAATGCCCACACAGGTCACTTGGATTAGCTGCTTTTTGCTTCTGCTAGGCTGCATGACTTAGGATGTGAAATGTTTACAGAGGAGACAAGGGAAGGATTTTTATTATTTCCACTATAGTATAGTTGAATTTGTTTACAGCAAGATGGAGAAACAAGTGTATATATATCCCAGCAGGCTGATGTCTGGAGTTCATGAATCTCCTGTGAAAGGGGAAGGAGTGGCACCACCCTCCCAGTGGACATTTCAGATTTCCCTTCACTGCACCACAAGTTGCTCTTCTTAACTGGGCATTGAAGAACTCAGAGACAGATGTTGGGTGTGATTAGTTTACGAGTGCTCGGTGCAGGTACATGAAAGCTATCGCATCACTTCAAATGACACTGGTCTTCTGGCTCTGAGTAGTTTCATATCTCTGCTGTGCACAAATAGAAACCACCCTATCAGTCACTGGTGACCTTTTCTTTAAAACTTCAGCTGCAGCACAGTTTGAGTGCTCATTTATGTGGGTCACTCTGTGTTGGATGTCAATCCTGGATCTAGACACTGGATTAATGCTGCTTTCAGACGTGCACTTAAGTCCAGACATTATTCTTGACCTTTTCCGAAGGGGCTGTGTGTGAGAACGCATATGTCAGAGTCGGTTGCTGCGGACAGTTTCCAGAACTTCTCTTGCCAGCGCCCAAGTAGAATGTCCGGAAAAATGTCAGAACGAGTCAATATGAGACTACAGCTGGAAAATTCTGGAAGTGCCACAGACGAAGATGTCAATGAGATCCAAGAGCTTTTGACTAAAAAGGCAGATGTTGGTGTCAATGTGCTGTAAACAAAACCATATGATTTCTGCAGTGGAATTAATACGTCATCTCGTGCTTCCTGCATCTTCTAACCAGGCTTCATCCCTCGTCTGAAGGCTCCAGACATCTTCCTGTTGTTGTGAACGCGACTGGCGTCTTTTCGGACCTAATTTTTCCAGACATTATCCAGAGTTCATGTCTGAAAAAGGCTTTAGATATGAAATGCACCTTTACCCCATTAATTTAATTCGTCACTCAAATTAGCAATCATGCCCACTCCATCACCAGCACTTTTTTTTAGTGCCTCTTTTTAATTATATGTCCCAGACACTTAAGCTGAGCAACCAGAGGAATTGGAGCTAAATTGATTACGGGAGATAACTTGGGTGTTTGCAACTACTGCCTGTTCCTGCACTGACGACACATACGTAACCTAAAGTTCAACTCTCTGTTATTCGGCGGTTAATGGAAATGAAACAGATGAACTGCTGAGAAAATGCACTCTAAAATCAGCAATTAGAAAGGGTTGAGAATTCAGGAGAAAGGTGAATGGAAAGAAGGCACATGTACCCGTTTAGCCATGGTCCCCACACAGACAGTCTGCCGCTGGCTGGCCGACTGTCTCCGAGCCTGGTGGCTGTCTGCCTGGGTTTGAGGCTGACAGGATTGGGTGGGGTTGAGACCTTACCCCCACTCCTCTGCCCCCCCCTCCTCTTGTAGCCCTAGCAACTGAAGCGATAAAACCATTAAGTCTTATTTGGTTGGATTATTAACTGAAATAGACTTACATTTAATATTAAAAGCTTTAATGTTCTGCCTCATCTCTATTGTATACATCCGACTGTCTGTGAATTTGTTTCTAACCTTTTATCTGCTTAGTGAACCTAATTCCCTCTCTGGCTGATCACAATCTGTGTTATGCCAGCGTGCTGACACATCACAGGGTATAATCTATGAATCTAATGCGCTGCTGCCGTCGTAATCTTCGATTTGGTTGATAAGCTGTTGAGCTAATGCCATATTGGGTTTTGGAGATTTCCCATCAGCCTGCAGGACACAGGATGCGTCTCGTCTCCGTCGGCTCATTAAAATTTCAGAATGCTGTCAGTAAGCATCTGCTGAATTTACAGTACATGCAATCACAAATGCATTGGCAGATGTGTGACTTATGGGCTATTAGTTTGATAATTTCAGTTTTTTTAATGATGTTCTAATTAGTCTTGATTGATGTATTATTCATAGTTTAATGCTGGATGTTAATGAGCTCCACTGAATCCATAATTGCTCCTTAATAACACAATGCATTCTTCATCTGTATTTGGGTTAATATTGTCTGCTAGCTAGCTGGCTGGTTGGCTGCCTTGGGTAACCATAGTAACAGTATCCCTCAGAAAGTTACAGAGACCAGAGCTTGCCAGATGAGTTGTGAGCGAGTGAAGCGTGTCTGCAAAGTTAGGCGTTGTCCTAGGCACGAAACCCAACACAATGAATCACTACAGAGGCTGCTCCTTAGCATAAATTTGTGTGGTTTTGTTTCTATTATTTATTGTATTATTGCTTTATTATAATTCTAAACTTACATTGATTTCTCTCTCTCTCATAGATAACTGTTGTCTTCAGTCCCAGGCCTCTTCGACCGTTTCCAACTGTGTGAAGAAAAGTGAAAAGAAGTTTTAATGTATCAGTATTCGCTCGCCGACGCCATGACGGACAAGTAAGTGGCTCATCTTCCTCGAGAGTGTGTTTGTGTGAAGAGCCCACTCGGGACACTGGCCATTTGTTTCAATGTGAAGTAAGAACATGACGTTGTCTCTTGTGATTACACTTCTCTCGCTCGGCACAAGATTGTCTGCTGGAAGTGCTTTGGAGTTACTACAGAGGAGGAGAAAGGGGAGGGTGTCGATGGTACAGAGGGAAGTGTGTTGCGGTGGGGGGTTGGTATAAAGACAGTCTGTTTGGCCCCTGAAGACCTATTACATTTGCATCGGGGCTAATTTGCATTCTTGTTCACTGTGCTGGTATGTTGCTGCTGTTGTTCGTGGGTCGTTATTTCCCTGACAAAATAGTTCATTTATAGGGTTTTTGCACCTTTGCCATACCACCTCTCCTTTGCTCCTTCTCTCTATTCTCCCACTTTTTCTTTTCTAAGATTACTTCTCCATCTTCCCCCTTCCCCCTTTTCGTATTGGACCAGTCCTCTTGCCAATGCTCCCTATCTCTTTTCAAATTTTTTTTTTGTCTCCATTGTCAACTTCGTCTTTGTCTCTTAGTCCGGTGTTGGTTGAATTCGATCTATAGACGATGGAGAATTTGGGTGCAGTAAGCAAAATAATCCGCTGTCAGCGTTCATAATAAGCGGAATAAGTGGCGCAGGGCAGTCAGCTGGAAGGGATGGGAGCAAAAACACGGTGGAAGGCCAAATAAGGCCGGGACTATTATGTGCTCGAATTACAGAAAATGAAAGAGGAAGTTTTGAAGAAGAAAAAGAAAGAAGAAAATTAAAAAAAAAGGTTGGCCCACGACAAAACTATAGAAGCAGGTTGTTTTCAGGTCACTTTGATGTTACGGCTCAATTTGAGTAAAGTAATGAATGCTTGTGCAGTGAAGAGGTAGAGGAGAGTCATTTGCAGAGGACTGTTTCCATCATAATGTTGGTCGATGGAATGAAGTTGATGTGATTTACTGTTTGCGTGCACTCTCCACTTATTACTTATGCACCTGTTGGTCCTTTCAGAGCGAGAGAAAGAGAAGGGGAGAGGTCCGGTGAGTCAGACTTTCTACGAAACAGGCCTCGGGGTAGTTTCCCTGGCTAACACCAGAACACTGAATAATGTCGGCAAAGGATATTATGTTGGTTAGTAGAGCCGGATAATGCTATATTTGCCCCGAGGGAGAATTTCTCTTGCAAATTAGAAGGTTCTACCACTTAAGGATGCCTTTCACTTTCTGCAGTGCCAGACGTTTGGGGCTCGGAAGTTTTTTAACTGTTTTGGATGCAAAATAAAAGACTAAACATGAAAAAGATGTTCGTGGAAACTTTACTGGCTCTGCTGGACCAAAAATCAAAGTGGAGGGAAGGTTGGGAGTTTTTCTAAGTAAGTGATGATGTTGTTGACAAGCTGTCCCATTGGATGAAAGGTATCCAGGCAACCACAGCGGGGCGAAAAAAGGGGGACGGGAGTGGGGCGTAATTGTGTGCTCGATGCTGGTCCATGTTGCAGGATGATTGTTTGTCTGGGAAGAATGATAAATGTTACGCCAAAAGGAAGTGAGGAGAAAAGTTGGAGGACGTGCCCCCCGACAGTGATGGCGAACAAAGCCCCCCTCAACATGGGACTACTTAAGATTCATACAAAGGCAGAAGAAGAAGGCTACTTATTCTCTCCCTCTCTCCCTCTCTCCTTCTCTCTCTCCACACACACATGCCTCTTGTTTTTCTCTTGCACACTCATAAGCAAACATTTACACATAGCAGGATATCAGTGGACATTCCTCCATGTGCATTCCTCTAATGGCATTCCCAGATACAAGCTGGCCTGCAGCAAGTGGAGCATTTGGCATTCACAAGTTTCTGGTATTTTCCAGCAAAGTACATGATGACCCTGGAGTGCACACCATCCCCATTTGTTTAGTGAAATGGTATAGACCCTGTGTTCTCCCTTTCAGATTGATGCAGGAGCTGATCCATCCATCTACAAATGTGCTCTAGCATCTTCAAAACTTTCAATTGCAGGATTTGAAGTTCAGCCCTCGAATGTAGTATCAGGGATGAGGAGAGTTTCTAAAGCCAGATTTGCTCCGTAGTGTTTGTAGATGGGGATTCTTTCTGTTAGAATTCAAGCATGCATAATCCTCTTCATCACAATGATGTGTGTGCATGTGCATCCATATTTGTGAGTAAAGCCCCTTTACAAATGGTCAAAACCGCCACTAACATCAGGCTTTCGTTTGCATTTGGAATGGAAACAATGAGCATTCACTTCCGGGTCAATAACTGCATTACAAACTGTTTTTATCGGCTGCAAACCTCCAGGTGTTTAGTGCTTAAACAGCCAGACACGTTTGGGTACAACACCAATTTATCTTATTTCTTTATTCTTATATGTATTGTGCAAAATGCATGCCGCTTGTGATGCATCGGTTTCTTGTGCGTTAGTGACGTTGACCATCAGTCACAGACACAACACAACAAAAGAAACTTTAACCAGTGTGCACTGTATTGCATCATATGGGATAGTAGGTCAGACAGACAATGCCCCAAATCCAGAAAGAGAATGTAGTTTTGGATTTCTTTATTTTGTATTTAATCAAAAACACCCACAAACTGTAAAACGTTCTGATTTGTGAATTTCCCTTCAAATTGGTTGCTTCCATTCTTCAGGGAAATGCATAAACAAAACCAAGATGGAAAAATATGGTGTTCCTTTTGCCCTCAAAGCATACGATCATATTTCTTTTATGCACTGGTTTCATTCCTGTTTTCCATAAGGAGAATCCTCCGCCTACTCTCTTCTCCTTCTCTTTGTTCTCACTCTTCCTTCTCTACAACCTCCGCATGAATTTGCTGGCTTGAATGTCCTCCCTCATCCTAAAGCCTGTTTTCTCTCTCTCTTTCTCCCTCGGTCCCTCTTATTTTCATTTCCTCCCCCCACCTGTGGTGGTGCACGCTGACGGCCCCGTCAGAGACTTGGGTTGTTTACAGACGGACAGTAAGGATGGCTGTACAGATGAGAGTGTGGGGTGGGGAGGGGTGTTTGGCTGTTACTGGAATGACTACACTGTCATAGAGACGAGTGGCATTTCCCAGTCTACTGTGTATCTGGATCAGTCAAGGTCTCTCATGTGTGCCTATTCATGTCGGTCTCATGGGAGCGAGCATCTAAAACCACCAACAGAAGCTGGTTAAGTGCTTTGTCACTTGCTGCTGAACACTCAGATGTTCAGACCCTTTAGATTAATAATTGAATTTATGAAACATCAATGACTGCATTGCTTTTAACAGCATAACCAAAAACATAACTCGACTATTGTTGAAATATAGGGGCGCATCATGGTGGATATCCTGGAAGAGGACCTGCTCCCGATGTAAAGGGATCATTCTAACGTAATGAAAACACAACAATTCTTAGTTTCAGGTGATAATGTGAAATCTGCCAATACATCCTCATAAATCCTACTCACAGCATTTGAACTGAATCCGGAACACCGCACATCATAGTCTGCATCATAACGTTTCCTCCATGAGGATATCCCACAAGACTACCCTTTTAGGGAAAGAAAAACCAAGTGCTGACAAAATAATTGACTGGAACAATTTGTGCGGAAAGAAAATAGTCCCGTTGGTTTGTCAACTTAAACTTTGACCGTGGACTTTTCTGTTACGCAACAAGAGGGGGGAAATAAAAATATCCTCTCAAAGTTTGTGATGCGATTGTCGACTCAGATTGATAATGGGACCATTTTAAGGAGTTGGTTGCAAACACTTGAATTAAATGCAGCACTGTTGTGTTGCAGAGCAGTGTAGCTGAGGTCATGGGATACTGACCAAAGCTCATGCAGGGTCCTTTCTATCAGCTTGGGGGGAAAATCAGGTGTCACAGTGGACTGAGCTCAATAGCCCATCCTGTCACTATGTTTACCATAGGCTGCGTTTCTGAAGTAGGGCCATTAATAAATTTGTTCTGGCCTGAAAGCTTTTCCCTCTCCTCAGTCAAGTCCACTCATCAATTTAAAAAACACCCAGAGCCGTGACATCTGCACTTCCTCTCTGTGCCCTCTCCAGACCGCCGTGTCACCAAGGGTGTGGTTTGGACAACGCTGGGCTCGAACCCAGGCCCGACACCCACTCGCGACATAATGAATTGAGACGTATGAAGGCGTGGTGTCACTGGTGTCATTGGGAATCGGGGTAGCATAGTGAAATCTCTGTATCAGCTGTCACAGGGTTTTGTGGGAGCCGAGGGAAGCCAAGTCAAAGTGCTTCCTAAGGATGTCGAGGGGGATGCACCCTTTGGCCCCCAGCTCATCAATCTTACGCAACTGTCATCTTCTCCCAGTGCTTCTATTGATGCTGTCGGACGAGGACGAGAGGCAGGGACTCGTTGCCTCTTGTGGTCATGCTTGTTTGCATACGTGTTTTCTACTTTTGTGTTCGTGTCCCTGAGAGAAGACGTGACTGGAGGATGGGGAAGGTCAGGAGGAAGATGTAGAAATGGAGGGTGATATGTTGGACATGTATTGCCATGTCTATAAGTGGCTACACATCAAGTTTGTCTCTTGACCCTGATGACTTGATGATTTTCTTATTGTAAGTCGCTTTGGATAAAAGCGTCAGCTAAATGAAATGTAATCTAATGATCTATGAGAGAATAAAATAAGTTTGTGGCCTCACGAAACTGATCTGAATATTAACGCTCAGCTAAAATCTGTACCTGATGACAGAAATGTGACGATCGATCCTGATATGGATAAATATTCCCCACCGCAACCAACTCATTACAGGAGACGGTGGTCACCAGTACGATCAATGGGAAACCTGAGACAGTTGTAGCAGTCATGCATGGCTCCCATTATTGAAAAGCCGCAGTCCCAAAGCTCCGTACTGGACCCGTTATCCGCCATTATCCCCAAGTCAAATCCAGACCCGCTCTGTCCCATTATCAAATGACGCACGAGCCAACGTTGTGTATATTTCATAGCTGTCAACAATTACCCGTCAGGTATCTGTGACCCGGTTTGTGTACCCTTAATATTCATTTTAAAATGTGATCAGATATAAGTGAGCTGCCAATGTTTGCAGTCTGGTGTGCATCATCTCTACTTAACATAATCTGATTACTCTTTTATACAGTTGAGCAGGGGGGGGCAGGAGGCATGCATGATGGTGGCTTTCCCCCGCCAAGCCAATGCTAATGAATCTGCATATTTGGGTTGATTTGGGTGACCTGAATTCACTTGTCTGGAAGATTTGTCTCCTCAATTGTTCTGGCACTGTATGTGTTGCACTGGCAGCCGTGTCATTCAGTCTGTTAGTTTAAGGTTGTAATGACTCATTTAATTGTTTACAGATGAATTAGGTATTTTTAGGAACTTTTGGGAAATGAGGCCTTGATTCTACTAGTCCCGGAGTCCTCGTCAAGGCAAAGCAAATATGTGAGTCCATGTTTTTCAGTGAGAGTTTGATTCTAGCAGACTGTGGGAGTGAAGCTTGTGCACCTCTGCAGGGAGAATGTATTCAGCTTTGTTGTAAGGGTTTTCATTTTGCTCAGGGAAGCGGTCTAAGGGAACGGACTGGAAAGTGTAGTGAATAGAGGCCCAGCCATCTGTCACAAAGGCAATAAGAAGATTTCTACTTTCCCTCCCTTTGACTTATAAAATCTGGTTTTCATGCACTTAAAAGAAGAGCAAAATATTTTCTTCTGCTGACTCTTCTGTTGCTCTGATGCAGATTATTCCCTAATGTTTTTGTTCTCTAATTCTTTGTTTCACCACTGATCCACAAGTTTTAATGGCCTTGAAAACAAATTCTCTCGATCTGCTTCATTTTATGATCAATGTGGTTCTACTTGAAACCAACCAAAGTCTTTTTTCAAGTAAGCCAACTCTGTGTGTGCTGTTTGTGTCTGTGATTTTCTCTTTGGTGGATGTTACATTCTTTTAATTAGGACTAATAAGGATTTAGCAAAGTTTGAATGAAAATAATCTGGTGAGAGGGTGGTGGGTTTTTTGTCAAGTTACAGGCTCTAGCTTGAGTCATCTTTTCCAAACTATTATGACTGTTGCATATTAACTCTTCAACACTCAATGTTACGAAGCAAGTTTCCAGGGGGGTTAAAGGTAGAATAGTATTGAAAACAAATAGTTTTGACCTGTACCTGCAATTACAGAAAAAAATATATAAAAATGAATGGCATTTTAGTTAATAAAACATGTCTTAGCATTCCACTTTCAAATTGACGATGACCATATAAAATATACAACCTGTTCAAAATAGAGGTCACACATGTTTAAAAATGGGCCACGAGTCTCATCTCAGCCAGAGAGCAGATGCAACTCAGCAGTATTAAGTTGAGTCTGAGTCTGGCCCCGCTCCCATTCAGAATCTTGGAACTGGTCAGGCCAATCATGTGAAATCGTTTAACTTCTAACTATGATGGCGGCTGCTGATGTAGAGACGTCTGTTAAAGTCACTATCCAGGCAGGAGTAAACAGACTGGGTGGTATATTTCTTCTCAAAGAAGGAAAAAACACTTCATGCTGTGGTCTGTTTGCATTTTTCCGTCTCCTTTAAATTCACTTGTACAGCTGAAGATACCCGACCTGAGCCCGTCAGGAGTTGTTAGGCAAACATTTGGAAACAATATTAAGGTTTGGGTCTGTTTTTTAGATCTGTCATCGGTTACATCAGTTTCTTTCTTACAGCAAATAGAAAAATTCCTGTCGGGTTGGGGTTGGCTCGGTTAATTTCCTCTCAGGCTCTGACAGGTTTTGACAGAAAACTGTGGCCTGAACTATATTGTAGTCACAGAGCTGGAGGAAATCAATATTCCTCACCATAGCTTCCTCTGAGGAAAATGCTCATCATTCATTTTGTCTCTTGTCTTTGTGATAAATGTCAGGACAACATGCTGGCAGACATGATATATGGATATAACCATTTTCTCCTTCCTAATGCTTATCCATCATGTTTGTGTGTGTATTAGATGTTAAATATCAGTTTAATTGTGCAATATGTGTTAACTTCATCATTATATGTATATAGTCTAGACGACTAACCACATGTACACACTCAGAACACAAACACTCGGACACTGCTTCCTGCCACTTGTACATGCAAACACACACACACCACATAACTGTCTTGTCTGATCTGTCTGTCTGTCTTCTTCCCCCCCTCCCTAGCTTGAGGATTTTATAATTCTCTCCGGAGGAAGAGCGTCGCATCTTGTAAGGAGCCACAGGTCAGAAACTCTACTCCTCTCCCTCTCTCCCTCCCCTTTGTCTTACGGTGTGGACCCTCGCAGGTCTGCATGCTTCAGCACGAATGCCGCATGCTTCTCCAACACTCCCTTATCCCCCCCTCAGGGCTTTGCTCCCTTTTTTTTTTATTTGCCCCTTGCATGACCACACCTGGGCAACCCAGCTGATTTGGTCCTGCTTGGCTTGTGGAGTGTTTGGCAGTGAAACCTTCCTCTTTCACCAATCATTGTGTTTTTTTTGCCCAGGTGATTTGCATTTCCTTCCCTCTTTAAATTGTGATCTGCTTGTTTTTATCAGTGTGGAAGCAAAACCGATGCTCTGTGTTGTCTCAATGATGTTTTAGGGACAGACATTGTGTATGCACGTGCAGGTCGTCTCTTTTACCCCTTTTTGACCAAGATCAACCTGGTGCAAAGGGCTGGTTTGGATTTGATGTGAACCTTTTAAAACCAGTTTGTTCCGCACTTAAGATGACGAGTACAGAACAAGTAGACACTTTGTCTCATCCACAGACCTTCAGGTATAACAAATAATAATAAAAATTATTAATAATATATATATAATCCAGAACCAGGGTTAACTAGTTCTACACCACCAAACAGGAGCAATTTGGTGTTTTATTTCTCGGCCTGAGACGTTCAGTTTTTGTAAAATCAAATACGTACCCATTAAATGCCTGGAGTCAGCTGTTCTTTCAGCCTATTAAAAACTATTCAAACTATAATCTATAGTTGTAATAGTTATATATTTTCAACATTTAGTTATTTGACCAATTAGTTGATTGGCAAAACGTTTTGCAGACATTTCTTGAACACACATGCACAAACAAGTGCCCTTTTACACCTTCTCAAATGTAATGGTTTGATGCTTTTAGTCCCATGATAGTTAACTAAATATTTTCTGATAATAAGCATGTTTTACCATTCTCCTGATCTTTTAAAGGACCAACAAATTACCAATGGAGAGAATAACTAGGAGATTAATCGATAATTGAGTTGGTTGCAGCCTTGAATTAAAGCAGCAGTCATCAGCTAGGAATAAGAAGCCTGCTGTTGTTTGTGAAATCATGGACCAATTATTCTCAATTATTTTTATTTTGAGTATTAAATCTGCCTGTGTTATTACAAACTGCATATACAATGCTAGTAATGAGAACTTTACACGCATGCCGGTTTTAAAGGAGGGAGGCAGCTCTTAGCAAAGGGTCAGTTCATGCAAACACCTGTGATTAGTACTTTTATAAGTCCTGCACATATGTTTTTCTTCCTTTCTTATTCAGCTGCTTGAATTTTAAGTGACCTACTTTTTATGAATGCCTACGATTATCTTCGTTAACACAAGGATTGAAGTGGGTCCAGAATCTGCCGACCAGATCACGGAAAAATCTGCGCAATTCGTGTTTAAAAGTTTCAGTCTCGGCCTTGTGTTGTTTCCCTGAGGGGAACGGTGAAATTGTTGCTTTTATCTGCTGGCACACCAAGTTCAGGAGGACACACTGCTAGTGTTGTGGCAGCCTGTGGGTGAGGGGGTGAGTTTTCACACAACACTCCAAAGGAGGGTTTTGTCTCCGCCGGGCCAAAATTACCAGCATGAAATCAGTGCCTGCTGAATACTGCGCCGGGAGAAAAGCACGAGAGAAAGGAGTTCTCCTTAAAGACAGAAAGGAGAGAGAAAGTACAGCAGGGTTTTAAGTGAAGTTTACAGCCCCTCCATATGTCCCCTGACTGGTGGGAACGCTCTACTTTGAAAGATGGCTGCCCCGCCAACGAGGTTATGTTTTCATCTGCGTTTGTTTGTATAGGCCATTTTCAATGTTTTCCTCAATTTCCCAGAGAGTTATTCATCAACTTGATGGGGAGGAAAAAATCCGGCATGTTTAAAGGGGCTGATATTTATGAGGCAAGACAGTTTTATTTATAAAGCACATTTCCTAAACAGAAGAAGATTCTGGGCTGTACAGGGACATTACAAACAAAATAGATGAAATTCAAAGAAATCAATTTGAAATTGGAAAGCAGGGTTTAAAACTACTTTCAAGGAAAAGCAAATGGATTAAAAAAGTAGGTAGAAAAATACAGTAGGTAGAAATGTATAGAACAATCAAATAAAAGTAGAATAATGTAATAAAGAATAAAGTACGATGATGGAGTGCCCTGTAAAATTGTTTAGTTAAAGGCAGTTGTGAATAAAAAAGGTTTTCAATCTGGGTTCAGACGGATTGGATGGAGCATTCCTAAGACGATCAGGTGGTTAGTGTGTGAAATTTGGTGCCGATCTGATTAAAACCCAATTTATAGACTTAAAGATAAGATAATCCTTTACAACAGGGGAATTTGCAATGTTACAGCAGCAAGAGGGCAGTCAAAATAAGACATCAGAATTTGGTGTGAGAAGGGGACTCTGGGGCCTCGGCGGAGGTATGCACTCTTCTGAGCGCCTTTCCAGTTTTTTTTTCTTTCTTCCTTCTTCATCCACTGCTTGGAAAACACTCCACACACTAAAACTGGAAATAAGGGAAATGCCTTTTAGATATTTTTATTCCACTTCCGTTCAGTCGAAACCTTGGGATTTTATTAACAACCGAGACATTTATTCCAGTCCAGCAGCTAAAGTCACCTGCTCTTATAAGTGCTGCTGTTTAAACAACCACCACCAATGTGACTGGACCACTCACCAGCTTGGGACCGCAAGACCTTCAGCTGGGGCTCTTGCAGCTTCCCAAAATAGTCCCACGTTATACGCCCGAGGCCTGGCTGGCATCATAGTCGCCTCAAGGAAACTACATCAAGTGAAAGGTTTATGACTTAACTGTCAGCGGTGGTTTCCACGTGACCAAATACCATTTAGATTACTGTATTCACCCAAGGATGAATAACAAAAATTATGTTTTCACTGGGTTTTCCTCGTTATGTGCCATATTTTAAGAAAATTACATATCTGTGCGTTATTGTTGATATTGACTTTTTGAAAGTAAGATGCCATTCATATAGAAACAGAGAGAATTGGCTGTTATGTCTTAAGTGGCTCCAGGAAACAGTTTATTTAGCATCTGTATGATGACAAAAACATTTATTTTCAGACTTGTAATTGCTCAAGAAACACCTGTGTCTTTTCTAGGTGATCCTTGAATTTGAATCCCTTCTTATTGTAATTTTGTGCCGCTGCAGATGTCAATAGTAAAACTCCTCTGCATTTTCTTCCTCCTCTAATTAAAAGAAACCACGCATGGTGATTATGTTTTCATGTTGGACTACAGAGGCACATTCGGTCCTCGCATGGGGAACACCACACAGCCGTGCTTGTTCCTGTAGTTATCCTTCCACTTCACTTTGCCCGTATGTTTATAGGGAAGTTTTTCAAATCTTCCACAACCATGTGACTCAGGGAAAGGGTGTGTTGTTTTTAAAAAGCTCGCCATCAACAGACTAAATATACCCTTTACTGGACCTGACCCCTCATTTGCCTTTGCTGTGGCCACTTTAAGTCCACATGCTAGCTCAGCAGGGGCCCTACAACTGGTAATTACATAGGAGAGCTCCCGTTTTACCTCCCCCGTACAGTGTTGCCTTCACACTAGCTCTATTCCTTAATTTAGCTGGTTATTGATGGTTTACCTACATTTAATTCTGCTTCCTTCTCAATATACACAGAAAAACTGTAGTTTCTGTTTGCAGCATGTAATGCATCAGAAATGTGCTCATTCAACGGTGAATGTAGATGTAAAATTAACGTCATGAATGAAGTGGAGTAAGACCTTAATCCTCGATCTGGCCTTTTAACAGTTGAACTCTTCCTCCCATCTGTCATCCGGCGAGCCCACCGCGGATATCGTGATGACGGCGGTGTCATCTGCTGCAGTTTAGATATGATTTTCTAGGTATGACCAGCAGTCAGCTGTGCAGTGGAGGTCACACAGCTGCTTCACTGGGCTTCAGATGACTATGTGGCTTCGACACGGTGGTTTTGCACTTAACAACTGAAGGCTTGTCTCTATCTCCAGTGAATTCCAGATGTTGCAGTCCAGAGCTGTGGATTTTGTTTGTGATAATTTATCCAGATAACAAGAAAATCAAAGAAAGTAAAAGAGAACAAACAGAGTTTACACATCAAAGTCAATTTACAAGCTATTTTGTGGCTTCATTGGGAATATAAATTGCCTCAAGTGATGTCAACTGAGTTTAAGTGTGTGTGTATGTTCAGGCTGAAGACTGAGGGCAGTTTCACACTTACCTTGCTTGGACCAGGCGTTCAGAACCAAAATAACAGGTGTGAAAGGTGCCTCAGACCACAGCCTGGACCAACGGAATCTAGTCTGAGCAAAACCTGGTGTTGGTCCAGATCAAACAAACCTTAGTTCAGAGTTTTTGCAGTGTAACAAGCTTTTTTGGGGAATTTTTGGACAAATTGCAGGAAGTTGAGAAAGCATTAAATAACAGAAGAAAAATTAGCATGAATCATTTGGAGGGATTGGTTTGCAGTTTTGAACGACAAGGACGTTTATTTTGGTGGTAGTGTTAACAAAATTTAAAGTTTGAAACTAAGTCTGGTTGTGTGGAGTTATGGAGAAGAACGGGAGAACCTCAGATCAAACGCCATGAGAATGTGAATGTAACAGGGGTCCATCAACAAAACTGGGAGAGTGAACGTTTCCTGAGAGAGACACAAGAACTGAAGATGGACTGTAGCTTTAATCATCAGATCAGATAGAAGTGCAGCAGTCAGCTGGGGATGTACTGCCAGTAGCTGAGTCAATACTGAGAGAGTATAAAGTCTTGGCTGCCTACACTCAAAAATGTCAAAAACGGTTCATCTGCGTGTGGCGAAACACAACCCAGAACTGGGATGCAGCTGGTAGTATTTTGAGATGGGCTCCTGGTCCCTCTCTAGGCTCATAGGAGGGATTTGATGCCCACAGTTGGCATAACCGTGTAAACATGTGAGCGTGCAAGAGTCTCAGTCACATCTATGGCCAAACTCCATTAATCTGTGAAATGACATTGGAGCAGGCATCTGTCCCCATCAGTGTGGTCTCTGTATTTTGTTTCAAGTGAACGCTCTCCCGTGGCTCACTTTCTCAAACAGGCCAGTCTCCAAATAACTCGTAATACCCTTTGGAGATTATAAGAGCGACAACTTCAAGTAGTCAAGAATACACAGAAGCCCTCCTTTTTTTCCTGTAAACTAAACATACTGATGTGTTTTCATAAATATGATGTGGCATATCCAGACAAAAAACATAGTCTAATGCCCAATTAACATCTACACGTGCAAATATGCATTATATTCTATTATGATGTATGAGATCCTGGAGGCCGATTCTAGGGTTACAGTGATTACTACAATTTCAGAAGTTCTGAATTGTTTGGTCATAATAAGGACAAGAGAGAAAGAAGCAACTGAAATGTTTTGTTGGATTAAACATATATATTCATGCTCAATTTATTACCACATAAGATGAAGAAAACCAGCATATATTGACATTTAAGAGGCAGGAATCATATGGGGCCAAAGTGTCCCATGAGTTGGACGCAGCAAACACTGCAATTTTCCCCTCTGGTTCCCTGGTTCCCTGGTCATCAACAGGCAACAACATCAACAGGCGTGTGTTTCCATCCAGCCCCTTGATTAAATTATGACTGGACTATGAGAGGGCGTCAGTAAAGCAGGCTGATTAATATAAGCTACTGGTGCTCTTGGGTAATCACTCTTTCCACAGCTGGGCGGGTACCGTACAGATGGTCCCAATGATAAAGCATCAGCAGCAGCCTTACAACAGCCAGAAATGGTGACTTGACAACAGCACAAATTGGTTTCCCCCTTTAGAAGTAACAACTTGGAGCAAAGTTTGAGTGCAGCACAGTATGGAAATAAAATACTGAACTGCCAAAAGAGACATTCTTTCCACAAAATAAACGAATCACATTTCCCATTGCAGTTTGTTTGTGTTTGGTCAGGCCCATTGGTATTGTAGCAACAGACGGAGACGAGGAAAAATCTGCCTCTTGGCGTGCTGCGGCAAAAGGAAGAAGAGCATTGCTGTGCATTGATGCCGATGATGAGTGAGAACATGGAAAAGAGAGCCAGCAAGGCCAGAGAAGTGTTGGGATGGGGACATTGGCAGGCAGGGACTGTCCCTAACATCACCCTGCACCACACTCCGTATCCTCACTGTGCTGTGTGCTCGCAGGATCTGCAGCTTCTTGTCTAAACGCTCTATGAAATGAAGGCACATGTTGTGAAGTAGGTTCCCTGTGACAAGTCGTCCTAAGGTTTTATTTGGGACTTAGACTCTGAATCGTCTTAATGATGATTTCTGTAGAGTTTTTGATTGAAGTCGCACTGAAACGTCTTGTACACCTTTAATTTGTTCCTTTAAAAGGACTTTGTTAACTTTATTCTTTTCAATAAAGCTATAGATGTTCGAACTCTGCCAATGATCCGTCTGTCTTCCACAAAAACTTTTAATTACTTTCCAGATAGTGGTGATATATTTTTCTCTCTTTCACATGTTCAAACTTCTTGTGCAAAGATAGGCTGAGCTCCAGTTTCCCCTCCCCTCTGTCTGTCCTCTGTCCTCAGTGGGCAGCCTGCCAGTAGCTCTGCCCAGTTAGCAGCGCAGTGCTGGGAACCCCAAGGCCCCAAGCAGGTGTCAACCTCCCAGCCCAGCCAAAGGGGCTGAGAGGGGAACACAAAGGGCTCAAAGAGTCCTGCCAGCATGGTTACCGTCTTAAATATCCCCAGCCCAGTATGGCTACTCCTCTAAATCTCTCAGTAGCATAGGGTAGATGCCAGTATACTCTTTCTGCTACTGTAATGCTGACTCTCGAAGGGGTTTGAACCTTTTTTTTAAAAGCCCTAAATGGGGAACATAGTGGTGAGATTGACAGAGGGCGTCGGGAGTGCACAGACGGAGGGCAGAAGTCTCATTCAAAGCTTTTATTTATGTAGCGTGCCACCAGAGGTTTTTATTCAAAGGACACAAACAGAGAAATTTGGTCCGTCTGGGGGTTTTGTCATGGATTTACTTTTGTTATCTCCTCCACTCGTGCTACGCCTGCGTCACGCCCGTCCTTTCTCTCTGCTTCCGCTAAACAATCACAGCTAATGCCACCGTCGCTGGACACTTCATGGATCATCTTTACGGGATGCGTCCACATCCCGAGCTCATGGGCCTGTGTGATCTTTGAAAACCCCGGCTCGGTTCGGTGGCTTTCCTCGAGGCTAAGCTGTCCTGGCATTTAGATTGGCAAGAGCGTAAAAGAACTGGATGTGAGGGAGACGTGATGTTGTTCTCCCTCTGTCCCCTCTTTCTCTCTCTGTTCATTGTTGAGCACTCTGCGGTGATGATGTGGATGTGATGGGGGGAGGAGTGGAGGGGAGGCTACCCTCATCTTCAGTAAACAATAGGTCCTTGTGTACTTGACCCCCTCTATAACCGAGTCCATGACTAAGGCTGAAGCCAGGATGGAATTCCATCTTCGCCTGATTTAGCCAGAGAAAACCATCGCCAAAAAAAACCAACAAAAATTCTGGTATGTGGGGGGTCAAAGATCTGGGGTCATTTGTTCTCATTTACAACCAAATCAATAATCAATTACCTTTCTGCCCCCATGGCTGGGCAACTGATTACTAACCTATATTTGAGTGGAATTGGCCACAATGGTGCTACTGGGTCATTAATACGTGGTTGACAATGATTTATCTGTTTTTTGTGATTGAATCGTTTGCTGGTTATTTCTGGTTGAAAAAATATAAACAGAGAACAAACGACCCAGTAAAGGAATTTGAGAATTTCAGCTTGGTTGTAATATATTATAATATATAATATATTAATTTGTTTGTCTGCATTATGCAAAAACTCAAAAGGGTAACATTGGTGCGGATGGAGGAATATTTTTTTTACCACTTTCTTTATTATGGCAGGATAGCAGGTGTTAGTGAGCAGATGCATATTTTTCTAACTGATTTATTGTTCTGGTTTGATTATTTGATCAGACTTTGTTCTTTTAGTTTGTTTGAATTAAAAAAACTGAAGGCAACCGAATTAGTGATTGGTGTATTTTGATTTGGAAGTTTGAACGTGTCAAGAAGCAGAGCCCGGTTAATGTGGCAAAGTTTAAATGAATGGAACGGGCCACAACAGGGTTTTGTTTTGACAGTATCACAGATGTCCAGTGCCATTCTAGTGATTCACTAGAATTCCCCTTCAGCCACCTGATTGTGGACATCATTCTTGAATGCTTATTAAGCTCATGTTTCTTCAGACGTGGTGATACAGGTTTTCGTTTCCTGCCAGTTTATCTTGGTCCTCGTCTTACCAGACATCCGATAACCTCTTATCCCCGTCTTGGCCCACCCATTTTGCGGAGGTGTGTGCGGCTTCCTCCTGAAAACCAGAATAACCTGTTTTTTAGGCAGATCATTTTACACCCTGAGAAAAGTGAAGCGAGTCCATTGAGCGGTCAGACCCACCTTCCTCCTGCTTGTTTCTTTTTCTATAGACTCCAGTCAGGGCTTATTATCATAAAAGCCAAAGTTATTGTTGTTAAACATGAGTAAAGACGGGTGACAAGGCCGGAGACGCTTCCTCTCATTGGATGAAGAGAAAGGAAGAACATCAGCCTAACGATTGAATTATATGAGCTAATCACTTTGAGTTAATACCACATCAGTGTTAATGATATTTACACAAATTCGCTCTGTCCATCTCAGAGCGAATTTAGCCGACAGTCATGAAAATTGACCTCGAGGTTATTGTGCATGTGGCCTTCACTGCAGTAAATTTACCAAACATGGCTGTATTACAAGCAGGATTGAAAACAGATTTAAAGATTTATTTTAATATTTTACTTTAAGCTTTAAATCTCATGCTTTCCCCCCAGCTTTTCTATTGACCCAGAACTGTCGACTTTAAACATGGTGTGTTCAACTATTAAGTTACTAACTATTTCACATAAAAAAACAGTCTTTCTAAAAGGACAACAAAGTGCAACAAAATGTCATTAGTGATAGTGACCAACTTCTTCATTGAGATACCAAAATCAACATGTGTCCTAAATTTCAACATCAGAGTTTTTTTTTGTTTTCAGTTACATAACGTCATGATTGTTTGAGGCTATTCATTACATCACTTCCCAGTATATGGGTGTATTTAAAGACATTTTCAGATATGAGCTGTAAATGTCAGCTGTGAATGTGAGGAATATCGGATCTGGACATTTTCTTCAGTTTTCCTTTCACATAGGAAGAACGCATAAGGAGATTGTTGGCAACAATCACAACAGACAAATGTCAGGAACATTCAGGCGTGAGGTGGCATCTGAATAGAGTAGCAAGAGGGAGGGCATGACGTGTAGATTCAAGTGTGGAGAGCATTGGGTTTTTGTTTACAGCTCATCAAGGCATCGCTTATCGCCAAAAGCTCTCAAACCTCATTGACTTTCCAAGTTGACTTCTTGTCTATGTCTTCTACGTGTACGGCAGCTATTTTTCATCCGGAGATTTGATCTTCTACTCGTTTCACTTCTGTCATGCTTTAGAAACATCAACCCACTCACTTGCTGTGGATTTTTCTGCTGTATTCTCACATGGGCTCACTCTGACATTTTCTCAGGAGGCTGGCAGGAAAAGTTCTTTCCGTAGCAACTCACTTGGACATTTGGTTTTCTCACATACAGCCCCTTTGGAAGAGTTCAGAAAAATGTCTGGAGTACAGTGCATGTTTGAAAGCAGCTATATTTGAGTGTGCGAAAGAACCTGCAGTGACTTTTCGCTTTAAAGCTTAGGGAACAGATTAGCTTAAGGTTTCATTGAATTAGACATCATTTGTGTCCTAGGGTGGGTCTGGATAATTTAACTCACACACGCACGCAGCACTGGGCCCCCTAATGGAGTCCTTATCATACATATCCTGCGGCGAATGCAGCGGGAACGACGAGCCGCTAAAAGGCTGAAAGATCACGATGCTCCACAAATTGGCAAATGGAAAACAACACCTGCACCTGATAAGAGCTGATACTGTAGCTGCCAGGAATGCTGTCGTCATCATCCCACATCATTGTTACTGTCTCCGTCGTCGTCATGAGGCGAGGCGTATACACCCATTACTGTGTGGGAACAATGCTGCCGTGCAGAGTAACTAGTAAAAAGGGGATTTTCTTAAGCCTGAGGTGTTAGGTTGTTGCATAACTGCAAACAGATTTTACACACAGATATGTCAGAGAATCACGCCAGCTGCATGTGGGTCTCTACAAACTAGTGATGGGTCATGTAAGTTCAGGGTGTCGTCATGCCCTCGCTCCCCGCCGCTGCCTCTCTGGCTCCTGGAGTATCCGGACGCAACCAATTAAGAGGCAACTATTAGATGTTCTTCCTTTAGATTAAAGTATGAAAAATGCAAATGCCTTCGTTGTTTCCCTTCACTGGTGAGATCTTATTTCCTGTTTTCTGGTGTAACAAATTCAATAAGGGCTGATTAATGAACATGATGAAGAAGAGACGCCAGTAGTTTGAGTCCAGCTGACCGTTGTTTTCACTGTTTCCCTAGACACAACACAAAGAACACTTGAATTTAATTAAAACATGAAAGATTCACATAAATATCCAGACTTTTTTAGTTCATATAATAAAATACATGTATATATACGCACACAGTAGTTGGATATTTTATATGTGCAATGTGGCATTCCCAACAAATTTAACTGTATAGGGCAACTAAGTAATTATCATTAGCTTGCAGGTTATTTTGTTGATCAACTGATTCAATAACTTATTCAGTTTATACATTATCTATATTTAAATCTATAAACTGTCATATACGTGAAGGAAAACATTTATCTCAAAGCTAGAATCTGTACATTTTAAAATGAATCAACTATGCAGCTCTAATGTTACGTGAAAACATGGCACCATTTTTATTATTTTAAGAGAAGTGGTTTTATGCTGTCTCAGTCCAAAAGATCATCTCTCATGGATGTGACTGCTCCACTGACCCTCTGAGCGTCACAAAAGAGGATGAATCAGTTCTGCCAGCTCACAGTGTGAGGGAAGTGGATTTGATGCCAGTCCCCTTTTTATTTAGATAAGTTCCGGCTGTGAGGAACTTGCTCGTCTCCTCATCTTCGGGAAATGCTTTTTTCCACTGCATCAGCTGTGTTGCTTCACTTTTGTCCGTCCACATGTGTGTCTTTGCAGAGGAAACTTCACCATTCCGAAGTCATCAGAGTCTAATATGGGATTTGGCGTGCTGGGAGTGTTTCTGGGTCTGCTCCTGGAGGTCTCCACCCACGGACCCCACGCTGTGCCTCGGACGTCCTGGAGACACCAAGGTGAGGCAGACTGTACAGAACCTTGTCCAAATTAAATATGATTGAGAGATGAAGCAGCAATTTAAGGGGCAAATACATTGTTTGTCATTTTGATAACTAAAAAGCTAAGTAGTATAAAATTATAAATGAGCCAATATGTTCATAACTAAGTGACAATTACATTTAAAGACATCAGGTTGGGTTCTGGTCACTTTTATTAGGTGTTTAGTTTTATTTCTACATGATTCATATGTGTTAATCAATCAAATACTTATGTATTAAATATGAAGTTTGTTTTGCAACATCCATTTGAATTAAAGTGCGTTATAAATGGAAATATATTTTGACTTGCTTGGTAACATCAGTTTCCCTAATTTATCTCCTCGGTCTCAGACTCTTTCACCACAGGCTCTTCAGTTGTTGAGCTTTTACCGTCAGGCGGACGTTGTGTTTGCTTACCGCTGTTCACATAAATAGCTGCAGTTACTCAGTGGCTGTGTTAGACCCTACGCAGCTCACCCTTTAACAAAGTCTCTCCAGTCACTGTTGCAGTCAGTCAGTCACTGAGAGTATTTGCTTTCATCATTGCGGTGTTTATGTCCAGGCACCTGCAACCTGAACCCACTTGCACCTGGCACAGCCAAAAGCCATGCGAACACAAACTCTCCTCTAGGTTTGAGGCTCCCAGCACAACGAGACGTGCACTCAACAGAATTGTGTCTCATTTGCTCGTACGAGAGTTCAGCTTCTGCAGTAATCAAAGCTGTGTGTAAGGTGGCCTTGTCGTCCATGTTACATCTAGAGCCTTGTGTTGACATTGTTAGAGTTCATCAGGGGTACGGCAGTAAATACTAAGTGCAACTTAACCCTGCTGCAACTGGAAACGACCCGGACGAGGACAGTGAAAGTGAAGCCAAACCAATAAAACTAGTCCTGCACCATAAAACAAAAACAATAAGCTGAAAGACATTAAAGCGAGGTAAATCTCTTTAATTTAATCTAAGTGTAGGGTAGTAATTATCTGTTGATTTATCACTACAGGGGACTTCTTTCATATTTTAATGTAAAAACGTTGATCACATCAGCTTGAAATTGAATGCTTAATGCAGATTTAGAAATGTAAAATGTGCATTTTGTGGTTGTTGTGGTTGCTAAACCAACGTGATCTGATCCTGCTGTGCACAGATTTAGATCTGTTGGAGTTTTCGGAGCCCGGGATCTACAACTACTCTACGTTGCTGCTGAGCGAGAAAAAGGATGCGCTGTATGTCGGAGCCAGGGAGGCCATCTTCCAGCTCAGCAAGAAGAACGTGACAGTCCGGAGCAACAAGGTATCAACGAGCAAATACGATTTCTGACAAATGGAGATTCAAAGAAACATTCATATGCATTGAAAAACTCTTTTTACCCATCAAGGTTGAGTGGACAGTTGCAGAAAACCCCTTGTTGATGTGCACGCTTAAAGGAAAATCCAAAGAGGTTTGTTCAACTTAATTGTTTCAGAATAATTATCTCCAGTGTTGATGAATAATAAAACACAAGAGTAATTTTATTTGTTTATGACTCTTTCTAGAAGGATTGTCTAAACTACATTCGAGTTCTCCAAGCGGTGGATGACGAGCGGTTGTACGTCTGCGGCACGCACGCCTTTCAACCCCGGTGTGATTACTTGGTAGGTTACCGCTCACTCCCTCCACCTCAGTCCTGCGATTATAAACTTGTCCGGACTCGCTGTTCAATGCAGCAACCCGTGAACCTGTTAACTGAAACTGAATCCCCTCCGCTCTCAGAACCTCGCTGACTTCTCACTGGACGGTCGGGCTGAAGATGGCCGGGGACAATGCTCCTTTGACCCGTCGCAGAGCTTCACCACCGTCATGGTCGGTGAGTAGCAGAGTCCGGTTTTATCTTCTTTCACTAAGAGTTCATTGGGTCGTCCGCCTGCAGTAAAAAAGCATAATAATCTTCAATAATCTCTTCTTCTCTCTGGATTGGGGAGGGCATCATGGATTCACTGGACAATAAATTGCTCTTTTGTTGCTTTATTTTTTGCTTCTCTTTTCTGCTTCTCTATCAGACGGAGTGCTGTACTCTGGCACGGCTTTTAACTTCTTAGGAAGCGAACCGATTATTTCCAGATACTCTCCAGACCAGTCCCTGCTCCGAACGGAGTACTCCACGTCGTGGCTCAATGGTGAGTTGGAACAGAACGTGACAAGTGAACATCTTGAATACATTTTAGGAGTGTTTGGTTTGGAGGAGATGATTTTCCAAAGCGTCAAAGATTTTGTTTCGGGTGAAGATGTAGCGCCAGTCCTGTGTAGAAGCATTTGAATGGATCTGTATCGGCAAACTTAAAGGCTCCAACTCCACTGCTGTCCTTTGAAAGACAAAAATATAAAAAATATTAAGTTTCAAAGTGCAAGTGAAAATGCATAAAGCTCAGCCAGCTGTTGCTCAGGGGTTGACCACTAACCAGAAGGTCGATGGTTTGATCTACGGCTGCTCTAGTCCACATGTCAAAGTGTCCTTGGGCAAAATACCGAAACCCAAATTGCTGCTCTGTTGGGAGAGGGTGATAGAAGAACTGCACTGCATGAATGGGTGAATGTGACTTGTACTGTAAAGCACTTTGAGTGGTCGATAAACACAATATAAATAGTCATTTCATTCAACTTATTTAAGGGTATTCTGACACTGAGATTTGCAAAATGCTCAGATAATCAGTTTCAGTGTGCAAAACATCCATGGACTTGCTTTCAATGGTTAAAATAACAAAATCTGCCCCTTGGCACGCCATCGATAGTGTTCACTCTCTGTGTAACATTTTCATTTTGGCAATTCTGTGTCATGTCAGTTTCAGAAGCAGCATTCTCCCTGTTAAATTTCTGATATGATATGAATGAATGTTTAATAGTTAAATAAATAGACACAAATGTAAAATTCATGTTGTCATACGTGGAATACAGATGTACTGACCGCTGCATTCATGACACTAGACTTGCTATGATTAATTTATCAATCAGTTAATTGCTTTCATTCAGGCTTAGCAACCATTTACTGGTCCTAGCTTGTAAATATGACAGTCAAAACACAAACATTTACATATAAATGCTTTGTAGACTAGATTAACGTGATAGTTTGGAATCAGGTAACTGTTTGGAGAACATTGTGAAAGATTAGTTGTCTGTTTCATATGTTACGTGATTCTAAGTCCTTGTTGAGACCTGGTATAAACATCGGTCCTGAGTGATCCGGTCGCCAGTTTTCAGATTGAAGATTGAAGTTCAGGTCTGAACGCATCTGAATGTGTCCTAAAAGCTGAGATCTGATAACCTCAGACCACATGCGCAGGTGGTCTCAGCTGGAGTCCTCTGATCTGCTACAGTTTAACAAAGAATAATGTATTTACATCTCTCTTTGCCCTACCAACACACCGACACTCTGGAGTCTGGACACATCTGTTAACTCAAAACTGCATTATTTGCAGAAATGAATTACAGAAATTACCTTTTTGATTATTTGCATATAGAGCGTAAAAGTAGATCCGATCACTGGAAACGCATTCAGGACACATTTTAATGCCAGGTGAGAACAGAGCTGTCGACTTGTGATCGGATCTTTCAGGACGGACGTTAATACCAGGTCTGAAAAGGGCCTAAGTATTGGATTTGTATTTGGTATCAGCAAAGACCAACTATTAAAGGACTTGGATTAGGTTTCATGGTCAAAGAAAAACTTGAGTGGGACATCCCTAGTGTCTAGTTGTTAGGGTTGAAAAGGGGTTTCCGCTAAATTATGTGTAATAGCACCCTTAGGAACAGGAACACAATGAGGCTTTCACAATAACAGATCAATTATCCTGGTCTTCCTCCATTTTCACCATCAACTTTCTCTTTCTCTCTCCCCTCTCCGCCTTCCTTGCAGAGCCCAGTTTTGTTCACGCCGACGTGATCAGAGAAGGGAGGAACCAAGCATTTGGGGAGGACGACAAAATCTACTACTTTTTCACCGAGGTGTCGGTGGAGTACGAATTCTTTGGCAAGCTGCTCATCCCCAGGGTGGCGCGCGTCTGTAAGGTCAGTGCACGTCATGCACCATCTGTACATACCAGCAGCACCTGCCTTTATAGCCCTGCCCCTCCTGCTGACTGTGAGCGCAGTCTTCCTCGCCTTCTTTTGTCTTGTTTCTCTTACCTGAGTTCATATCATAAATTTGGTTTTTCATTTTGTCATCTAAATTCAGGAGCAAAGTCCACATCTATAAAGACCTCTGCTGCAGAGAAGCATGAGTCGGACAAGAAAATAAAACTTTCTACGTTTGATATTTCTTAATTTCCCCCTGGATCAATACAGTTGTAAAATTGGAAGCAATTAACTTAGCCTCCTCGTCTAAGATCACAAAATGGTCCCTTTCTAAAATATATACAGGTACCTCACATAAGACTCTAGAATACATTCTGATCAGGACACTTTCAGGATTCAGGAGGCAATATGACCACATTTCCTGATACATTAAAATCAGCTTGTGTTTAGCATCATAGTTACGACCCTCTGTATAATTTCACGAAAATATCTGAAGTTCAGTGTTTGACTGTGACTGATGACCAAAACAGGAGTGAAATTTTGAACCCAACACCTCTAATGAACTATGATACCATTTGTATACATCCCAAAAAGCCAGAAGCGACACATAAGCTCATGTCAGCATATAATGAGACTGTAAATGCTGTTGTATGAATATTTAAACCTATACACCTGCCATTCCCTCTTTTCATCATCTGTTATCTTCAACCTCTTTCTTCTCCCTCTCCCCACACTGCCTAATGTCTTCAATATCCCACCACAGGGCGACCTCGGGGGGCAGCGCACTCTGCAGAAGAAGTGGACGTCCTTTCTTAAAGCTAAGCTGGTGTGCTCCATGCCCGAGCTCAACTTCGTCTTCAACGTAGTGCACGACGTCTTCATCCTGAAGGAGTCCGACTGGAGGGACACGGTCATCTACGCCGTCTTCACCTCCCAGTGGTCAGTGATTTGAAGATCTTGAGCTGGGGATGAGGAAAGGGAAAACAAAGTGGGGTATTATACAATATAATGCAGGTTTTATAAATTCACCTCTCCTCCCTCGTTTCTCTCTCGACACCATCATCATCATCATCATCCTCGTGCCTCAGGGGTAACGTGGGCCTGTCAGCCGTGTGCGCTTATAACATGACGGCTGTGGAGGACGTCTTCTCCAAGGGCAAGTACATGCAGAAGGCCACAGTGGAGCAGAGTCACACCAAGTGGGTGCGCTACAACGGCATCACTCCTTCTCCACGTCCCGGAGCAGTAAGTACTCTTTGAACTAGGAAGACTGAGCTCAGATTCATGGAAACATTGGTGTAAACTTTGTGTAGCTCAAAGTTGCTCATCAGATATGAATACACTCATCCACCAATTCAGTACTTAGTAAATGTGAGTTTACAATACAATCTTTATTTTCTCCACCAGTGCATCAACAACTTAATGCGACAGCAGAACATCAGCAGCTCCCTCCACCTGCCGGACAAGACCCTTCAGTTTGTAAAGGACCACCCCCTGCTGGAGGACCCTGTCCTGCCCATCGGCAACGGTCCTCGTCTCATCACCAAAGACGTCAACTACACCCAGATCGTCGTGGAGAGAGTCCGGGCGCTCGACGGGAACGTTTACGACGTCATCTTTACCGCAACAGGTCACAAGAGTTTATCAGTTAACATTCATTAAAATGTCAAAGATTTGTCAGAGTAGGATGTATTTATAGCGGCCATTTGTCATTTTGAGTATTCATGTGCTGGTACTTTGTCTCAAAACTAATGTTTTATTTTTTTTGTTGCATTCACTATGCAGTGTATTAAACTAAATTCAGCTTACACAGGGGAATATGCTTAACAATGTATCACTGTATCACAACTTTCCATTTTGTTTTTTTTACCAGATAACAAAGTGGACAAATTGTTATAAGCAGAACAGTGACCTTATTCCAATATAGGTTGTGTTTAGTTTGTCATATTGTCGGCTGACTTTTGGAGGCTGTTCCTTTTATACTTAAAAGTAATTGCAGACATTCCAACCATTTTACATTCTTACAAGACGTTTCATTGTTAAATCATGTGGAAAATGTCAGTTTACAACACACATGACGACAACAATAGATGAAAGATGGAGATTAATATTCTAAAATGTACAAAGTTAAGACTTTAGTAGGTTTCTCTTTATTACGTTCTCCTTTCCTCCCCCATAGTGAAATACACGCACACACACATGAATTCTACACAACAAAAGACATCTCTCACACACAAATATAATACCTTCTTATTTTCCTTATATCTTTTTTGTTTTTCCTGTTGCTGCCGCCTTATACCTTGGCCGACTGACTGACATTTGACCATGTTCCTTTTTAGATAAGGGCATCTTGCACAAGTCGGTGGTGTACGAAGGAGACGTTCACATGGTGGAGGAGATCCAGCTTCTAAAGAACCCGGAGCCCATCAAGAACTTACTGCTGTCATCTGAGGTCAGTGACTTTCACACGAAGACACAGCCACACCTTGAGAAATAGAAAACAATGTCTAGGTGTTTTCCGAGCTAAACCACATGTTATGTTTGGTGGTATATACTATACGTGTGTGTGTTTTTGAGATGTGGTTATTCTGCTGTGAAGATAGGAAGTTACTGCAGAAGATGTCTGCAGCAAAAGCAACACTTCCTCTAAATGGAAGCCTGCACGTTATTATTATGATAGCGTGTGTTTGTGGTTGACTGGAGTTTGTGTTGCAACCTATACAGACCATTATGACGATTTCCCTTTTAAAAGTAGATGCAGAATTCTGTGTCTTTAACCCAAGTGAAGTTCCAGACTTCTTAGTATATTGTACCTTTTTTGTGTGCAGTTTCTTTGGCATATTATAGTGAACCACCTTCTGTTTCCACAGACACGATCCCTGTACGCCGGTTCAGACTCGGGCGTGGTCCAGTCACCCACAGCGTTCTGTGGCAGGTATCCGTCCTGTGATGGCTGCGTCCTGGCCCGAGACCCGTACTGCGCCTGGGACCGCCGCACCGCCGCCTGCATCAACATCTTAGATGCTCCCAGCCCACAGCACGGGTAACGCTGATCTATCACCATCTACTCTGTACATGCCAGGACTCCAATCATGCATTATTACAGCGGTTAACTGAAGACAAACCAGAATCGAGTGGCGTCTTTGTTTAAACTCCATCCAGTCTGACCTGCTTTACATCCTTGCATGAGTTGTTTTTCTGTTTCAGGGTGGGTGCATAGATTAAGACTCGTGAAAATAATAAAGATGTTTTGTTTTTTCAGGAAGCTGATCCAGAGCCTGACTGGGGACGCAGACAAGTGTCCTTCAGGTAGGCTGCAACATGTTCATATACTACACAACAAAGGCATTTTATTACACGGGCTGACATGCAATCAAGAACCCACCATGTAAATCATAAAGTGCATCGATCTGGTATAATATTGCTAAATAACACAAATGTTTTAAAGTGAAGGTTGTTTTTATTCTTAAGGCTGCATTGGTGGAGTTAAGTGAAAGAATTAATTTCTCCACTTCCTTGACCATTTTATCACATTACTGAATGGTTTCTGAATGTAGTCCAGCATACTGTCATCTATCTATCTGCTAATTCTGTCTGTCTGCATGTGGCTTGTATATCTTGAGAACCGTTCTTCTTATCGGTTTCACACTTGGCATGTGCCACCATGGCACCAAATTCAACACTGACCCATTGAAGTTCAGTGTTGAATTTGGTGCATTTAGGACATGTGATGATAAACTTTGCATGAACAGGGGTCCAGCGTTTGTTAGCACCGGCGGCCGGGACTCTTCAATGTAAGTGACATTATTGATCACTACAACAGCTGATTCTCCAGTTCGGGGTTCTGCATACTGAGTGAGGCTTCACTGAACTGGTGGATCAGCTTCAGGGCTCTGTGGACCGAGTCCTGCAGCAGGTCTTTACTTGCAGCGACTCAATAACCTCAGATCACTTTTAAAGTTAGAGAAAATTGCTACCAGCTTAATTACAGGCTGAGTAACCAGGCAATTCCAAATAGGCAGGTTAAGCATCACCCTAGTGACATCTAAATCTAGTAAAGAAATAAAGCAGGATTTTATTTTGTTGGCAAATGTAAAAAGCATGTCTTGTCTGATTGTTCTCTCATCATCTGCTTTAAACAAGACCTGTTACTAGACGAGACTTTAACTATGCAAAACTCATTATTCTCTCTCTTGTTTTGCCTTGCAGTGTCAGGTCTGTTGCTGAAGGACTACCAGCAAGTGAAGGTGAAACCCGGGAGCTCTGTCGAGCTGCCCTGCCTGGTCCACTCCAACCTGGCCCATGTGATGTGGAAATCCAACAGCTCGGTTCTCACCGAGGCCTCTCTCTTCCACCTCATAGGTGAAAATGGTCTCCTCATTTACAGCGTGGCACCAGAGGATCAAGGTCACTATGAGTGCTGGTCCGTGGAATGGGCCGCCGCTGCCGGGAAGAACTTCAGTCGCCTCCTGGCTGGATACGTCCTCACTCTGGATCTCCCGACCAGAGCCCCCCACCAGGCGGGCCACCGCACCACCACCCTCGGCAGCCAGGAGACACCTAGCTCCCCTGAAGGTAATGATGAGACAGAAAAAGCCCCACTAACTTCAGCCCTCGCCCCCCCCACCTTCCCAGCCTCGGCCCTCTTCACCTCCCCGCCCCAAACTGACTCGTCACTAACCCCACCCCCTAGCAGCACAATCAAGCTCCAGCCAAAGTTGGAGGCTCTTCCATCAAGCTCCAACAGCGCCCGCCCTGACAACCGGGACCCAGCGGCCGAGTATCTGCAGCAAAACAACAGCATTGCCCTCCTCTTGCTCTTCCTCCTGTTTTTCCTCCTCTTCCTGGCTGCGCTGGCCTACAACTGCTACATGCAGTACCTTCCAGCTCCCTGCCTGCGCATGCGAGCTGCTCTGCTGGGCAGCCACAAGAGCGCCAGTCAGCCCGAGTACCGTGCCTGTGAAGCAGGTCTGATGGAAGCGCCCGCGACAGACAAAATTCAAATGACGGAGCAGCCGACGCAGAACGGCAGCCAAACCACACACCTGCGGGCGCTCCGCGACACAGGGTACGAGACCGAGCCAGAGTCCGGCAACGGTCGGATCCCCTCCCACAACTTCGGCGAGGACAGCCAGTCGCAGGAGAAACCCTTCGACGTGGACTGTGAATCTCAGCCCATCCAGTTTGCAGACGAAGATGAACCTTACTGATAAGCAGGCGCCTGCTCTAGTTTCTCTCGGCATCGAGAGGAGTTACAGGGGGTCACGTTCTTTCTGCATCTTCCCACTGCTCCCAAGTCTTAAGTGTTGTCCTCTACATGGAAGCATGTTCAGTCAGTGTCCAGCATTGGATGACGTTTTATCATTACAAGGCTTAAGGCGGGCGCCCCAATTGTGCAGATTTACCTCCTGCTGTCTGACTTAGAGCTTTTTCTGATAAAGTACAACTGTGCACATTGAAGCTGCACCATCTCAGCTTAGTCCAGCAAGTGAAGCTATTTCTTAAATTCCAAACTGGAAACATTGTTTACCAAATTGGTAAGTTACTGTGATGTTTTCCAAATTGGAATCGTTTTTTAATTAGTACACACAGCCTGGGTGAGAAAAAAATCTCTCAAAGCTTTTGCATTTTTTTTTTTCCTTCAAAGCAAAGCGTTGGCTGTTGAACTTGGGTAAATGCTTCACCGTTAGTGTTTTCTCAGGGAAGATTTTCTCGGTACTTTGCAGCCTCGCTTGGTTGTACAGTGTTGCCGTCTGCAGAGCGCCTTATCTCACCAGTCGAGGCAGAGAAGTCGAGTTTGAAACGTCAGAAAAAGAGAAAAACATGGATTAAAATCAAACCACTGTCTTGTTTGGACTCATCCTGCGCAACAATCTGGAGTCTTTGTATTCAATTTATTTTCCCTCCCTGTGAAGTAGACATTCCTACGTGGATACAACTCCTGACAGTCCTGTGTATTAACCTCTACTAGTCATCTGCCCTCATGTGGTTTGTTAATAACGTAAATATGGTTTATGATGATATCAACCGTCAGTTGTTCTTTCCTCGAAAAAAAAAGCCCTGGAAATAATCTGAAGTTATTTTTTTATACTTATTTTTAATTAAAACCTTTATTTCAGTTTTAGAACATTTTCAGATAATTATTATTTAAGACGTCAAATCTGTGGTAATGTCATTTTGTCCCTTTGTGCAAGTTCTGATTTTTTCCTTTTTTATTTTATTTTATTTATTGCAGCAGATTTTCTTTAGTCCTATTCCTCATTCATTAGTCGCTCCCTTCTGTCTTTCTTGCATGTCCTCCCTTGTTGAGATTTCCTGTTTTCCTCAACACTCTTTTCTCCATCACTCCCTCCCTCACAGCCTCCTCTCCTGTCGACACTTCATTCTCCCTGCTGGGAAGTAGTACTCCCTCTGTCCTCCCTTCTTCTTCCTCCTCTTCCTCCTCCACCTCCTCCTCTACCAAGCCCCACAGTGTGGAGGCTCGGGAGGCAGAGGTGAGACTCTTGCCTCCCTTGCTGAAGGACCAGGCCTGGGGGGTTCACGCCCACGAGGCCTTCCTGCTCTTCTGCCTCGCCCTGGGTGAGTGGTGCCTCTGGCGTTGACTCTGCTTACACCCCCCCAAAAACCAAACCTCCCTGTTTGGAAATCCTCTCATTTTAACCCTCCCTTTTCTCTACGCCATTTCCCCCCTTACTCATTATTTCGCATGCCACCATTTCACACCACATAAACTAACTGGGAATGTGTGTGGGTGTGTTTCTGGATTCTGCATAAAACATGCCTGCCCTTTTTTTATTTTTATTTTTTAGAAGTAACAGACAATACCTGTATCATAAGTGAATGTAAAAAAAAAAAGACAAATCTGGGTTCAAAATTAAACTGTCCTTCCGCTGTGATCTGGTTTTCCTCACAGTTCTCGATTGTATGTCAATTAAAGGTTGGCTTTGATGTACATTATTGTGTAACAGAGGAGCGAATCCTTCTCTTCTCTCCTTGGAGCAAATAAATTTAGGATTTAGGACATTCATAGTTCAGATGTGTGCCTGTAAACAAGTGTAAATACAGTATATTTGTATATATGGAAAAACACTCTTTGAAGATGTACATAAATCTAGGGGACATTTTTGGGGCTGTGGCTCTTAGGTTAAATAAATCTTGTCAAACTGTTTCCATCTCTGGCTTGTTCTTGACTTCAGTCGTTTTTTTTCTGTATTTTTGTGTGGATACGTGCAACAGAACACTACTGCATGTGGCTGAGAAGCTTTGATCTTTGTGCATGACCTGAAAAAATGATGAAGAGTTTTGGAAAATAAGTTGTGCAGCTCATCAAGTCTGGCTTCATCAGTAACTCTGTTTGATCCAACAATCCAACAAAAAATTTGCAACAATGCAAATGAAGGAGGAATTTAGAAAATATGAAAAAAAAATCAGAATCCGACTAGAATGGCACTCAGGAGAGTCTATACCTCTGCCAAGGTCGTGCCCCTTAAATTCTAATGTAGTTTTCAGACATGAACGCAGGAAAATGTCCGTAAAATTGGTTCCAAACGTTTTCCATATCAATAATGCAGCAGGAGATTGTCCAGGTCAGTCGCGTTCACCACAGGAAAAGTCTGCATCTCAAGGCCCAAGAGAAAAATTCATTCAAGCCAGACCAAACTGCACTCACTCAGATCAATTATCAATTATTATTCTCGGAAATCAGTGAAAATGTCCGAACACGAACAAAAAGGCAAAAGAAAATGATTAGATCCGCCCCTTTGTCTGGATCTGCGCCACTCGGGTTCGTTCTTGGCCCATGTCAAGTTTCATGTAAATCCGTCTAGTAGTCTTTGTGTAACCCTGCTGACAAACCAACGTACTGTACAAACAAGCAGACGGGGTTTAAACATTACTTCCTTGGCAGAGGTCAAAAATATGGTGCCAAGTTTACTCAACACCACAAAAGGACCCGTCAAAGACGAGCGTTCCCATTTCCTGTACCTTCCGTCTACGTGGAGTATCCGTGTCTCCACCGTCATGGGTCAACAACAAGTGCGATTCTGTCCCCCAGGTCCCAGTGATGTCCACATTCACTGGCTAATAAACGGACACAGTCTGGAGACCCCCGTAATGGAGTACCGCCAGCCGCTGGGTCAGAGAGAGGTGCTTGTGAGCAGCTGGCTCCGAGAGGGGCCGCTGATCAAGGACGCCCGTTACCAATGTGTCGCTGAGGCCAGCACAGGGAATGACATGTCTGAGGTGGACCTCCGCCTCACTATTGGAGGTATCTGGTGTTGAGTGGCTGTAATGATGTCCGGTGTGCAGAGTATGATGGGTTTTTTCAGTATTAAAAACCAAATCATGAAATAAAATGTGATCACTTAAGGCATGAAGAGTGATAATGGAACAGGGTGCCAAGACTCGGCCTTTGGATTGGTTGTATAGTTGTCCTCAGATGGATTTGTTTTTAATGGTTTACATCCATAAAAGATGTGGTTGTTCAACAGATGAGGAGAGCATTCCATCCAGGGATTTGAACCAGTGGAGAGGAGCACTCACAGAGCATGAGCAGCTGCTAAAACGATGGGAAAAGGCCTGGGTACGTCTATGTTCTCGCATGTTGAGTGAGTGTGTTTTCTCACAGTCGCTGAAACGGTATTATGCGGTTGGCCGGGTCGACTTGCATCACACGCGCTGGTTTTAACCCGCTCTGCATGTTTGGCTCCAGCTGAGTGGTTTGAACTCTTGTCTTTGAACTCTCACTAGAGAAGTGCAAAGTCCAGATTTACTGGGCCGTTGGAGAATAACTTGGAGCACCAAGCTACAGGCAGCCAGTGCATTCATTCATCACGAAATTAAGAGTTTTAGTGTTTCGCGATTTTTATTCTGCAGCGTGTTTTCCACTGTGTGAATAAAGGTGTTTGCCCTCAATGAGCTAATTCAATTACCATCTGTTATAACCATTTAACCTTGATGCATTTTACTGACTACATTCTGTCCCACATGATCTATTAATCCCATTCAGCTCATCATATTGTGGATAATGCAACACTCATGCTTCACAAGGATCACAAGCTTGATTCATTCCAAAAATCCATGCACAGGTCATGTGACATGAAGTTTTTTTTGTGAACAAATCTTTATTGCTTCCGATGCAAAAATGACACACACACATTATCTTATATTTCACAGTGGTAGAACATTATTCCTCCTATTATTACAGATAGATATTTCCCTCCTTTTGGTTGAGTTTTTACTTTGATTGCATTTGTACTACTTGCATGTTTAAAGGCAGTTGGGCCAGTAAAAACAATTAACAGTTTGGTTTGGTGAATTAGTTTTGCTCTGTCCTGATAATTAGGCTGAATCAGTTTATATTTCTTTAATATTTACTTCCGGATCTACTTGTAAAGAACAGCTTTGCTCGTCCCTCCACAGGACAGCTGTGACGGCCACTGAGCTCCGTGAAGACGCATTGAGCTTCACTCCTGTGGGCTGAACCTTGGTGTGAACATGGTCCTCAGCCCAGGTGGAGCATGCTTTTGACACTGACGCCATCATAAACTGCTACAATACACAAAGATCGTCCCAGTGTTACTTCATGTGTAGGAGTTTGATGGACAATGAAGCAAAGAATTTACTCCTGCCTCCTGCAGGGGCTCACCTGCTCGTGATGATGGACGGGTGCTGGGACTCCTAACCCAAACCCGGCGAGGAGGTGGAGCTCATTGATGGACTCGATCTGGGGACGTGTGGGCTGCCTTCCCACCAAAGATGCATTTAATTTTATTTTCATTAATGTAATGAACGTCCTGAAAGCGGCACTTGTATGGAACAGATGGTGTATAAGGGAAGCTGATAAATATATGTACATGATGTAGCATCTGTGGCAGATCAGACCTGTTCATAGTGTGAGTTATTTATGATGTTTGTACCTTCCAACGCCTGTTTGGTCCTTCACAGCTACAGTGTGAATGTGTCCCTTGAGATGATAGTGTCTTTAACCTTTACTGGAAATATTGGATAGTGGAGGCCCAGGCTTATTCAAAGGATTCAATCCCAGGAATAGACCAGGTTACTGTGAAAAGTCTTTTCAAGCACAGTTAGAATAGCTCTAATGTTTGACATTTAGATAAGGATATCACCATATATGGATTTCAGATAAAGCCACAGCATCCAAAAGGAATTTATTCACACAATCTTTGTCCGTAGTCAGTGTTTCTTCAATTAAAGCTGTCACTCAGTGTTTGAACAGAATTAAATGGGGAGTGTTTTATTGATGCTTATATTGATTTAAATGTCATAACGGCTCATTTTTGTCAGGGCATGTTTACCTTTTGATATCTGTTGGTTCAACAATTTAAATTTAAGACTTTTAAAGACAATTTTAAGTCCAAGACGGATCCTATTATTTAGACCTTCCCATAATGGAAGATAAGGTGAAGTAGCCTGGTAGAGAAACACATGCATGCCGGCAAAACATTTCTCTTACAAAAACTAAATTTTAAAGCATGATGGAAGTAGCATTACATGAACATTGATATGAAATGACCTGGTTAAAAGTATTTAAGCCCTACTTATATATAAATATTTTAATGTATTTTAAGGTCCGAGATTCAGATAGTGAAAACTTCTTTAAGACACTTTAAGACCCAGCGCAAACCCTGTATTAATCCTGCAGGATCGAACTAGAGTGCTAGAGTGATACATCAGCCTTTTTCCACAGGAACACTCTACCATCTGAATTATTAACCAAACACTTCTATTTTAAAGCCAGTTGTGCCACTTACAGAGGTTACAACTGATTCTTAGACTGGAGAGATACAGCTTTGACCAAATGGACCAAAAAGTATGATGAATTAACGAAGAATGATTAAATAAAACAGCTAGACTTTAATATATAAAAAATATATGCAAACTGTGAAACTGTAAGAAAAAACATGGTTCTGTAAATATCAGCAATACAGTGTGCCATCTACCACAAGTGGATCCACAGCCCCCTCTTGTGACCAAAGAAAGGATCACAACAGAAAAAAAGGAGAAAAACATGGCCTGCATGGGTTGTTGGGTTATTGTTTATCAAATAGGCCGTGATTGACGTGTTACAGCAGCAAAGGTATGTAAATATTTTTATGTAAATCCATTTTTTTTTCAGTTAACATGGTCTGACAGAGGTTTGACAATATCCAGTCAGTAACAATAATACAAGAAAAAGCAGCATTATGTGAGTATATTTGCATCATCCACACATGTCCTGGTACTGACACAAAGTCACATGACAGTTCTCTTCCTGCTGATTCCATGAAATCAATCAGAAACAGACATATCGTGCAGATTGCAGCTAAGATGGCATATCAGACTGTAGTGTGTAGTGTTGTTTAACAGCCGTGGAACCAGTTGATGGATTTCATGACCATGTTTACTGAAAAAAACTTGATTTACATTAAAATATTCCCTGACAGAGTCAGTGTCAATGTGCTGCAAGGTTTTCACACACTCAATACCACGCAGCCATATCTATATCATATGCACAAATCTTGTTTGATTGATTGTAGGCCTTGAAATATACATATATACACCTTGCATATTTAAATGTCCTTGCACCATACCTTACAAATCAAATCGAAACTGATTTTGTAAAAGCTACAAACATGACTGACGTAGTCTGTAATTCCCACTTTTTGTTTGTATGGAGTTTTCAATTTGATTGGACAGGGTTGATAATAACTGAAAGCTGTTGACCACCTAAATATACAGGTAAAGTGTTGTCTCTGTAATGAATTGCATTACTTACAAAGTTTTAGATTGAAATTAAACATTCAATATCTAGATTAAAGATTTAGAATTAACATTAAGATTAAACACCTGACATTATGATGTAATATGTACTGCCCCCTGAGGCCGGAATGTAGACAACACTCGGAGAACAGCAATTTCAGTGCTCAGTGGTTGTTTTCCCCCCTAAGGCCACAAGGGGCACCAACAACCCAGTTCCACACTCCTGCAGTAACTTCATCAAGCGACACAACGTAAAGGTGAAGTTTATACTTTTTACTTAAAGATTTGAATCCTAGTTTCCGTGTTGACAAAGGGTAAGAAGAAAGAAACTCGTGCTTATGGCAAATCACGTCTAGTTTAACCATAGACTGTATATGAAAATAAGTTAAACAGGCTGACAGGGAGCTAGCTGGTAGCTTAGCAGTACGTAAGACATGTTCGTATTAATCACCAGTACTCATAATGCTCGTCACTGTATTTGCCCGAATAACATAATTGGTTGCGGGACATATTTTCCGTTAAAGTCTAATAACAAAACTGACAGCACGACCCACGTGGAGCGTGTTTGCGTGCAAATTGCACTAACGCCTTGATTGGACGATTTTAGTCATGTGACCTCGAAACTTGCTTCAGGTCATTATATTTCCCAAAAGAAGCATGGCAGCATAGTCAGACAAAAATATATTAACATGTTTGATATCAATAATTTATCACAACAAATGTCACGTTAATATTTATTTTTTAAGACAGATTTTTGCTCCTCAATAAAGGTTGTGGTTTTAAACTCCTCTTTATGAATGACAAACAAAACATTTTACTAATCTGAGGTCGATCGATTATGTGTTATACTTCCTCACGCTGCTTGCACATAAATAAACATAAATCGATGTTTTGAATATTTATTGCTATTCATCAAACTTTCATGGTCCTATTTATGGATATTGTTTTATTTCCCAGCCCAAGTTTATCCAGATACGAGAAAGAGATTGTGAAAGGGAATTGCATCATAATAATCAGTTTTCCTTATTCAATACATTAAACAGAGGAAGTCCTTTTAATAATAAAAAGAAATAGCCTTTTTCCTACATCCGAGCCTGTCAGCGCTGCCGTAATATTAATTATAATTTGTTGAATTACTTTTCTAGAGCTGCTCTTTGTTGAGCTGGTTTCCTGAAGTGGCTTGGATAGCAGAGGTTAGAGGGTCTACAGACACAAACACACTCATGCATATTGATCCTCTTGTGTCTCCGCCTCTTCTTCAATGAACCATTCACAGAAAGCTCAGATGATGCCCACCTTGGACAAGATTATGAAAATGAGCTCTCGAGGCTTTAGATGTTATTGTCCCCATAAAAAAAGCGTACGTTGTAGGTCATAAATAAATTAAAACATTTTGTTTAGTGAATAAAAACCAAAGAGAAAGATTTAAAATTGTATTATTAGCACTGTGTCTTCCTTTTTTAGACTATTGGGGCCAGGAATAAGAAGACAGTAGTTGAAGACTCCCCCCCATTTTTCTAGAATAAAATGTAATCAAATGTTGAGAATAAAATATGGCTAAACCTATTGAACCGGTCACAGAAGTGTGTTCCAATCTTTCCAAGCTTGCGTGATTTCTATGAATTTATAGTTTTCAAAGCAACCTCCTCAAAGAACTAATACTGATACTGTGTTTATATGTTAGAACAGAAATGATCTATACGATAGTAACAATAAGTACAATTTCAGCAATATAATCTATAAAGAGGTTTTTGTAGAGAAAGCAGTATCTGCTAACATAAGCATTAACATCAACATTAGCATAACATTATGTTGAAATTAAATGTATTCTTGAAAATCAAGATTAAAAGAACTCTCTTATTTAGTTCAGCTTTATTCTAGAGACCATTTGACAAATTTCGTCACATTTCAACTTTATTATACAGATGTACAAAACATATTCCCCCTCTCATTGTTTTCTTATGCCTGGTCGTTATGCTCCTAATAACACCAGGACGTTGTATTTGGATTTAAACCTAAAATTACAGTTTTTCGCCACTGGGGGGCAGCAGAAAACATTTGTAAAAACAAAATTGACAAATCACCTTTTTCAGTTAAAATTAGAATCTTGTTACTACACTGTTGCTCTTGTTATGCTTCCAGCGGTTTAAGAGCCAAATGATAATTTATTGAGGAGTTGTGAAACCAATACTCACTCTCTGATTTCAGTGAAATCTAAAATTTGTTCAGACTCCAGAGAATACATTTAAAATAGCCTCAAAGAAAACAGCCTTTTCAAAATATATTTGGTATGAAATTGTGATAATGATACAATTTCCCCAATTGTTTTAATCGCTTGTACATCATGTCCATGTTTTATTGTGACTATTAAAATTCTCATTGAATATTACAAACCTAAATCATGAAACAAATCTCTGGAGCTGCTTGTGTGTAATGTTTAAAAAAGATAACGAAAATGTTCACATATAACCCGTTGTTGGTGTCTGCCCTTTCTGTAACATTGGTTATTTTGCTTCTCGCTCTTCTTAAAATAACTCTTTGCTTTTTTGAATGTTTTTGGTAACCTGGCAACTGTAGTCAAGTGGAGATGTGTCTGCTGCGTTCCTCGCCAACGGATGCTCTTTTCCTCTGTCTCTTTCTCATTTGCACTTAATGTATAAGTGAGACAGAACACTTGTATTAAATCACACATACTCACAGTCAAACTTACTAAGAGAGATATTTTTTCACATATATTACATCCTATGAACTTATATTTATCTTTTGTGTGTCCCTTCTTCGTTAATTCACGCTTTATGAATTGGTGGAAGCAGCGTTTTCCCACACAATTCCTTCAATCTGTTGCAATAGTGGGGGTGCACGTGCACGAACGTCACCCTCAACGTAACAAATTCACTAATGTGACACACACACACAAGAGTGAAAGACAACTTATCACATGAGAGAGAGAACTGTACTGCATGCAAAACTGCAGCTGGCTGTCTGCATGCAAGGACAGGTACAGCTTTACGGATGATAGCATGAGCGACCACGTGACAAAAAGGGCTGTACACAACTACACCATGGAGCAAAGTTAGAGGTCTTTTATGTTATTATAAGAAGTGTACATATTTTTTTGTCTATTATGAAATTGGAGAAATCGCAGTCCAAAAGATGAATGGGAAATACTAGTGGCAAAAACATGTCAACCTCCCGCTACTTAGTCACCAGTTTTATGTATTTGGAGAAGAGGAGTCCAGGAATCCTTCAATTCTTTATTACATTACATTACATTGCATTATATGTCATTTACATTACATTACATTTCTTTATCATGAGCAGGCTGGTCAGATCCCTTGTTTATACATTTTTTTTCGCTTTATGCTTTGTGACGTGTCCACAAATGGACCATACCCTTGTACGTTAATCTTCCAATAAGCAGCCATCATAATCTTCCATTTTAGATATTCCAGATATAACCACCCTTTTCCATTCAGCTCGGCTTCCTTGTGTTTCTTTCAACAGTGGCGGGGAAATGGCGGGTGGGCCTCCTGTGTCCCGGGATCTCGGCCTCATACTGGACACCTGCTTACAGAGGAGGACGTGGACGTGTGAGCAGAGCTTTTTTCGCCTCCGTCCCAATGGCCACACGGTGTGAGAATAGATATCACAGCTCAATTCATCCATCTCTCTAAGGTATTCTGCGGACCTGTCTCACTTCCACATTTACATGGCAGAGCGAAGGCATAGGTGAAAGTGTTTCAAGACCTTTCGCTTTACATTTCATATATTATACCCTCTGAAAATCAGTGTGTGATATATAAAACGAGGAAAAGGAAGATTCCTCTACAACAGGAGAAAGAATAAGAAAGAAAAATATAAAGAAAGAAATTTGAAAAACTGATTGTTAGGACCATTTAAAAAAAGCTTTATAGCAAAATATCAAGCGGCAACAAATACATATGAAAGAGAATTTTTTCCTTATTGAAGTGATATTTATTTTCTCCGATGGCAAGTTAATAATATAATATAATATAATGAAGATGACAAATACTCACTTTCCCATTATTGTGAGCTGATAATTAAACCTGTGTATTAGGTGAAGAATGATCACTATCTCGTAGATGTGAGTCTTGGAGAGTTATATGTTCTAAATAGACAATAATTACAACTTTTATTTGTTTCAAGCTTCGAATACAAATCTAAAATCATAAAATGTTGCAGTAATTGAGGTTAGATGCTAATTCTGCTTTTTTTATTCACAAATAATGTTCTGAAAAGCAAAATACATGTGTTGTCCTTGTGTGTTTGTACTATTTGTCCTTATACACATAAACAGTAAATTGTTAATTAAATGTGTGGGTGTTTAGCTGTTTACATGAATGTGATTATAAAAAAAAAAAAAAATGATAATGGTGACGGTCAAAATCACGGGGGTGGCATTTTCATTTCAATTTCCATCCTAGTTCATTTTTTGGATTTATTATCCTTTGAACAGCTTGTGATCATTTCAAAATCACGCAAACATCTCAAATCTGACGACGTGCGCAGCGTTTTAAAGGGTATTAAGGAGAAAACAGAACGTACACCTGCATTTGAAATGGTCTCTTCCACTATTCTGCAAGCCTCCCCTGAATGAGTCATCCAGCCGGCTCCTCATTGGACAAGACCATGCCATCCCTAGGGATTGCCTTGCAGAGGTAGAAAGGCCTTGCTTCCATTCACAGAAACATTGGTATGCCAGCCTGCTATTTCATTCACATAAAAGACTAAATATTGCATGATTGTTTTTCTCGTCTTCTGCCCTTTTTCTCCTTTGTCTCTTCGCCTCCTCCTTTGATTTGCGAGGGCCTGCCCGTTTTTCCTCCCTTGCTTTTGTGTTAGCCTTTGTTTCTGAGCAGAGAAGGCAGACGTGCTGTCTTTTTTTTCTCTTTTTTTCTTCTTCTGTATTTGCCAGGCAGGAAAGAGAGATGTTGGGAGGGACTGCAGTGCGAAATCTGCAGCAGAGAGCGGAAGCTGCTTATGAATGAGTGTCAGTCTTTCAGCTTGGCTATATGCTCCTGAGGACATTTTTACATGAATGGTGTCTGGCTGTCTGCTTTCCGCTACCACGGAGACAAAGATGCTCCGTAGCTGCTGCTGATGCTGATGCTGCTGATGCTGCTGATGCTGCTGATGCTGCTGATGCTGCTGCTGCTGCCAGGCTTTATCTGTTATCCTTTCGCTTGTTTCATTGACTCATCTGCCTGAGAAACATGTCGTTCGTTCTGTGTCGTTTTAGATGGTTTCATTCATGTTGTTCAACCAGGACCGTTCCTTTGTTGCTGGTAGAGATTTAGTGTCCATGTTTGATAAATGGTGCCAAAACAGCTTCATGTCAAAAGAAATATTTATTCTTCTTGCATTATTGGAAGCATGTTAATATGTGGTGCAGAAACAGCTATAATGAGACTATTATCGAATTTTCTGAAACCTGATAGCAGGAGTGATGTCTACCTATATTCTGTAGCTGTTATGAAATTAACAAAGCCATTATATTAATGATATTGCAAATTTCATGCTAAGATTTTACTTTATTTCATCTCTCAAAGATTTACAGAGGTTTCTTTGTCACCTTCTAAAGAAAATTACGTCCTTATGATCAACTGAAATGTTTTCATATTTTTTGTTAGAGAAGCTTTTCTGTCACTGTGGTCATAGCTGCCGGTTACTTATTTCACTCAATTTATTATCAATTCTTTGATTAATTTGTTATTTTTGTGTTTTTCATCCTAATATCATAACTTTTATCAGTTCGTCCATCCTTTTTTATAGGACATAAATTGTTGGACATACATAAAATAATGCAAATTATTCTAAGCGATCATTTTACTGTGTTAAATAATCCAGCTACCTCTCATTCTTTGTTTCTCTCTCTCGGTAAAACAAATAACAGGGAAAGAATTTCATTAAATTAATATCAGACAGGGGAATTTAAAAATTGATTGATTCTAGTGTGCTGTAAGTGGGAGGTTTTTTTTCCCTCTCCCTCCAACAGGAAGTGATTTGCAGTGTTCAGCAAGCCTTTTGTTGAGAAGGTTTTCTCAGATCAGTGACTCATGCTTTAGCTCTGAGCCGGCAAGCAGGCAGGCAGGCAGGCAGCAGCAGTCAGTAGAGAGTATTTTTCTCCTCCCTCGCAGCATCCGTGATCAGCAACAACATAGATCTTTCTCTGTTCTCTCACTTCTTGGATTTTTTTTTTTTGAGGCTAGAGATCGGCAGCGGCAGCAGCAGCATCCCCACTGGAAACCAAACAAGCTGCAACACAACACTGGCAGAGACCTTTTTTTCCCTCCTCTCCATCCTTTCTTCCTCTGCCTCACTGTTGTGTTTTCATGGATTGTGTCTGTATATTTCCTTTTTACGGATCAGATTGCAGCTCTGGATTTTACTGACAGCAGATTGGAGTGTGGTGGCAGCAGCAGCAGCAGCAGCAGCAGCAGCAGCAGCAGCAGCAGCAGCAGCAGCAACAGCAACAGCAGCAGCGGTCCAACACAACTGCCACTGTAACCTCAGCAGAGAAAATTACAGTCAGGTGGCCTGTGATTGCTAAAAGGCGTTTGCTGCCTGTACCGCTGCTGCTATGTCACAGGAGAGGGTAATCAGAGCGGCTCAGCCACGTCTGCCAGCACACTTGTGAGAGAGGCAGGCTGTGCGTGTCGGCTGGTGGAGAGAGGGGAGAGAGCAAGAGAGAGAAGGGTATGCTTCACCGTACCAAATACAACCGCTTCAGGAATGAGTCAGTAACATCTGTTGATGATCTTCTCCACGGCCTGTCCATGAATCCCAAGGTCTCGGCTACCCCCCAGTCTGCAGCCGAGACATCTTACACACCCCCGACTGAGCTCCAGTCCTCCACCACCACCACCACCGCTCCCAGCACTGCCACCGGCCATGGGTCTGACCACCTGGAAGATGGAGGCACCCTCTGCACCCTCATCAACAAGGTGTCCAGCCTGAAATTCAGCAACTCAGGCAGCTTGCTGGGCATCAAGGGTCTGCCCTCGGCTGTCAAGGACCTGGCTGTGTCTAAGCTGCAGGGGGGTGGGGGATCGGGCCCAGGCAGCTCCGGTGGCCCGAGCCCCAGTGCGGCATCAACAGCAGCGGCGGCAGTCTCTGGCGTGGGCGGCTCTCTGTGCAGCTTGGCCTCCCATTCGACCCCCTGCTCGCAGCCGGAGACAGCTGTCAGCATGAGCAAGAAGAGCAGGCTGGATGAGCTCCAGCCCGGTGGAGAGGACAGGAATACAGGTGGAGGTGGTGGACTGGTGAGCAAACCCTCCAGAGGGTGGCTACACTCGAGCGAGAAGATCTCTGGTCCAGGGGTGACATACATTGTGAAGGTTGGTGGTCTCTAGTCACCCTGTCATTTGTGTTTTTCTCCTCTTCCTCTTTCCTCCTCTTTTCTTACCACGTCTCATTTGTTCTAAAGACGCATGCATAGCTACCTCCATGTTGGGTTTAAAGAAGAGATAATGTTGATCATAATAACATACTGTTGAGTGGGTGTATGTAGGCAGGCTACAGCAGAAGGCTGAGCGAAGGAGGAGCGGCCAGAAACCAAACATTGAATAATTTAGAAAACAGAGAAGGTCAGCATTGGAGAAAGTGAAGGAAAAACTCAAGATGTCAAAATATGAACAGCGATCATTTCCATTTATATTTCTGTTTTGTGTATGTGGAGCCACAGCTTTATGCTTTTGTAACCATAGTGATAGTGTTATTTCTGTACATCCGCATGAGCTCTATGGCTGTTTCAGCTCAGGGATGGAAGACGTACAAACATGTTTGTCTCATCACATCCGTACCTCACGTCGATGCCGTTCAGCCATCATACATCATTTAAAGGAGCACAAGTTGGCGCATAACTACGAGAGCTGTGAATGTCATCATGCCGGCAATGAGTCACTAGCATGAGGAGGGGTGATGCTGAGCCCAGCGCTCCTCAAGGTGTGAGGTGAATCGAGAAAACGGAGCAAACCATTTTCAAATTGAACATCTACCAATGTTATCTTATTGTCTTCCTTTCATTGAAGCAGCGCTTTAAACACAAACAAGTTTTTGCTTTTCTGTGCTGAATGAGTGCAGTAAACAGAGATGCCTCGTTTTGTATTTTCCAAATCGAGTTAGCCAGTGGGATTGGCATCATATGACACTTACTACAACTTCCCTGAACAAAGCACCACAGTATCTGTGACCAGTGTGACATTCCATTAACTGCATTAAGGCAGGCGGCGCTTAGTTGTCCAGTCAATGCTGCTGAAAGCGTCCACACTGCGAGAGGGGAAATGGGTCCAGTCCGTGCTCCCCCGCCTCCCCCCGCTCTCCCTGTGGTTTGAGTCCTGTGTGTATTGAGTTCAAAATGGTGTTCTGCTCACAGCACTTTCAATTAGCGTCATGTGGTCACTCCTCGCACATCATGTGCCATTACTGTAACAGGACATTGATCGACAGTGACATTGTTTACACTTACACTTTCAGCTCATGGTAGCTATTTGTTTATGTTGAAAAACCGATAATTCACGCAAGACTTTGAAGTTCATTCGTTGCAATGATATTGTTAATGTAATTTCATAGCATTATTACTCTATTTCGATCTGAGAATATTTGAGAGGGTATTCTCATTTTTAAATGTTAAATATACAAAATATACGTAGATGAGCATGTATGTTACAATGTATGGTATTAAATGAGGTGTTTGTTGCAATAATAGGATAAGAGGGAATAAATAAATATCTGTAAAATGCAATAAATCTGCTGCTGCAGAAGAAGCTTTGAAGACATTGACCATTTTGTGCAGATACTATTGCGAACTTGTTATCAAATAGTAGCCTGTTATATACATCCAGCTGACAGAGAGCAACATTAGCATTTATTTGGAGACGCGTATCTGGACATCTGCTGTTAGTAAGTGCTATATCACATCCCATTGTCACTCTGCTTTGGTCTCCACCGTATCCTGAGGGAAATATCTTGTCCCTCAGCTAACTCTAGTTTGTTCTAGGCAGGTGTTGCAGTGGAGTTTAAGGGGTTTTATTGGCTGAAAAAGATTGCTTGTTATTTATATCCGGCAGATACAATATTATATCATCCTGTTTCCGGACACCTGCTTATTTCATAAACAATATTCACTTTCTTTTTAGCTCTGCTTTGGCCTCAGCATATCATTTTTTTTGCTGTATGAGTTTCTTGCTGCAGTTGGAAACTAATCTTTGAGAGCGATAGGAGTGAAACAATACAGTAACTTTAATGGCTGGAGAAACTCTCAAATCCACCCATTCACAGACTAGTATACATGTGATCCATTATTAATAAAAAATATGAAGTAACTGAACTATTATGATAATATTTGTATTGTGTAGTATGTTGTTTTTAATTACGGTACATTCAAAACCATGTCCATCATTTGTAATGGTGCAGATTTTCGCATATTTAGTGTGTACTTTGTAGACTGTGCAGAACAGTACAGAGCCATGGAAAGTTACTAATTACATAACACGTCATGTCGTGGTGACATCTTTTGTTTTAAATGTGACTAGTGGGAAATTGAATGATATGGAAGCCATTTTTCACATTTGTTTATGGAGCTTTAAACGTAATCTTTTAGAGGTTGTTCTTCGGAACTGCAGCCTCCCATTGATTTAGACAATGAATCTGTCGTTTACTTTTTCTGTGTAAATCATGTTCTTGTTTGGGTGTTGTATAGCATGAGAGAGAAGTGTCTATGTTATGATCAGAACATTGTCTCTAACAGTTCTGACACTGTTGTTGACCCTGCTGAATTGTGCACTTCACGCTCACTGTTCTAAGAATAGAGAACATAAAAAATGTCACATTGACAAAAGGCTATTTGTTTTCTGGTACTTGCGAAACGCTCACTGGTGAGCAGAGGCCTCCTTAAGTGAAAGTTATGACTTTAATACGTTTTTTTTCCTGAAAGGGAAGCATTTGTGTGTCTGGACAGCTGTTTTGTTTACAGCAAGATTACGAATGTGATTGTCGTAACGATAAGAACTCATCAGCACAAAATGTTCCCAGTCTGTGCAATATTAATTAGTAGAGGCGTTGTAATGTGAGTAGGTGGTCTGCGCTGAAGATGGTTTTATGGGATTGGAGGACGACAGTCATCTCATGTGGCACAGTAACACACTGATGCAGTTTACAAATCATATTATGACGTACAAGCATTGACTTGATTTTTTTTCCCTTCCAACTTTGCATCCACTTTGTGACAGACCTTGGCTTCGTGAACTCCCACCGGATGCTTCTATTTTTAATTAGAAACTAGAAAACGATGACAACGGCAGGTTTATGAAAACACATTTGCACATTTTATACAGGTGTAAGTCTCATCCCTGACATATGCATTTATAAGATCATTGTTTAAAATATTTTGTTGTTTTTCTGGCTATATTCAGTGATTCATGCTAAAAAATAATGTTAATAATGGCAGTCAGAAAGTGACCAGCTGGTAAGGGTACATTGAAAAAACCTGATTAGAAGAACTAGAAAACAAAGATGAAAATATAATTCACCTGGTCCATAAGCCAGAAAGGTTTTCTAGCTGCTGTTGTTTTAATTCAATGAGATTCAGGTGGAAACTCAATCAAATCTGTTTGTTTATTTATGTACATTATGAAATTCTAGAATATTACCATTGGAATCCTATTCCATTCATTCACACTTATTTCACTCTTGTTTTCCAGTATCTGGGCTGTATAGAAGTTCTTCGGTCAATGAGATCGCTGGATTTCACCACAAGGTCACAAATAACAAGGTACGTTCGCACTGAATGTAGTTTTCTAACTTTTCACAGTTTAATAGGTTTAATTTTAGACAAACTGTGCTTTTGTTTGTCCGCTTTTAAATCCCTTTTCTGAAAAAAATAGGAACAATCAATATTAAGAACCAGGTTGAGAATTTTTAAGAACACTTATAGTCATTCATACATTTTCTTGTTACAGTACATTTAAATTAAAAGTCATATGATACGTATAGTGTTACTTTAAGTAGTTTAACATGACTGTTGCACAACTTAAGCCTCCAAGAAAACAATAATGTAATTATAATCTGTGAATGAGTAAATGGGATATTTGATGAATAGGTTAAATTTAATTCCGTCACTCTGTACTGAGTAGAACTGTCTATATGTTTAGGTTTATAAATACTTTAGTTTCAGTACTGTACAAAGACTTGAGTAGTTCAAATCACAAAAACATGTAATTTAATATTTTATTAAAATTGGTTGTATCTTGTTTGAAACATGACTCTTTTTCACCTTGTTACTGCACTAAAGTAATTTCCATGTAAATTACACTAGAGATAATTGGTACATTTGCAGGAAATTAGTTTAAAAAAAGTCTAAGATAATAAAAGGATTTATTTATATGTCCTGTATTAGTCTACATAGGTTTCCTCTTATGGCACTTTGTTTGCATGGAAACATCTGTGGGTCTGTGTGTCTCTTTAAAGTCATTGACCAATGTGCAGTGAGGCAAAGGCTGATAGTGAATCGGTTTGTGTCATGTCTACTTTTCTGCTTGACACACAGTGGCCCAATCTCTTTCGCTTTTTCTCTTGCTCTCTCACATACTCTCAATGTTTGTGAAAGAGAGCGAGAGAGAATGAGAGAGAGAGAGAGAGAGAGAGAGAGAGAGACAAACTGCCAGAAACCTATGTCTCAGTCCATTGCTATTATTAGATTTCTGCGTTTCTAAAAGAACCCGCTCCTCTGCATGATTTATCCAAAAGATACACAAATTAACATTTTTGTTTCTGTCATGAAACCGTAGAATTAGAGGGAAATCTGACGTCTTGTGTCAAATCAACTGAATCTTAAAGCCACTGTTCTGATCCTGATGTTTTTGTATTTCATATAAAAATGATGGCAGAATAAAATGGATCACTAATCTTAGAGACAGTCTTACATTTAACTATCTGATGTGCAACACTCTATACCAGACACAGTTAGCTGGTTTCTAGAAGTCCATTGTATTTTACTAGACCTCATGGTGTCTCATATATACTCTTATATTCTAAGTCCCGTCTCTGGCCCCCTGTGGCCATGTTATGTAACAGACCATAGAGTTCAGGCATACCATAAATAAAAAAACATTTTTTGTCTGTTCTCTTTTTTAAATATTAATTAATTTAATTATATCAAAGGCATATTCAAATCTGTATTTTAATGGACACAAATCATTTACCTCCACAAGTGAGTAAAGTGGAGGTCCTTGCAGAAATTAAGAGGCCGAAATACCCTCAATATTTTTATTTAGATTATCTACAATTAATTTCTCGCTTAGTAAAATTTGTGATAACCAATCAAGTGCTAATATCGGTCTGTAGGTCTTGAATGAAACCTGTCAACATGCCATTCAAATTTGTTGCTGATATTCATGGTCTCCAGAGGATCAATCCTACTGACAGTATTCATCCTCTGTCTAGTCACCATGAGGTTGACATTAAGTGGAATTTATTTATGTTAATGTTACCTGCAGGATGAACTGTAATCATTTTGACAATCGTTAGATCAAAATTATATCTCGTCCAATACTTTATGACCAAATACCTGCAAAACAAATGGTAGTTTGCAACAGCCTCAGTTGTGCTAATTAACTTATTTTAGTAAGCTAAACATTCTAAAATAAGATGGTGAACATGCTAAACATTATACCTGTTGCATATTATTGTCAGCATGCTGAGGTCAACATTTAAAGCCTCTCAGAGCGACTGACTCTACACTCTTGCGTGTTGCTCCTGCCAAGACAACAAAATGCATTTCTTGTCAAAGTGCGTCACACAGTCCAATTTAATGCCAACATAGCTGTGGTGCTTTGGCTGTGTGTGCTCACCATCTTGGCTTCATCGTCCTCTCTCCCTCCCTCCAGGGAAGCCATCAGCCTGGTGTGTGAGGCTGTTCCAGGGACCAAAGGAGCTCTGCGTAAGAGAAAGGTATATGGATGGAGAGGATGGAGGGAGGGATAGAAAGATACAATGAAAAAGAGGAGTCAATGAACGTTGAAATGTAAAGTAGATAGAAAACGAGGAAGCAGCATTAGAAAGTCATTTATCCTTCTGTGTTCTATATATAGCAATGTCTATGTAAGTTATTTTTCTCTCAGCCTTCCTTCCTGTTAAATAAGAGGGAGACAGATAGAGAGAGGATGAGAGAGAGAGAGAGAAGCAGAGGAGAAAGGAGAAAGGAGAGGGATGAAGAGGTATGGGACTGTATGTGCGTGGGCGTAGCTCCAGCCCACGATGTATTGCACACGGCGCACAGCGCTTAGTGACTCATGTAGTGCACAATATCTGTGATCAGGAGGCTGAGCTGCTGTGTGTGTGTCTGTGTGTGTGCATGTGCATGGTGTGTGTCCACAGCGTGTGAGGAGACTGTGTCTTAATGTGGGGTGTGAAATGAAGCATTACTTTGCTCTCTAGAGCTTGCTCAAATGTCAGGGAAGAGTATATTACACAGAATCAGCACTGACTAGTTTCTCCCTCAGAATAGATGTGAGACATAAGATAATGTTATTGTGGCAAACAAACTTCAGCTTGATGCTGAGAATTCTAAATGGGTTGGGCAACATGTTTACGCTCTTCTCTTTATTAAAAACACTATTCATAGTATTTTAAGTATCCAAACTTTAACAATCTCCTTTACAGTTTTAGATGAAATTAGCCTGGACCAGTATAATCTACACAACTAGAAGGCACTTAGTTGAACGCATACCTTCGCCAAGAGACCAAAATTCTATTAGGAACCCATATTTAAATCCATTCAGCTTTTTATTTGAATCTGCACCAAATTGCACACACTGCCTAAATCTTTTCTTGAAAATCCATGAATTATTGGGAAATTGGTGAAAAAAAACAACAAGTTTTACCGTAATAGTCCAGTAGTACTTGCGTAATCTTGCTTTCAAACAAACTAACTAACCAACCTCGGAATTGGCCTCGGAAAGAGCCACATTAGCTGTTTCCCTCTGTTTTATCTGTATGCTAAGCTAAACTGCCTAGCTGCTGGCTGTAGCTTCATACAGTATTTAACAGAATAAGAGACATGAGATTAGGATAAAAGTTTTTATTTAGCCCCCAAAAATGTTTCTTTAAGTTGTACTGTATCTTTGGTAAAATATATTCAGCTTTAATTGGTTTTATTTGTGTCTGTTTATGTCCTCGTCAGCCACCGTCCAAAGCTCTGTCGAGTATCCTGGGCAAGAGCAACCTGCAGTTCGCTGGCATGTCCATCAACCTGAACATTTCCACCTGTAGCCTCAACCTGATGACCCCCGACTGCAAACAGGTCAGTTTGCAAACAAAAACAATGTTCATGATACTACTATGACAGTATGACAAAATTACACATTGTTTAAGATGGTGTTTTGAAAACATCACCCCAATTGTAATGTAGACTGCTGCTATATACAAGTACCACTGAGTCAGGGAAAATGGAGATACTTATAAAATAATCACTGGAGACGATCACAGATTATGCTCAACAACGTAACATGGATTGTGTCAATGGCAAAATAACAAGCTGAAAAAAGTGACCAAAAGACTTTTGTTTCTAAAATTAGATTGTCACAATGGAGGAAGTCTTATTTTTAGCTTCTGCGAATGTGCTGTGACTTTTGCTATAAGCAAGGATGTCTTGTGCTACGAAATAGCAGAGGAAATAAAAGAGGAAGACAACCAGGAGGACATGTACTCTACGGATGTTAATGGAAATACCAGGGGAAGTTGGCAGCTTGATGATCTCGATGCTCACAACAACTGTTTTCATCCAGATATTTATAATATTGAATTGTTTTTCTTTCTGATCAGTGATTGACTCATTACTCTTTTCGACCCACTGTCAGTCAAACGGTGTTAAATGAACCAAATCATCTGCGATAATCCGGATCCTACACACAGTAATAGAGTCCACAAAGCAGAATAGCACTTCCTGACCTGGTCAATCCCTTCACCCTCTTATCCTGATGTCTGAATTGTAATTTTAGAATATATCCATTATTAGTCCATACATGTGTAGAACATGTGTGTAGAACCTGTGCTGCATGTTTGCAGAAATGTTGGTTGATTCACACTTTTTACTCCTGACAGATCATTGCCAACCATCACATGCAGTCCATCTCCTTTGCATCAGGAGGAGACCCTGTAAGTGACTCAATGACCTGCGTCAAATTATCTGGCATCTGTGTTTTGTGATATATTTGCTAGTTATCACAACAGTTGAAAAATATGTCGTTTATTTTTTCTTTTAGGACACAACAGATTATGTTGCCTATGTAGCAAAGGACCCAGTTAACAGAAGAGGTACGTGTTAATTCCTTCAGTGCCCTGTAGTGTCTCATATCTCACATGCAACATGCTCAGTAAAATGTGTTGCTCCGACTCTCTGCAGCGTGTCACATCCTGGAGTGCGCCGACGGACTGGCCCAGGATGTCATCAGCACCATCGGCCAGGCCTTCGACCTTCGCTTTCAGCAGTATCTGCAGTGTCCCTCAAGCAAGCTGTCCTCCACACACGACAGGTACAGTGTTCACAATGCACTCATACAACACGCAAAAAAAGATCGCACTTTGACTGTAGTGTTGAGACCTCATAATCAAACCATGTTTTCTATTTCCCCAGGGTATTAAACGTGGAGGAGTTACCATGGACTGAAGAAGAGGAGGAGTCAGCTGAACATCCGTACTATAACAACATCCCTGGAAAGATGCCCCCACCTGGAGGCTTCATCGATACCCGGCTGACCAATCAGAATGCAGCAGCTGATGGATGCCAGGTAAGATGTATGGACTTATATCTGGCCTCGATCAAGAAAAACACACAGACACACAGTTTTATTTTAGTTCTGGTCCACTGTGTTTTCACACAATATGGCTTTTTTTCTACAAACTAAGAAGAGTAAACATGAAGTTATACAGATTGATTTCATCCATCATCATCAGAGCTACATGGATACATGTGGGGCATCAAATCCTGGTGATGGACAAGACATTTTTATTTCACTTTACGGCTTCTTTTGTGTACATTTATGTTCTCTAATGTCAAAGAAATTTTAAAATGATTATCAGCATACCTTCACTCTTGTGCTGATGTGTGTGACCATGGTTACCAAACTATTTGTACATCTCCTTACGTAGATCGCTATTAAATCCCTCTTGAGCAGTTCCCAGTCAGCAGATGGTTTTAATAGTAGTTTAGTGTTTCAAAATTATTGTAAAATCAAATTTCTGTGATCACAGAATACTATGGTTAGTTTGGTTGCTGTCAAATCACAAACAAACCAACCACAGGCCACTTGGAAACACTGAAATCGTCCTTTTCAAGCATTCTCAGTCCGGTTGAATCCTAAATGAAATGCACTTAATCGGCAAATGTACCAAATTTCATCTGAATTTTTGCACTATATGTAATTAATAGTTTTTTTTGTAATATCAACTCATGGTAACCATTTCTTAGTGCAGAAATATTCATTGTGTGTTTGTATGTCATCAGGTGGGCCCAGGCTCGGTAGATCAGACATATTACCAGGGGCGGCACTGTGGAGAAAACTGGGGAGATGAGAGAAAGCCCATATTCTTACAACAGGGTAAGAAAAGCGACACTAGCTTCATAAACATTTGATTGAGCAGAATTTCACCATTGACTGTGGTTGTTTCTCTGATTGCCCAGGATCATTCGACATAGGCAGTCTGCCGGAGAGTAAAGGTCAGGCGCAGAAAACAGCCGAGATGCCCATGTACGTGAACACGCAGCAGATTGATGCCCAGGTACTCGCAGTCCTCCAGGCTGAGGCGGAGAATGTGACCAAGGGCCTGGCAGCTGCAGCCAAAGACAGCCCACGGAAGGACCTGTTTGACATGAGTAAGTCTTGCTTTTCACATAATTCAGTGTATTTTTACTATTTCCCTTTGTAGCTGCAAAGGAGTCCAGGAAAAGCAGTTTTTAAACTCACCTTTTGAAGCAAGTATCGGTGCCTTGACTTCAGAATAACTTTCTAAGGGGATTTTCTAATCAGAGATCTTAATTAAAGGGGATTCCTAGCTTTTGTTTTCTCTGCGACGTCGATGTGGCGTTATAATAACATCATGTCACAGTGAGACAATAGGAGGCCAGTGTCGATGTAAGTGCACCCTTTTTTCCACCCACCTCCAAACTTCAACCTAAGCTTTGCTATTAATATCGTACATGAAAGATAAATTACATGAAGATACTGCATGTATGAAGAAGGCATGACACAAATTACATGTGAGTAGTCATCTGTACAATTAAAAGTGAACCGTTATATCTAAGTTGTTATTTAATATTGCCGTCCAGAAACACTTTGTTCCTCTTCTAACAAACACCAGCAAGATAAAGTCATTATTCAATCAAATTTGACGAATTTTCATGCATAACACAGTTCAGAAAAAGGACTTTAATTGATTATGAAACTTATTCAACAAGCCATTCTTTGAATAACCATACACTAGATTATATATAGTACTGTTAAATAAAATCCAACCTTTATGATTAGTCAAAGACACAAGCAATTTTTCCACTATCATTCGCATAGTTTGTTAATTCACAAATTTTGTTAGAGACTATGTAAACAGGTTTAGTGGTTTTGTCTTCTTGGCTTCACACTCAGCTCTTGTTTGATTTTCGTCTAACAGTCCAAAGACAAGCACGAGATAATGTGACGACTTTATATTACTTTGTTTCTTGTGTCTCTGTAACAGGCTGGCAACTGTTTAGTACTGTCATCAGCATATCAGTGCATCAGTTTATAATTAATGACATATAAGGTAAAGAAGTGTATTTACTTACGTATTTATATAGAAATCGAGTGCATACATGGAGTAAAAGTTTGAGAATATATCTACAATTTCACTTTTAGGCACTCCATTGATAAAGTATACTGCAGTTTAATTCCATACATAATATCCTCGTCAGTATGAGGAATATTTCTGGGTTTACAGATCAGTTGTACTGCACCTGATTGTTGTAATGTCAAAGTTTTTGAATCCTGAAGAGGATATCAGGGTATTTTTATGACCTCATATCAATGTGTTCATGTGGATTTACAACTGTCACTGTTACATGTCTATAAGAGGAACTATGAAGCACAAAAATCTGTATATTTATATATTAAGCGTTTCATCCTTTTCCATTTTATTTTCACTCAATACCACCTTCTGAGGATAGAGGGTTACAGGCTTCAGAATCTCATGGTTTCCTAAACTATATGTATGTGCAGGTGGAATCACAGTGAGGTATTGTTTTTAATCTGTAAACCAAAGGGTAATCACCACAAGACAGAGAGACAGTTTCATTTTGTAGGCGAGGCAGCGGATTATTTTTTTAAATATCTAATAGGTTTGTTTTGGGATTTGTTTGCACTGAGTTGTGCAACATGAGATCACCAGATTCCCTGATTGCCTGGAAGTGACCCTGTTTTTTTTTGTAAATTTAGAAAAATAAAGGTTTTGTTCACATTCAGTTCAACTCTCAAACACAGTCTCTCTATTCTTTAATGCGTTTCGAATGGGGAATGCCGGGGCCATTACAATAATTATCCAATTACATATTTTCAAAATCAATAACAACCCTGTGATAACCTTTAACTCCCAAGAGATGAGTTACGGCCCATGATACTTTACAAATCCAGTCTTCTGTAAAATGTCAAGTTAAAAACTATGCTGGATATTTCCTTCCTTGCTTAATAATTTTTTTCGGCCCTTCCCCCACCTATATCAGAGCCCTTTGAGGATGCGATACATTCTAAGTCCCATCCGCCGGGCCAGGGACAGGCCCAGTCCCAGGTGTCTGCTCTTCACAAGGCAGCGTCCATGGATAACTCAAGCCCTCTTCTAGTGCGTTCACTGGCCTTCCGGGCGCAGGAGGAGCTGGAGGCCAAGACATGGTATCACGGCAAAATGAGCCGTCGCGACGCTGAGAAGCTGCTGAGAGAAGACGGGGACTTCCTGGTTCGCAAGAGCACGACCAACCCTGGGTCTTATGTACTGACGGGCATGCACAATGGACTTGCCAAACACCTGTTGCTGGTGGACCCTGAGGGCACGGTAAGACAGAGCTCAAAGACAAGTAGGGCGTGTTTGAAAGGAGATAGAAATGAGTGATTGGTTAAGTTATCAGTGAGTATGAATCCTATAAAGTGAAAATAATGTCATCAAGCAAGAAAAAGACTCATAACATTTCTTTCTCTTCCCAAAGGTACGGACAAAAGATCACATATTTGACAGCATTAGCCACCTTATTGGCCATCACCGTGACAACAATCTGCCTATTGTGTCGGCCGGGAGTGAACTGTGTCTCCTGCAGCCTGTTGGAAGGAAACAGTGATGCTGTGTGAGGCCTGACGGTAAACAGGAAGCTCTGAACAGTCTCTCCTACATCCTGAAACTTGAAGATGACACATGAACAGAAGATGCTTAAAGGCTCTACACACTACGGCGGTGTTTATGGGAGAAGTTGTCCCGCGGTTACTTTACAGGAGGCGCTGGAAGACGCAAGATTTGTCTAAGATGAAAAAAATATTTATAGAACTGTTATTTTGTCGTGATGACTGAAATGCTATATTTTTGAGAAGACATAAGTGCATTTGGACATACTATCTTGATTTGGTGTTTTAAAAGATATAAAAATAGACAGTTGTTCTTGTAGTTTAGGTGAATTCAAACCTCAAAGAGGTGTTAACAAGCGTATTTTAGAATAAAAACCTGAAATTTGAGTTTTGTCTGTCAAGCACAACCACATTTCTACAGGAACTGTTGTCTAATATGTTGGAAACAAAATCAGTTTGGACAACAAAGGCAGTTTATAATGAATTTAGGAGAAAAATGTCCTTTAACATCACCAATAGCGTTACAGCTCACTCAATTAGTCACTATATGAAATCTGCTTTCATTGGGAATTAGAAATGAATGTGGTTTGCTTTGCAGTAGTGACAAAGTTTTGGGGTGTGAACAGACATCCTTCATATTGTGCTCTCAATGGCTTTAAAGATAATCTTTTTTATAAAGTATTTTCTTGTGTCACAGTCGCATGACTTCAAATCAACTGTTATTGTGGACATCGTTCGTAGACCTTGATGCCCCTTTGTTTGGAAGAGGTGCTTGTGTATGCTGACACTGTAAAATATTTATGCTTTTCAACTAGGGATTATTTGGAATTGGTCTCCTCTGGATTCTTCTTTTAGGTGTGTAGTCAATCATTTGTTTCGGGGCTTGAGTCATTTTCAACATCTTAATTCACATTTTTTGCTTTTTTTTTAATTTTAAAGGTACTTTATGTAACAATCAAAACAAATATTTTCTAGTAATGACCTCAGTCAGCATCCTGTTAGGGGAGTTGTGTGTGTATGTGTGTGCTCGCGCACTATTGGTTGGCAAGAGGGAGGAAATATTGACGTGACAGACATGTCATAATCGTGATAGATTCCGTCATGTTCCTGGATGACGTAGCGTAAGTTACAGTTTCACCATGAATTGTATTGGAGACGATGCACCACATTAGACTGTGTCATTATTAGCTTATTAACCAAACTCTTCTTATTGGATAATACATTGACTTGCTGTTCGCTAGCCAACCCACTTCCTGAATGGCTTTTTTTGTAGCATCCACCAACAGGCTCTGCAAAGTCATCAAGGCTAAAAATACTGGATGACAATGTTTTCCAACTAAAGGTGTTGCCACACTTTGTATCAAGACTCGTATTTCTCTAAATTGACATGCTAATGTTTCTGGATAATAGAAGTTAAGATCATAGACTTTAAATAAAGATGGACGACACATCTCCACCTTCTCCAACTATCCAGAAATTAAACCAAAATATCTCGGATACAAAAGCTTCCATCTTGCACATTTGGTGCGAAAGTCTACGCAAAGAAATTATGGAACCAAACCAACATTCTGGGATGCAGCGATTAGGGGATGGATCTGTGGTAGTGTTGTCCTGCTGATACATGCACTCCACCAATCGTGTGTCATCATTTCACCGTGTTTTTGTTCCATTTATTGCACCAAAATGACACATTCTCACGTATAGTACCTTTAAAATACTGTTATTATTATTAATTGAATGATCACAAATGAATAGCACAATCAGAAAATCAGTTAGATCATCTATGTAAGTAGTACCAAACAAATGACCCACGTGTTTAGATGTAATATACACTGTACTAATTAGACAAATGTTGATTACACACAGAATGCTCAATATTACTCATGACAGACGTTAATGTCGATATCTTAGGGCAGTGTTGCCTTATTGCCACTAGATGTCATCATAGAAACACTTGTGAAACACCACCCTAGTCAGTCACACTCACTTCAGGTCCCTTATTCTTATCACCTAGTAGAGGAGGATGCTATTATGTATTGCTTGGTGAAATCAGACTCCACCTTTATTTAGGACAGCTCACAGTATACTTGCATTTTAAAGTCCACTACACACAATCGTTCCTCAGAACAGTTTATGGTATTTATGTTACACAGACGTTTTTGTAGAGTTGGAATCAAAAATCTGAAGAAAAAAAGGCTTATAGAAATAGTACACGGCCGTTTTAAAATGCTCACATCCGAATAGTATTATCAGTACTCAAATGAATGGGGCATTGTATTTGATATGCACTGGACCACTTCAATTGAACCAAAATCAGCATGTGTTCAATGGGTTTGACAAGACAGATGCAATGTAATATAACGTGCCTGTATTTTGCTGCAAGAGGGAGTGTACAGTACATGCATCTCACGACAAACACATATTAAGTGTTGGGTATTGTATTGGGATCATTCGGAAAAAAATCACCACCTTTGGTCAAAGCCCATTAATACTTTCTTAGATTCCTTGTGTCCTGTCAGAAAAACTAAATATTTTTCTGAGGGACAGGGACACAAAGAACGATTACGTTTTTTTGGCTTTTTTTTGTTACCCACCATCATCTTTTAATTTGTCTGATTCTTTGTGACATGATGTCATCAAACTAATATCTCGGGAGATGGAATCACGCGCACTATTTAATGTAATGCATTATTTTCGGGATCTGTGACTGGAAAGCGAATTTGCGGAATCACCTCGGCAAAATGTGCAATGTTTTGAACAAAGTGTGTACAACAGCAGGAACAACTTCCATACTTGAATCTCTCGATAAGCTGCACGGTGTCAGGCAATGATGGAACCGAACCGACACGCTGGGACACAAATAAGAACATGGCTTCTTTCCAGATTTCTTTTGATGAAAATGTGCCTTTTATGTGTACAAATGTTGTTTTTATTTTCTCTTTCTCTCTCTCTCTCTCTCTCCCTCTCTTCAAAGTGCAATAGCTGATCTTCAATGGGGCATGCCTGTTCACTAGAGGTTGTGTTTTGCCCTGCTGAGTGTTGTTGCTTGAGACTACTGTTCCCTCTCTCTCTCTCTCTCTCTCTCTCTCTCCCACTCTCTCTCTCTCTCTCTCTCTCTCTCTCTCTCTCTCTCTCTCTCTCTTATATATTATAAATGTATCATTTCCAGATTCTGAGTATAAATCTTTGTCAGAGGGAATCACCCCAGAAATTCACTTTTTTGGAGCAGGTACAGTTAAAAACAAACAAAAAAACAAATAAAAACAAAGAGAAACGAGTCCAAATGATGTTTACAGATTTAATCTTTTGGTTGTATGGGTTTATCATTATTCTGTATGACTGTTGGCAATAAAACCGTGAATGTGTAGAATCTCTGTGGTATGGTTTGTATTAAGACATTTTGATGGTTGAAGCATTATTTAGTGACTGCAATAACAAATCCTTCTAAAATCTCTTCTAAAGAGTCATCGAAATGATAATCATTTCAAGTAGTTCCATTGTATCTCGCCATGCACATTGTTTTAATTTCATTTATTGTTTTGCAGAACAGTCTTAAATGGAAATATGGTGCTGAAAGATTTAAAGATAGCATCTATAAGCAGTGTTGTTGCTATTCTAGATAACTCACACTTTAGATATCGTGATACAGACTAGTTCCTGGAACGAGATGCTGTTGAGATTTTGTATAATAGAAGCTGCTAATTGGACACTAAAGATAACATAAGAAATAAGTGAAAATGTGTTTATTTGTAGTATGATAATTCAGATAAACGTGCATGCAATGGGGAAGGCATACTGCTCAAAACAAAGCAAAACTGCGCCCTCTTCTGGCCACATGAGGTGATCAAGGTGAATTTTCCTTACACGGTATTTTCACCGTTTTCTTTCTTTACCATGTTAAAGTCATATTTATTGCCTCATATAAACTGCTGCATCTAACTTTATAATTCACATGCAGCATTCACATGCTTCAAAAACGCTTGTTTTCTGCTTCATGCTTTTATGCCTTGATATCAAACATTTTCAACACTGGAATAAACAGATGAAATAACACAAGACAATCAAAGCGGTTGAACCTTAGCATGCAGCTTATCGTGCACTGAGGACTACCATCATTAACCAGCAGATGGCGCGCTGCGATCTCTAAATACCACTGCTGTTAAATGAGCTGCAGCAGTTCTCTGCACTAACTAATCCAGGTCATTTAAACAGGATGCCACTGACATTATAATAATAATACGATATATTCAACACGTGTTTTTAACTCAAAATATACTATTTACAGTGCAGCTTTCATTACAGCAACTGCACAGTAGTATTACTGAGTAAATAACAGAATAAACTGCATAGAATAATAAATACTGCTTAATCGCAAAACTAATACTGTCTACAATCATTCTTCATTACATTGTTTTTGCAGGATTATAATTGCACTTTCATTTGAATAACTGCCATTGTCCTGTGGTCACACGTGTGCCCACAGAGGTAAATGTTTTTTTTAGAGCACCATTCATTTGCCCTGTAAAAAAAAACATATATCAACAAAACTTTAAACTTTCATCTTTGCGAATGTGTAAACACCCACATTTGGAGATACATGAGTCCCATACAAGAGTGATGAAATATGACCTATGACAAAGTGTTGGCTTCACAGATCAATCTAACATTTCAATGAGTTTTCAGATAATGGATGATGACAGATATATCAATGTTAAGCACAAAGGAGGAGCTGCTGCCCTGCAGCGATGCCTCAAGTCCTTGCTTCCTTCAAGAAATCCTTTATTCCAGATCACTCGGAACCTATTTCCCTTCTCATCATCACTTCTGTCCACTGTGACCACTGCACAGGCCCACCAGCATGTGTCAGGACCACCCTCACCCTCTACTTGCTCCCTTCTTTCAGTTTCCCCCTCTAGTGGACAGCCTGGGTGGCCCCTCCTGCCACCACTGAGACCGTGCCGTGGGCCCCGTCTGTCTCCTGCTCCTTCTCCGCCTCCGTCTGTCGGGAGCCCGGCTGGTTCTGGTTGGGGTTGTTCTGGCTGCTCCACGACTTGCTCCTGCTGTGGCTGGGCTCCAGCGACTGCCTGTTCCCGCTGCCGTTCGCGGACGCCTGCTTCCTGTAGCACACGCCACACACCAGGCCAAGGAAGGCCCGTCTCATCTCTCGGCTGGCCAGAGTGTAAATAACCGGGTTCATGGCCGAGTTGATCACAGCCACCGCGATGAACCAGTCGGCCTTGTAGAGGATGGGGCAGCGCTTCTCGCACGCCACATCCACCAGGAGCAGGATGAAGATGGGCGTCCAACAGGCGATGAAGACCCCAACCACGATGATGACAGTGCGCAGCAGCGACATGGCGTGCTCCGAGTTGCTGTTCCTGCTCACCTTTCGGCTGCTGGACTTCACCAGGATATAGATCCGGGCATAAAGCACTGACATGGCCAAGAGCAACACCATGTAGACGGTGATGCAGAAAGCGACATATTTCTTGGAGTAGAGAGGGAGGACTGTGGAGCAGTCGGGGAGGTTGTCCAGGCAGTTCCAGCCCAGAATGGGCAACGCTCCCAGAGTTATGGCAATCAGCCAGCAGGTCCCTATGAGCAGAAACACTCTGTAGTTCTTGTTGGCGTCATACGGCCTCATTTTAATCATAGTCAGGTGTCTCTCTATAGCGATGGCCAAGAGGCTGAAGATGGATGCACCCAGTGCCACGAACATGCTGCCCTCCCTGACGAACCACAGGGCGGGCGAGAGCTGCAGGGTCTTCTCTCCAGACAGCAGCAGGTTCACCAGGTAAGCGACACCAGCCAGCATGTCGCACAGGGCCAGGTTGCCGATGAAGTAGTACATGCGGTTGTGGAACCTCTGGTTACTCCATATGGCCACCAGCACGGTGAGGTTCTCCAGGACGATGAAGCTGCAAATGACCAGGAACACGATGGTTTTGGCGTCCACGGTGCCCGGGCTTGCATCGAAGCTGGGCCGGTGCTCCAGCTTCCCCGTGTAGTTGTAGTGGAGGTTTATCTGAGGGTTGATCATCTTCACAGTGGAGGCAGCTTCTGACACTTGATGTGAGAGGTGAGCAGGCAGCCCAGCGTCAGCAGGTCCACCGTGTTCAGCTGCAGTAGGAGACCTGAGGAACATGAGTACAGAAAACAGCTTTTTGAATTTAATCAGTTAAACAGCAATTGGTGATTTTATCTGATGGATTTAGATAAAACAGTATCATCTCATGCACCAGCCCAGGAAACATGGGCTTTGGCAGCTGTGGACCAGGAGGTAGAGCGGCTTGTCCACTAACCAGAATGTCAGCAGATTGGTCCCAGTCTCCCCCATCCTGTGTGCCAAAATGTCCTTGGGCAAGATTCTGAACCCCAAATTACATCTGACGGCTCTACCACTGAAGTATCAGTGTATGGTTAACAAAACTAGAAAAGTGCTATATAACACACAGACCATTGAGTTTGAATAATCTACTTTGGAGGTTCTGAGGTTCTGCAGACCCCTGGGGGTCCGTGGCACACTCACTGCCAGGGGGTCAGTATCAGTGTTAAAGTCTTCTTATTGGATTCTAACATTTGGATTTACTTTTATCATTCATGTGTTGTAAGGGTGGCCCTGTTCAGAAAGGAAGTAAAAAAGGGAAATAAAAAAGGGAAATAAAATAGATAGATATTCATACATAATGTGTTTTTGTTGTGTTGTTATTCTGAAAAACTAATTAGAAGTGTAAAAAATTTAGTTTTTGTCAAATTATTCCACATGCAGGGGTCAGAGAATACTTTTTAAAATTTTAAGGGAAATTTGAGAACCTCTGATCTGGTTTTCCTGTTTCCTCTAAAAATGAAATATTATATTACACTGAGTCAGCTGCAGAAAATTATTTGTGATCAAATAAAACAAATGGCGATGCTGTTTGTTTGTTTGTTTACATATAAATCTTGGACCATTTCCAAAAACTGAAGAAGAAGAGGCTCGTTCGCACCTTCATCTTTTACCTGAAGTTTAATATGAAATCAAAGAAACGATGAAATGATTTTTATAAAGTTAAAGTTTTTCAATCAAATGTTTGCCGACGCCTCTTTCCCCAAATGCGAACCCAGACAACAACTCACCCTGCAAAGCTTCAGATTCCCCTCGAAGTTAAGCTCACACATTTCCTCGCAGTGGACTCGATCCTGCGTTTATCCAACATTTGGTTTCCCTTCAGGGTTTTGTAATGATTCCTCGTCGCTGGATCGGTGCAGCAGCGCAGCTCCTCATCTTTTTCTCTGATCTCCAAACTCCGAGTTGAGACTGGACCGTTGCCTGGAAGTCCCACCCCTCCCCTCCCTGCTGCTGCAGCCCGGACAGGAGGAGCGCAGAGAGGCTGCAGGAGCTGAGGCTGGAGGTCGATGCATGAAACACAGGAGGCACATGTGTTATGTAGGATAATGAACTGTCCTACAGGAATGTTTAAAACAATCAACAACAGTCATAAATGTAACATTTATATTTTAATTCAATCCACATTTTTACTTGGATGTTTTTGCAAGTTTTTATGAAAACTGGAAGAAAGTAATCTACCATTAACACCATAGACTGTTATTGACTGTAGCCTATTCAAAGATGGGTGATGTAACCTCTCCCTTTACAACAAACCAAATTTCCGCGGTTGCCCACTTTGTGGCTGGCTGCAGTACAGGCCCTCCTCCATGTTAGTGGATGGGGCCAAACAAAAAAGTTAAAGTAATTAATGCACATAGTTTTGAAAGACATTGTATAATGATGGATGACAAGACAGTTTTAAAAATGTGAAGCCTAATCATCTCGAAAGCCACCTGGTGGCTGCATGCTGCACAGGTCTACAAACAATTCATTTCAATATTTCCTGATTTATGCTTATAGCAAAAGAGACAGGGAAGAAAATTTGGTACTAAAAGTTATGTTGTTATGTTGGATAATTCACACTTTTAAATGTTTCAATACCGACCATTTGTTTTGTAAAATTGATCCAATGAAAACTTCTTAAAAGTAAATTATTTTAATTATGTATAAATATGGATGACATGACTGCAAGACTTGATTCCCCCATTGTGGCTGGCTGCGCTATAGCCCATAAAGTCCACCTCCTCCATGTTAGTAGATGGGGCATAGACCAAACTTAAAAGACAAAGTGCCTGTCGAATGGATTATTCTCATCACACTGTTTGTCCAAATGCTCAGTTCTCATTAAGTTTGGTTTTAATTAGTTGATTTGATGCTATAAAAACAGGGCGAAACATCATGATTGACAGCTGAGACTGACTCACGATAGGTGCAGTGAATGTATCGGTGGAACCTTGCCGCCGCAGACTGACTCCAAATGTGCAAGATGGAAGCGTTCATATCTGGGATCATTTGGACTCATTTCTGGATAGAAGGTCTAAGCGTCATCCATCTTTAGATACAGTCTATGGTTTAGACTAGGTTTGGTTACTATCTCCTCATGTTGCGTTAATTATCTAAATTAATATGAGTCAAAAATCTTTAAAACACTTTTGATCCTGTGAATTAAAGGATTTGACCATTGCTTTTCTTTAACGTTAAGTTTCTATAATGTATTTAACTGGTATAAGAAGTATATTCAACATTAGTTGAACATTTAGCTGGAAAACTGCAACTAAATGCAAACCCACAAATAAAAGCAACAGCTAGAATAAATTAGGATGACAGAACTGGAACAAAACTTGGACCAAAACTCTAATATCTCTGAATGCACAGTGACATTCTATCCAAAGTTCAAGCAAATGTCCTGATGCAACAAAAAAGCCTCGTCTCTGCAGAAACAGATCAAAAATAGCAAATGCTAACACAGCTCTACAGTCTGATGTTCCCTGCTGTGCGCTGGCTTGACACAGGGACAAAGAGAGAGCGAGAGAGCAAGAGAGTATACATTATGCCGTCAGGGTTGATGTTAAGATGACTGCAGCCCATCCTTTGTTCTGGTCCTCCTGTCATGACCTCATATCCAGGAAGGATGGGCAGGGCTGGCAGCGAGAAGAAGGACTCGTCTGAGGGAGTCAGAGAGACCGATGAGGACGCCTCTTGCAAACAGATGTGACAAAGTTCAGGCTAAACTGACTTCACAATGTGACTGAAATCAAACATTTCAAACTCCAAACTCCAATTCCAGAAGAAGTGAGTCACGAGCGTTGAGCTCCACACGGCCCCGACTTGCTCAAGAACATGACTCAAACACCAAGAATCTCGTTTGCTTAAGTTTATACTGCGCCACACATTTAGCTGCTTGCGATTTTCCTCCAACGAAGCACATATTGTGCTGCACTGCTGACCAAACCATTAAATAGCAGATCTCCTCCAGTGTCTGTGGTTATTAACCCACATGAATGTTCGGCGTGGTCGAATAAACAGCCGCGGCCTGGCTTCCCTCCATTTGCATTGTTGTAGTCACAATTCACAGTCGTTTCCTGCAGGTCACTCTGTGCCAGCAGCAATGGGAAAATCTCAGAAAAAAAAATACCCAACGAAAAAACGCCAAGTCGCTGTGGGCCCGCAGTGAATCTGGGACCAATCACGGAGCGGGTCCACGTACGGGCAGCTGGATTAACAGAGCGGGAGCATGGTCGGAAAAACCTTGGGCTTTTCACCGAGCTGCAGTGATGTGGGGCTCGCATCTGCATTTACATAAACTTTGGGGCCAAATATGAAACCATCAGCAAGTACAAACCCATAATATGTGGTCAGAGTGAGTCTCTGTCTGTGTGTATTCATAGACTACTGAAGAGGAGCATGGGTGGAGGGTTTTCACTTTCTGCAGGACCACCCTCTTTGTTCCCCCTGTCGTCTTTGTCAGCGGGACGATGATTACAGAACTCCCTAGGTGCCATTTTCACAGCATCAAAAGCTGCACATCTCCCCTTCAAACCAGCACCGTCATGTGTGATTTCCTGCTATTATGATGCTGTCATTTAAGTATAATCCTACGAACTGCAACCCTTCATTTGAAAGCACTGTACAATCTAACCTTCCTTCAGAGGAGCCGGGCCTCACAGCTGCTAAAACCATCCCGCAGGGAAAGTTTCCATCGCTCGGCTGCAGCCCCTGGAACTTTTACAGTATACAGTTTATGTGTGACACTATTAGTGGTTGGAGGAGGAATTCACATCCTTCACTGAAGTAAAAGCAGCCAATGCCGCAATGTCGAACTCTTACAAGTTAACGTCCTGCAATACAATCCGGTAAAGTACTATCAGGAAGAAGTACTTAAGAATTAAAAGGACTAATCATGCAGAGGAATGTTCACAGTCAGTGGTGTATTATTGTTTATTTACATGTAGGTAACTCGGACAGATTATAACAGAACTTGGTGGAAGGTTCGGTACGAGGGATGAAGACAGATCGGGGGCAGATTCAGGACATCTTTTAAACATTTTGAGATTTTTCAACATTCCTGTGGATTTCGTTGAAATTTATGGATCTTTGGTGCAGAACCAAATCAAAATCTGGATCTAGTGCACATGTTTCATAAGGCAACTGTTAGAGTTAAATGCTCCTTTTCTTCTTAGAGATATTGGAGGGGAAGTAGAATATAATTCCAATAGTAGTACAAAAGCATGAACATTTAAGCACAGTGCTTGATTAAATCTACTTTTCTGCTTTGGACCACTTGACACTGTCTGATGGTGGTGAAAATAAATTAATTTGTTATGAAAAAGATTGAGGCTTTTTATCTGATTCATATAAACTTTGGTCAGGATCGCTCACCATCTGTAGATGTAGATCATTTAACTACCAACCCTTGACTCAGGGCATAAACATATCAAAATATTCATTATTCATCATAATGCACACTTACAAATGGCTGCATGTACAAAGTATCTTCCAAGGACATTCATTATTGATTATAATGCAGTATATTTTACTGGTAACTTAACAGCCTCTCATTCAAAGCAGAGAACTAATGCTTAAATGAGAATGGCCGGATAGAATAAAAGATAAGAGCCGTGCGCTTTATTCCTATATAAGCACATTACAAAATCTATTTGGCCGACAACGGTGTAGCCATTACTCTGCCGGGGGTTCGCCTTGTTCCAGCTCTCAACCCTTCATTAGAGTGCCAGAGCTGGGGTCAGAGCCGTGGGCAGTGGGCACATCCACGTGCAATTACACAAAAGCTCCTGCCTTTAATTTCACCCTCGCCATTTTAAGGCAAAAAAAACACACCCCGTGTGTCTGGGCCATAAATCTGAGGCGGAGTGTCCCCTCCTGCCCTGTGGCTTTGTGGCGGCAGTATTTCTAGACACGCGGTCTCTCTTTCTCTCTCTTTCGCGTTCGGCTCAACAGAACAAGGCTTGAGAGACGTTTCTGAGGCATAATTTCAGTTTAGTCTGGATCTGCCAACTTCACAAGGCCACACAGACAGAAATAGGCCCAAAGTTCTGTCATTTCCTCGCGCTGCCGGAATATCTACTGCTCTTACCTTTCGTTCAGCGTTAAGTGCAGCGCTTTTAATTTTCCATTTCATTTGTTTCCAGCAGAGAGATTAATCGGATGGATTTATTGAGGTGCTGCCAATGGGTCTGACTCCAATAATGGTGCAGTGGCTCTTCACCAGACCATCTAGTGTCAAACTGCCTGACATTAGCGCACAAGCATAGATTTAATGGACTGACATCACTTAACACTGAACATGGAGGGGAAAAAAGCCCAGAAACCACAGTTTTTCTGTAGTAGACTCATTTTGAGGGCTTCTGTGATAATTGCACGGTTCCCAGTCAAGGTTACTGCCTGGTCTGCTGTGTGTGTATGAGTACTCCTAATATTTTCCACACCTCCACATACATGCACACTGCTCAATAGAATATGGTCCAAAGGTACCATTCAAACACTGAACTGAGTCGAACATTAGAAACTGTCAAGTGTGGAGGCCATCAGTCAACTTCAGAACTCACAGTTAAATCCCCTGGATCCTGATTTGTATCTGGTATATGAGGGGAGTAAAAGAGGAAAGGGGAAAAGGATTTGTTATAAAATAAGCAGAAGGTGAAACTAGTCGATCCCATTCTCAGCAAAGGGAGACACCTACACCCGTATATCTAGATCCATGAATTATTCTCTGAGAAACTGGTGAAATTATATTTGAATGGGTTCTTTCTTGGCTCATGTTCCATCCTTCAACCAAGTTTCGTGGAAATCAGTTCAGTAGTTTTGGCGTAATCCTGCTGACAAGCAACATAAACAAAGAAATGAACAGGGTCGAAAGAGGAGCCATACATCCATTTTAACTTTTGCATGAGTCAATGTAAAAAGTAAATATGTATCAAAACTGGTCTAATTAGCCAGAAATATCTTTTCACATCACAACCTACAGATGCTTTTAACTGTCACAGCTTCAAGCGTATGGACATAAAGAATTTTTTAAAATACTTTTGTACTTACTCTTTACCTTTGTTATGTCTTTATGGATATATATTATCATTGGACATAATTTGGGTTGTGTTGCATCACTGCCTTTTTAACCTTCCTTGTGTATCTATGTTAAGTTATTTTTTGTTATCCCGTCTTTCCTGTTTCGTTTGGACATTTACTTCCTGTCTCACTTGTGTCTCGCCATTGGTGACTTATAAAATTAAAAAATAAAAATAAACATTTCCCCTCAAATGCATTAAAACGACATTAACAAGCTTGTTTTGAAAATGTAAGAAGTAGAAAGTACAGATATTTTTGTTAAAATGTAGGGAGTAAAAGAATAAAGTAAAGTAGTAACATAGTAATTGTATTTCATTTGCAAAATAAGAAGATGTTTAGTTACGTCATATAAACCCAGAATAAAGACACTTCTCCTAAATCATGTCATCATGGTTTTTGAGTTAATGGAACTTTTAAGGGATGTGGTCATTTTAAGGGATGTGGTAATTTTAAGGGAAGTGCTAATTCTTAGTAAGATATACATACCTGGTAGCTTTAGAGGAATTCAGTGGAAGCATCTTAAAGCTGATATCTAAAGTGTGACTCGCCAGCTTCTCACAGGTTTACAAACATATCGCGGGGTGTTTATTGTTATTCACTATCTTGACCTGAGGATTTATTTGGGCCCTAATAAGCAGTCTGTCAGGCTGCTGTGCCTCGACTGCATTAGGTTGCAGCCACTTCCCTTCCCTGTTTAGTTGTTGAGTGCAATTGCATTGGCCTTGCAGACAGTTAATGCAAGTGTGCAGCAATAGTACATTAACAGTATCACAGGGTTTGAGCTCTGCTTTTCTCTCTTGGGCCCATTAGGAGCTCAGCACTCAGAGCTTGTGCTTATTGATGTCGAGCAGTCACTGGTCATTGCCTGAGGAATGGAGCACTGTTATATTGTCGTTAACCAGAGAGGAGTCTGCATGGAGTCTGTGGAGCACAGGACCAAGTTCATAGAGAAAATCCTTGCAGCAAGTTGGGTTATTTATTTCACTCAAGTGTGCTTTTCCATTTATTACTATCTTTATTAAATCATGTTCAATGTAATAAATAGATAGAATAAGTCGGATAAAAAGAAAATTCTACTTATATTAAGGATTTGTATACTTTTATTTGTTGGCGACACTGCACTCGCAGCTTCAATGTACTCATCTTCAGTTTGTTCTAATGTAGAGAAACTCTGTTGTCTGCATGTCTTAGAAAACTGCATTGACAATCAGTTAACATACAATTGAACTGAAAGTAAAAAGGTGGAACAATAAAGCATTCCCCATTTTGTATAAAAAAGCTTTTAAATCATTAACTTCCCTTAAAACACCCAAAACGATATATTTTTTAAGTTCTGCTTTCACGTTGCCGGTGAGGAAACGCAGAACGCTGAAAGAAATTGTCCACTCAGCAGAAAATGCATTTCAAATCAATGTTTCTGTCGTCCCCATCGCTCATTTTCATCAAGTTGTTGAAACCTAAGTGCTGGCACCATAAGAATGCATTTAGAATCGGTTTATGTCTACAGTGAAAGCCTGAGCTAACATGTTGTTAGTGCTAATTTGCACATGCCGGACAGCATTAGTTTTATATAATAATACATATACAGTGTAATGAGATTATCTCTGTTCTGTTGGATCAATGTGCTGTACCTCCATTTATGTCTGTGCAAGGTGTTTTGGTCCAATGCTATTGTAAAAATGCATTTTTACTTTGGTGTTGCTCTGTTTGTGAGCACATCTAATCGCGCCGCAGTTAAACTCAGTATCATTTTTCATTTGAGATTAAACATATGACAATTTGGCACACACTTCAAATGAGAGATGCACAATCTTTCTATCACTTCGCTTCCTGTTGGTGGAATCGATAAGACGGCTCTTTAGCAATCATAGGGACTCGCCAAGATGCATAGTAAGTGTCCAGGAAACCATTACAGCGCACTTGATTATATTTTGGTGCACATCATACCAACAACTCCTGCATGCATGCCAGTGTAGCTGCCTATGAATGAGCTGAGCTGTGCATATACAGCGGCTTTATAGCAGACGATGAATGGGCTATTTAGGCGTCCCACTCTCACCCCAATGGCGGCAGCAGGACCACCATCATCATGGTCATGGTTGCAGTCGTAGACATGTGGTCTTATGGATTCGGGTTTAGAGAAGATAATCGTGTGGTTTGATCTCTCTCGCCACATTTGCTGTAAGCTAACGAAGATGTTTCTTTTAAGTAACAAGAAATATTATTGACAAAACATTGGACACGCTGTGTTAATTTGTTGAGTAAGTGATGACATCAGCAACTCTGCGGTCTTTAACTGAGTGTGTGTGGTCCAGGTATTACTCATCTTGTGGGGACCTTAACTTGTTTACACAGTCACATTATGGGGACTTGTCTTCCTTCTGGGGACAAGAAGTAAGTCTTTATGATGTAAATAATACTTTTTTAGGTAATAATTACATGTTTTTAAGGTTAGGGTCGGTTAAGGTTTAGGTTATGTTTAGATATAGGTTAAAGGGATAATTTGTAAGACGTGTGTGTGTGTGCGTGGGTGTGTGTGTCATTTCCAGTAAGAGGACAATCATTATTATCAGTTTATGTCATGTTTTAGCCACGTCACTAATTTATGCCCACAAAAATCCTTAGGGGAGTATTACAGTCCATTATTATCACTTCATTGTTTTAATCAGACACTGTTACTGTGACATTTTGTTATCTGACTCTACATCTTTTAAGACTGATGTGTTGAAACAGGAACTTACTACAGAGAGCGCAATGTCCTGACTGCTCCCTGCACAAAAACCTACCACAATAGTATTCCTGTATACATATTTCATTAGAAACGGTTTGACTGGTGCCATCCTGATCCCCCCCCCCCCCCCCCCCCCCCAAAGTACACTTTAGCTCTGTCTTCCATTGACATCTGCGGATGAGTTGGAGTCTGAGTGAATGTCTGGTGCCACTGAACAAAAAGTCTGAGAGGGCAGCCAACAAAAATGTGTGCAGCTGAGTTAAATGCTCCAAATACGAGCAAACTTATCTTACATATGGTTGAACAGTGCATCTGCCATGACAAGTAACAAGGAGTTTAAATGTGCTTCTCCATTAATAAGGACAGATGGTCATACAGTCATCTGGGGCCTCACTTCAAAAACAGTGCGTACGATTCCTACTAAAAGTGTACGTGGACACAAAAGCCGAAAAATGGCGTACGCACAAAAAGATTTGGATTTATAAAACAGTGCACATTCACATCTGAAGCCAATGTTCAGTAGTTTTTTATAGATCTCAACGTTTGCATTAGAATTGGCGCATGCATCTTTCAGATCCTCTTTTGTGGTATTAATAAGGCTCCTGGTGTTTTGCACGAGAGATCATGGCTTTGTTTTATCTGTTGGTTAAAGTGACGCACTAAAATAACTGTTGTGGTTGTGCGCTTCTTCTCAAGCTCTTTTTTTTCTTATTCGTATGCACCTGGTGCATCCACATTGAGAGCCTGGCCTCATTTTTGCAAAAAATGTACCCTGAGATAAAATGTATATTGTCATATGCTAGATTAAAAAAAAAAGAAATCTGAGAAAATAATGCATCTGCCCGTTCATACTGATCTGCAAGAAAATTGAATGGCCTTATCCACCCCTCCACATTTCATTGAATTTGTTTGGGTTTAGTCTGTGTATCTGTCACTCAGAATCTGTTGTGCATTAGAGCTACATTCCTGCATGTGCACCTCCCGCCAACGCCAAAGATTGAATGAGTTCTGTGGGAAACGCTGCAGAGAAAATGAAACAAAATTCCTGAATCCTTCTGTTGATTCGGATCTGCAAATTTTTTTGAAGGGTTCCTCCCAAACCAAGTTTTCAGAAGTTTTTTGCAAAATCCTGCTTAGCAACAAACAAACAAAGTAAACATTGTTTCTCTGCCGAGATAATAATTGGAGCAGTTGTATTTGGAGCCGCTGACTTGCGTGTCAGAGTTTTCTCTCTAATTATGTCAAACATATTGTCCCTGTGTTTCTGCTCTTGTCACAGAAGAACTGTTGCTTTTTCAAGGCCCTTTGTTTAGAAGCTGTTTCCTCGTCGGCCCCTCAGAAACCCCACAGAGAACACCAGACTGTTACCTTCCACAGTCCCTGTGGTCTCACTTGTGTTTGTATTGTGTAGCTGCATTGTCGTGCAACTTCCTCAAAGGATGTTCCATTAGAAATACTTTGTGTGAGTGCCACACACACACACACACACACACACACACACACACACACACACACACACACACACACACACACACACACACCAGAGACACAAAGGGCCGCTGTGTACACGGACAGTGTGCCATGGCTGTTTAGGTAATAACAGTGAGAGGAGCCTGGAGAGGACAACAAGTTAATGGGTCAGGAAGTTACACCTCCGGAGGCCAGACACACATTTTACACTTTGTCTTGTGGGTGTAAGTTTCCAACAGCTAAATGTCTGTGGTCGACTTGCATGACACGAATTAGGTCACCAAACACCTGTCACAGAGAGGAAGAATTAGTCAAAGGTTAGTGCGGGTCCAAGAAAAGTTTAATACATTGAATCCTTTTTAGATCAGATAATTACAGCAAGAAGATTTTACTTTTCTGTTTTTCCTAATTGATATTCAATAATCAGTCATTAAATATTATATTATATAGCTGTAACAATAGGCCTCCTACTCTTTCATGGACCAAATCGTGATGTAGCACAGTATAAAGCATTTGTTATTTTGTATAAACAAATTTAATATATTTAATTATGGCTGAACCTTGATTTAGCTGCTTTAGAGCCACTCTTAATATCATATGATATGTGCTTTTCCTACTTTAACAAAGTAAAATATCTTCTTTAAAAGAGGACTAATGTTTATAGCTATATGGTCATGGTTATATTTCAAAAATTAACATTAAAATATCATATAATGGATTTCTCTAGGCACTTTAGGCTGGTGCAACAAGTAGCAAACACATGATCTGGCTCCTTTACCACTAATTACTTCAGCATGTTCACCACCTAGTGGCTGTAACGCTGTGTATCTGCTGTGTGGTGCAGCGCAGGTGCTTTATCCAGCAGATTTGATGAAAAACAGCTGACTGCTGCATATGCAGAAGATGAAAGCAACGAGAGTCGACCAAAACTGTACAGATGTGGGCTGCGATACCACAGCAACAGATGTTCACAGCAGAAATGTTGCAGAAGAGCACAAGTGCTACTGGTAGCACTGGTAACAGTTCACACTCATGTACATAAACCAAGACCATGAAAAAACAGGATTTAAACTTGACATACATAACATCATCCGTGAACATGATTTGAGTAACATCAGGTTGATTTATTTATTTGTTGACAATGGTGGTGAAGACGTCTTCCATTAACCAAGACTGCTTACATGCTTAGGTCAGTATTTCTAATTGAGAGACCCCTGGTGGCCGAAGTTACATATTGTACATTGAATTTTAAACTAAATTCATTTGTGTGGCATTATTTGACCAAGCTCGTTTAAATTTGTCCTCAACCATATAATAGCCCTTTATTTTGAAATATGTTTACAGTTAGCTGAAGTATAGAAACCTTAAATAGGGGCAGGAAATGGTACTTCCATTAATATGAGGGAGGCGCGTCGACCTTTGGAGCGTCACCGGCCCACCTGAACCACAAGTCTGTTTGACATTTTACTTTGTGTTGGAGATTGTGTTGTGCAATTTTAAAGTATATGACTAAAGAAGGTCGAATTGCATAAAGGCTATCTGTCATCGTTCCATCAGAACAGTGACTCACGGCTTATGAAGTTGACAGTGACCCAGAAATGCAGGTGTGCATTTTATCATGGTAAACTTGTATCAAAAACACCTGTGCAAAGACATTTGAAACCATCAGGAATCAGCAGCTTTACCGTCTGTGACGTTCCTTTATATATTAATGAGGACTTGGGTTTTTCTCTGTGAACTATAAACACTCTGCAGAGGTCAAGCTTAAATCTTTAGCGCCCCCCAGAGGGAGGAAGCTGCAACAGGACCTTTTCCAACAGCTGATGAGATTGTATTACCCTTAAGAGCTACTGAGTGAAAAGTAGTTTAGAAAAGTAAATAAGTCTGGAACAGTAGTTTTTGTGGTGATACAGTCAGATATGTATTTGGGTTTTTCCATCATCAGTTTTTCAGACGTCCAATTGACACGTACAGTACCCTTTATTGTCCACAAGAGGTCAGGGCAAATAAACAGACAGGTACAATAGTGTATGAGAAGCTGAGTGTTGAAACCAAATGCTGAGATCAAATACATTTATAAGACAAATCAACAAAGCTAAAACTATACCTCAGTAAATAATCTGACCGTAAAGATTGAATGATTCATCTATAAAATATTAAAATCAACACGTTCGATATGATCAGACATCGGCATCTGATACTCAGTATTGTTAAATGATGTATTGATCCATTAAAGTTGCTCTTTAAACCACATTACCTTACAAGCTTAATATATCATGCAGTGATATGCACATTTTGTGAAGTGAAAAAAATCATCATGAATCCCAATAACAAGATAATGTTGTCTTCTTTGTGTGATTATTACATTGCTGTCTTAACTTTACTTAATAGCTGAGATCAATCACACACTCTTTACATGTATTCTTATGTAAAAATGAACTTGAACCATGTTTTCTCTCAGACTATTGCACACTTTGTACCATGTTGCTGGGTCAGTTGCTATTGACACTGAGAGAATGGACTGAATTATCTGTTATATCATATTATTTCTATCTATTATATGTGACATGACCTGAACTAGCTGTCTGTTATCTTTAATCAATCATAAAGGAATCAATGATAGATATATACTTAATGTAGAGTAGTACAACATAGCTGCTATCAAGCCTCCAGCTGAGGATCCTGCTCCCTCTGTGGTCACATGAACAATTTACAGTAGTTTAGTTCAGTGGCATCACAGCTACTTTACCCAGCTTATATAAAATTTGTATGCAGAAGTCAACATTTTCATTGTCTCCAGTCAGTTTGTCACTTCCTGCGTCTTAAACTAACACACACACACACACACACACACACACACACACACACACACACACACACACACACACACACACACACACACACACACACACACACACACACACACACACACACACTTTGTGGTAATAACACTCCCCGACAAAGAGCAAAGTTCAACATTTAGTGTCTTTATAAAACGATTTGCAAAATATAGCCAAGGCTCATTCATTTAAATATGCATAAATAGCAAGAAAATACTTTCCCATTTCAATTCAAATACTTTTTGAACGTCTTTGTACACAAATCAGAGATCAACATTATATGAAAACAGGGGCCTGAAACCCTCATGACTTTTTGCAGCAGAAAAAAAAAATCGCAAGCATACTGTAAAGCTAAAGCGGCAGTTTGATTAGTCAGAAATATACATAAAAACATCAAAACCGAATCTTATTCAAGTCTGTGAAATATCAAAGTACACATCTTTGGATGGATGCCTCAGAATTGTTTGTCTGTCATCCTTTTTTTTTCTTTTACATCATCAGCAATTAACACCACAATGGCAAAACGTTTGTGTCTATGTACAATAGTGCAGACGAGGAGCTTGAATCAGAACAAGGCAGTGAGAGGAACATGACACATCATCTAACATCCTGATTTTGTTTATTTTTCAAGTGAGTTCCCCTTTGTTTTTGATTATTAAATATGCTGGAAACAATTGTACTTTCAGGACGTGTGCCAGACGATGCCCAGCTGTAATCTAATAGTTGTTCAAGTTTCTTTTTAATAACTGATCCTTTTCAACACCTTGACCCAGCCATCCATAATAAACATCAGGGTGAGATGTTTGGATGAAGGATTTAATTTATTAGGATTCTATTTTATTTATTTATGTCACTTCCCTTCTTCATTGAAGGATAGGGGAATGTTTCAGATATAAAAACATTTTTTCTACCATACATATTTGGTTATTAAATCAAAAATGTTCCTTTCTTTCAGGCCTGCTCTGGATGGAGGAAACACTTTCTTGCATATGAATTATTTTCAAAATAAAAGCCTGATTTTATCTTGCTTCAGAGGATATTGTAGAAATGTGTTAATAGATTTTTGAAAAAAAATGTATTTGTACAACCTTGTAGAGAATACTACAAATAACACATAACAGTACTCTGAAATGTTCTCCACAGTACCTCTTTTCAAATGATCTGCAAACATCCACAGGGCTGAAAGTATTATTTAACATGGTATCTTTGAAATTGTTTAATTAGAATGCGTTTTCCACTTTGAAAAACAAAACAAAAAAACACTGCCACATAAGTAGGCTTAGTTCACTGATCTCACTTTTCTTTTCTTTAAAAAAGGTGCTTTAGTTTCCTGGAGCTGAACAGACATTAAGAGATTAAAGAGATTTTCTTTCTTGTCTTTTGTCGTCCTCCGCAGACCAGAGTTCATTTGGCCGGCTCAGAGAGGGGCGGAGCGCGCTCAAGTCTCATGGTCCAGGGGTCAGAGGTCGCAGCATAAAATGGTGAGCGGGTAAGCACTTCTTCTCCAGCCAGAGCGAAGGCGAACACTCCTCTCTGCCTCCCGTCTCCTGCCTTCTCCTCCGCTGCGGCGTGCTTCCCTTCTGCTCGCCGCTCCTCCCTGCCCGAGCTCTTAATGCCCAGACCCCTACTGCCGAGGCCGAGCATCTCCCCAAGTCCGTGACTCTTGACCGCCTGGTACGCAGGGCTTAACCCGTTCTCCTCAAAGCGGTTGGTGGCGGAGGAGGGGGGGCACAGGAAGTTGCTGTTGGGTGTGGCCCGCCAGGCGGCCGGCTTTCGCCCTCGCCGGGGGCGGGAGATTCGGCAGCTCTGCCTCTTGATGTGTCGATGAAGGTGGTCGGACCGTGTGAAACTTTTGTAGCAGTGCTCGCACTGGTAGGGACGGACCCCCGTGTGGATGCGCAGGTGGTTCTTCAGGTCGTAGTTGTGGACAAACTTGGAGTTGCAGTGGAGGCAGATGTAGGGGCGCTCGCCTGTGTGCTTCCTCATGTGGATCTTCAGCTTGTCTTGTCTGAGAAAAGATAAAAACCACACGGTTTCTTACAAAATAGAATTGGTTTGAAAGGTTCACACTTAAATTACATTGCTGCTTTTTAAATCTTGTCCTGTACGAGTGAATTTAAAAAGTCAATATTATATTTTGATCTATAACAGAGTTTCTCCACTGAAAATGTACTGCTCTAAAAAAAGTAGGGGGAAAATAGACGAAAGAAGAAGGAAGTAGCTGAGAGACATATCACTAATAAGAAACGTGCGGAGGGGGCTTTCCACTTTCAGCTCTTTGATATTCAGATGAGATGGAAGCAGATTAACCTCAGTCTAAAGAGCTTGGGGTACTTTTCCGTTGTTTGACATAACCTGCTGCTGCTTTCTCATCAAAACACAGGGAAACATTAATATCTCAACATGATCTCTCTGTGACGTGAACAACTGGCTTCACATACCTGGTGAATCGTACTTCACAGATAGTGCACATGTATGGTTTCTCTCCCGTATGCGTCCTCATGTGTCGTGGCAGTTTCCCGGCTCCTTGGATGACCTTGTTGCAGATCGGACACTGCTGTGACGCCTTTGGCTTCATCTTCCTCTCCTCCTCCAGCTGCCAGGGAGGGAAGATCGCCCCCAGGTGGGAAGCCGAGCTCAGGAAGCTCAGGTACGAGCGGAAATCGGCCTCGTCCTTAATCTGACCCAGAGCGTGACCCTCAGAGGGCACCGACCCGGCGTTCACCGTGCCGCCTAGGCCCGAGCTGACAAACTCCTTCAGGAAGTCGCCGTGGAGCAGACTGGGCGGGACTTCCTCTTTCATCTCCTCCTTTATGATCTCTCTCTTCACGGCTAGGTCGAGGGGCCTGGAGGCCTCGCGCTGGGCGGAGTTGGAGAATGCATGGGGGAGCCGGGTTGGCAGTGAAGCGCCTGCATGGGAGTGTTGATGGTGGCCGGGGTCCAGGAGATGCTGAGGGAATGCTGGGAACTCTGCAGCCCACATGGAGGGGTAGAAGCCGGGGAAGAGAGGGGAGAAGCTGCTCCTCCGATCCAGTGTTGACATGCGAGGATACATCCCTTCCTGGAGGAGGGACTCGATGGAGAAATCCTTCAGAGCCCGACTCTCCATACTCTCCTGCAACACAACGACGGCATCATCAACCAGAAACTTGGAAAGAGTAATTAAGTCCTTTTTTAAAAACTTGATGTCCAGTGAACTTACCTGTTTCCCCCTCATGTTGTCTGGAGACAGCGACTGTGACGACTCTCTGTGCACGTCAAACTGCTGCTGGTACGAGGAGGTGCTCGGAGGCTGCGACTCCTCCCCCCCCGGAGGCGTCTGCTCCCCTCGGCTCTCCGACGACTGCAGTGACCTCTCGCTGACGTTGTCCTCCTCTTCATCCTGCTCGTCCCTCCTCGACCCCATGTCCTCCTCTTCATCTTCTTCCTCCTCTTCCTCCTCCTCGTCCTCCTCCGCATCCTCCTCTTCCTCCTCCTCCTCCTCCATCCTCCCACCGCCGCCTTCTACACCCCCACTGTCCATGATCTCCAGGCAAACGTTGATGATGCACGGGATCTCTAGCATCTGAGCCGCGTTCAGGATCTCTTTAACGTTGGACGCCGTCACGGTCAGAGTGGAGGTGTAGGCAAACTCCAGGATGGCCGCGAGGGAGTCCGGGGCCACAAAGTCAATTTCATAAATGGCCGCCGTGTGATGGGGATCTCCACCATCAGTGGTGGCAACTGTAAAGAGCTTCTTGAAGTACTGGCTGCAGGCGGCCAGGACGGAGCGGTGGGTGCGGTACTCCTGGTCACCCACGATGAGGATGACATCGCAGAGCAGCCCTTCACGCCGCTGCTCATTGAGGCTGCAGAGGACGTCGCTGCTGTGATTGGGGAAGGGGATCCCAATCAGGTCCTCTTCTCTGTGATGAACCATCCTCCTCTCTTAGTCTTTGGTGATAATCTGGATGGGAGGCAGAGACATTGAAGCGTTTAATGACACACGAATAAGAAAGTCAAACTGAAAGAAACACGTCATTTTGTGGAACCAAAATCTATAGCTTGGTTTGTTCCTCTCGTTTTTGCATGAGATTGACCTCAGCATCTGTTTTTCTAAAAGATTAACTGCAGCAATGTTTCAGAAACCCACAAGGTTGTTTTACAATACAGAAGAGATTCAAAGAATTCTTCAGAGAATTGAAAACACTTCAAGGTCCGTCAGGATCAAAAAATGTGTATTCTGGCTCACAATACATTTTCATTATACATTTCCTGAGATGTGAATGTATTTCTTAATTTAAAAATAATAAAGGCTGAACATTCTGTACAACAAAATACGACAGAAAAAAGAAGTAAGAAATAGCTGTTTGTATGAAGAAAATATACTTTTTATTCCAGATGGAGGGAAGACTCTTTGCTTTTAACGCTGTGTTAACTTTTAAGATGTTGAACGATCACCAGGGACTTTCCATTCAGTAAAACAGATTCTTAATTCTGTGACTTAAATGCAAAATGCCGTGTGACAAACACACTTTGGGGGGATGTTAAACGGTGATTCATTCAAACATGCCCTTTTTGCATGTTCAAGCATATAATGAAACAGGTCACTCCCCCGTTTAATATGGAGTGACAACAATAATAAGCAGCAGACAAAGGATTTTTACCTTGCTGTATGCTGCATGGATTACCACGAGACTTAGTCGAAGTATGTGGAATGGGTCAGGGAAGAACTTGTTAGACTTTGGCAAGGATCTTGATCAGGGGGAGGATCCTGGATTTTGTTTTCCACTTTCTTTAACATTGCGACATAGGGCTTTTGCAACATTTTACTTGATTTCTGTGAGAATAATTCTTGGATCCTGATGAAAAAAAATCTGCCGTGTTTAGGAGACTGATATTTATGTGTATTTTGGTGCATAATCCAAAAAAGAATCCACATCTAGTGAGTTTAAATGTGGTTGTCCTTGGTGGAGTTATGTGCTCTACCGAGGGCGAGTCTAGTTTTAGAGAGGAACGGATCTAACACCAAGAGTGGCAGCCCTGCTTTATTGAAATATACTGTAAGCACGAATGTTTGTGTGCCATCTGTGCAGAAAAGACAACAAGGGGTAAATACAGCATGTCTCCTTTCAAGCAAACATCACATCGGGTAATATTTAATCTTGAATGTGTTATCAGGATGTCTTGCAGGAAAGTGTTGAGAGCTATAGGTAAACCCATCATCTTGATAAGGCCGTGTTTGACTTGTGTAAAGGACTGTTTTACTTCTGCACGACACAGCAAGAGATCCTGAGATAGTAACGTCCATCCCTCTTGTCTTCCTCTGGCAGATATGAGCACAAAGCAAGCCGATACCTTCACATCAGCTGCACAGAGAGTGATTGGGATGTGGTGAGAAACAAAGAAAGAGGTCAGATTCTAGATGCTGTATCCTGTCAGATTGCTTAGTGTGCAACCTGGCCTCACGTTGTTTGACTTGACAGCAGATATTGTACAAATCTGCACCGAGTTCTCTACAATCTCCATCCCACGGCTACTTGAGCTCCTACCTGTTGATTCACTCTGCTGTTGTTTACAGTCACAGTGTTAAAACTCCCTCTGGCACAGTGCTCATTCATTCACATCTATGAATAGAGCTTAAACTTAGCCGTCCACACTTGGTGGTCACTGGAGGCATGTGTAGATAAATACTTTGAAGCGGCCCCACTCACCACAGCTGCATTGTTGACTGGCTCTAAATGGTCCAGGGCTGAAGCCGCACACGTACACACTCACACACTCACACACACACACACACACACACACACAACCTAGTATATCACTGTCTTGTTTATAGTGCTGCAGCATGCCAAATTAGTAAAAAAAAGAGAATTCAGAAAATCCCTTAGTTCACCTGCAGGCATACAACTTGGGTACCAATCTTACATGTAGTTTATTCTTGTCGATCCTGTTGCTAGGCTACTGTTGCTATGTTCATGCCATTGATACAGTGTGGACATAATTAAAATGTCTATAGGGGGGGGGGGGGCGGTAAAGGATATAGGCCCGCAGACCTGTGCCACTTCATTTTGAGCGGAAAACTGGGACAAAAGAGCGACAAGAGAAAGTTGCAGTGGCCAAACTGATGAAATTATGTTTCTAAAATCTTAAAGAATGAATGAAAAGAAAAGGGATTATATCTCATCGTGCAGTGCAAATAAATCCTACAATGCATCATATTGAAACTCCTCCCTCTGTTTCCACTCCGAACACAGCAGTATCCCTTTTTCTATTACATCTCACACCACAGGTTACATCCCTCAAAGTATTAGCTTTGGTAAAAGGTGAGAGAATCTCCAGTGAAAGAGCAAAGGAGGGATCGCATGGCCCTGAAAGTTCCCTAACAGGTTGCACAAACACCAGCGGAGGGGCCCCTCCCAGTAACAGCCTGCCAAGGCAAACAATAGTGCAGAACTTGGAACAACACCGGGTGGATAAGAGGGAGAGGGAAAAAAAAGGAGTCTGACTGGGAGGGCTAGGCGAACTCGCTGTCATTCGCTCGCCCTCGATCCATCCCACCCACTCCACTGGAACTATGGGACACGTGCTGCTGTTGCTGTTTGTTCGCCTTGTGCCCCAGCGAGCACCACTCCCCTCCATTCCCACTGTTTGCCTGCCGCTGGCTCTTAGCGGCCAGCCCCTAATTACAATGTGGAGAGGATCTAAGGAGGATGTGCCACATAGACAGGGAGGGGAGGAGGGCACAGCTTTCCCACCACAAGGTCCTGGAGCGACATTTCATCAGCCAAACGGCCTTAACCCTTTATACGCACACACACACACATGCACACACACTCCACCCACCCACCCATCAGCAGCCAGGGTGGGGACGGCTTGTGAAAGGGCTCTGATAATTACTGTTTGGGTCATTTGGTTCTAGATCATATTACTTTTCTGGCAGGACACATGTTTTTCTTAGTACTAAATCTGACTCAATAAAAAGTTGTCAGTCCAAATCAACCTGCTGTTGTACAGTGATAGAGTTTCACACAGTTTGATGAATTAATAAAGGATAAAAGTCTCATTTTATTCCAACAATCAGCTGCAGCCACTATTTCTGTTTATCTCGCAAGCATCGCTGAATTCATCGGGAATTTCAGTTTGGTGTGTGACACTAGCTGAGAACTTAATTATTAAGTTGACATAATGACATAATGGACAGTGCTGCTTCTTCTTTCCGGGCCGCCTGTACCGGCCACGTCTCCTCTCACGCCTCACTTAGTCACCAACACTTTCAACTCAGCACTCCCACCCCAAGTCATGTGTCACCTCCATTCACTGTCGTCTTTCTCCAGAGAACTTCATCTGCTTTCTGGGCTCTGATCACCACCTCCACTGCCGCTGCCGCCACCTCCACCTCCTCCTAATCATTGTCCTCTTCCTTTTCCTCTTCCTCCTCCTCATTCTCCTCCTCCTCCTCCTCCTCTCGCTACCCCTGTTGCAGCTGTATCATCATTATGCCCAGAGCGGAGTGACTAACTTGTCCCCAGCCCTGACCGCTCAGGCCACAAATCAGCAGCTAATGTCCATCTCAACCCTTGTCACGGACAGACACTCATTTGGCCTCTAAGCTACGACACCCAAAGCCTAGTTTATCCCTGTCAGGCCATTGCATCCACCTGACCCACATGCTAAATCACCGGCAGCCAAAGTTTACCCCTGTCAGCGACTGCCCTTAGCCAACACCTGCTAAACAACTGTCACAGATGGACAATTGCGAGGCCAATAATTTACAGCATTGACAGACAAAATGAGGAGAGGACATTCATTTGACCTACTGTGTGAGGTAGTCCATTATCACCAGTAACACACGGGTGCACCTGTTTAGCGAGTGTCTAGAGCCTATAGGAAACATACTGGGAAGTTTTAAAATTATTATTTTAATTGCTGTCACTTACAGCTGGAGTGCAGTGTATAATGCCAGCTACACAATGTCATGGCTTGTGTATTTATCTTTATAATAATGATGAAATGTCAGGATGGAATTTTAGCATTAAACTGCACAATTTGCGCCTAAAGTTGAATTTCACCAGAAACTTTTTTAAGTGAGTCCACTGCACATTTATGTCACTTTTACACTTTTACAGAATAAATGGGGATTTAAAAATGTTTTGCTACTGCACATTTGATTAATTCATACTTATCATTATTTTTTAAATATATTATATTTGGGCTTGAACTAAAACGTATGAATATTTTCATACAAAATCAGCCGGGGAGATAAACATATTTAATCTCACTCTAAACATATTGTCAAAATATTCCTACAAATTCACTAGTATATTTCCTTATTCCCTGCAATTATTTTACCAAAACTTCAAGTGTATTTTGTGCCTTTTAATTGATTCATTTATTACAAGTTTGATAGAATGAAATAATTTGAAGTAAGCATCTGAGATCTGGAGGCCGCTTTGCCTCACTCTGCTCCTCAAAGAACTTCTGTCCATTAAGAATCACCTCTGGAGCCTTAAGGGGAGCCCACAGCTACACACCATTATCTCTCTCACCCCAAAGTAAACACAAGTTTATCGTTGGCTGCATAATATCGCTGGACTGATGAGGAACATCACTTATATTATTAAAGTTTACGTTTGGTTAAAAAATATTATCTCCTTTCGCTTTATTTTTGGACACTCGGAAAACCATCTTCAAGCTGAATGCATAAAATCCTACAAAAAATAAAATGGGCTAAAGAAGAAAAGTTTCATCAAACAGTGGCAAGTGTCGGTTAAACGCTGACTAAAGCTAATGAGACAATCAGGGGTCTGTGATCTGTATTAAATTATTTGACATTATTTGTCAATATCTGATACGGCGCTTAAATATTTATATACAAAGGAATCCCCTATATTTTATTTCCCACAGACACAGTTATTAATAAATAATCTGTGCATCATTTCATGAAAGAATGCAGCGAGTACAAAGAAACGTTGACACCTGAATGACAAACAGCAGCTTGTAAACAGTCCTGATGGGATTACCGGTCACTGCATTTTGTAACTAGATGAGCTAAGAGGTCTGCGAGCTCCACTTGGCTGTAAACAATAATTTGCAGCTCAGCCTTTTTAAAAATCCACAACATGTTTTTTTATTTTTGGCCACACTCACCAAACACCTCCCAACTTAATGAATTACCTGAGTGTTTATGTTGGATTCAAAGGGACAACGTCGTATATGGATGTGTAATATCTAAAAAGTGACATGTGTAATTACTGCCTGCGACGAAACACATAGTTAAGTCTACAAAAATGCTCAACACTTCAAAGACATGTTGTGATGCTGTAAACACTCAATGCCATTTCCAGACTTTTTATGGCACAATATTTACACTATGGCCAAAATGATTACACGCGTCATTAAGTGACTTTATTGTCCTGTTTGCACCTTGTCAGGCCTTTATGATCTGGAGCAGGAGGCTACAACATAATAGGTGTGATGCACATGTGTACACTGAAGGAGAACACACGAGTGGAAGCGTGTTCACACAAACACACATACACTGTAACAATGGGACTGTTATAGACACACACACACATATGCACAGACTTGCTCCAAAAGTCTGGCATCCACATACATTCACATGTCTTATTGTTTCCCAGCATCCCACAGCTCCCAGCAGCCTTCACCTACCGTACCTTCACTTTCTCGATTTCCCTCTCGTGCCTTTTTTTGTTTTATTTCCAGGCTCCGCGGCTCCTCGCTTGACCTCTCAGCATTGCCCTCTTTAATTGAAACACAGCTGTCTCTCTCTCTCCCAATCTCTCTCTTCTTGCCAAACTGTCAGTCAGTCAGTCAGTCCATTCACAAGCTCCTCACACCGGCCACGGTTGCCCATTCATAAGAATAATACATAAAAGAAAAAGAAAAAAATATAAAAACACCCAGGGAGGAATATCCAGAGGAGAGCGGCAGGAGCAGCGCGGCGGAGGAGAAGCGGAGAGTGTGGTTCTTGGGTCTGTCTGTGAAGCAGCGTGGCTGCTGTGTGGAGTTTCGAGTCAGCCTGTGTGTTGTGTGTGGCTCGTGTAGGACGAGCAAGGGAGTGAGAGGCAGGGAGGAAGGGAGGGAGGGCAGCAGCACTGCGCTGTGGAGATGTCGCACCACTAGTTTTTATAGCAGGGTGGGTAGCTGGAAGATAATAATACCCCATCCTCCTCCACAACACAAGTTTAAGCGCACTGTGTAATAAGCCCATGGCGCAGACACCCTCTGATTTAGGTCAGACAAAATGAATTTTTAGTTGTGTTAGAGTGGATATTGGTATAAAGGGACCGGGGCAAAGGAACTCGAAGGGGTTGTTTGGGGAGACTGAGGGAGGGTAAAAAAGGAAAGGGAGAAAAAAGCAAGCGAGAGAAAAGTTGGAAAAACTATTTTGTGCCCCTCTGTTGGTTAGACTCAAGCTGAGCTGAGGAGATGTACAGAGGCAGGAGCACAACAGCAGCTGGGAGGCATGTTAGTTTGAGTTTTATACCTTTTTCAGATGGAGTCATGATATTTTCTTAAATACTCTTGCATCATATATAAATACTTAGAAAACTAACAATAGACCAATTCTCTGGACCTGATTCAGGCTCTCAGACAGGCGACAAAAGGTGCACGGCCCCTGCTAATGCTTCCTCACAACACACAACTGAAAACACCCACCAACTTGAGAGGAAGTATTATTTTAAAGTCAACACCAACTGAGGTCTGAAATACCACGAGTGATTAATGTGCAGACTTGTTTTCATTTTTAGTTGAAACGCACCCAGGTTTAAAAAACCAAGAGAAGAGCAGAGAGGCCAATGTCAGATTCCTGGTTTGAGTCAGAAAGGCTTCAAAAAACAGGGTAACGGTCGGCAAGCACACGCCGCCACCTCAGTCTGTGGAGAGGAGGAGGAAGTCCATGCAGAAAAGTGCAAAAATAAGACCAGCTGCTGAAAAATGTACTGAGGTGAAACCAGGTTCAGGAGGAGTTCTGGGTTGTGGCGAGCAGAGAAACAATTTTTGCAGATGTGCATCGAGACAACACTCAATGGCAGCAGGAATGGCCTTCAAATCTGCTTCCTGTTTTGTGTCAAAACGTGTGTGTGTGTGTGTGTGTGTGTTCATGACAAGGTGAGAAACCGAAAAAAGAGAAAACTGAAAAGAAAGAAGGATAAAAAAAGAGGTTTATGTTTTGTATGAGTACGCATATTCACAGGATCTGAAAGACCCACTGGGCTTTCCTGTATGACATCATCAAACCACGCCTTTTGTTGTACTTGGAGCAGGAAAATCTTAACATGTTCTTTATTTAAATAATTCATGTTTTCATATCTGACCTTTTTTGTGATCATAAAATCAAATGTTAGAATTACAATTAAGAAAATTCTTCGAAACCAATATCCCAAGAAATAACAGAGTGGGGTTTTACCTTATTAAGTTCAGCGGTAGAGTTTTTGAGTAACACAATGTTTTTTAAATCAGAGCGGCAGTTGGATTTCATGGGTAGTTGGGTGTCAAACCAGTGTTTCAACAGGGACCACTGTTTATTAACATTAAAATCCAAAGAGGGATCTCACAGACAATATATCAAAAGTTGTGGCGGCTAAGGTAAAAACTAAGTTGAACAATCCAAACTAAGCAGTCCTCCATTCATAAAGGTAGAATATGCACTGAGCCATTGTTTTCTTTGTGGTTTCTGGACCTTCAAATCTACAAAAAAATTCCTAACCATCCATAAAACACGAGCGACAGTCCTACTGTGAAAGCAGTCGAATTATGTCGAGTTAACCTCCGCAAACAAGTCGACATCAGAGTGCTACATCAGACTGCTATGCCCACTTCCCCCTGGGGGAAAACACGGACCAAAGCAAACCGCAGCCCATGCCCTGGTGGTTTACACTGTTTTGTACAGGGTGAGAGCTGAGGCCAGCTCACATTGGCATCAAGTATATATAAACAGGGTTAGCCACTAACTGCTCACAGGCCGGCCAGACAGCCAGAAAAACAACAGTTGCCATCCTATAAGCTGGGCTATCGTTTCTTAACCCGTCACGGCCGTCACAGCAGCACATTGCCCGTGCTACCTGAGAGGACCACTTCAACTTGGAAACTAAAGCTGCTTTCAGACACGCGACCAGATATTTTACTGAAATTGTCCAGAGGGGCTGTATATGTGTGAACGAACATTTTTGGTTGGTCAGCTGCGTCGGACATTTTCTGGAACTTTTCCCAGCAGCCCCATTGTGAAATTTCTGAGTGAGCCCATGTGAAAAAACAGCAGCAAAATGTCCTGGAAAATTCCCAGTGAGTGAGTGGACGTAAAATCTTCCCACTCCTGCTGTGTTCCTATATGTGAAAGGCAAATTCCGGAAATGGTCCACACCAAATTTTCTAAACATTTTCCAGAGTTCATGTCTGAAATCGGCTTATGTAAAACTACAGGCTGTTGTACTGTCAGATTTTTTTATTTAATCACAGTGTAGCATGACTGAAAGGCAAATTTATATTGAGATAATACTTAACATATTTCTTATATCATAACACAAGCATTCAAATTCCATTTTCATCTTACTGTCACATGCATCCTTCTCGAGCATTTGGCTACACCGAGATGTGGTTAGTCCTGTCGCTGAGCCGAGTGCTAACACTCCCAGGACTCAAGGATTCTAGGGGCTGAGTCAGCGTCATGTGTTTAGTCTGTTCAGTCTGTCTGTCTGTCTGTCTGGCATCTCAACGTACCTGTTTACCGTCACCTGCTGCGCCCAGCAAGATACACACACCAAGACACCAGATTGGCACTTTGGAGTGGGGGTGGGGTGTGAAGCATCATTACATAAAGTTGATATCACAGAGACTTTGATGCTGCACTGAACTTGGCTTAGTGAACAGTATCACAAACACACTGAGGGAACTTGAAGCAGAACAGATACACTGAACCTGACAGGGTCGTCCTTGTTGTGAATTCAGTTATTTGAACCTTTTAGCTGTGAATTCTGAATGCTTAATAAGATAGAAAACCCTTTATTAACACGTTTTTCTCCCATTTCTGCAGCTCCATTGTGTGATCCAACACTGCTCGACTGTCACACACGCCAACCACACATCCTCTGTTTGAATACACCACTTTTACACACACACACACACACACGTTCCATTCTCTGCACAGTGTTACCACTTCCAAAACATCAGAACTCTCCATTCACTTATCTACGGACCTGCAGCGTTAAATCAGTTGGAAAATTACGTGGTTCTTGTTAGTTGCACATTCCCCCGTAAAATATAGGTGGTAGGCGAGTGTGCAGTCATTTCATCAGCCTTCACTCAACAAGCAATATGTCCCAAATGCTGTTTGCAGCACCAGATCTTAAAAATAGTTTGTGCCAGAACGTAGGTTTACACTGGTGCAACAAACACAAAGTGGGGCAGCGTTCAGCCACAGGTAACGTTACTGTTGAAAATAACTACTTTGTAATAAGTGTTGTTCAATCATGTAAGAATGCAAACAAGTTTATAGTCGTTCCAAAGTGGCCAAACTCGAATGCGGTTTGAAAAAGGTGGCGTCATAAAGAGGAAGCAGTGATAATTGTGATAATTGTTGAATAATAACTGAGACGGTACTCCACAGAAAATCAACAGCCTTTTTAATATTTCGACAGCAAGTGACCCAATTTAGCATCTGCGTATGTTTAACTGACATTGTTATGTAGTTGTTTTAAAGCATGCTTGTTTTAAAGGGCCCCCTATTTTAAGTGTTAAACTACATGTGTCTGTAATCGAGCTTGGTCGGGTTCCAAACTAAAACAGAATTCATGTTGGGTTCAGGTCGGGCTTGATTAGTGAAAGAAAATTGAGACCCGAGCCGCTCTCTATTGGCCTCTATTTTGGCCTTCTCTGATTGGTTGGTAGAATCAAACTTCAGAGGAGAATGTTTTTGCTCTACTACCAGGCTGCGTATTGATTTGGGTTATTTGACAACACCTCCTCACATTAAGATATTCTTCTTTCATTTCAAATCAAATACTGGAAAAAATGTACATAGAATCATATAGCTTTAAATTCCAGGTTGCAGCAAAAAGCAAAGACAAGATACAGGCAAATCCAATCAGCCTGACTTGTGCCCTTTACCCTGGTACCTCGGAGGCCAGGTGTGGGGAAAGGCAGGAAAGGGAGGCAGTCATCCCCCACAGCGTCCAAAGATAGTGCATCACATCGCAGCAGCCTCCCCGGTCTACACCCCCCTACCTCCAGAAGGTCAAGGCGTGAGACACATGCACAGATGCAATGCTGCTTTAAACACAAAGGGAGGCAGGCCTGTGTGAAAACCACACTGTACCTGTGCCTTGCTCAATCACAGACACACACCCATCTGTCGGTGCACTGAGGTCATTAGAGCTCACCTTGGAACATGCCATTTGGGTGAGTGAGGTGGGGGGCATTCACTCACTCTAACTTTCTCCTGTTTGGTCTTCTTCTCCGACATCCTCCTAATCGCTATTGGATTCTTTGCCAAAAGGGAGGCTAAGTACACAAGCTGCATATTTAGAACTGGGAGTGCTGGGAGAGACAGTTACAGTGTTTCACAGGTGGCCATAATGCTTTGTGTAAAGTGTGTGTGTGTGTGTGTGTGTGTGTGAAGACAACTTGTATGTCTGTGGTGATGTTTACTGAAGACAAATATCATTACTCTTCATGTCTGCGTTGCTGGCATGCACTTTTGTTTTCATGTCCTTGATAGAATGTGGAAATTTATTCTGTACCAGAAAATGCAACAAAGTGAACAAGGAGTCGACCCCCCGACCTCCACCGCCATGTTTGTACTTCTGAATGCATTCTGCTACTGTGTTGTGCTCATTTGATTCGCTTTGTGTGAATATTTGTGTGTGTGTGTGTGTGTGTGTGTCTGTTGGCAGGGTCGCGGGGTGAATGAGGACAACGCCGTATGGTGATAACGAGGAGGAGGCCAGCCTTGGTGGGACAGCCTCTGTCTGCCCTCAGGTAGTGTGTGTGTGTATGCATGTTTGTGTGTGTGTGTGTCAGCAGGAGAGCCCTCGGGCACTCTGGAACCTCCTAATTAAAACCAGTCAGGCTGCAGGGCAAGGGAGACAGATGCCTGTCATGGCACACGTAACACACACACACGTACACACGTGTGCACAAGGTGGCGGACCGCATTGAACCACATGTACACTCACACATGCACCAGTGTGATGCGTAGGTCAGCTATTTTTGGACAATCACTTCCCACCCACTCAGGTATCACACAGGTAAGTAATCTGTACGTGACCCAGATGACAAACACAAAGCGGTGAAATCAACACACTCTCTACGACTCGTGGTTGCTTATATATTAAGACAAATAAAATGTTAACATATATGAATGTTAAAATTGTTACCTGACCTGTTTATATGAAACTTGAATGATGGAATCCATCACTTATTTTTAAAAGGCTAAAACAAATGTGGCCATTTTGTTCAAAATCCATAAGTGAACTCTCATTAGTTTTATTTGCACCTGGAAATCTGCTGGATCGTGTCCAACACACAGCGAGCGTGCCTCACACTCTCCCTCACATGCAGTCGTGACCCATTCCTGCTTCCAGATTGACACATCTCTCTTTCCCCCCAGCACAGAATGAGACATAATTGTGCTGAATATCTGTAGCCTGCAGACTCTGTCACATTTCTTCTCTCTCTCCGTTCCCCCATGTACGGCCCAGAGCTGCAGGCAACCACATATAGTACTTAGCAGGCTAACTGCTGTTTGTCTGGGGTGGGTGGGTGGATCAAGGCATGCTTCTCTCCTTTCTCTCCCAGTGATTAGATAGCATAAGCAGGCCAGCTAGCCTAACCCACACACTCATGTCTCTAAAACTGCCATCCAGCCCTGCGTTTTCTCTCACTGCCTCTCACACACAGGTGGGTGGACCCACTTATTCAACCCAGATCTTTCTTTTAGACATTATGAAATCGTGCTCTTTTTTTTTCTCCCTTTCTTCTTTTTTTTTTTTCATCTAACTCTCCGATGCTGACTGACATTCGACTCTCTATGATCCCCGCAACGTCTCTGCAGCTCGGTTCTATAGAACAAGAGATTACATTTTCAAATTTACTGGATGATATCCCCCCCCCCCCCTTTGTCAAGCTGGCAGGCATGTCTCTTTGCACTTGTCACTGTATAGGCTGAGGCGAGGTGGGTTGCCAGTGGTTACGGGGGCCTATTTTCTATTATCGAGGTAACATTCAGGAAACACCCACAATTTGTTTGTAAAATGCTTCATTGCACAACCGCATTACAAATTGTGGCTGCCACTGACATTTCAAATGTTGAAGTGTGTGACAAAAAATATTTCTCTGGTTATTGCCACTCTACTGGGAACCGTGCAAACACACAAAGCCACATGTATTTTCAGTATCATAAGCAATTTATAAAATAAGTTAAATCAAGTTTAAAATGAAGCCATAACTAAAAACGAATGTTATTTACTGATGCATATAACACAATTTATGTATTTATCCGGTGCAAATGAAGAAAATAAATTTCTAATATTACAGGATGTTTGCTGTAGTTTCTCATAATTGTGAGCAAAAGTGGCTGAATGTGCTTCGAGGTGCAGGGTTAATCTATTTGAATGTTATCAGGCAGAAACTTAAAAGTGATATAAAAAAAAAGAAGAAAGCAACATGTACGGAAGGATTAAGAATGGTGGGAACGGATAATTGGTGCGATCGACCTGCGGCAGCGCGGGTGCCTGCCTCCCCGGCTGCTTGGTCGTTCGAGCCAGGTGCCGCGTTTCGTGAGGAGCACAAAAGTACACAAATCCCACAGAAGGAGCTTTTTTGGCAGGGCTCGGGCCTCCCACCCACGGCAGCCTCTTCAAGCCTCCTCCCATCCTCTATTCATCTGTGAGGGGCGGCTTACTCACCCAGGCCGACTCCACACAACAAAATCTGGACCTCCATCCTACGGAGGGGGGCGGACGTGCACGCACGCACTCGCAAACGGCTACTCAGCCATGATAGACATATACAACCACAAGCGCATTCATTTGAGCATGAGGGGTTGTTTTGAGGGTGCACACGTAATTAGCCATGCAGTTGACACGTTGTCACACAGGTTTGATTAGGTTTGAGCGTGGTTTGGAAACACTGATTCCACAGCTGTGATAAACTGGGTCACAGGAGGTTAAAGTCAGATTGCGTATCCCTCATGTAAAGGCTGTCACATGGACATGCCCACACGCTGTCAGTTGGGAAGAAGGCGTGTGGACTCATTCGCTCGGTCAGTCTCATCTTGAAAACATCATTCCTGCAATAATGAGGCCACACCCTTACTCACTTGACAGATTCAAGCCTCTCGCTCCTTCCGTCAAGTGCGTTCACGCTCTCCCATACGTCCACGCACTCACTAAACACACAATGCCGGCTTATCATATATAGTATACTATGGGTGAGAGAGTTCGAACATGAAGAGATCTGCCTCGGGTAATGTTTGTTAAGCAAACTGACGTAAAAGAGGCCCGGTAACAAAAGGCCTGAGTGGATCAGGTTAAATTCAGATAATCCTGGAGACAGAGAGACTCAGAAAGACAGCTTCTTTCTCAGCTCTCTCTCTCTCTCTCTCTCTCTCTCTCTCTCTCTCTCTCTCTCTCTCTCTCTCTCTCTCTCTATCTCTCTCTCTCTAGAGTAGGTGTGGTGTCTACTTGACTTTTTATCCCCATGTAACCCCGCTGTGACAGGAAGAGAGCTCTGTAGGCCCTGCTTTTTTTTTTCAAGTGATAAAGGCCGATAACAGATTCAGACTAGGATACAAGTGTTATTGCAACAGAGTTTAGGCTCACTGAAAAAAATGGAGATTCAGAGTACAAAGTAGTAATTTTATGAGAAAAAAGTTGTGAGAAAAAGTCTTAGTTTTTGGCAAGGTGACATGTTAAAGGGGGAAATCAGAATATCTGCTTATCTCCTGTGTTGAAATGAGGGATGTGGACCATTTTGTTTAGTTATACTTTAGTGTAAGTTTCACAAAATACTAGATATTGTGGCTCATCAAAATTATCATAAGTATCGGGACTTGAAAAGAGCTAACCACGCTACTTTGGTTGTGATCGCCGGTGAGGTTGCTGTTGGTTACATCTGCATGAAATTCAAATGCAATAGTTTTTCAAAGAGTTTGATTGTTTCAATATTTGGGATCCAGAAGGAGTGAAACTGTGGCAGCCGCTGGTTTTCCTCTCTGCTAATGTCCCCAAAAATGTTTTCTCTGTATTCTCGCAATATTAAAGCTTTGTTCTCACCATGCTCGAAAACCTCATGAAAGTTATTACATATTCTGTACATGCTGCTTGAAAGCATTTTAAGACAAAAGTTTTCATTTTGAGTTTCTTGCTATTGTCTCACACCCATACATTGTATTATTTATTATTTAAAGTACACTTTGAGGAGGCTATGTTTTCTTTTCTTTTATCCATCATGTGTCTGATAACAGAGACAAAGTTTTTGCCTGGATACAATTTTTTATATTTTTATTATTTTCATTTACTCAAAGTCATATAGTTGATTTAAAAATATGGGGGGGCTTGTATCAGCATTTTATAGTTTATGACCCTCTAATAATATTCTTAAAGTTTGACATTACTGTGTGTGTGTGTGTGTGTGTGTGTGTGTGTGTGTGTGTGTGTGTGTGTGTGTGTGTGTGTGTGTGTGTGTGTGTGTGTGTGTGTGCATAGACAGGAAGAATGAAAACATTCTGAATGTCACACTTCTGCCCCCACATCTGTTGCACAGAGAAACTAAATCCGTGGTTACTTTCAAAGTTAATTGTTAGTGTGCAAGATCGCTAACTGATTAAACAGAATCCTGGAGGACAGATGTCATCCCATGTGTCTTATTAGCACCATGTTATTTACAGAGCTGACATGCTCTCAGACTCTAATAGATTTAATCTTATACCCCCTGGGGTGGCTTCTTGTCGGCAGATAGTTGAGACTAATGAGGAAAAACATCATATAGAATATATAAATCATGCACGATGATTCCTATGCTGGTGCCACAGTAACAAGCAAGATTAAAATTGATGTGATACTTTCAGTCTGTTCCAGCCTTGTCATGCTTTCACTTGCTTCCTCTTAAGTCTCGGATTCTACAGAGTGAGAAGGACGAGGATTCCGCCGCATGCACATCTGCAGCAAGATGGGCACAGGAAGGTTTCCGGAGGGCACTGGACATCCCTTTATGAAGAGTTTGATATATGGACCCAACACAGAAACCCTGATTCTACAAGAAGTCAGCCACCCTCAAGTCTGATTCAGGAGCTCACTGGGTCGCAGACTAACTCTTGCACGCTTTGAAATTTTGCCACAACACACAGAAAATATGAACCTCTCATTATGACTTTTTTAGGATATGGGAAATAGTCGCACAACGAAGAAAAAACAGAACAGAAATGACAGAGGAAGAAAAGGCTGTGAGATTTTACTGACCTTTAAAGAAGTTTTGAGTTGAGTTGCTCTCACGCCCTCAGTCCCTGTCAGGGAAGTCAAACGCTGTCTCGGCACGGGGCAGACATGTGAAAGTGAGAGCAGGCGAGATAGAGTCAAATTTGCTCTGAAGGTGTGTCAGTGATTTGGGGGAGTGAAAAGGTACCGTTCCATGAAGCGGTTATCTAAGAAGCACAACAAAACAAAAACTGCTACACCCACCAGCCTCAGCCAACACCCCTCCCTCCCTCTAAACCAAAAGTATTTGGCAGCGTTCCCTACAAGTCCACCTGTGCTTAGGGGAGGGGAGTGACACACACACACACACACACACACACACACACACACACATACACACACACACTCATGGGCCAAGCCTAAAAAACAGCGTGCAAGCTAGGACTGGGTTGTGGTTGGGTAGGGACTTAGCTTTAGGTGCCGAGGGCTGGAGGGCAGAGGGGATGGAGGCCTGGAGGTGTGGAGGCAAAGACAAGTTGGTGCAAAACGAGGGGCAAGGGGTGCAAAGCTGCAGCACTGAGTTTGATGTGCAGCCGGACGACTGGGCTGAGATTTCAAACAGAGAAAAGTGTGCAAGGAAACACGCAGGGTTGATCCAGTGGGTGGGTGTTTGCCTGTGCCAAACAGGAGCTAGAGGGGTTCATATCAGGTGTCGAACAAAAGACATATCAGGGGAGAAATGAAAGGATTGAAGAAAGGTGGTGTGATAGAGACCCGGTGACAGTATCTGAGTGTATCTGGGCGTGTGCTCCAGTGTACCAGCCTGTACCTGGCAAGACGCAAGAACCATTGTAGTGCTCTGAAGGCAATAATGCAGGGGCAATATAATAGGAAGGTGTAATGAGTGATCTGAATGCTGCTGGAGGGGTCATATTGGGTGATACAGGATCAGTATTGTTGGCTAAAAGGATTAATAAATGAGCTCCAGAGAAAAGTGGGACATTTAGACCAATATTTCTATATTGGTATATTCTCATGACATTTTATCAGAATATTAAAATATCATGTGAAAGCAGTGTGACAACATAATGGGGGTGAAACTGACAGACAATTGTCTCTTGAACCTGGACCTCCCCTCAGCTTCACAGAGCTTGATAGCGAGTGTCCCTGTTTGACCTGCAGTGTTACTGTTTTGAGTCACCGTGTGGCTTTTAATTCGCTCTATCACTCAACTGAAGACATAGTTGTAGCTAGAGAACGTAATGGAACTTTTAGCAGCAGCTAGATATTTTCTTCATATACTGGTGGAGACCAAAAACAGAGCTAACAGAGTGAATGTTGGACTTCCTGATACCAGGTAGCCAGAGATGCAACATATGATGTTGCTCAGTTTCCGCTGGATGTCTATAGAAGTGACTGTTCACTCACAGTGTTACATTATCAACCTAAAAGGTGATGACACATCACATGTATGGCTGTTTGTAACAATGAACGTCATGACAGCTCCTGAAAAGAGAAGCGAAATCTTCTGGATTGCCCCCTGGTGGATGGCTGCAGTACAGGTCATAACCCCTGCCTCCTCCATGTTAGTAAATGGGACATTGGTGAAACAAATAAAGTATACTAAAGTCTGTGTCCTGTAAACTTTAGGTTTTCTGTCATTTAAGGTTAGTGTTTTTCCTGATAAGCTTGGTTTAATTATGTATTTGATGCTATAAAACCAGGATGTTACATCATGGTTGACTTCACATAGCCCTCAATTCTGCAGTTCCACACTATGATAAATGTTGTACAGACAGCAGCAACCGTAACTGAGATATTTTGTCTTCTATTTTTTGCAGTATTGTGTTAACAACTTGTTTCCACTGCCCCAAAGTGGTAAAAAAAAAATTAACATTAACATAGATGGTACGTGATGAGTTTTCACAATCAACCTGTGCTTCATTTGAACCACTGCTTTCATAAATCTGAGCTGAACGTAGGAGAACATCCACACAAACATGGGGAGAAGATGAATATTCCATCAAGAAGCAGAAGCAAAATCTTTTTACTGTGAGGTGCAAATGGAGGTAAGGACATCACGTGTGCCCTAACCTTAATGGGGGGTGTTTTGTACGTGAACCTGCAGGGTCCAGGGTGCAAAACGAACCCCCTTTGAATACAATGATGAAGAAGGCTTCTGGTACATGAAGCAGCAACTCTTAGTTACACCCACATGCTGCTGTTGCTTTCATCCTGCCACCTGTGGAGTGGGTGTCACCATCCTATCCACCAAATCTGTCAGATAGACCGGTTTCTGCTCACGGGCCATGTTTCGGGTGATTGAATCTGTTTTATGAATAGCTTTTTTGTTGTGTTGATTTGTTTTTTTTCCGCTGCCGGCTCTTCTCTCCCCACACAGTGAAAGTTCTTTGCTTTGAGACAAGATCATGTTAAGAGTAAATGATATGCTTATACATTAAAAGTAGAAGAAGATAATAAGGGAGTACTGTAAGTGAAGAAAAGTCTTCTTAGTTAAAAATAAGAATACAATTATTTCTCTAAATATGCTGTAATGGTCAGTTCCTCTGGCTTCCAATCAAAGTTTTCAACTCGAACGGCAATTGGTGGAGCATATACCTCCGCCAAGTCTCAACAGTCCCCTTAGATTCAATCAAGCTGCACCAAATTGCACACCCTCATAGATATCCCTCCCCCACAACATCTTCAAGCTCCGTGAATTATTCCCTTGGAAGGCAGTGAAAGTGTTGAAAAAAACGGCCCATTTTGAAATGTTAAAGACAGTGAAACAATATCTGTTGCGTAATCTTGCTCAAACAAACATAAAAATCAACAAACAAATGGACAGACACATGGTGAAAACATTCTCCTTGGTGTGGATGCAAGAAACCTGTGTAGTGATCAGGTGGAGGCCGTAAATATGGTGCTTAAAATATCTTATAACAAATCTAATATAATTTTTGGGATGATGAAAACAATGTCATCTCTCTCTCTCTTTCTCTCTCTCTCTCTCTCTCTCTCTTTTAAGTGTATGCAATTTCATAATGATGTAATTTAGCATATGATGACAAAAGATGGTTAATCTTAATAAACTCTAGATTGTGTATCTAATCTTCTTACAAAATTGAATCTATTATACAATGTTAATTTCTAACTTGATGGTGGCGTCATGATGACATCACTCTTACCAAATGATCATAAAATATTTTTCAATTTATACAAGTATCATTCTCACCAAGTTTGGTGAAAATTCATACATACATTTGGTCCACTTAGGGCACAGTGTAATTGGGGCGAATTACAAGAAAATATTAAAAAAAACATATCTTTGCTTTTTCATCTATACAACTTTCTGTAAAGCCACATCTTTTATTAGCATCTTGATTAAGTCGATGCCAATTTGATCGATACACAAATGCAGAAGACAACAAATTGGCAGAGACATGCTGAGCACCACTACCATAACACATCAGTGATTCCAACTTGTTTAATGATCTTATACATCCTATTAAATGAAAATGCTCTTTGTATGATTCTTTATTTCTTGGTTCCATCTGTTCGATGTCAAATGCACTGTATGTCCGCTGTTCTCTTTAAAAAACTGGTCCATCAAGCTATAGAACTCGAGGCAGTATCATGGGTCTATGGGTCAGAGGTGTGTAGGTGTGTGTGGGAGGTGTCAGTTTGTAACAACACCACCAACATTATCACCAGCTCTTTTTGCTTTAAATCGTTCAAACGTATGTGGCCTGATTCCCGAGATGCATCCACCCTTTTTCCCCCGTTCCACCTACTCCTCTGTAAGTTCAATTGGTACCATCCATGTCCAGATTTGTTGGCTTCATCCTGAGCTCTGGAAATCTTCTCCAACTGAGTCGGTGAAGAAACGTGTGAAAAGTCCGATAAACAACTGTTTATAGGTGTGTCCAGGTGCAACTACAAGGTTGCGTCGCTTGTAATGTTGCTGCCTCAAAGAATTGTGGGGCGGCATTTCCTCCTTTACTTTCATAAAAGGATGGTCCGATGTTTCCTATGCTTAAATAGATAAGTTAGGAAACATTGATGCTCCTTTCCTCATTCTTTGGCAAATTCGAACAGCTCCTACTTTGGCGTTCACTGCCAACATCTTAAAGGGGCCAGGCTTGGCTCGTAACAAATATCTTTTAACTCGCTTTGTGATACTGTATTATGTTATCCAATAAGTGTGAAATGATATGCTTGTATCATCAAGTAGGCACTAAGTCATCTTTACAAGTCATATTTATGTACACTCCCTACCCTGAACAGTGGATATCACACTTGATATTTTAGCCTGGACTACAATGGTGGACAATCCGACTGACCAACAGTGTCATCTGTTGATTCTTGCTGCCGTTTGGATTAAAGTAAAAACACTACCTCAGTTGGGTGTTTCTTCAAAAATTACTCACAGAGAATTGAATGCTGACAGCCAATGTCCATGCAATCCATCAAAATTCAAACAAACTTGTATTGTTTTCAGTTGTGAAAAGCTAAAAACAAGTTTATTGAGTTGTTAGAAATGTGTCCTGCATGGTAAAGCCTTCCTGAATTCATGCCTCATCCATCACGAGTATTGTTTGGGTATTTACACCATCGTGATAGAGGAGGAGGAGATGAACATTTGGTCCACAGCAACGATATTTGTAATGTTGAACATGTGTGAGACCAGTGTAAACAGAAACAGCTTTCCTGCGGTCTGTCAGCTCAGTGTCAGTGCTCTAATGTACTGACCTCAGACCAGCAGTCTAAAGCAGTCTGAGCTGTGCTATGTTAGCATGAGCTGAGCTGTTTGAAACTGATACTCTGACAGAACAAACGTTTGTATAAGTGAGGCCAGGGAAGTTTTTACTCATCAAAATTTGCTGTGGTGCAAACTATAGGCTGAAATAGTAGTTTACTTACAGCACAGAGCAGTTGTATGGAGGCCCTCTGCAGAAAGGGGCCCTATGCACCGTGTTAAAGCATTAAGGATGAGTTGTGGCTGGCTCATACTGGTAAGTGTGGTAAATTGTGGTATTTTTGGTTGCAGACATAAGCTACTCTAGTTGGCCTTTGATTGAGGTTCCCACAGCACAATGGAAGCTGAGAGGGCACTCGGAGAGAGCTTACCCCGGCCAAGGCTAACCTGGTCTTGGGTCATGTCCCACTTCTACTCCGAATTTCATGGAAAATGGTTTTGTAGCGTTTGAGTAATCCTGCTGACAGACAAACTAACAGTAAACAACTGCAAGCCTAAGCTCCTCCCCCTGCAGATAAACATCCAAACTAGACCAGAAAACCCAGTTCAAGTCCTCACCAGTTTTGGAATTAGCAGATGGCACACAGTTAGATCCGAGCACACACCCAGGGGTGTGAACGTTCATGACAAGGTGGGATTGGCTAAGCTAGGTTGGTTTAGGGGCTAAAACACAACACGCACAATTATTCACCAGCCATTGAAAACATGCCAGCTACCCATAGTAGATGCAACCATTACTGGGCCTCAAACCAGTTTAGCATGTCTTACCATAACAGAAAAGGAGATGAAGCCAACATTTCAGTAAAGAAAGAGTTGAAGAGAAAGAAAATGGAAAGTGAGGATGAAAGTCAGAGTTTATAGGTAGATTTACTTTGACAAACAAAAATAACATATCCTTCATATGAGAATTTTGCAACAGAAAACAAGAATTTTCTTTGGGGAAGAAAGATCATTGCACACAAAAGCACAGGTTGAATATGTCTCCCTAATGTAAAGGGCAGTCATCTACTTCTTTTGTGTTTTTTAATAGCAAAATTGAAAATTTCCATTCAATAGCTAGCCACATCTCATGCCATTGCATTTAAAGCGTTCAAGCTCCTTGGCCTTGAGGGATATTAACAACAACTCTGGAGCAGTAGATTTGAACCGCTTCCTGAATAGGCCTGCTGTTCCCTCAACCCCTTGGTGGCCATGGTCACCATAGAGACTGCAGAGTACTTTACTGCCTGGACCAAAGAATGTCTGTAAAGATGGATGATGTGCACCTTTGATATAGATGTTGCCATCTTGCACTTGTGACGTCATTTGGAGCCAGTCTGGATTGTGAAATGGAGCCACGTGATGATGCATGTGCACAAACAATAGCAAATAACATTTCACTCCATTTTATATCAACAAATGATTAATCAAATCCCAACAAATGACAATACATCAACGTGGTAAGAACTACCTAAAATGACAAAACACCATCTTTACAAAATCGTTTTAGGTGTGTATTTGGACTTTTTAGGCAAACCATTGTCCCATCAATGAACATGTGGAGTTGGAGTTTGTACTTCACCAAGCCACCAAGGGGCAACTGCTATATTTTAGCTTTTTTACCATTGCAACAATTAGGTAAATGTCTCATACCAAAACTGTAGTGCTTATCTCTGGCTCCCACTTCAGCTGTTTGGAGGAGACCAGACACTGATACGGTCTTTGACTTGTACTTTAAGGAAATATTTTTCCCTTTCTTGCTGAAGCTTAGATGAGAACATTGATGCCACTCACAACTTTTTAAGTATGAAGCTAAGGAGCCTGCAGCCAAATGGTTTAGCTTAGCACAAAAACTGACTTTTGTATCTTGGCCTTTCTGGGTAGCTGGGACCGGATTTTATCCATTTGGCTACTGCTACAGAACTCCTATCAGAGTCAAAGATTAGACATCTTTGTATTTTCTTCTCTCACTCATTAGCACCACAGGGGCTGATGAGAATATCTTTGTAACTGGCTGGAGGAATGACAACCCTGTTGTCAACAGGATTGTGGACGGAGATGCAAAACTGGTGCTTCTGCATTTTGATGTTGTGATATGATGAGGTAATTCTATGAGGGTCTCACCTGGACAGGAAAAGATTAATCAAGTCTCCCAAACATTCAGGTACTGTTATGTGCCGTGGTAGTTAGTACAAGTGCCAACCCTACAAGCAGGTTCAGGATCTTCAGTTCAACCTTCAGGACAAAGACCAACAGGAAAGTGTTCATCATCAACAACAACATAACTAGAATATCGTCTCTATCCGGTTATGCATTCCTTTTAACCCGGAAAACATGTTTCAGAAATAAATTACCGACCCTTTCTGCTTAATGTGTTTAAATTTGGTTTTGTCCGACTTTTATCTGCCAATCTGAATAATCAAATTTTTATTATTCTGTAAAAAAAGAGGAAGTATAAAGGGAAGACAAAGGTGAAGAAGAGCTCATGTGAACCAGTTCTTCCACCTCGGGGCCACAACACTGGTGCTGCGTTAGTGAGAACCACCGGCACTGCCCGTCTCTCAACCTCCTCCACCCGTCCTCCCCCATATCCTTTCCTACTTCCCCCACCTCTCTTCCTCTCTCACTCATTCTTCCTCCGTCTCTCCATCCCCTCCCTCTCTTCCAGCCGGCCCCACCACATCGCCCCACCCACAGCATGAGAAGACCGGGAGAGGAACATGATCTAACCACTCTCCCAGAGATATTACCTCAGATGCCACCCCCACCCCCCTACACACATACATGCACGCATAAACACACACTCCTACCTCCCCTCTGTCATACCCAAGCCCATGCACTCCACCCACCCTTCCCTCTGCACCCCCTCCTCGATCTCCTCCTCGTCCTCCACTCCCTACAACACTGCTGCCAGGCCGTAATGTTTTTCTTAGCCTCTCCTACACAGTTTTCACACAGTTTCCCTCTCCCTCAACATACAGCAACATCCCACTCACCCTGGGCCCAACTGACCCACAGAGAGAGGAGGTGGGAGAGCTTTAGGTGGGCAACAACGCCACCATTGAGGGACAAGCAATGTGACTATTTCAGTAACTGCCAAAAAAATGTAATCAGCAAGAAGTGTGAACATGCTTCCACGCTCGTTCTCTTTTAATGAATTTGAAAGAAAAAAAATGTTGGGCTGTCACGTAGCATCTTTTCCAGGTTTCGATCCTTCAGCTGACCCACATTTTCGCGCCGCTTACTGCGCGCTGACAGTGTCTGAGTCTGTCTCATTGAGGCCGTGATGAAGTGGGGTTGACAGGATGTGGTGTAGGATTCATTTCTCTCCACAGAGAAAGACAAAGAGACAGCCTTAAAAAGGTTAAGCTTTCTGTTATCAGCAGGTTTCAGTATCTGCCATCGGTTTGTTGTGGTTTTCTCAGTAGGCCCCTTAAACAGAAACAGCATCCATCTGTGGGTCTCAGCAGATATGCTCCCCTGGTGTACATGTGACTACAACTCACGAGAGAGGAAGTTAAAAATCCACAAATCTCTTACCCTAATATAATTAGCGAGGTGAACTTATTACACATGCATAGTTACATAATATATAACACAATTTCTGACATATATACAAAACAAAAAGAAAAACTGCATCATAATATTATACATTCAAGTAATGTGCTTATGAGTCCAAACTTTTTTTTTTATTATAGGAAACAAAAGAAATATTACCAGCTTAAAGTTTAATTGATAACCCTCCAGGATTTCTTTACACTTCCAATAACTAACTTTTGTTTTGCTTCTTGTGGGCAGTGGAAAAAAGCTTTATGTCAATATCGAAAACAAACAACTGCGCTTGTATTACTTGTTTACATATCCATCAAGTGTGGATTCATTATTATTAATTTGTGATGAGTTGTTTTTCTGGCCATCTGGTGAAATTTGGTCCAATATTCCCTCTCTTTTAGCTCTGTTTGGGTCTCCACCGTCTCCAGGGGGAAATATGTGGCTTGCTATATGCTCCTCCATGTTCTAAAAGCAGTTCCTAACAGTGTCTGTCAGCTGCTTGGTGCTTGACAGATAGTTTACAGTGTGATTTTAGAGCTATTTCCCTGAAATCAGCTGCTGAAAGTAATGATATAATATAAAGAGCAGGGACAATGAACCAAAACAGTAAAATTGTGAGCAGAGTATGTAATACTTCTAAATGAAATTTGCAGTAACTGTCTAATTAACATGTTTCATATGCAAATAGCCAAGTCATTCCTTGTGCGTCATCAATGTTTGAACAAGAAATCTACAGTGATGCTGGCAGTTCTGTGAGGGTGCACAGTATCTTAATGTCTGACATGTGTCATACCGAGTTCACCACAGTTCGGCAGGTTTAATCATTAACTAAAGTCTATAGTAAATTCAATGTTGACCACATGGTGATGCTAGATAGGTTATTGCAGTGAATCCTGATTGAGGGTCATGAATGTTTGTACCAAATTTGATCAATCCTTTCATTTGGAACCTTGCATTACCTTCCATAGAGCAACACTTATGTTTTAAACTCACAAAATACTGTACAATTCCCAATAAACGTACAAAGGACATACACCATCTTGTCCTAAATTCTAGAATGTATGATTCCCAATAAAAAGTATGAATACAAAACGAAATTAAACTATTTTTCTTCATCCATAAGAATACTCTAATCAAATGTGCTCTGACATAACCTGCTCTATTTTCAGCATCCAGCGGTAAAATACCAGATATCTGTTTTTTTGTCGTGTTGGTGCAGTGAAGCATAACGGATTCAAACATGACATGCACAAAATAGTGATCTGATTCATGTTTGTAGCTCTCCAATTAAACATTGGCCTAAAACTGCAGCCAAGAGTGGCAGCTGGTTTGAAGTTTTTTACCAAATCATTTAAAAAGATTTTCAGCATTTTCTGCAACACTGCTTATAATATTGTTTGGTTTATTGAAGTTTGTTGTTAATTTTTCCGTCAAAACCATTACTCAGCAAGACTATTTAAATGTGCAAATCTTGGGAATGAATTCAAAACAGAGAAAGGCAGACAGAGAATGAAAGGATACAAGTTCCATACCTTCTGTTTTTCTGAGTACTCAGTCCCATGCAGGACAATATAAAAGTATATACAGTGAATGATAATAATCCCCCTGGTCTATCAATATCCACATAATCATTATGGCCAGCAGAGAGGAGAGGGCGCTGGTCAGTAGAGGATTATGGGTTTTGCAGTTCAGAGCAGTTAAAATAGCCGCGCCGCTGGTGGGGCATGTGACTACAGGGACCGGCGCGGCTCAAGAGCGCTCTGGCAGGGTTGAAGAAACCACACGCTGACACAAATGACTGGCCTCGATGCGTTTCATCTCAACAGGGAATCGGAGGGCCTTGTCAGAAACAAGCAGGCAGTTATAAGCCACAAAAGCACAAGTTACGAGTGTCAAGCCACGTTAGTGAGAGGGAAAATCACAAGCTGCTGAAAGAACAGGAAATGTTTTATTTAAACATCTTCATGGTTGTTTGATTGAGGAAGATACTTGACTTTTATTGGGGATTACAGGACTTTATTTTACCATCATTTAGCCAATTAGGTTCACATATGAAAGTTATATTCTAGATTGATATTATTTCAAAATTTGAACGACCTGAATTATAATCTCTGAATATAGTTTATATACTGTATATTCAAGAGCATTGTGTACCTCAAACTAGCTTTAAAAAATTAAAACTGTCTCATTTATAATGTGTATGTTTAGTAAGTGACTCGTTTTTAAAAAACTAATGATGTGACAGGAGCACCTCAAAGGCAAATCACATATCAGCTGAGGCCAGTGCCCCCTTGCCTTGGCCCGCCCCTGGATCCGCCCCTGTACTGAAATATCTACATTTGTGAAGTTACTAGTAAGTGTTGTTTTCAGATAAACGTAATCAACAAAAACACAAAAAGCAGGATAAAAATTGCAAAAATGTCCTCATATTTGTACTCTAATCTGCCTCCTGGTAAAGAACCCTGGATAAGAAGTAGTCCCATTTAAACATGCCTGTAAAACATCAACTAGTTGTTCGTGTTTTTGTGAGGATTAAACAATATTGGTATATGTTAACTAGTTGCATTTTGATATGTCAGGACATATTAAATGCACAGTGTTGTCAATCCTCTCACCTAACTCTGAACAAGAAAGTGAATTAGGGTATTTCCCAAAATGCAAAGAATGCTGAACTGACTTTTTAAGAAAAGTCTTGCTCAATGAAAACATTTATTTGGTTATTATTATTTGGTCACGTCTTTTAAGGTATTTTTATAGTATATTTGACATTATTTTGTTTATGTGTGTGTGTGTGTATGTATATATGTATGTGTGTATATGTGTGTGTGTGTGTGTGTGTGTGTGTGTGTGTGTGTGTGTGTGTGTGTGTGTGTGTGTGTGTGTGTGTGTGTGTGTGTGTGTGTGTGTGTGTGTGGTTCAGGAGTGCGCAAACCTGCAGGAGCCTCCGTGTACCAGCATGTGCTTTTGCATGTACATGGTGCCGTGTGCTGGAGCCCCCCCACGGGACAGCTGAGGTAACATCACGTTTCTTTTTCTTTTTTGATAACATATATATAGCTGGAGGTAAAAAGCTCTTGTAACTCCTGCGGTTTTTAGTGTTGCCAGGTCAACCTGCCCACTCTACACTCAACAACACTGGGATGGGATGGGTTGAGCAGGGGAAGAGGTGAGTGCAGAGAAGTGGGAGTGAAAAAAGGAAAACTTTCTGGCAGGGGGGAAATTATGGCGGGTAGGAGGAGGGGTTGGGAAAGACGGAGCGTCAGAGGGAGAAACCGTGGAATTGAGGTTTATCAAAGAAGGAAAATAGAAAGGTGGAAAACTCAAAAGATTCAAAAGAGGAGGGAACTGATGCTTTAAGGAGATTTTGATGATGAAGAGGAGACAGAGGATGATGAAGGCTGGTGCGAGATGGTTATTCTAACCCCAGCACTTCCCCCTGCACGGTGTTGTCCTGGCATACCCTCTCTCCACTTATTGTACATGTGATGAAATGTGTGCCTCTGTGCAAGCACACTGTACATGTGTGTGCGTGTATCTGCCCCGCTGCCAGCTGCCAGTGTGTAGCACTCCATCCAGCCAAGGCGAAGCCTAATTACAGACGCACGGCTACAGATTTAGCCGGCATGCTAACCATAACGGAGGAGGCAGCAGGGAGGGGATCGCTTGGAAAAGTCACGGCTGGACGGGAGCTTCACAAGAGCGGACCACAGGGACGAGGGGGGGAGGGGGAGGGGGCTGGTGATACTCTATTTAAGGATAGGCTGGTCTCATTATTTATCATCGTGGAAGTCTCAGCGAGAAGACGCAACCTGCAATTGACTGAGTGTGCGAAAGCTGGGCAAAACCCCCCACCCCACCCATGCCCTCCTACACCCCACCCATGCCCTCCTACACCCCACCCACGCACTCCAAACCTGAACCACGTATATGGTCGTTCAAAAAAATCAAACAAAACAATCGCACAACTGCATTTTTTCTCATTTGTACAAGCCAGCATCACTCACACACTTACCTGCAACAATGAAACATCCAGTATGGGCAAAGTGACACAGACAGCATGCAATTCGTTACAGGAATAGATTCTTCTTGTGAAAGTTTCCCAGGTTGTCAGGCTGAAACTCTGTGTGCAAGGGTGTATGTTATGTGCGAGTGTGTGTAGGTATTACTCATGTTGTGGGGACCTAAATGTGTTCACACAGCCACATTATAGGGACTAGTCTTCCTTATGGGAACAATATTCAAGTCTCCTCACTGTAAATCATGCTTTAAGGTTACAGGGTAAGGATGAGTTAGACAGGTGGTAGTTATGGTCACAGTTTAAGTAAGTCTCCAGGAAATGTATATGTATATAAGTGAATGTAATGTCCTCTTGAGTCAGGAGTGTATGTGTGTGTGTGTGTGTGTGTGTGTGTGTGTGTGTGTGTGTGTGTGTGTGTGTGTGTGTGTGTGTGTGTGTGTGTGTGTGTGTGTGCTCTTGACGGACAGTTTGTGAGACCAGGAAGGGTTGGCAGTTAAACTCTGAGCTCACCCACGACTCTACCACTTCCACCCACAGTGTCCTCCATACAGCTGCTCTCACTGAGCCAAACTCACACTTCTCCCTCATCCCTCTCTCTTTTTTCTCTTCGTGCCTCTCTCCCTCCCTCCCTCCCTCCCTCCCTCATCCATCCATCCATCTATCTGCCCATCCGTCCGTCCATTTTTCGCTTACATTACTCCCTTCTCTGGCTCACCCTTCCTCCTCCTCTCCTTCACCATGTCTCTCTCTCCCTCAGTCGCGACCCTCTACCCACCTCTTTCAGCGTGTTCATTTTTATGCAGTCTCTTACTACTGGCAAGTCTTTTGCTTACTATTTCAAACTTTTGGACCTTAACGCTGCCCACCCCTGACTGTGGTCTTAGCGTGGGAAGAATGATTTCGCATATGGATGATGCATTCATTTCAGGAGAGGGGGTATATGAACATTTCAGTAAGATTGTGATTGATCAAAAAGGTTATTAAGGGAAAAGGTCTTACACTCCTGTGAAGTAAGAGGTGCACATGTGTACAGCAGAGGCACACGGTTGCAGAGAGTCACACCATTGTCTTCGTTGTTTAAGCACAAAGTCACAGTATCACAACTATCTTTGATTAGCCAAAAACTCCATAAATTTCCACTAACACTCGCGTCCACTCAATCAACGTATAAATAAGCCGTTTGTACTGAAACGTGACTCAGTGTTGAAAGAGAAGAGGAAGAGTCATCCACAAGAACAGAGGCGTTGACTCACAAAACAACAGCTCCTGCTGAAAACCCAGCACAGTGTTTGTCCTCTGTTTATCTGGGATTATTTAACCACGAGTCGCACAGTGTCATCGTTATCAGTCTCTGATTGACGAAAAGAGGAACTCGCTCTCAGAGTTGCGTTGAGATGTGCTGACGCTGCTTTGACACTATCTTGTAATAAATATCCATGAAGTAGCGGTCGTCCTACTGAAGCTGCCAAACTAAATTGACAAAATTGGGTTGTGCTTTTTTTCACAATTGTGATGATGTTGGGTGCCAAATTTGTCGTGTGCCCTTAAAGCGAATCTCATCATTTAAAAATGGGCTGCACTCCTTCAACCTGCACACACAGGGACACACAGTCACGTACACACACGAAGGCAGGTTAAAGGTTTAGATAAGTTCTGTACTTTTCACTCAGCGGACAGGAACGTGTTGTTAGCAGAACAGTCTGACACATCTGAAATAAGGATGGAAGTGAACTGAAGACATTTTGCTGTTGTATAATAATGTATATTGTCTGTATAGATTTTTGATTATATAAATATAATATACGAAACTGAAACCAAAAACCAATAAGTTGCAGATAATGAAGATAAGTTTTAACCCGAAATGTCACCTTGAAAAGCAACGCCTACCCCTGGTTTGAGCTCTGCCGTGTCAGCAGTGCAGTATGGGAAATGAGGAGTGGGTGGGTGTGTGACCCTTTGACCTATCAGCAACTCGCTCAGGGCCCAGCCGCGCACCATCAACATCTCCCTGCACTCGGCTCCAGCTGAATCGATTGCCCTCATTTTCACATGTACAGAAGGAAAACCAACTGTTTTGCAGTTGTGTTGCAAGACGTGTGTGTGAACTGGGGGAGGTGGAGAGGAAACTGCATCGCAGATGGTTGTTGTGCTTCTTGAACGCTCGACAGTTTACTCACCTTCTGGGCTTCTTATCAATTTTACACAGTAGTTTTAAGAGAGGGAGGACGTGAGCTTATGGCTCATTAAGGTACATTATATTGAACCTTATGGTTAACATGATTAATGACATCTGAAAAGGCACAGTTCTACATTTAAATCACAGTATCTTAATTTTTGTGTTTACCGAGTGGGTTTCTCACAGGAATTTAAATTCCAATTATTACTAGAAACATGGGTTCATTGCCCACACAGGATGCACTCTGGATAAAGTCATTATAGTCTAGTTCTCTGACTTTAGTTTTTAGTGGTCATGATTTAGATCACCTCTGACAACCTTTGGAATTGTTGAAAGGGACAAAGTATTTTGATTTTAAATACTTTATAATTTCTATAATTGCACATGCATTTACACCACTTCATGTCGTGGCTGCATCTACTATTTAATTTCTCAGATGCTTATTTTGTATTTGTCAGTGTGACAATAAAAAAGACAATAGGTTTTCCCATATTGTTAAAAAATACAAAATTTCATACATTGTATCTGAGAAGTTTTCACACTTTCTTGGCATTTAGGAGTAAAACCAGTACGTCCCCCTGCACAAGCTGAGCCTCATTCATATCACATGTCAGCATCTTGAAGTCTCAGCTCTTTCCATGAAAGTGGCCTCAGACAGCTCGGATCCTGTCATTAAAAACAAAGAACTAGATGTGAGAACGTAGACCAAAATTAATCGGAGCTGAATTGCATTTTTCGATTTTTTTTGACACACTTTTTCCTTCAAGGCTAGAAGATTGACGTAATTTAAAAAAAAGTTTTTGTTCACAGTGTCAAAATGTTTATTTTACACATTTGGAGCATTTGCTGCATTCATTTATTATGATTTATAATTTGAAACAGAAAAAAACTGAATCAACAAAGGGGATATATCCTGTTTTTCAGTATCTGCTATGGGTAAAGCTTTAAAGATGCTACAGAATCAGAATCAGGGGGAAATTGGGTTTCGTTATAGCTACACTTAACCCTGCAGCCATTACAAAAATAGAAACATAAATTATTAGAGTGTAAAATCAAAAGTTAGTTAATAAAAAGTGAAATTACAGCAAGTTAAGACAACAGAAAAAGCTAAAAAAGTCAGAAAATATAAGAAAATGAAACAGGAGCAAAGTAAAAGGTGCACGGTCGATGCATGCACTACATCCAAGTCTCTGCATACAGTCGATGCCCCCTGCAAATTCTGTTTTCTGTAAAAGTTTCAAGTCTTATCCCAGATCATTCTCTTTACATTCTCATTTTATTTTCTCAGGAAGTTTAGCCATAAATATATATATATATATATATATATATATATATATATATATATATATAACTTTACTCAAACTGAGGGAAACTGTTATTCAGGGGCTATTTTCAGTGATTGATTGATACACATTAGGTGGTGGGTTTCTAGCAGTAGGATAGTATACTGTGTGTGGGACTCCCTGAAAATAGGCTGCAGTGCCCATGTTCATGGTCATGAAGGAGAATGTCAGCGAGTGTGATGGTAAAGTGGACTGGTGTGTGTGTTTTGGGACTAAAATTAAGGTGTGTGTCACAAACTGGGGCTGGCGTGTGCAGCTCTGTCATAATAAAGACAATGTCATATTACTGTTGGGGAAGTGTTGTGATTTGAAACAATGAGCTGAAATACAGGTGGAGGCACCCCAAGGACAGAGGCTGTGTTTGACAGATAGTGGAGCAAAGCACAGATGAAGTCTGGAGACTGACTGGCAGTGAGAGTTGTCGTGATGAGCGAGGGAAGGGGACAGTGGTGGGAAGGAGCCAAGTACAGTCTCTCAGACGCTGCAGTTAAAGGGGCTATATATAAGCTTTCGCTTCCGAAAAAGAGCTATTTACTTACTTATCACTAATATTATCTTCTTGCTGTCACTTCTTCCACTGAGGTTACCATGCCAACTATCTAGTTCTGGACTGGCCTGCTCGTCTCGTCAATTTCCAACATTGAGCTATTGTGCAGACACCGACAACATGTTATATCTTGTTGTTCAGTAAATGCAATGACCAAGAAACCACATTCAGCTACGTAGACCGTTTAAATATAGCACTTTTAACTATAATATAGAGGTATCTGCACTTTTGTATGTCCATCTCTACCCACCTACATTGTAATAAATAATACTGTACTTTTTACGATGTAACCTTTACAAGTAGATAATAGTAAACTTTACCGCAGTCTACAAATTATTTAAAACTATGAACCTTACCTCAGCATGCCACAACATTCTATTGTAACAATAATACAATACCTAGTGCATCTAAATAGACACTGTGGACGATTAGTTGCCAAGGAGACGTTCATTGGATTTATTTTCTTTCTTCTGCTGTTCAGTGGACAAATTAAATGAGCATATCTGTTACTTGTCATGATCTCTGTCAGAGTACCATCTGCAAGCTGGTCCTTTGTTATGCAGGCAACAATAATAAGCATGGAGACAAATTGTGGACCTATGGTTTGCACATAAACTAGACTTGGTTAGGTTTAGGAGAAACTTGTGGTTTGGGTTAACGTCCGTGCTAATGGTTAGAAAAATAAACGTACAGCTTAGGGGCTGCGGGATGGTTTTAGATAGAAGACAAATATTGGTTTCACACTGGAAACAAACAGCGGTTTCCCATGTGAGAGTCAGTAAACTTGATAAAATCTACCAAGATTTCAAATGTAACACTAGTTTTGTCTGTACACTTTACAGGTAAACACATTTCCTGTGTCCCTGCTCTGGTCATTGCTGATGTATTGTGTGGTGTGAAAAGGATCTAATCACCTTATTTCCTTGGGCACAAGCCTTTGGCCAACGGCACAAAAGGCCACGCTGGGACCACCGCAATCCTTCCTGGGCCTCTCACTACCCCACACACAACCACACGGGCACTGATCCTAAGTAAGCTCACAGACACACACACACACACACACACACACACACACACACACACACACACACACAACACACACACACACACACACACACACACACACACACACACACACACTCACAAACAGACACATACACACACGCAGAAAAACTTCATGAACAGGACACATTTTGGAACGGCTTACGACTGGATCTGGATCTAGATTGTGGATTTTGACTTTTGCTTTAATTGTGAAAGATCAAGATAGTATTTATATTCTACTTTGTATTTTTTTGTTCATTTGTTTATGCTTTTTATTATTTTCTCTGGTATTTCTTATGCTTTACTTTACTTAAGTAGATATATATTTTCAGTTCATTTTCACTTTTACTCCCCTTGATAAATCAGCAAATATCAGACCTTTCTACAATTCATCGCTTTATATGTCACATCGATATTTTTACATTTTTTCGAAGTAATCAGTAATGAGAGGGAAATTGATTCACAGAACAAATCAGAGCGGGCAAGTAACATTAGACCCCGCCTCCTTCAATGAGAGCCAAGTGCGCCCGCAGCTCCAGAGACGCCACATTGCCAGGACTCAGCCATAATGATGTAGCAGACCGTTTCATTAGGGAATAGACTTCACTCAGCAAGTATCATATATTATATATTTTTAGTGATAATATATATTTAAAAGCAAGTACTTACTTTTACTCAAGTAGATAAGTTGAGTAAACACCTTTATTTGAGTACATTAATGTCTGTTTACCTGTACTTTTATTTTATTTTACTTTTAAATATTTTTGCATCACGTGAGATGAATTGATGGCATTAATAATATATATATATAGATAATATAGATAGTGATGTATAGATGTTTGTGTCTCCTTATCTCATAATGACATTTGGTTTTACTTAAATTATTTATTTGAGGTATCCATGGGTGTTTAGAAAGACACAGTTAAATACAATTGATTATTATTATTATTGTTATTACTTTGTGTTATGTACAGTATGAATGTTTCTATTCTACATGTCTTGCTTGGAAGAGACACTTATCCCTCCTGAGCCTGGGTGTTGAGGTGCTACACTCATTACTTCCTCACTGTCTCACACTCATAACACATAATAATATGGACACTGTTCATACATAATATTAAATACATTGTGGCAGGACAAGGAAAGGCAGAGACGCAGGTACTGCTTACTGTTGTTTATTCAGTAGTCAGGAAGAACAGGCACATGTTCCCCATACGGGAAGTATATATAGCTTCAACCTTTACATTTCCCATCGACCCACTGGGTGAGAGGACACACCCATGAGTGCACGCCACACAGCCCCCCCCCCCCCGAACACCTTGAGGGAAAAATACAAAATGGGACAAAAGTCAGTACCTCTCAGGGGGTTTAACGAGGCGACCATAACGGCTACGCCGATCCCCGTCCGCAAACGCAGGGGTGAAACAAGCAGAAGGGACATCATTTACAACAGACACAGGATCAGGAGGCACAACTGGAGAAAACAACACAGGGGTCTTAGAAGGGGGGCGACCACGACGGGGAACCCGGGCCGGTAGCACCTCTTCGCCGGCCAACAGATGAGCTGGCTTAAGTCTGTCTAACGAAACACGCTCCCTGCGCCCGCCCACGTCCAGAATGAAACTTTTAGAACCCGCCTCTAACACCCTAAACGGGCCGTCATACGGGGGCTGGAGGGGAAACCGGTGAGCATCGTGACGCACGAAAACTAACCGAGCGGTCGCGAGATCCGTTGGCACGAAAGACCGAGGAGAAAAATGATGCACGGGCACCGGTGCACAAGCGGACTGTGACGCAGGACGCGGAAAGGGGGCCGAGCTCTGAGGCAGAAACTCCCCTGGGACGCGGAGCGGCTGACCGAGCACCAACTCTGCAGGCGAGGCATCCAGGTCAGCCTTAGGAGCCGAGCGCAACCCGAGCATCACCCACGGCAACCGATCCAACCAGTTTGCATCTGAGAGCGCAGCCCGCAATGACGCCTTAAGCGACCGGTGAAAACGTTCACACAAACCGTTAGCCTGGGGGTGGTAGGCAGTGGTACGGTGAACCTGTGTGCCCAAAGACTTTGCTAGCGCTGACCAGAGCTCCGAAATGAACTGCGGGCCTCTGTCAGAGGTGATATCAGACGGTGCACCAAAACGTGAGACCCAAGCTGAAAGAAAAGCGCGTGCCACGTCCGCAGATGTCGTGGAAGACAGAGGAACCGCCTCTGGCCACCTAGTGGTCCGATCTACCATGGTAAGGAGATGTGTAAAACCCTGGGAAGGGGGAAGAGGCCCCACAAGGTCGATATGCACATGATCAAAACGCCTGGCTGGAATCAAAAATGGCTCGAGGGACGCCCTAGTGTGCTGGTGAACTTTAGCTCGCTGACACGCCACACATGTGGTCGCCCACTCCTTGACCTCTTTGCGAAGGCCAGGCCACACAAACTTCGAAGACACCAACTTCACCGACGCCCGGACACCCGGATGAGAAAGAGAGTGCACCATATCAAAGACCCGACGGCGCCAAGCAACCGGCACCACCGGGCGAGGGCGGCCCGTGGAGACGTCGCAAAGGAGGGCAGGCCCACCATTTTGCACAACTGCCTCCTCCAGCTCCAGACCGGTACTCGCAGCTCTCAGTGCAACGATACCCGGATCCCCAGGTTGATCGGCAGCCAGTGCGGAAAAATCAACCCCAAGATGCACAGGGCACACCAGCACCCGCGACAGGCAGTCTGCAACCGGGTTCGCCTTACCCGCCACATGTTGGATGTCCGTTGTGAATTCGGAGATCGCCGCTAGATGGCGCTGCTGGCGAGCAGACCATGGCTCTGTCACCTTTGCCATAGCAAACATCAATGGTTTGTGGTCAACATAGGCTGTGAAAGGGCGGCCTTCCAGCAGGAAACGGAAATGACGCGTAGCCAGGTACAATGCTAACAGTTCCCGGTCAAACACACTGTATTTTCGCTCACTGTCTCGCAAACCGTGGCTAAAAAATGCAAGGGGCTGCCACGCACCCGCAACCCGCTGTTCAACAACTGCACCAACAGCCACATCTGAAGCATCGGTCGTGAGGGTGATGGGCGCCCGAGACTCAGGGTGCGCCAGAAGCGCCGCGTTAGCCAGGGCAGCCTTAGCCCCCTCAAAAGCCTGGATCCTCACAGGGGTCCAATCAACCTGGTCCTTGGCTTTCTTAAGCTTCAAAGCACCATACAATGGCTGCAGGAGTTGGGCTGCACGAGGCAAGAAACGATTGTAAAAGTTTACCATGCCCAAAAACTCCTGTAGCGACCTGACCGAGACCGGACGGGGAAAATCCGCAACTGCATGCACCTTCGAGGGCAAAGGAACCGCACCCTGCGACGAAATGCGATGGCCCAAAAAGTCTATGACAGACAGCCCAAACTGGCACTTGGCTGTGTTGACAATGAGACCATGCCCATCAAGGCGCTGGAAAACCTGCCTAAGGTGCGACAAATGTTCATCAGCCGACGGGCTGGCCACCAAGATGTCGTCCAAATAGACGAAAACAAACGCGAGGTCACGTAGCACCGAGTCCATCAATCGCTGAAACGTCTGCGCTGCGCCTTTAAGGCCGAACGGCATCCGCAGGAACTCGAAAAGCCCAAACGGCGTAATGACAGCAGTCTTGGGCACGTCCTCTGCCCGCACAGGCACCTGATGAAAACCTCGCACCAAATCGATTTTAGAAAAAATTGTCATGCCCGCCAGACGAATCGAAAAATCCTGAACATGCGGAATTGGGTAACGGTCATGGGCCGTAATGTTATTTAAACGGCGGAAGTCGCCGCACGGCCGCCAAGAACCGTCTGCCTTGGGCACCATGTGGAGCGGTGAAGCCCACGGGCTGTTGGACCGCCTAACGATCCCCAAACGCTCCATGGTAGCAAACTCCTCCTTCGCGGTGGCTAACTTCACGGTGTCGAGGCGACGCGAACGTGCGAAAACGGGCGTACCCGCAGTGGGAATGAAATGTTCCACTCCGTGTTTAGTAACCGCGGCAGAAAATGCGGGCGTTGTCAGCGAAGGAAATTCCGCCAGTAAGCACTGGAAGACATCCTTTGACGCCGCGAAATTAGCGTGTGTTAACGGCCCGGGTCCCCCTGACTGACACGGAAAAGACGCAAAAGACACAGCATCAATGAGCCTGCGATTAGTTACATCCACTAACAACCCATTAGTGCACAGAAAATCTGCTCCGATAATAGGAACCGTAATGGAGGCTACAACAAAATCACACAGAAATTTGCGGCCATTGAAACACACAGTCACAGACTTGGTACCAAACGTCTCTATAGCCGAGCCGTTAGCCGCTGTCAGACGCGGACCACTGCCACGGGCCGAGAGGTCCGTAGCTGCAGGAGGGAAAAGGCTCTTCTGCGAGCCGGAGTCCACCAGGAACTGATTACCTGATATGGAGTCATGAACGAACAGCAGCTCCTCTTGATCACCAGCGCCCACGGCTGCTACCGAGCGCCGGCTCTTCCGTTTCCCGGTGCCTGGAACACGCACGGAGGAACGCAGCGGTGCGCCTTTCTGCCGAAGCGCTGATGGAAGAAACACAGCTGGCCGCGCTGTGTGCGGGTGGAGACTGCAGCCGTCACTGCCGGAACCTCGTTCTCCAACGTCGACTGCGAGGACTCCACGGCCACACTCTGCACGGAGACGTTCCTCGAAGACAGCAGGATCCGGTCCGCCTCCTCAGCCAATCCACGGAAGTCGCCGACCGCCAAACAGGAAGAGTTGGCGAGGGCTGCGCGCACCTGCAGCGGGAGCTGGCGCAGAAAGATGTGCGGGAACAGGAAACCCTCATCCTCGGAGCCCAGCAACGACAGCATCTCGTCCATCAGGTCCACTGCCGAACCATCACCCAAACCGGGAAGCGACAGTAGCTTGTCCGCTCTCCGCGGCTGACAAGCTGTAGCGTCGGAGGAGAAGCTGCCTGATGGCGGCGTACTTCCCTCGCAGTGGCGGGGCCCGCAGGAGCTGCATCACGCGCCGGGTGGATTGCTGGTCCAAAGCCGCGACCACCAAAAAATACCTGGAGTCGTCTGCCGTCACTCCTCGCAGATGGAAGAGAGCCTCGATGTGCTGAAACCAGTTTAACGTGCTCCGCGGAGCTGTTCGATCCTGGAAGCTGCTGCGCCATGGTCGTCGTGGAGACACGGTCCACGGGAGCCGGGGAAGAAAAAACGTCTTCCCCCGATGAGGAAGGGACACTATCCTCCTTCACCTCGAACATGTTCAAAAAACGGGGTCACCAATGTGGCAGGACAAGGAAAGGCAGAGACGCAGGTACTGCTTACTGTTGTTTATTCAGTAGTCAGGAAGAACAGGCACATGTTCCCCATACGGGAAGTATATATAGCTTCAACCTTTACATTTCCCATCGACCCACTGGGTGAGAGGACACACCCATGAGTGCACGCCACAACATCATGGTTATGCACTTGCACAACTATGTGGTGGAACCTTGTGGAGAAACAGTACTTTATTTATTCGTCCTGCCCTGATCCAACATAACAAACCTTCTCCCCTGTTGGTTATGGGCAGTTTAACGACTTCTTAATTTGCCAGAGGACGAGCCTGTTGTGAGCCTCATCAAGAGGTTTTGGAGATAGCAGTCAAAGAGACTCTGCTGGATTCACTGAGGCCCTTCATTCATAAATAAAGTATACTATATGAGCAGGTGTGTGAGGAGACAGCTCTTTATCTCAATAATTCATCTCCACGGTATTAACAGCACATTTAGATGCACAACAGGCCTCCTCGCCAGACTAATCTCTGTCGGTGATGAGCCCACAAAGTGTTTCATTACCTCCCCCCCAAAGTTTAACAGTGTAATAGCGAAGGCACAATAACAGCTGCACAGTTTACAGAATACAGAGTACACAGAGTGCGACAGGTAGGTTCCATCCTGCATGAGCTGCTAAAGCTTTCATCAGCAAGTCCAGCACCCGCCCGCAGATTCTCATGATTTCATAAAACTGACTGAGCTGGTGTTTCTTCCTTTTTCGGAGAAGATCAGTACAGAGCGCAGCGTGAGTTTCGCTATATGTTGCAGTTTCTTTTTTTGTCGGTGAAAAATAAAGTTTCTAAAGGCCTAAGTTTCTGGGTCAGATCAGTGTGGAGACCATGATTGCAAAGATGAGAGGGAGGTGTAAACGATGACCCCATTAGATTAGAAAAGACAGAGTGTGCATTGTGTGAGTGTGTTTGTGTGAGTGTGTGTGTGTGTGTGTTTGTGTGTGTGTGTGTGTGTGTGCGTGTGTGTGTGTGTGTGTGTGTGTGTTTGTGTGTTTGTGTGTGTGTGTGTGTGTGTGTGTGTGTGTGCATGTGCTTTGCTTGTTTTATGATTCTACTATTGCTTGACTATCCATTCTTACGTCTCCGTGCCAGTTACAGGTGTTATGTTTTTCCTTTTTCCATCCATACGTTTCCTTCTTATGAACATGATATCTCAAAAACACTGTAAGGGAATTTCTTCAAATTTGGTACAAATATTCAGTTTGACTCAAGGATGAACTGATTTGATTTTGGTATTTTGCCTTTTGAACATGATATCTTAACAACGCCTCAGGAGCATACTTTCAGATTTGGTTTAAATTTTCACTAATTTGACCAGTTGTCACTTGAACTCAAGGATAAACTAATAAGATCTCAGTGGTCAAGGGTCAGAGGTCACTGTTACCTGGTATGATTCTGGGGGAAAAAAATATATAAATGGAAAATGCACTGGTTGACATATTCATACAACTGTAGTGGACTGAAAACGAAAGTAGTGCCTTGAGTGCTTGAAGCCTGCACAACAACAGACCAAGTTAACATCAACGGTCCTGTCTGTGGTTAGCAGTGTTTTAAAATAACCTTAAAGGTTTATTGATAACATTTCTACATGAGCAAACATTGTTCTGCAAGATCAGATATTTTGGCAACACACATGAAATCTATGAAATAGCAACATGCCCTCGTTACATCAATGTAAAACGTAAGTCAAAGTATTAACTGTTGCAGTTAAGTGTTTAGAAACACAATTTATAGGAGAAAAGGTTGTGTTATGGCTGTGGGACATTTCACCAGTTGCCATGGTGCACATAGAACTAAGAAGTGATCAGGGTTATCGCCATGGTGACACATAAGCCCTCCGTCTTTGTGTCCTCTAGGATGAAACTTCACAGCAGCCAAATGATGTGTGTGTGCAGGTGTTTCCAAGTGTGTGCGCGGCGGCCAGTATTCTCACACACTGTCACCCTTTACTCTTTCCATGCCCTCATCCCTCCACCCCACCGTCCACCCCTCCCCTTCCAGAGCGTTTCCTGCCTGCCGGAGAGCAGAGGCACGGCCCGGTGGCGTCGACCTCATCCCGAGACCCTCAGGAGACACTGACCATTACTGCGGTTCCGGCTGTCTCACAGTCCAGCCAGTTATCCCTGCACAGACAAAAATAGCAGCAGCCACTCACCCTCACATCCTCTGCCTATTAGCAGTCACATATGGCCTCACCACTGTCCATGTCATTGTTTTATATGAGGACTCGTTGTAGAGTGTTAATGGTACAGCACAGGCTTTAAACCACAAGCACTCAGTGAACACCAAACAGGAGCCTGAAGACGGAGGTGTGATGGAACTGAAGTTTAACTGAGATTCTCCCACATAATGCTCATCTGTTGAATCAATTATTCTTTTCATTTTGTATCTTTGTCCATGAACTCATGTGCATACCCACACATACAGACACTGGAACATGATATTAAACCAGTGGTGCAAAAAGTAAACCCTTCACATAAAAGTACAAATACTGAAATGTAAAAATACTTCATCGCAAGTAAAAAAATTCAGCATTCAACACCTTTATTTTCGTTAAAGTACATATTTATTAACATTTGGAAGAAATTCCTCACTGCGAGACATATATTAACATTTTAGGTAGATTTTGGTTGTATTGAAGTGCAGTATTTTACTGTTGTAGATGGTCACGGTGGAGTCATTTCTATTTACGTTACATATTCTAGGAAACTACTGTGAGATCTGTAATTGGACATATATACAGTATATATGGATTCTTTTTTAATATATTGCCCCGATAATATTAAATTATTTTATCCAATTAAAAACATTTGATAGGCTTAGAAGACATTTGTAGTCTGTGTCTGTGTGTGTTGGATAAATGTGTTGCAGTAAAATTCCCTGTTGAAGTGAAGGAGAAGTACAAAGTAGCAAAAAAATATATAACAGAAATACTCAAGTTAAATACAAATACTTCAAAATTGAACCAGTACAACATTACTGAATGAATGTACTTAGATTTGTTCTATCGCTGTGATTAACATATAGGAAATGAAGTTCAACTGTGTGTGAACCTCTTACATCTGATGCAGTGCACTGAGGTCATCTCTGAGTCTGAGAGGATCAATTCTGACTGTATCTGACACGTCTGGAGAGGAGGGGACATTGTGACGTGGCACAGGAAGGAAATGGAAGGCGTTGGCACAAGAAGACAATTTCTTTTTTTTCCACAAGATCTCAAAGCATTTTACATGGTGAGGTGGAGACGTTACAATACAGCAGAGAGACACCCCACAGTGCCCACAATGAGCAAGCACTTGGCGACAGTGGAGAGATAAAACCTCCCTTGTAACGAACAGACACGGGGTGGGCGGCCATCTGCCTAGAGCCAGTTAGGTTGAGAGGGGAGAAATAAGGGAGAGAGGAGACACAGAGCGAAAAGGGAGCACAGTATTTCCTTGAGAGGCCTGCATGGTACCCAAACTAAACAAGAAGCACTAGCTGACAATGAAAAAGTATTTTAAGGTGTTTAGGCATCGAGTGGGCTCCAGGCAACAGATCTCAGACGTTAAGAAACAGAAGCACTGACATCGTTGTTTGAGCATCAGAGTGGTCTTGCAGGGCCGGAGAGATTTGAAACCATTATAAGGATCGATTGTCTCTTTGTGTGAACAGACAACCGGTGTGCAGTGACAGAATCACTGCTGGTTTAGTGAGACTGAAGCGTTGTGAAGACTGACAGGCAGGAGCAGTGTCCAGAGATTTATCGTATCATTTTAATTGTTTTATTCATATTTAAGTGATTGTGGCAGGAAAGCAGAGAAAAAGTGCTGTGAAGCAAATTCTTACTAAAGGTTTCAGACAATACTGGGGAGTGGGACCTCTTTGAGCCTCAAACAATTCTGAAAATGAAACCCTTTGGTGGATAACTGACATATAAAATTTTAAAAAAGAGCCACTGGCCTAATTTTAAACAGTGTGTTGTATTTTACTAAGCTGATCCAACCATGTAATTGAGGTAGTTAAATTAGCATAAAATGAATAGAATAAAGTAAATTACTTCAAATGAATTAATTTCAAACATAACATGGGAAAAAACTCACACACTATCAAATACATGTTGCTCCGTTCATAGAACACACTGCAAGAAATGTACAAAAAGCTTTAAAGCGATATTTAAACACACACACACTAATTGAAGCAGTATTTTATACCAGTTTATTTTGAAACAAAAAAGTAAAATTGTTAAAACTTCTTGGTGTTTTGTCGAATTTACTTTTACAGAAGCAAAACAGCCGTTTATTCTAGACCCCCAATAAAGAGACAATCCACAAATTAGGACGAGTGGATGAAAAACATCCACTGCCAGAAAGTTACTGTAAAAAAATGATTCTCCTATCAAGGCAGTTATTATTATTTTTTTAGGTAAATAATTTCAAATCTTGTCAATTTGGGAGAATTAATGATTCTCAGGCAGCGATTCTCTCCTTAACAAACTCACAAATGATTGGATAAGAGATTTTCAACCTTGATGCTGCAGATTTGTTTTACTTTGGAGGGACTTTTACACGTTGAATGACTGCAGAACTGACCAACTAATAGACATAATCGACCGACTGGCTTTCTCATGGTGAAATAAGACAAACTCCTACTGAGACATATATCAGGCTCCGGAACTCACCGGGTCCTAATGACAAAGCAGGAGAGGCATTTTCTGGCAGTTAGCAAGGCCCCCCTCACTTCATGCAGAGTCCACACCCCCCGAACCCCCCCTCTGAAAAATGAATTGAACCAAAACCTGTTTATGCATTCACTCCATATACTCTGTGGCACATTACATTCTGCAATGCAAATGGGGGCAGCAGGTAATGAAGCTTATGCCGTGTGAAAGGGCCAATTACTCTGGTGTGTGGTGGCTGGGACTAGAGTGTGCTTGGGCTCCCTCCAGGCTAGAGACAGAACCCAGTAAACACCTCATCAGCTGATGAGACGCACACACACACACACACACACACACTGCTGAAGATCCTCATAGCATGACTACTGTGTGAGACACACACACAAAACCCAAGCTCGAGTGAATAGCGCTAGCGTGGGGTTCTGAATTTGTAAAGGCACATGTAGGAGTGTGCATGTAAACATACATGCACAAATGCACTTTAACACACATACATGCATAAATCAGCACTGACACAGTGTGATTGACTCTGTGCGTGTTCACATGCCAGAGTTGGGAGGAGATGAAAGATGAGCTACATGCGCCGAGGATCCTGTCTTTGTATAATTTTCTTAATCTATAGTAGAAGAAAAATAAAGACTAGAGGAAATGAGAGGGATTTCAGGAGACAGGAATACGGGGCAGACGGCGGAGGAGAAAACAGCAGGAGGCCTCTCGTGTCACCAGTAGCTGAGGGTCCTGCTGGGGAAGGTGAAAATTAAAGCGTGCGGGCAGCGTCTTGCACCTCACACCAGATTTTGCCCTCAGTGGTGCTGGTGGCCTGTGTGTGTGTGCGTATGTTTGTGCAATTGTGGGTAGGGTGGGGGATTTCATGGGTGGGTGAGTGACAGGTGAGGGTTATCTCAGGCGCGGACATGCACAGGTGAGTCACAGATGCACCCGCTGTCACACACTCTGCATATTTGAGGAGTATCGTCACAGGGCGGAGGGGCCCTTAAGCGCGGGGCGTGCCAATGCGCCTCCCTGCTCGTCAGACAAATGATTCTGATGTCTCATTGTCTCATTATCGAGCAGGGAGTGTGGATTTTGTTAGGAGACACAAAATAGAGACAAGGGTAGTGGGACTGTTATCAAGTCAAAAAATGCTATATTAGACAAAAAAATAAATTGAGGACTGATGGTGTTGGATGATGCAGGATCTCAGAATCTATTACAAATCGTACAATTGGTAATGGGAATACCGTTTTCAAAAGAAAAAAGCAATTCTAAATAGCCAAGCTGATAGTGCCGCTAAAAATAAATGTAATTTGCAACTATTTTAGTAATTATTACATAATTTCATTGTTTAGTGGGGATTAAAATAAATTGAACCTTCATCAAAAAAGTACCTTTTCCCTGATAGATATAGATTGATTTCCCTGATTTAGTTTTATTTTTAATTTCCAAAACTTTTCAATATAATGTCTACATATGGTCTACACTGGGAAAAGTAGAACTGTCCTTATCTTTACCTCTCCATTTTTGTTTGTCATTCAAAAACTATATTTTAATCTGACAATTATTTTAATGTATCGGGAACTTTTTGCAGCACAGCCAAATACAGAAAACCTAATTTTGTGTCTCACTTGAATTGGAAAGTAAAAACATTTTATTTCAATTTTAAGTTTGTAGCTGGATGCACAATTAGACTAAACAATAATGAAAAAGCCCTTTAAACAAAATTTGAAACAGAGAAACATCTATATTTTATAGCCAATAAAATATGACATACCTTGTAAATTAACTTGAAATCGTTTTGTGTGTTTTTGTTTACATGCATTGTTTACATTTGATGCATGTAGATAATGTTACTCATATAATATGTAAATATATGTTAAAAAATGTTATATGTTATATTTCCTAGAACGTGTGGTACACTGTTGCATGATCTGTGTGTTTAAAGAGAACCATAGTTACAAAATAATAAATATGCAAACATTGTGTTCAAATGCAAATACCAAAACTGCGCATTTATAAAAAGGAATTTGTTTTTCATTTAAGTGTGTTCTATAATGTGCATTTGAAGACTGTATGCTATAACTAAATAGTATAATTTAAATTGTCATATCACACACATTTATAGTTCTAGGGTTTTGTTGAAATTATCACTGGAAGAAATGTTAAGGTAAACAGTACAAATTATAACTGTATAACTGTAAATACAACTGTAATATGTTAATGTGATGAAATAATCATTGTTTCATTGCTGTGTTTATTTGCGTGTGTGTGTGTTTGTGTGTCTCCGTGTTTCTTTCATTCACATCCTATCTAGACCTATGTGACTCAGCATGGGTTTCTGTGGTCATATAATGGGGATGTCCTGGTACATAAACCATAATCATCTCCCTTTCCATCTCTCAGCATTAAAGGCCGCTCATTTTTCTACCATGTAATAATAGGGAACTTCCAATTCAAGCCTTACAACAGCTTGTAACTTTGTACAAATCACATGCCCATCCAGAAACTGGCACTTCCCCACTGGTGTTTATTTCCCTCGCTGTGGAACCTGCAACAACACACACGAAAAAAAACACCAAATTCTCGAAGGATTTTCTATAGACTTGGTTTGTTAAGGCCGTGAGTGTGGCGCGGGTATCAAGGGGAAGTGAAACCGAAATGGAGAGGAGGAGCGGGATGGAGGAGAGGGACAGATAAAAACAGAGACGTTGAAGGTCAGTGTTGTGCACAGAAGGAATGACAGTAGACGAGTCTCTGAGAAACACTCCAAATAAAGCAGCGAGAGGGGGAGGGAGGAGGGAGAGATCTCTGCCTAACCAGAGGAGAGGAGGGTGGGGAGAGTTTGGACCTCATTGCACGCACACACACACACTCACACATATGCACACACGCACGCAGACTAGTCTCCATGCAAACAACTTGGCCATGCCGGGCGGTTAGGTGGGAGGATGTAAGGGAGAGGGCTACACCCTTGTGCGAAGCTTTGTTGTGTGACACATAGACAGCCCACCCTAACATTCCCACCCCTATATTTGGCCTTGAATACAATTGCAGGTTAGAGAGTGACAAATCGGACCGGGGCAGGCAGGCGGGCAGACTCGGCCGAGGACAAGGGCAAAATTACATGAGTGGAAGGGGGAGCCGCTGTGGTGGAGAGGCTGTTTTGGCGCAATATCGAAGATAAGAAAATTATGAGTGAGAAGGTTCTGGATTAAAAACCTTGGTGCTTCCTGTGTCCATATAGTTATCAATAGGTCTGAACGGCAGAGAGAATTCATCTTGATTGATTTTTCTATCAATTAACATTAACCAGGTCACTATCCATCCAGTGCATTCTGGGAAACAGATTGCTTTAATTCTCAGAAATTGAAATAAGTGAGAAAAACGACAGCTATTCTGATAAAAGTGTGTGACACAAATGAGCATATTCATTATTTTATTTATTTGTTTTCTCACATCACAATTTATCCTCAATAATCTTTGTGGTTTTAATATTTATCAAGTGAAGTAGAATTTTCCTGAAATTAATGAAGTTATCTCCAATATTAAGTATTTCTTTGTTAAGGTCTGCATCTGTTGTAACCCAGTTAAAATATTTCCCCCAAAATGTTGGTGTTTAAATTCAACAAATCCAATGTGACCGATTTGATTCGTTGTCTTAATAAAAACATTTTGGATCTGAAATTGAAATTGCATGACTGATTACATTTCAATGTATTGGTTTAAAACCTACTCATAAGATTGTAATCCGCTATTCTTAAAGCTGAACATAAAATTTCACGACATGTTATTGAGATGACATTTTTGCAGCACAGCCACACCTAAAGAAACTTAAAATGAAGAAATCTACTCCAAAAAAAAATTTGGTCTATTTTAAAAGCAGGCAAACGCTCTCACAGCAACAATAATTAAACTCTGTGTACAAAATTAGAAATGACAAACCCATATAAACCAGAGATTTCTTGCAGTGGAGTCCACATGTTTTTCTATGGATTGTGTTTTTTTCTTGAATATTCTACTCCAATGTTTCACGTTTTATCCATTTGTGTACATACGGTATGAGTGTGTGTGTGTGTGTGTGTGTGTGTGTTATGGTAATTATACAGTAGTGGCCCGGTGGTGGGACAGTAAATCAACTGTAGAATGACTTGGATTGGTCCGCTTTGCCGGCAGCACTCCTCACCCTAACCGGTCATCAGGGAGGGATACACTCTCAGAATAAGTACTGTGTGTATGTGTGTGTGTGTGTGCGTGTGTGTCTGTGCTTGTGTGTGTGCTTGTGTGTGTGTTTACTCAGCAGCTGACATGCATGTGTCTGTATACACCTTTGCACATATTGAATGTGATGTATGTTTCTGTCCACATGTACGCACATGTTGCATGTATGAGTGCACGTGTGCGTATATTTGTACATGCAGCATGGGCGTGTCAGTGCACAAGTGTATTTGTATGTGCACAAAATGCTAGTGGTGTGTCAGCAGAGTTGCTCACCCAAACAGGTCATGAAAAAAGGATTCTTGACTGCTGCCTTTGCACCGCAGTGGCCACTCGGCCTGCAGCCACAAGGTTAGCTGCTATTAAAAACACTCTCCGCAAACCCAGAGTGAAAGAAATATTTCAGTGCGTCACTCACAATCTAAAAGTATTTTCTCAAGTTTTATGAGGTGCCCCTGCTACTAAACTGTAATCAGTGACAGCAAATCTGTCTCTTGTAATCTTAAAGGGTGTGTTGGTTCTGGTTTCCACTGTCCAGGTCTTCAGATGTATGTGTCCAGTGATGGAAGAAGTTAAGTGAAACGTTCAATACCACAGTATAGAACTTCTCTGCAACACGTAAAGGCCCTCCATTCATTATTTAAGTAGATATATCATTAAATGCACATCAAAACTTCTTAGGATACAGCAAAATAAAGTTTCTATACTCAAATATTACATTATTGTTTAATTATCAATGTAATTTTCTAGTGTATGTGGTGAAACTAAACGGAACTATTTTATACACAGTTTGGTTCGTTATTTATAACAACATACCATAAACAATTAAACTGCAGTGTCAATTTCCAGTTATAAATTCCTGATCAACCTGGATACTCTTGTCCACATAATTCACAAGAATTTCATCAGGAGAAAGAAGCATAATTGTGTTAAATGTATTTTATTGAGTTCTGCATGGTGAAGAATGTGGCTTGACATAAACATGATGACTGTGTCTGTATGTACAGTGTGTGTGTGTGTGTGTGTGTGTGTGTGTGTGTGTGTGTGTGTGTGTGTGTGTGTGTGTGTGTGTGTGTGTGTGTGTGTGTGTGTGTGTGTGCGTGTGTGCGTGTATGTGTGTGTGTTTATGTGTGTGTATTCGTGATGATGATGAAGCGGCTGCTTCTGCCAACACACAGAACGTGACTGACTATATGAGTCACACACACACATATAAACACACACACACAGATTCAAACACCTACAAGTACCTCAAAATTGTACTTAAGTACAGTATTTGAGTAAACATACTTTGTCACATGTCACCTCTGTGTGCACGTGTGAGTGTATGTGTGTGTGTGCAGGTGTGTGTGTTTGTTACTGTACGGGGGTGGTTCACTGCAGCCACTTACATGAACACAAAATTGATGTAGTCTTGATCACGTCTCGTAGCTGCAGCAACAGTGCAGCCCCCAACCACCCCTCACCATGACTACCATATGCACACACACACACACACACACACACACACACACACACACACACACACACACACACACACACACACACACACACACACACACACACACACTTACGTCTCTTCAGGTTCATTAGTAGGGGTCTGAATGTGGAGTACCACCCCTCAGGTTCAGACTTAGATAATAGGAGCCACGTGTCTGATCTAGAGAACAAAGGGTTCAATACTAGATAATTAAATAAGTAATACCTGAAAAAAATTGATAATTGAAGATGTTCTTATAAAATATAACTTAATTAAATTTTAATAATAAAACAGGTTTCATAAGAGGTTATTTTATTGCCTCTGCCCAAGGGTTTTGGTTTAGTCCATTTCCATCAGTTTGTTGGTTGGTTGAAGTTTTTCACCAGTTTCCCAGATAATAATTCATGGATCAAGATGGAAAAATAAATCAGTGATCCCTGAGTGAGTGTAATTTGGTGCAGCGGCAGCCTGGTTGGATTTAAGGGGCTGTTGGGCCTTGGTGGAGGTAAATGATCTACTGAGTGACATTCTAATTTCATATGTGGATTTTTCCCCTTTTTACTTTTATTTAATGTTTTTATTATATATTTGACATTGTTGTTACTGCTAATAGGATCTAACAGTGATATTGGGAGAAATGCCAAGAATGACAAATTTGTTGTATATACTTAGTGCAAATAAGTAAGACACTTTAAATCCGTTTAAATCTCAACATGTGCTTCAATTAAGTTGCCTTTACTAGCGTGTTGGTTTTTTTGCACTGACGCAGACACAGTTTTAAAAATAACTCAGACTTAACTTGCAAGTGAAAACCATAGCAACTCTGTGCTTTAAGCACTCATGTGCACGTGAACCTTCTGATGACAACGCTTCATCTCTAAGTTTTACTTTCTAAAGTTCAGCCCACGCAAAAAGGTTGTGTTATAAAAGAGGTGATACTTGCTCTGACAAAGAGAGGGTCAGGACAAATGAAAAACACTTGTCGAATGATAATTTGATATTCAATGCTTTGGATGTTAATTGGTTAAACGCTAATTAACTTCTTTCTATTAATTTGAGTCATTATTAGCTATTTATCTGTTGAATGTAGAAAACTAAGAGAAATGCTGGTCAAATGAACACTAATGCAGAAGTTACTGTACTCTCTCAATATTTATTCATATACTTGTTTCTTTCTTCTCTTTATTAAAACTGAACCATTTTGATTTCATTATTAGCTGCAATACAAATCACACTCACGTGTCTAAATTGCAAAAGTGCGCAAATTAAATATATTTATCCCGAACTGAATGCATTAGTGTGATCATAGTCATGAAACATGCAGCTCAAACACACACACACATGCACACATGCACACACACATGCACGCAAGCACACACAGAGAGGAAAGTGAGGAGTTTTAATTAAAAAAGGTCCAGAGGAGGCCACAGTCTCCCAGCCGTGTGTGGGATGTAGTTTGGCTCGGCCTATAACCAGACACACTCTTTTCATTTCCCCCCTCCCAGACAAGACACAAACAAGCAAAACACACAGAATCACAGACATACAGTATATACACGCACACGTACACACACACTCACACACACACAGATGTTATGTTGGATAATTTTAACACCCTGCTCTGACCTGAAGATACCTTATGCGTGCTCTGCGCAGTTCAGACAAGGTCAGTTAGTTAACACCCGTAGTCGGAGTCCTCCTGTTTAGCAGACACACACACACACACACACACACACACACACACACACACACACACACACACACTTCTGAATGTGAATGTAGCCACATCATGCAAAGAAATATGCATGGGAATGCAAGTTATCATAATGTGATAAAAAAGGCTTGCATGAAAAAGCAACATTATATCAACAGAGAAACATAGCAGACAGTTTTCATATCACTAAACAGAGGCAAACAGTGTTGTGTTCATAAGTTATTTCTGACTCATTTAGACAATGAGAACATTGTGAGAATTCATAAAAGTTTGGTTTAAGTGAAATTATCAAATAACATTGCACACTTTTCCAATAAAGGACGTCAAATACACATTTAAACCAGGCCATTGTAAGAAGGGCCTGTAAACACAATTCCACACGAGTTTCCTTTTGTCTCCAAACGCCTCAAATTATTCCAACACTTACTCCAGACGGCATTACACCACTACATGACCCATAAACGAGAAAGACGAGACGAGTTTGAACTGCCAGAGCATTGACACGACACAGTAGGTTGGGGTTGGTATATAAAGACTGACGTAAAACAAACAGGAAACGTGTCACCAACTTCTGTCACGAACATTCAGGCTTTGAAAGTTGGTTTAAAGGATTTATACAAATATATTACATCAAAATGGGCAGTGTCTGTTTTTTAAAAAGTGCTTACATAAGAATACAGATGTTTTTTGAATGGTTATTTCTATAACTCTTCGTGACACACCACGCGTAATGCAGGGTTTGGTACGAAATTGCAATTCTATTAAAAACCTTGCATCACAAAAAATATGTATTTTGCTCATTATTACTTGACTTTGAAGGGATTTAGAATATTGTATGTTTTTTAAAACTACTTTCATGTCTATACGTTATGTTTGTATGTCTAATGTGGGCATTATGTCGGCCTAGCCCTAGTGTAAACTGAACATATTATTTTAAATTTAAAACATTTTCATTTCTGTGTTCTTCATTTGAAATGGGACAATGTACATTACAGTTTTTCTCAATTGGTTTGGCTCATTTCACGAAACAGAAATGACATTATCAAAACTACACGTGCAAACCTCCAAACCACTGGGCACTTGTTCACAACAGATTGGAATATCTCATTCCTTTAATCAAATTGCAATTGTATTTGCACATCCTTGCACATGACAAGTACAATTACCTACAGCTTGCACAAATTTCAAATGATTTAGCATAGGTTTGCAAACGGTTAGGTACAATTGCCTTCAGTTAGCCCAACTGAACATATCTTGCTGGTCTAAACTGAATGTTGCTTCTCAGTCAAGTGGTTGTTCTCTGCAGAACATGTTGGCATAATTTGCTTGTGTACATTATCACCTGCACAATAGTTCACTCCACTGTCAAAATCTTTCAGGCACATAATACCATGAAAAACATTATGGTATATACTGTAATATGGATCTCTTGGATCATCTGCTTAATTTTCAGGTTCAACTAGAACATCGGAGTTTCAAACATCCGATCATCAATCACACAGTAAGTTTAGTTAGCTGACAGGTGCTATCCAGGAGTAAAAATGCTTCCATCAAATATCTAGAGCTTGACCATGTTCAGTACAATTTATGAACATGGAAGAACCTGGCCAGGGAAACGACCAAGGGCAACTGCCTGCTCGAGGAAGAGGAAGAAGAATAAGAGGAAGAGGAGCAAGGGTGCATGGTGGTGGAGAAGGGGGAAGAGGCCGAGGAGGACGACAACAAGCTATGGCTTCCACCGTGGCCCGCTCATCAGGGCGTGGTTCACTGCCATCCAAGAATGCTGATGGTGCTCTTATCACCTTACTCCCCATTCCTCAATCCTATCGAGGAGTTTTTTTCTGCATAGAGGTGGAGGGTCTATGAGCACGGGGCTCAAAACAAGAGGTCCCTTCTCCAGGCAATGGATTCTGCTTGTGGTGATGTCACAGCAGAGCAGTGTCAGGGATGGTTGCAAGTACGCTGTTGTGATGTTAATGAAAATCTGTGGCCAGACAGACATGAGCTCGAGGATGAGCAGGAGAGTGAGGATGAAAACTAGTGAGACTCCAGCTTTACTTTAGTTTCTTACTGTATGTGTTGTTAGTGTAGGCTATACCTAATTTTAGTTTTGATGTGCTTATTGTTTGACAGTATATTGTGCTGTACACATTTTCTGTTACTGTTACCGCGATGTATGGCAATTACTGTAACAATTTCCATGGCAGTATGACTGCAATAAAGTATTATATGTGAAACCTTGAATTAATCTTTTTTCCGTTTGATAACCATAGTATTCTACTGTAACCACTCAGTGTCAAAGGACTGAGCCAAGATTGAAATGTGCACATGAGGGATATTTCTATGGTCCACTGCCATACTGACAAAACATCTAAACATTTTGACCTGTGTTTTTATCATAATGCCAAAGGGACTTATCATTTTGGGGGCACTGACTATTTGTATGAGAAAAGGATTTAGTTTTGACTGATGAGTTGTCTGTTTAGGGAGAGATATGACCTTTTGCAGGTGTGCCATGGAGTTTTGCTGAACCATCTAGGTTATTCTGGCAAATGTATTTAAAGATTTGGTTTTGAAGCTTGAGTTTACTGTTTTGGGTGAGATTTGACCTTTTGAAGGTGATCTATGTAGTTGTGCTGAACCATATAGGCTATTTTGCCAATTGCACTTAGCGCTCTGAGAATGTCATTTCTGTTTCGTGAAATGAGCCAAAGCAATGGAGAAAAACTGTAATCAACATTTATACAACTGTTAATGCACCAGAGCTGAAAGTGTAATTTCCATCTGCAGTCCCTTTGCCAGACGTTGATAGGCATCCTGTACTTTATTTCAAGACAAAACAAACTCACAAAGAGGTAATGACCTTTGTAACAATGTTCATGTTTTTTATACCTAAAGTAAAACCCTTTATCAATAAATCAATTTATCACATTATATTTGTTTAGGCTATATTCATAAATCAGAGTTTGCCTCATAGGACTTAACAAGAAATATCAGAGTGTTGTAAGTGAGGGATCCCTGACACAAGCGCAATACATGCTGTCTGCAACAAAAAGTAAAAGATTTTAAAAATTCATAAGCAAAGACAGTGTCTAACATAAATGTAGCGGTGTATCAATGTTAAATGTGTTTATACAAAAGAACATGTCTGACAGAGATGAAAGGAGCAGCCATGACGATTGTAATGTAGCACACGTGTACAGACTTGAGAGATAACTCTTAGATTATCATTATAGGTTCTCAGAAGCGATGCAGGAATAGAAAGTGCCTGGTTCAGCGTCACATTAAAGTTTCCTCTATTTTGAGTCAAAGGAGTTTGGGGCCCCACCAAACCACAACCCCCCCGCCAGTCTCCACGACATGAGGCGAGATGTGCAGATAACTTTTCTTGAGAGAATATTCCACATCCTGCTATCGTGTGATGGTTGAAGGTCAGAAGTCTCCTCCTCCCGTCCTTGCTCTAGCCACCCGTCCCGCCACCCTCCTGCACCTGATATCATTATCACCCCCCCCTCCCCCCCCAAACCCCAACTCCTCCATCCCTACCTGTCACCCTCCCTCCAGCCCCCGCTGCTCGTCACCTCTCCCTCTGGTACCTGACACATGTCTCACCTCCCCATCCTTCCCTCGGCCTCCCTCACCCTCTCCAGCCGCCCGCCACCCTGTCTCTCTGCATATCTGTCCCCTCATTTTCTCAGCTTTGCCTCCTCTACCTATCGCTGTCCTCCCTCCCTCCCTCCCTCCCTCCCTCCCTCCCTCCCTCCCTCCCTCCCTCCCTCCCTCCCTCCCTCCCTCCCTCCCTCCCTCCCTCTCTGCGTCCCTCTCTACTTTCTGACACTCTATGTGTCTCTGGTGAACTTCCTTCTGTGTTCCATCTGCCCCTTTCCCACCTCTCCCACTCCCTTCCAGCAGACCCACCTACTCAACGGGTGTTCGCCATACATGCAGGCGGACACACACACGGCCCGGAGCTGTCAACGCACGTCCTCGGACGGTCGGGGCTCTGCTGAAGTCCAACAGCACGGGGAGCGTCGGGCTGTCAGGGATGGGAGAGGAGAGGAGGGGGGGGGGTGAGGGAAGTAAGGCCCCTCTTGTCCTGAAGAGGGAGGCTGAAGGACAAAGTAGAGAGAAGACAACGTTGATCTGTTTTTCATCTCTGCGTTTTTAGGAAAGAATCATCTTGCAGCTGGAATAATTTTATGTTTGAGCTCACTCTTCACGGACCTGGACAAATGTTTATTTATTTGATCATTCAATTGTTTTGATGAGATAAATGGTTTGATAGATAGATAAATAGATAGATAGGTAGATAGATAAATAGATAGATAGATAGATAGATAGATAGATAGATAGATAGATAGATAGATAGATAGATAGATAGATAGATAGATAGATAGATAGATAGATAGATAGATAGATAGATAGATAGATGGAGATAGATAGATAGATAGATAGATAGATAGATAGATAGATAGATAGATAGATAGATAGATAGATAGATAGATAGATAGATAGATAGATAGATAGATAGATAGATAGAAAGATAGACAGATAGATAGATAGATAGATAAGTTAAGTAGAATGGTACTGTCAGCAATAGCATTGTCCACTAGGGTATTGTATGAAATTAGTTTTATTATACATTATTATTTATATATATTGTTACAGAATGTACTTCATTCATATTATATGATATGTGTCAAAAATGCCACACATTTGGTATTTATGGATTTACAAATATGTGTTTTGGGTTTTGTTATGTGTTTGTGTCTCCTGATCTGATTTTAATACTTTTATTCATGAGTTTATTAATGATAAATTGTAAGGAAACTTGGGTGTCTAGAAAGGCACAGTGAAATAAGATGGACAAATCAATGCTGATGTTTATTGTCTATTCTCAAAGGTAACTCTGTTGATAAAGTCTTCCCTCGTCTATTTCTTATTTTACTGTTCTGGTATATATGTAGCCTCTGGTTAAAGAAATTGCCACTTAGATTTTGTGATCATAATTTGTTTTACACGGATATAATTATAAGGCTTCAAACAACATATAGTTAGTCAGGGCTGAGTGAGAATTCCTCCCATCCCAACCTGTATTTTGGTTATTGTTTCGTAGGAGGTTAAGTCTATGGGGGGGGATTTTAAATTAACATGTATTTATGTTTCTTGTTTATTTTTTGCCACAGAGTGGTCATGTGTTTCAGAGAAGCACTTACTTCTGCTTCAGTGGCAGTAGGTAACAGTAGATCTCTGGTTTACAGCAAATTACAATGGCACTTCGCACAACACAACAGTCCTATGATCTGTCTACTGCCCCCACCTGCTGGTTAGAAAGCTATCATGTTTTTGTTACTCAACAAATTGAACCCTGGCCAATATCTGTGTGTGTGTGTGTGTGTGTGTGTGTGTGTGTGTGTGTGTGTGTGTGTGTGTGTGTGTGTGTGTGTGTGTGTGTGTGTGTGTGTGTGTGTGTTAGATATGTTCAGTCACTTCCACCCACTTAGTTTCCCTCTAACTGCTGCACAGTGATCTTTCTCCCACACCTCATCTCCTGCACCCGTTCAACCTGACATTGAAAGAGCAGAACTGCAGCAGACTGCTGCTTCGGGGCCACTGGCCTTAATGAACTTCACATACCGACAAGCACCAGTAATCAGCTGCCCTGTCAGAAAACCTGCACCTACGGGAATAACAGTTTGCCGTCCCTGTGTTGTTTATATCACACCGTTGCTCTCACAAGCCGCAGGAGGGAGAGTCTGTGACCTTAAGAGCTGTGGGGCCTGTACTGTCTAATTCCATGTTTATGGTTTTGCCTTTTATAACGCACACAGATGGAGCAGCCCAGGCCACAAGCACACGGAAATATCATCATGCGCCCTCTCCACTTCTAATTGGTGCCTTGGTACCATCTCTCTGGTGAGGATACAGCTCTGTGCAGAGCAACCTGCGGAGTAACGCCAACTTCTGCGTCCGCTTCTCTTCTTCTCGCTCCACAGAATTTACTGTGAGACCATGAAACCAGTGTAGAAACTGATATAAACAGTACAGTTCACCTGAACATAAAGGGACAAAATAAAGTTGAATGTAAATTCATAAATTGAAAGAAATGTGAGTGAGCGCATAGAGCTTTTAGATTTATGTGACTTCGCTTGCTCCCCTACTTCAACATATTTCTGACTCAACTCTCTATCTTCTCTTTTTTGCGTCTTTAATGTAAATAATTTCATATTAATCAGACACATACAGGGGGAAGAAAGAAGCTTGAAACAATAATGTTACTTTTTTTTCGTGAACAACTTCTCAAGGATTGCGTGCCATGCAACAAAAGTTGACATTTTTAGAACATTGAAATTACATGGCAGTTCAACATTATGGTTACCTTGGCAACAGTGCATCTGACTTTGAATCTCACCAACTTTTACCACTCAGCTTCACACAAGCTTTAAATCTGCTGTTTTACAGACTCGTTTATTCAAAACAGATACAAGATTTATGAATTCAGTAAAGCACACGTTTTCTGTCCTCTTCTCCACAAACAGGACGGCAACATCACATCAGCTGTTTTACTGTTTCCAGTCATGATTATTATTATCAATATTATTACTATAGGTGAACACACGCATGTGAGAGGAGGTGAAATGAACCAAGCATCTGCACAGGGACAATGCACAGCACTATGAGAGGAACACGGATGACTGGATGGCTTGCGGTGCTGTGGGTGAAGTGAAGAGGACAACAAAGTAATTATGGGACAACTAAGGATAGACACAGAACTGAGGCGAGAGAGCGAGAAGGAAAAGGAAGAAGTATCAGGGGTGGGGGGGGTGCAGCCTTCGACCTGCTGGAGTCTCCATCACTGCATGGGAGTTAATTAGCCTCTGACTGCGGTGGCAAATATTCTTTGCACCCATCTGGAGCAGGGGAGGGGACATTCCACTCAACTGTCTGTTTGGCTGTCCCTGCAGTGCACTGTCTGACCTATCCACTCATCTTTTAATCCAGATTTGACTCCATCTGTCTTTTGTGTCTTATTCTATCTCTCTCCTCTGTTTCTGATACAAGTCAAGCAAAAGCTCTGTCTTTTGTTCATGAGTGAATCAATCAATGAATCAATCAGGTTTATTTGTATAGCCCTTTTAATTCAAATTATGTAATGCAAAGTGCTTCACAGAATAGAAGCAATAAAATCAATACCCCCACCATCCATCCACACACAGAGCTAAGCAGTATAGTAGTAACAGGAACTGAGGGGACGCTATTGTAAATCTCATAGATTAGAAATGAGGAAACACCAAAGGCAGGTAAACAAAGAAAGATGATCATGATACCATTACCATAAATAAAAAGTTTGAAAGAGATGTGAAAGGGAAAAAGATAAAACAATAGAATGCTAAAAGAGGAATTAGTAAAATAGGAGATACAAATGTGGTATTTAAGAAAAACATTTAAGAGAAAGTAAATATGTGATTAAAGAACTGAATAAATGACTAAAATAGAATAACAGCATAAATATGTTAAAAAAATAATTGTCTAAATAGTTTAATTAAATAGACAGATGAATTAAATAAATTAAAAGCCTCACTATGCGTTTTCTTCAACTGCACTTCTGTCATTGTCCACAGGGAGGCATGATTCCATTAAAAAGCATCAGGTTTTAGCAGTGCTCTGCAGCCACCTGTGTTTTGGTTGTCAAGGTGAGCCTTGTATTTATAGAGAGAGGATGACAAACAATTCAAACACATTTTACCTGTTGAACTGGATTCAAGCATCATCACCAATAAAAAGATAAGACACACTCACACAGACATTTAAGTGTAACCCCACAGTGGTGATGAAAATATTCCAGCAATATTGTATTGATGGCTCCAGCTGCATAGATGAAAAAGTCAAACGATCAACATTTGATTACCAGCACCATTACATCTGATAAAGTTTCAAAAATCATCAGGTTTATTTGTTTATTTATTTGGTCACTGATTTGTTAAATGGGCAAGAAATCTAGAGTGTATCAAATGTGCTCTGCGATTAAATACAGGAGCCACACAGTTGGCCATTAAATATGACAAACATATATTTTATGTCTGATCTGCAGATTTTTTTTTTTTCTAAATGATTCTGTCCCAAGTGATCATCTTCTATTAAGGGATAGGTGTTTGTATCAGCAAGTACAACAGTCAATCAGTGATTATTTTTCCAACCTCACAAATCATAAATAAATATATAAGAGAAATATAAAAGTATTTTAACATATCATTTGGTATGAACTGATGTGTTTGGGCAATCATCAGTTGTAGAAGAGCTCACATATTTCACTTTAAACGCAACCAACACCTCAGTATAGAAATAGTCAAAATAAAGTCCTAGCTGTAATTGTCATTGCGTTATATACTACAAGGTAATTCAGGTATATCTTTATTTATTGACCCATTGATCATAGTGTATATAGTAGCAGACAATATAATTACCCTAGTAAAGTACAGATGTGTGCACCTCCTCGACCTAAGTGCAGTATAATGTACGCAGGTTATTGTTAATGTTACTTTACGCCACTTGGCTTTTTATCACAAAGATGCACGTGAGGCATTTGCATTTGGGTTTTGTTTATTACCTGGTGCTGTGTCAAAACTCTTAACTGCCAATAGATAAGGAAACAATAATGGATCACTACTTTGAATATAAACACGCACTGAGGGAATGCATTGGAGGGGTAAATGCGTTCCCTGTTGTATGATCAGGGGATGGTAATATTATATTATAATAATATCACGTCATAATGATGCCATCATGACCTCCTTTATACGAGATGATTATAAGTCAGGTTATAACAGAGGTTAAATTTCCCTCCTTGCATGAGTGTGCTTGTGCATGTCTGTGCATGTGTTTGGGACAAATACATGTATCTTAAACTTAAAATCTTATACAGTAAGGTCTAAATATGGTTACGGACGTGTCTATAGGAGGTTTATATAGTCCTATATCTCAAAAAGTGCATTTTTGAACTATGTATGACTTCTGACCTCATCATTACCTCTTCGTGACACCACTTATTACATGATTGGAAACAATTTTTCTGATCAGCACAAGTTTTTCTCTCCCTCTCACCCTATTATTTACTGAGGAATCTTGACAAATGTGTTTTACCCAGTTCATTCTTGTCGACCTTGACTTATAACCTTTGACCGATCAGATCCAAAAGTTACTCGTCAGGAGAAACCCTCCAAAATAATGGCCCCACCGAGTTGGGATAAAATCCATCTCTGCGTTCTTATATATGAAGTATGTTGAAGTTATTATTTGCCTGACCCTTCCAGCTCCCAGTTACTACGTTTCCCACAATGCTCCACTTCCCAAGCGCACGTGTCATCGCTGCCAGTGAAACCCGAGTAAACGTCACATTCCTGCATTCCCTCCTCTTCAGTCCGGGACGTCGCAGGAGTCTCACCCTCTCTCACCCTGTCTCCCACCTCCGTTCCCACCCAACACACCCATGACACGGCGGCTTTGATCCCAGGAGGTGAACCCGGGTTCCCCAGGAGTCTCCAGCCCACGTCGGGTAAGGGTTTATCTCAGTTTATTAAGCCGGGTGAAGGTGTGTGTGTTTCGGGCTGGAGTGCTATACCCGTGGTAACCACAAACCACTTTAATTTGAGAGAACACCCCGGCTTTGGTGTGAGCTGGGGCCGCTAGCGAGCTGCTCTCAGCCTCGTCTTCAACTCGGAGGCACCGCCGCTGCTGCTAGCACCGCTGGAAGTGGCTAGCGTTAGCTTGGAAGTGTCCTGTTGTTGTTTACAGTTGGACTTAGGAGCTAGCTAAGAGCTTAGCCGGCTGTTTAGCCGCAAAGCTTGCGTCACCATTGTTACCGGTGATACGCAGCCAGGGCACACGCACACACACACACACACACACACACACACACACACACACACACTGAGCAGGGCGTGGAGGCGCCTCCAGATGTGGCTTCGTCACTTTGACAGGACGTTGCGGTGCAGACGTGGTGGTTAGCATTAGCATGGGAGACCTGTGAGGATACAACACTTGGCTAACGGACACAGCATTAGCATCCCAGAAAGCATGGGCGTGGTTATGGAAGTGCTACATACATGACCGTAAACCCACCTAGCTCCCTATTGCCTGTAGCTCAGGTTGTGGTGGAATTGTTATGGTGATTCCCTGGTATCAGCCCCGTGCTTAGCCTGGTTTCAGTCCTCTTGCAGAACAGGAAAGTGCAGGAGGAGCCGGTCAACGTGTTGGTCAGTGTGGCCTGAGGCTGCTGCTGCAGATCTGCAGCCTGCATCAGCTGTTCACCCTCACAACAAAGACCGGGTCCCAGCTGCTGCCAGTGAGCACAGAGGGAAAACAGGTGAAGCCATGATGTGCCTCTAGCTCGTATCTATAGTGCGATCTGAAGCCTCCACTGAAGCCCACACAAGCAATTAGTTTGCTTAATGTTTGCTGGATTCGAAGAAGATGGGTCCAACCTGAACCACGTGGACTGTGTGCAGGGAGGATAGGGCTGTGTAATGTTATGTTGTCTAATCAGCGGGAAGAGTTCCTGTTGATATCAGTGAACACACAGCTTCTGTTAGGTCATAACATTCCTGAGATGCCTACACTTCACAGAATGATTGGATCAGAGTGACTTTACAGAGGTAAAGGAATGTTTGCGTGTCACCGCAAGTCATTTAACAGAGACTCTCCAGACTCTAGGGAGATTGGATTTATTTCTCACACTTTGATGCTGAAAAGCAAGACTAGACTTCTCTTTGACAAAAAGCATTTTCAGCAGAGAACATAGGTTATTGAATGAATGGTCACATTTATCTAATCCCGCTGAGAGGATCATGTGTTTGATCCTTATCCCAGTTGCAGTTACATGCAGATACATTACTCCACTAAGTTGTAAATCAGGTTCTGCCAGTGTCTGGTCCTGGACAAGTGCTCAATGCAAAGAGACATTTGGCTTGGTGCCCAGTCTGAGAAAGTCATATGTTATGATAAAGTTAATTTAAATACATTACCTATAAAATTGTTGTCAGCAGTTATAATGTGATTATACTCACTTTGAGTTTACATGGATGTAGACATACTTGGCCAAAGTTAATATGGAGTACATAAGAAACCACTGAAGATGTTTCCATCTGCTGACAGAGGTCAATAGCCATCAACCGACTAATAATGGAGAAACCTAGGAAAGGTTTACAGCTCTGAGACTGGACCATCACCTAAGTGAGAGGAGTAAATGCACAAAGTCCGGATGATGTAGCAGCAAACAATATAACAATGACAATGTTTACATCTTTCAATGCTTTTCATTTTAAGGGCGATTTTTGCTCCTGAGTGAAAGTTGAAGAATCCTGAAAAAAACAGTGGTTTTAAATTCTTCTTCATGGAAAGACAAAAGCTCATTCAGAGGTAGAACATTAAATAGCATTTTTCATTATACATCTCACTGTGGTTGTGTAGTACCTAAGCATTAGATTGACATATAATTGAACTTTTTTGTTTTGATAATTATTTTGTGTCCACTCAGCTCTACAAACATGTTGCATGTGGTCAAAGTGTCATAAGATGTTGTTATAATCTTGGAACTGATCAATAGGATAATAGGATAATATTGAGCACTTATCTATGAAGATCTTGCCAAAGTAGATGGAAAGTGATATATCACTGATGTTTAAAATTTGGCCTGAAATGCAGCTTTAGTTAGACCATATGTGCGATCTCCAGTCCCAGCCCATATGAGCACTGCAGTGATGTGATTGATGACCGAGCCTGTGAACTCTGCCCTCACAGGTCAAACATTTACAGCAAATGAAAGAAAGTTTGCAGAGCACCACCAACACATACTGACACCTGGAGTAGCAGGATCTAACTCCTACCTCTGTGCCTCATGTTCAAGCAAACGCTAAAAGACAGGGTGGTGGTCTAGTGCTGTGGCGTTCCCCCATTTGTACGCATGCATGCAGTGTGGTCAAGAATGTGGAGGAGGAGGGAAGACAGCTGCATGTTATGGAGGGTGTAGCCTGCAGAAAACTGGAACACCCTTAGACGGTCTGCCTAGCCTCATTTCGTTGGGAACTGCTGCTCATTAAGTTGCCTGTAGTGTATGGATGAATGAGTGGGAAACGAGAGAAGGGGGTGCGGGGCATTGTACGGCTCATGAGTGAGGAAAGCATACTGCAGCTTTTAAAAAAACATGTATTTCATAAACCACAAATTTCTTAGAAACAAGCAACTATGGGCTTTCTGTGGTTGACCTCTTTGTTCTCAGTGTTACTTGATTTGTCATCATCCCATTTGTTCAGCTCCAACGAATAATGGCCTCTGCTTGGGTTCAGACTAACCTTTGTTGTCTCTCTTCACTTTTGTTGCCATTCAGCTTTGAGGCCTCAGAAATTCTCCATACATGTTGTGAAAGCACAATTGTGTGTGTGTGTGTGTGTGTGTGTGTGTGTGTGTGTGTGTGTGTGTGTGTGTGTGTGTGTGTGTGTGTGTGTGTGTGTGTGTGTGTGTGTGTGTGTGTGTGTGTGTGTGTGTGTGTGTGTTCAGAATGGCACAGTACTGCACATGCCCAATCCTCTCCCATTAGGTCACTTCACGGCCATAGGTGGACAATTGGGTTATTGTTTTTGGTGTACACACACACCCTCCGACCCCCTCTTTGTGGCATATGCATGCTGTCTTCTTCCAGATTCAGGTCATTCAGCTCTGTGTATGAGTAAACACACACAATATTATATATACAATACATGTTTGAGTTTAGTTAAGTGTAGTTGAAGTTAAGTTCAGTTTAAACACATTTTTTTTTCTGACACTGGCCCGTCTCTCTAAATATTAGCACTGGCCATTAAATAACCAACATTGGTCAACCACTAAGAGATTGAAGCACAAAGGGGTACAAGTGATGTGTAAGGAACAACTCTAATTTTAATAACGTTGTTGTTATATTTTCATATGTGTACAGTGAAATTCAAGGTATCGTGGTCCTGAGGCTGTGCTCAAGACTAGACATATAAACAGGCAAGCTGTGCATTGGCAGTCACACACTAGTTGAAAGTTTAAAACTATCGAAACATATGAAACACACAATCAATAGGTTTTCTCGCAACAGCACAAACTACTGATTTCCATGCATCCATATGTGCATGTAATGTGAATTATGCAAATGTATATGATAAAAATTAAAATCAGAAAAGTCACAACATTTCCTGTTTGCAAATTATCACATTTGTGTAGAAAATTCAAGATGATTGGGTCCTCACATTTAGTATCAACAATGTCAAATCAACAGTGTCATTGAGTGGACTCAATGACACTACGCTGCTATCCTGCTCTCAGATCCAGACTATGCTTATTTATATTTAAAGCCAAGTGTGAATTTGCTAAGACATCCAGTCTGTAGTAGACCAGATTAGACGTATTAGCAGCTCTCGCTGCATGGGACGACTTGGACTCCCACTGAGGAGACTGGGTCTCATGGTCAGCTCTGTTTGGGTTGTAAGGATCATGGATCTTTGGTTGTGTAACCGAATCAAAGAGTTTAAATCGCTGATGGCTCAGGGCTTGTTTTCATACATTACACAGTATGTTGTGTTGCTGAAGCAAACCATGACACCATGAGCCTTAATGATTTGGGAGGAGACACTGTAACTGTCGTGTTATAGTGTCTTTGTACCCGAAGTGATGATTGTTTACTTGGTGATTGTTTACGACTTTGATTAGTTGTAAATCTTGAGAATAAGACATACATTATTCTTCAATAGAGTCCAAGAAAAGCATTGGCTATCTCTATAACTCTCTCTAATGCACTCCTCATTCAGATAAGTGTGTGAATTCACCTTTTTAATGCTGTTGGCCATGCTCTTGGTATAGTTTCTCTGATTGTCTAAGACACGGGATATTGAACAATATTATATAATCATGATTTCCCCTTTTTACTGCTCTTTGGTGATGTATCCTGTGATAATGTTTGATGTTTGATTTAGACTCTGCCTCTTAAACAAAGAACCGTCGTGCGGTCCAGTGCCACGCTGTGTCTGTCTGGCCAGTTTAGTATCTGTCTGGCCGGTGCTGGGCCTCGGGCGCAGTCGTTGCTACATCAGTGGAGCTCAGGCCAGGACAGTGTGGCAGGCAGCTCTTTGTTGGAACAGCTGAGGAAGGGAGTGCAGAATGGTGGAGACAGGAAGGAGCGAGGTGGGGGGGGTGCTCAGGATATATGGGAAGGGGAATTGAAAGATGTTTGAAAGGGGAAAGATAGTGGGACAGATGGAAAGAGAGGGGGTCTCACATTGTAATGACCCATGCGTTTACAGGGTGCCTACAGCCAACAGACAGTACACATGGAGATTTTGACAGTGTGAGGATTACTGCAACATGACATTAACTTGTATCTTTGTAGACACTGACTCTCTCCTTCTCTCTTCACTCCATAATTAGATTAAATGAAACTGCAGCCAATAGTTAATTAATCAATACAAACTTAATCTGTAAATAATCTGATTAATAGTTTTAGAGTTCACTGGCTGCTGTTATATTCTGTCTAACTTAAAGAGTAAAAATCGATTTTGGCAAACAAACAATTTACAGGCACCATTTTATTTTTATTAGCCGACATTTCCTGGATCTATACCCTTTTTTGAATGCTCTGTTTTCCAACTGGTTTCAGTGCCTGCTACATATCTGCAACATCTGATTCCAGCTGGGGACCTTAATTTCATGTTATACCCCTTCTCTCGCTGATGTTTGCTGTCTTCCTCTTAACACTATAACACTGTCAGTCTCTACATCTATGCAGCAGGGCCAGAGATACCATCGTTCTTATTCTCTACGATTTACTTCCCTGTCAAAATCTATCACCACATCTCCCACAATGCAACATTCAAGGTTTTGTTGCAATTGTAGTGGCTAAGGCTCGAGGAGAGATGAGCTGTGGGTTACATTGATCTGATAAGCTTAGTTCTGCTTAACTCCACACCCCCAGATTTTGTTACTTGACCCAGCGGACACTGACTCACATCAGGGCTTCATTGTACGTGAACACACTTTGATGTGTAAGCTGCACTAATGGAGAAACAAATCAACAGATTAATTGATGATTAAGATCATCTGAGTTGCAGCCGCTGCTCGTTATCTTTTATTGCGTGTCCCAGAACCTGGGAGTTCATAAGTACTAAGTTCAAACACATGCAGTTTTAAAAAATGCTTTTCCCTCATCATTTGCATCAATATCTTGTAAAGTGAGAGCCCGAGTCGTTGCATCATCTTAAGAGGAGACTTGTGCTTGTTAAATTTGAGAAGCCCTGTGATGCTATTTGTGCTCCTGACCTTGTAGAGTCAGTTTCTCTGTTTAGACAAAGCTCAGTTGGGCCGACAGCCTGCTGTTCATACTTGTTTGTATTTCCCCTTGTGTGCTTAAGACAGTAGCTCTTTCTTTGAGCCCGATGAATCTCTCAGTCGAGTCTCCTCCCAGCAGCCCATGCATGAAGTTAATCACATGAGCATGAGTCTCACATGGCCGGATTGGTGCCACCCTGGAACAGCGAACTGATGTTATGTTAGAAAGGCAAATCTATTACTCACTCCTGCACAATACGGATGTGTAAAGTGCCAATATAAAGCAAGTGGTAGATACCAAGGAAAAAAGACAGAACTAGATGAGAGCTGTTCTAATGGATGGGTCAATAGCTGTTGGCAGTTTCCCCCCAGGCAGTAATTCTATACCACATGTCAAGGACATCAGGAGGACATCCACTGCCAGTATGCTTCAATTAACCTAGTGTCACAAATTCCGACTACTATTACTGAAGCCTCTCCATTCATCTAAACAAGCTTTATTCACTTCAGCACTTTTGAAATTAATTGACTGAGATGAAAATGAAAAAAATGTCATTGCTGTGTCCTCATCCTTTATGTAAACAAGAGAGAAAAAATATATTTTAACCTCCCTGTTCACTGAGAAGCTTCAAAGACATGGGGCGGCTCTGGCTCAGGAGGTAGCATCTAAAAGGTCGGCAGTTCGAGCCTATCTTCCCCCATTCTGTGTCTTAAAGAGACATTGGGCAAGATACTGAACTGGCTGTGCTGGCATTGTGAGATTGATGTGTGATAAAGTGATGCATGTAATGTAAAGCACTTTGAGTGGTAGACAAGAATGTGATGTATAAATGAGCATTAACTGTGAAGATGAATAAAAACCTTTATGACACAACGGCCAAAAATATTGAATTCTAAAAGAAAGATTAAACTTGTTAAAATAGATGTTTTACTGCAGGACTGTTACGATGAACAGTATTACAGTGCATGTTGTCCAACTGAAAATAGATGCTTAACTGAATGAGGTTTCCACATGTTCATTTGTTTGTCTGCCAAGTGTACACTGTTGTGTCAGGAGGCTCTCAGTGCAGAGTCTCTGTTGGCTGAGGACTAACAGAGCGGCATGCCATGGACGACTGGGCAACATGCGTCTTATTTGAGCTGAGTTTACGCGCTTTCGTGTTGCAACATGAATGGTCCTGATTTGGGGAGGCACATGACCTCGCCAGAGCTGGGACAGGAAATTGACACACACACAAAAAAGCTGATTACCCTGAAAATTCAAATGCAAGTAGTAACAACAGTGAGTACAATAAGAATTGGGGAGAAAGATGTGATAAATTGGAACTTGCATACAAAAAATAATTTGGTACAAGCAATGCAATAGGTCATGTGGGGAAAGTATTACTGTTTATTTCCCAACTTCTAACAGGCACTTTTAGAAAGTCTGAGTGCTGAATGCTTCTGCAGCCTGCTAGCTGCAAATCACCAGGCTAATCATGTATAGATGGATTATACTATTGACACCAGTCAGATAGGAGATATTGACCGTGTTGCATAGTACGAAGGGATTAAGCATTGGTCCTGAATGAACATAAAGGAAAGCAGCAGGACAGCCATAAGTAAAGAGCATGAGACTGGTACAGGTTACAGTCCCTTGCACAGCAGGGGTGCTGTCTCGTTGCCGACCCTGAGGTCTGATCTTCCCCTGCAGCATTTTCCTCTCAGTAAAATAGTTGTGAACATGGTTGTTTCTAACCTCGGAACCCCAGAAATGAATATACTATTGATATTCTTGGTTTAGTTGTGTTTAAATGGTTGGTTCTGGTTACTTTCTTCACCTTGTTGTTAATAGTTTAATGTGATACACAGTTTAGCAAGTCAGATCAGACTTGATTAAAAAAGGGTTAGGGTTAGAGAATCATTGACATTGAATGTCCCTGACTTGTTGGCTAAAAATGCACAGGGCTCCCCAGCGAGTCCCCAGGGCTCAGCAGGTACAATTCTGCGTGCTCCAGGGCCATAAATCCTCTTTGCATGGCTGGCGATCAAGCCATGATGTAAAGGAGCTTAGTAGCAGCAGACAGACAGGCAGGAAGCTGCTTGCCAGTCGGCCAGGGGTCAGGTGATCAATGCTGACAGCAAAAAGAGAGAGAGTGATGGCAGGAGAAAAGGTGGAAAAACAAAGACAGACATGGACATGGGGAGTGTGTGAATGGAGACACCAGAGGGAGTTTGGCTAGACAAATTAGAAGACATGAGTCACAGGATTTTTCAAGTCTGATATAAAATGGGTTAAAACACAACCTGGCGTCTTCTGTAGCTCCGCACCACTAAAGTCCTGCAGTTGGATCGTTTAGAAGCAGGCAGTCCAGAGATGGATGTTTATTGACAGTAGTGAGGTTATATGACGGGGACTTCTTTACAGGGAAATTTGAGAGGGAACAAGGTGAGAGAGAAAACTGTTTTTATGCTGGTGCTTAAGGCTGCAGCTTACATTTATTACATCCACCAAGAATGTTTGGTTTGGTTTCTTCTAGGGATGGGCATTCGATTAAATTGTCTTAATCGATCGTCGGGAGAATTAATGACGAATTTTCGATTAATCATTAATATTTTTATATTCAAAAATTCACTATTTATATGCTATATTAAAATGCAGTGAAAATAAAAAAAACAAAGCCTGTTTCCTCATTCAGATCTTTATTACAAGATGAACAAAATATGCGCTTCCGTAATCTCAAGCTGCGGAGCCGACAGCCAGAAGCCGGTGCTACTAAACACTAATAATATAAAAAACAATCATGTTAAACAATAACTTAACCACAAATATATAATACTTAGGTCTGACAGGTTTTGCCACATAGCCAGAAAGCTTCATACAAATAACTCGTAACTCACATACAACTTCAGCACCAGCCTACTGACTTGTGTTGAGAAAGATGACATGTAAACATGCTCTGGGGACAGACGTGAACGCAGCCTGGTGACCGTCGGTCCAGCCGCTGAAACAACTCGCTCTTAGAGGACTGACGTCGCCGTGATACCATGCAGTCTATGCGTGATACACAGGTAGCTCCGTGCTAACTTGGCTAGCCTGGGGAACGTTATTCCATTCACTTTCCACCTGTTGAGTCATTTTCTCTGATCGTTGTGCATCGCAGCTCCTCCGTGCTAACACCGAGTTGATGCTAGGTTGAGAGTGAGACCGAGAGCAGGATGCGCCGCCATTAACCAGGGTCGGATGTGCGTTCTTCAAGTGGTACATCATTTGAGTCGTGGCCGAGTTGTACCTAAACACAGCTTCGCAGTGTTTGCAGCGAACCAAGTCATTTTTTAATTCTAAATGTCCCAAGCTAAACTTCGCCGTGACTTCTTCGTGTTTACTTTGGAAATGGTAACACGGTAACTCGCAGGTAACTGAGTAGGTCTGTGGCGTTTTTTTCAAACACTGCCCCCCGTGGTCAAATGTGTAATTACCGAATTTATCGATGAAAAAATTATTTCCTCGATGAAATTCTTAATGATCAATTTATCGATCGTCGATTAATTATGCCCATCCCTAGTTTCTTCTGCGTTTGATTGCTTGTTATTTCAATTGATAATGCAAAAACTACTGGATGGATTTCCAAGACACCTGCTGGAAAGGTGCGGTATGGGTCAGGGAAGAACCAACTAAATCGTGGTATGGATCCAGATCTAGCTATCTTTTTTCACTTTCTTTTACATTGCACTATAGGAATTTTTTTGACATTTGACGCTGGTTTCCTTGGGAAAAATTCATTGTTGATCTTGATAAACAAAATCTGCCATATTTACAAAACTGATATAGCAGTGTGTGTGATTTGGTGCATCTTGATTGAATTGAAGGGTACTTTTGGGCCTTAGTGGAAGTTAGGAGTCTACAGATTGTCAATCTAGTTTTCATTATGGATTACTATTTCCTCTAAGAAAATCAAGAAAAATTCCTGTTATTGCTTGAATGATGATTACAATTATAAATTGATTTACCTGTGTGACGATCACATTATTGGCGCTGTGGTGTTGGAAGTCTTATTTGAGGCATTGTAGTCAGGGGGAAATTAATTCCCTGTTATGGAAGCTCCTTATTCGTCATGCTGAATTTTTTACCTCACTCACCCTCTCTGCATCTTTCTTTTCCACTCTCCACAGGTCACTTTCCTCCTTTCCTCCACCCCCCTCCCCCTTCCTCCACCAATCGCAGTGCCGGTTGCCATGGAGAACTCCTCTGTGGCGTCTGCGTCGTCTGAAGCCGGTAGCACACGCTCACAGGAAATCGAGGAGCTGGAGCGCTTCATCGACAGCTATGTGCTTGAGTACCAAGTACAGGGGCTGCTGGGAGACAAGGCAGATGGAGACTTGGATTTGGACAATGGTGGCAAGGTGCCACAGGTCAGAGCCCTGTTACTTAACTATACAACATGCTTTCATCCTTCCAATATCTGAAAGCTGCAGTGGCTATATATTTGGGCAGCGGTGTCCTTGGTTTATATACTAAAAAGGATTAATTTATTGCACTCATTATTATTGTAATCTATATAAACCTAGACAAATGTGGAGATGCGTCCTCCCACACTGCCTCTGGATATGCAACTGTCCTGTTTTCTGCATGAGAGAGCCAACACACACTCACGCTGCTCTGCTCCACTGAGCATCTGAAAACACTCAAAATAGCCCAAGATGAGATCCGTGATTCCATTTGGGATTATTTAAAAAAAAAAAAAAAAAAAAACCTGTTAAGAAGCTAATCTCAAAATATGCTGTGATTTAAGATTTGTCTGCCCTACGTCTAAGTTTCTTGAGTTTAGTTTTGTCTGTTAGTTTGTTTGCTGTCTTTATTAACACCCTCCACATTTCACATATAGAAGTATCTTCTGCCCTTTTGTTTCAGTGGACCGACGACTGCAATGACAAGAAAGATGGCAGCTGGACTTCTTCTCGGGGAAGAGGCTCATCCAAGCCTGTAAGTGTGTGTCAGTGTTTTGCTTATTTCACAGCATTGGACTCAAGCTTTATTAATTAATTGACTGTTCACACTCTATAGATTTTACTCAGGGCGTCAGTAGCAAAAAAACGGTTGGGTAAACCGTACCTCTCCATCCATCACAAGGACCTCAATGTATGTTAAGATGGACGAAGTACTGTTTGTCTGAATGGTCTCAAGTAAAACACAGGCTATAAGGTGTTTTATTGTATATCAGTGACTGGAAAATAATTAAACGATGTGGGTTTTAATTTGTTTTAACTCAAAGATGTATCAAATATATAAGTTCACAATTTGATGTATACTGTACAATTTCTCTGAATCAGGTAATGAATTAATTCTGTGTCTTCATGATCAGTTTCTGTCTCTCTTCCTTGTTTTTTCTTTAAAGCTTAATTCCTGTTGCATCCTTAATTTGTCATCTCTTCTTTTCCCTCTCATCTCATCCTTAGTTGACCTGTGCTTGTTTGTTGCAAGGCTCTAACTTTACTGATCTAGACTATTAATGCTCCTCCGAGATTCATTGGAATGACTCAGCAGGAAGTGAGTAGTGAGGGAAAAGCAGCATGGGTGAGAGGTTCATACAGAGCAGGGTGCTTCAAAATAGAGACTAAAATTGAAATGTCAGTATTTACAACAATACACAAAAAACTTTTCAATACGCAGCAGAAATAGAGTCCCAGAGATCGTGCAACTGCCTTTCTTCGATTTGTTTTGACCTTCAGCTCCTGGAAATATAATATCTGAGACTCTTATATGAAAACAAACCTTAGCTTGAACCTTTGTGATTTGTCTTTTCTTGCAGTGTACAGTGAACTCAGAAACAACAACAACTAACAGGAGCAATAATGGAAACAAACATAGTTACAACTACAACGTATCATCAGCGAAGTTGATACCTTAGCCAAGGCCCAGCAGTCCCCTTAAATTCAATAAGTTGCACCAAATTTCACACACTTAGACTCTAAACATTCTGGATTTTTTTCATCAAGATAAATGAATTCACTGCGAAAACTGTGGAAATGTTGATGATCTTTTTATGGTTAAAGAAAGTGAAAAATTAATTCCCTGGATCTGCCTCCTTATAGGACCAACATTTTGTGGGGTCTTCCATGACTCGTACCGTATCCTTCCACCAAGTTTTTTGTTAATCAGTTCAGTTGTTTTTGTTTAATCTTCCTCATCAACAAACGCACAAAGCAGCAAAATGGGGTGACAACTTAACCCCCTTAGTTGAGGTATAAATAGGAGCCATTATCTCGGTGCAACAAACATAGTGCCACATCAGGTTCTGAACAAATTGTGTGAATTAGGCTCTTTGTGTTGCACAGTACAACACAATACAGGCTCCTAATATGCACGAGAAATGGCACTCGCCTCCATAAACAAAAAGTCAAACAAAAGAGTGTGTTCACATGGGTTTAAGATAAATATACTGTTATTAATATTAGCGGACCATTATTTAAGACTTTGTTATATTTTATTTTGAAAAAGAAGTATGTCTGTGAGTAACTGACCAAAAATTAAACATATTGACTTTGAATTCAATCTTGCAGGACGAGTGGGAACACAGCAGTAATGGCAGCACAGGTTCCAGACCCAGTTCAGGCTCCAGACCAGGTTCTGGCTCACGCTCTGGCAGCAGAGGCAGAAACAATCAGTTCACAGGCCCCTCAAAGGTAAAGAAACAACTGTGTGTGTGTGTTTGTCGGCTCTCTCGTGTGTCTCTTGGTGCTAAAACATCCAATTGGTGTTTCTTCAATAATCCATCTTGGTGAGACTTGTATTGTTGCAACTTCCGTCACATGACTCTTGCCGTGCTCATCGTATTGTTCTCTTGGGAGTCTTTACCTGTTTTTAATCATGAGCATCTAAAAGAATCGCTACAAATCAATTTTTCATCATCATTAAATGTTAAAGTGGCACTCCACTGGTTTTGAGAGAAAACCTTTGCTACAAACTGGACCTAGACATGAACATTTCCCAGGCAACGAGTGATTATGATGGATCGTGTTGAAGTACATTATGGGAAGTATATTATCCAATGAGCCTGGATAATTAAAGGGAGACTGTAGCTGCATAAAGTCTATAATATATATACATTAAAAAATTCCTGTTTATAAATGTTAAGTACAAGCTAAGTAAGTCAGATATGTGATGCTTTGTTCAGTGTGTTTTGTCATCATACTGAAAACATCCATCTTTTCTTCTCCTCATGTTCTGTCTAGAATGGGAACAGAGAATGCTCCTTGGACATCCTGGGCACAGACATATGGGCGGCCAACACAATGGACTCACACGGGTAGGTGCCTCGCTGTTTCATAAACATGTTGTACAGTCTGTTTTCAGACACAAACTGTAAAAAATGTCCAGGAAAACAGAAATTGTAGACAATGTTCAGACGTGGGATGGGGTCTGGATAGATTTGTTTTTAGTTGACAGCAAATAGACACCTGCGCAAGTCTTTGAGTCCTAGCTTTATTCTCTGTAACAGTCCAATAAATCTCTTGGTTGTTTCCCATCTTTTCCTTCCCCTTAGTTTGATTTTGCTCATCTCATCAACAGTTCCATTTCTCAATTTGAGGTCAGCAAATCAATTTAGTTAGATCTGGCCAAGATAGCCCAATTAAATATATCTCATAAAGGTTCATGTCTTCTTCTAACACTGCAGATGATTCTTCTGATATACTATTTTGTTTCAGTGTTTCTGTTAAAAGCTACATCTATATTGCACCTTACAAATGGAAACATGGGTGCTTAAAAAATCTGGTTTCTCTCACGGAACAGTTTTATTTTATTCCCCCCCCTCCAAAAAGCCAAAAGTGGAACTCCGAGGAGAACAAAAGGTGAAAGACAGGAAATAAGTGACAAATAAATCAATCTCATGGAAGGGAGGGCTGGTTGCCATGGTAACAGCCGCGCAGCAGCTTCAGATACCCAAGTTCCAGCCACGTTGGCACATCTGAGCACACAGGGAATGAGTCGGTATAGTGGGATGATTAAATAAACTCACAGACTGAGAAGTGGAAAAATTACTGACAATTAATTAGAATTAATCTCTGCCTTTCTAGTTGAAGCTGTGTGATTCCTTGCAATTGAAACCTTTTCCGTAACTTAGTGTTTTAAATGCTGTTTTCTGTATCAGCCTCTAACATCCGGTACCAGTCAGGAAGCATTTTAGGAGTTTTATGTAGCTCTTTATGGCAGTTAAAGAAATGAGTGCCTCATCATCGCCATCTTGTGGTTAAGTCTGTTGTAGAGTCACTGATTTATTGACTTAATAAAAGCAGATGCTCCACACGTCTCCCTTTCCTGTCTTCACAGACTGCTCTATTATTATTGTTTTACATTGAAACGTTATTTCTGTATATTTCTGGATATATAAAGTCATCTTCATAAGGAGAATCTGAAGTCAGTGTTCAAACTGTTACGCTGCTGTCACACATGCATTGAAGTCCATACATTAACCCGAAATGTTCCTGCTGCTGTGAACGTGTGAAAGGCAAACACCAGAAAATGTCTGGAAAACTGGGGCTGGCTCATGCCTGAAAAAGGCTTTAGAGGAGATTCGTCGTCAAGCTGGAGTAAAGGCTAATTTAGAACACAAGAGGCCGACATGACCTGTGTTGTGTTTGATGTAACTTAAAGCCAAAGATTAACGAGAAGAAATGCCATGATTGTTACAAGGCACCGCTCAGATTCATTCACTCAGTTACCAGCACTCTCATATAATACAAGATAACAGTGGTTCATTATTTACTATTCTCCTCTGCATTGTTCAGATGAAGCCAACTTCATCCAGTCTGATGTTGAGTGTTTTAAACGTAGAAAGGTGTCTTGATATTTTCATTTCTTTCCCTGTGCATGTATGGATGTTGGCTTTCTCCATCATTTGATTCGTCTTTGTCTTTGTATTGAAGAGGTGCAGGTTGGGACGTGCAGCCGGAGAAACTGGACTTCAGCCATTTCCACAGGAAACACATCAGAGGAACGCCAAAGCACCTGCCACACATTGACAGAGAGGGGTAAGATCTGGTTCTCTGGTTTTTATCTGCAGTATTTGGGTCTCGTTTGTGACGCCCTGCTCTGTGTTGTCATTTGTTCTGAATGCTTCATACCATCTCAACTAGAGCACTCCGTGATCACACCGAGAATGTGTGTGTCATCCTGAGTGTTACATTTCCATTGATTCTTTCTGTCTCTCTCTCGTTGTCAGGATGAACAAAAACAAGTTTGAGGAAGACGATGGCATCGACATGAACGACATAGAGCGGTTCCTACCTCATCTGCGCTCTGTGAGTCACTCATTGTTGTCTATCCGAATGCTCTTGTCTAGATTGTCTTCAGACTCTTACATGTACCATTTCTTTATATACAAATTTCTACTGCACTAGTGGAAAAGTGTGTTCTGTGAAACACCTAATATAACACCTGTTTTGAAACAGTGGACTATGACCCCATAGACAGGAAGCCTCCAGCATTAGTTATGTGAGAGTGCCCTCTGGTGGCATACTGGAGAAATACAACTATAAGGTTGACTGAACAAAGCAGTAGTGCTGTTGTCAGGGTCATAACTAAATCTCAAGAACATGAAAGAACTTTATTTATCCTTCATTTAACTAGCAAAGTCAAACTGAGATACAAGTTCTCTTATGGCAGGGATTCTTGTCAAGATGTGCAGCATTTAAGTAAAACAGTTAAAATGCAAAGCAGGGACAAATAACACACACAACAAACATATATAAGACCATAAAGAAATAAGTGGCTAAGTTAGATCTTTTTTCGGGTAGTGGTATTCAGGGTAGTGATCTGTCAATTTGATGTTTGCAAAAAAAATTAAAGGAGGAATCTACTGCCCTGAATTAAAAGTAATAGGACCCTTTGGTGACTCCTACTGGTTGAGAGGCTGAACTGAGCTGTAACTGATATATTACAAATGTGTGGGACTGACCCCTGGTGTTTGTATATGTGAATTACAATGAGTTGGTATTTTACAAGGCATTGTAATAACTCATTCTTGATGAAGATTATAAATGCTCTGTATTTATTGAAGTTATTTTAAATGGCTGTCTACTTAATGCAAACTGCAGTGTTAAAAAGTACAACAACTCTAGAATAGTTTTAGCGCAAAGGGAAGATTTACTGCATCACGGTTGAATTAGACTGCATTAGCTTTAGCTAGATGTTCCTAATCAATAGCCAGCTGAGTGGAAATACTGAGTAAAAGCAGTGGTAGTTTTTCTGTTGGTTTCAAGCTTTAACAGCTTTTCAATTTGAAACAAGGTTCAACTTTTTTTTATCTGGCTCAGGGTTACATTCACATATCCCTAAGAACGCTGTAGTTTAGTTTACTTTGAGTTAAACTAAAGCACATATGAAACTACCACTGTCTGAGTTAGACAAATCAGGGTTTTTCTGTTCTGCTCTTTTCAGAAAGACAATTTCACCTTTTTGCTTCCTCAGACAATGTGTCCTTGCTGAGCTTCAACAATAACAAGTGAAAGAAAAGAGGTGATTTTTGAAAAGAGACTAACTCTGGAAATAACCACCTGATCTGTTTAGCTCAGACTTTAATAGCCTGGTAAAGGACTACAGGTTTCAATTGTTTCTGTACTGTGGATATATGTTCTTCCTGTACATATGTTAAACAGCGTAAAGGCATATTACAGCAATGCCTTTGTAATTGCATTATAGTGTATCTCTGAATCCGAGGTATCTGCCATCAACAAAGTGAAATTCATTTTGCAGCTGTGGGTGCCAGGGTACAGGGTAGTGAGCATTGTGTTTTCCAAAGTTGGCAGAGGTCACTGCGTGTCACAGATGCCAAACTTCTCTCTTCCTACCCTGCTTTCTGAGCCAAGATGGCTTCCATCTTTCATAGTGTTTGAGCAGCAGTGTCTTCCTCTTTCCTTCCCCTCTTGGCCTCTGAGTCGAGCCGCGCTTGGTCTCTCAGGGAGCTTCAGCCAAGTCGAGCCTTTAGTTGCACTACCAAGATGGCTTCCGCATTGTTCCTGGGCCAACTTTGCCTCTTCCGTTCATTCAGATAGGGCCAAGAAGAAGGATCGGGTCTGTCTGGTGTGCTTGGGATCGGATGTGTGTTAGCACTGGGACCCAGTGAGGTCAGGTCCACACAGCTGAGTGCCACATTTTCTATGTTTCTCTACCTCACATTCCTGAGCTGTTTCTGACTGTCGTGCACAGTCACGCAGCAGTGACGCCAGGTCCTGATGCCAAGTTGTTTCTCGGTCTAATGACAGGAGGTTAACTGGGAGCACACTTAGGTTTCCATTTCCTCTTCCAGTAGTTTTAGAGAGAGACCACACTGTAAAATATAACAGTCGAACCACAATCATTGTAAACTTAAGCCAAACTGAGGTAAGAGTGGTAAACCAATCAGTATCAATTGAGTATTCACAAATATTTCACAAAAAGGCACGAGAAGATTAAAACAGTTTGAGATTGTAACAAAAATATGCGGATAAGAACTTTGTTTTTAATATTTTCTCTCACATTAATAATCTCATGACCTCTCAAATTCATTCATCATTCAATAAAGTTTAATCTAATCTAATCTTGTGAGCCTTTAGAAGGCCCTGACCCCTAGATTGGGAACCACTGCACCGAAAGTAACTATAAATAATAGTGTCAATAAAGTAGTTAAAAGAAACTCCACCTCAGCGATGCATCAGCATTCAATTAAATCTTTTTTATATAGTCAATCAAGCAGTTGGGGTAAGTGGAGAAAAATGGAGAAGAGAGGATAGATGGGTTGAAAAGAGAGGAGAGACAACAGGAACAGTTGTCTAACCATCATGTTTCAGCTCTGACAAAGTTGTTATATATAGGGGACATATAAACATTACATTTGTTTTTGCTTTTAATACTAATAGTTTTAATACAGAAATCCTATTTGTAATGTGATACATTCAAATCGATGATCAAGGATGGAAATACGTCCACCATTAACTTGTGCTCCAAGCTTTACTCTTGCATTACGGATGGATGGATGTATTTTCTGTCTGTAAGATGGTTTGTTTATCATCACCATTTAGCATTTCTACAATCAGAGTCCTTGTAACCAGACAACAGCAACACCTGTATTCCCCCCAGTGACCACCTCCAGCTACTGAACTACATCATCTACTGTTCCTGACTACATTCCACACTTCCGACCAACCCCACTTCCCCTCTCCAGGAGCCAGAATAGATTTACAAATAGCCCTGGGATGTGGAAAACATCACGTTTGTGTGTTTGTGTGAGTCACTCAGTGAGAATGGGCTTCCTCCTGTCGCCCTCAGATTCTGCATCGCCTCCACTGGCCTCTGTGGAAGGTCAACCTGCACCAACCACACGTCCAGTGTCAGGTTGTAATGACAAAAGAATTTAGGAGTAAGGGAGCAAATATGTGATGTGTTGATTCATGCCCGGGATCACATAGTAGATCCTGAATAATATGATACATGAACACCCAATTATTTTACTGTATAGTATTAATCCTTGAATTTTGTAAAACCAATTAAAGTTGATAAATATATATATATTTCATAATATAAATACTCCATAATTATTGAGTGTGAATATTTATGTTAATATACATATTATAAAGGGAATATGACTGTATGTATTTCAGAAAATTTCTGACACCCAGAGATATTCCCTTTATAATCTATATGTATGCATTTATAGCACAAATTATGAATTGAGAAAATATGAAACAGATTATAATTAAATCGCACCTCAGTTGTGGCTCTAATCTTATGTTGTAAACTGTAAGATATTATTTATTCCCAGTCAAGTGCTACATTGTTGGAAGGAAAAGATTTATGGCAACTGATTTCAGATTTCTGGAGTCTCATAATGCTTTGAGACTCCAGACGATAATACAAGCTGCTGATTTGAAAATGGAGGGCACCAGTACAGCGGGACAGGGTGAGACCCAGGAGAGAGGGAGAAAGTGGCCAGTCACCGAGGAGACATCCGGTCTGGTCTGGTCTGGTCTGCGGACAAAGCCGTCCAGCGGGAGAACAAAGCCGGAGCCTGGAGCTGAGACATTACAGACTGGTTGGCCCCTCTGTCTGGAAGTGTACGTGCCGCAGAGCAGGACTCCAGTCGAGAGGGGACACTTGGGGCGGGTTGAGCTCTTCTGGTGGTCTGTCTGTCAGCTGTCAGTTTGTCTGGGAGTTTGTCTGCGTTCCACTCAGAGTTTTCATTTCACACACATTTGCTGTCCCCCCCCGTGTTTCACCTCTCCTCACACTCACTCTTCTCTACCATCGTTTTACTTCATCTCCCTTTTGTTTCTTCCCATTTACCACTTCCTTTACCCTACCCTCTCCTGACCACCGTCATTATGCTCTGTCCCACTCCCCTCCTCTCCTCATGTCATCCTCCCCTCCATCCTTCACATGCTGGTGGGCAGCAGAACAATATCCAGGGGGTCATGGTGACCGGCAACCCCCTCCCTGTGGTCTCTTCCTGCTATTGTCCCTCGTCCTACTGCTGCTTGGCTCCTGCACTCTATCAACCCCACACACACTGACTTAATCACCACTGTACACTGTTATACTCTGGGCTCACGCATGGGAGAAACACTGGACACTTGAGTACATGCATGAAAGCAGGATGCCTTTGGAAATTGGTGACTAATCCCACAGAGTTATCTGATTAATCTGTCACATGAACAACAGCCAGAATATGTTAACATGTACAGAAAGTAAATTGTATTTATTCTACATGCTTGCCTGTGTCTTTTAAAACAGACCAAAATAGAGTGTATCTTATTGTCTGCATACATTTTTTCTCTTCAACTGGTATATGTGCTTTGCATGTAACTCATGTGCTAAATCCCAGGAAACAATCGTGCCATAATTAGGTTTATTTGCTATCTCGAGCCTCTGTTTGTGATCGGTCAGTTGCCTGTGACTGTTTCCCATAGTCTCAATTCATGCCCTATAATACAGCTGTAACATCCGCTTGCTTCACTGCCAAGATGTCCCCATAAGAATAGGAGGGTCTTCACGAACGTAATGCAAACCAGACAACACATGCAAACACAGAGCACCAGGCCTGGTCCTCCAGAGAGGATGCGGTGACTGTCAATGTGATGCAACACAGACAGCTCATATGATTGAAGTCATTTTTTCATCATGGCGAGTGATGGCTAGAACAGAGCTGTACGCACATGAAACCTGCTGCTGCGGTTGTCGCATGATTGCATTTCTATAGGGTACCAAAGGTTTTTTTTTCTTTCTCTGGCATGATGATCAAACAATGGCTCCATCTCCTCCTGGAGCTAGACCCCCTAAATTCTTTGATGTACCTGTCTGTCGGCGCTCTGCTGTGGCCGCAGCCTCAGATCACTTATTAAATGAGTCATGGATGTCAAGACCTCATCTCTGTGCCTCTTATCACCCATCACCTGCTATACCTGACTGTGGCGGCTCCAAATCTCCTCTTTCTGTGCCGCTGGCAGGCTTCAACTGCGGAGTCAGTTACATGAAAGGACTAAAAGAAGGGATCAGGAAACAGGGATTTTACTGAAAAACAATTGGAGGAGTCCAAAATGTTAAAATGATTTATAACATGAGCGAGCTAGACGCTTTAACAGCAGTACATGAAAGGGATCATTTCAACATGATATAGTATTTTCTGTCATGTCATTCTCAGGGAAGGAAAAAAACTGTAAAATGTTTTTTTATCTATGTAAATTTTTAGTCAAACTGAATGTAATGAAATCCTATTATGTCGTATCCAGGACTGCTCACACTTCAGTTTCCCTGATTTAACTTAACTCAACAATCTAGAGGAAATGTGTCCTATTGGGCACAAAGTAAAGTAATTTCTACATTAGCACACGGAAAATTTAAGTAATGCAAAGTGCAAATATTTCCCAAAGAAGAAAGAATCTTATTTATTTATCTAGCTTGCTCACAAGTTCAACGTATCAACTTTAAAGGTGATGATATGTAGCTGCTGTTTTTACAGTTTGTAGACAAAGTGATTTTTAAAGGACTTTATTTTCCTTGTAAGCAGTTTTAAATCTGGGTTTAATGTTTTCTCTTGGTGCAGATTTAAATTGTTATAATTATAACCGATACAGATAATGTTACAGCTCTATGTATCTGAGGGTAACATGGACCACATTATCAGAGTAACACTACTCCAACACATGCAGCAGAATAGGACTTAATCTCCACATAGACACAGGAAGAATATTATTCATTGAGGTTCGGTATGTGGGCAAAATGTCCAGATTGCGTTTCTGCTTCCCTCTCTATCTTTTACGTGCTCGCTATCTTGTATTTACAGTCGCTCTCGTCGTCGTACTTGCTCTCCCTCACCCCTGCTCTCAACAACCTGTCCTGTAATGCCACCCCTGGGGCAGTTTGAAATTTATTGCTTTTGGCCGAAGGCCCTCGCAACATAAATAAGCCGAAAGAAACAATGGGGCCGCCTGAATGAGCATCGCTGCAAAATTGTTGCGCAGTAGAAGGAACAGGAAAACCTGCACTTCACTTTCTATGCTATTGAAGAGAAAGTTCTGTAATCGTTCGTTGTATTCTTCGCATTTCCATGCCCGTTCGCTCTGCTCATTTCCTTACTTTCCTTCCTTGTTACTTATACCCCCTTTCACGCTTAAACAGCGTCATTGTTATGAATGGATCAACAATGGTATCTGACCCAGGTCTCTGACCCTTTTGACTAAATTCTCGGAAAAATGAAACTATCACCGGGGATAAGTCTTGAAATTAGCTGTTCCACCAGCCCTAGCTCAGTGGTTACGTGGTGGAGTTGAGTAAAGGACACATCCTCCCTGTGAGCATCCCAGGTAGCCTCTCCCAGTGACCTGGGATTTTTCCTGGAATGCTGCAGGGTATGTCAACTTCCTGTCAAGGCAGACACTCACACCCAAGCACATAATACAATACACACACAAACACACACCTAAATCAGGTTCATACAATTTTAACTTGACAGCAAAGTAATTCGATTTTTTTTCTGCCTTATAAAAGAGACTAAAACAGTTTAAAGTTAACATATCTTACATGTCGGCATTGGAAACACACTGCTATACCATGAATATTGATATAGTCACACACATAATATCTCTTTCTGTCTCTCTTGGACATATCTGACCCACCCCCGCGCCATCCTTGTCACGTCCACAGGGTGCGCGCTGCCTGCCGCGAGGTGAGAGGTCGTCTGTCTGTGAACCAGCACAGCACACGCCTCTCTTTGATCTACCCTGCACTGGCTGCTACCTGCAGATAGCCTATTCTCTCTCACTCACACACACACACACACACACACACACACACACACACACACACACACACACACACACACACACACACACACACACACACACACACACACACACACACACACACACACACACACACACACACACACACACACACACACACACACACACACACACACACACACACACACACACACACACACACACACATTCATCGCATCCTGTCTCCATGTTTCTGTTGGATGCATTATACTCTGCACACACTAAAGCATTTCTCTTTTCTTTGCTTTGTTGTTCTCTGGATATGGATTTACATGATTTAAGAGAAGCAATACAGACTTCTTTTTTTTTTTTTTACATGCAATCAGAACAAGCAATGGAAAAACACTTCAACTAACTTTAAGGGTTTTGGGAAATGTGTGTACTATGCTGGGTGTGTGTGTGTGTACGCTCAGAGTCATCTGGTTGCTATTTGAAGGCAGAATTACAGCTAATGATATCCTAGAGGAAAACTACAGTAGCTAAACATGCAACAGTTCCTCCGTTTCTTTCTCCACCTACTTTTCCTCCCTGTCAGACTCTTCAAGTGGCGAGAAGCTGAAGTCTGGAAAAAAGAGTTTCACAGATATTAATACTTTAGGGTTTTGTATGTGAAACCTTGTTAAATTGCCCTGGTCAGATTAAAGCTTTGAACTAGCAGACAGTTTAAGTGCACATTTGTCTGCCTTTTTTTTCTTAGGATATCACTGTGCCACACGAATGCAGTGTACCCCCCTGCACGGACACACACACACACATTCTGCCTCTTGCATCTGGATTCAATCAAACTCCTATGATCCCCCAGCAGCCTCTCTAAGAGAGAAGTAGGTTAAAGCAGCAGTTGTTTCTCTCAAGCTGATTTGAATATCTACTGAATGTACAGTAGGTTTGTGCAAAAAAGAAAATCTGAGAAATGTAAAGACATTTGATGCAACCTAAATAGCATGTATTGGTAACAAATAAAGTTTTGTGCACGTTTGTACTAAACATTTACTTAGCAGCGTAGATATGTCCTTATGGCGTCTCTGGATTTGAAAAGGAGCTATATGTAATGTGTTTTTGCTATCGACAGAAGAAAAAGTGTGACAACAGAAAAAGGTCCATTTCATGTTGCACTTTATATGTGGTATTATGATATAATCATTTGACTATATGTTTGTCATTTTGTCACAAATCAGTTTTTATGGTTATATCTTTCATCATCTGGATGGCACAGATTCAAGCCGGAAAGCAACATGAATGCAACTCAAACAAACATGGAGGATAAGGAAGGTGACACAGACACAGAATGATTCCGATCAACCAAACGAGGAACTCTTATCTGAGTGACAGACGCACAGACGTGGTTTGACTGCCAAGAATCTGACAAGGCCAGAAGACCGCAATTTGTGATTTTAGCCACAGATTTGTCCCCAACAATTGACCCCATAAACAATTCTAAACTCTTTTAGCACTTGCCCAACACTTATGTAAAAAATATACAGGGGGAGCCACAGAAGTACAGTCCAGGTCTTAAATTAACATTAACTGGTAACGAGACAAGATGAAGTGATGTCAAACTCTGTGGTTCCCATTTTTTTGTTATTCAAAAAATCAAATAAGGAACAACAAGTTCATCTTATTGTATGAGGAGCAAACGGCTCTGGTTCCTCTTTACGGACTGTGGTTAACTTCTTACACAATGTATGGGTTTGAGAGTTCGGAGACATTTGGTGGTTTATTGCATCAGACTGGAACTGTCTGCTGCACAACACGCACACACATCCTGATCAATGACTGACACTGACACTTACTGACTTTGCATACCAGGAGGGGTACCTACATCATTTACACTCAAGAGTATCTGCTTATAACTTACGCATGTGAATGTACAGTGTCCTTGAGCTCAGTCAGGCTCCAACCCTGCTCCTACAAATATGGTTACTTCTGGTTTAAAAAACAAGATGGCGTTGAACAAAATCCCAAACCAATCGTTGGTATCACTATGGGTTGCCACTTTCAGCGCTATAGTACTAGGCCACCTGTAACCATGGTAACAACACACCGTGAGGCTGAGTGAAGCAGGAGTGTGCTGTTTGATTGACAGAGCTGATGTTTAATGGTCGCTGGATGGTCTTATTTCCTTTTCACAGGAATGAAATTACAGCTATTCCCTCCCTTTACTAAAAGTCAGTCAGCGCGTAAAGTCTTGTCTATAATGTTGTTGTCTATAATGCAAACACGACACAGTACTTATCAGATCCCATCACTGAAGACTGCCTGTTAAGCAACATTAGGTAGTAGTGTGGAGGATGCATGCATCAAAATGCATCGACACAGCAGATATCTTGAACTCACTGAAAGAAAAATACAGTAATTCTACTGCAGATCATAGCCTTTTAGATTTAGTTTATGTGCACACATTTACACATAAAAATGCATAAATGTTTATTATTCACATAGAAAAGTTCACTTTTAATGGTGTTCCAAGATTTCGAGTGAGCTGTGATGCTCTGCAGGGCATCCTAAACATCCAAAATGCTTGAATGTTTCTGTTCTATTTGTGAGAAAAGTTTGCACATTTCAGTGTATTTCTTCTTGTGCAGTGGTAAAGAACTCTATAGATACTTTCCATAGTGGTATAAATGACTGGTGTTGACAGCGGCTGTCTCTTACGCCATGATTTGTTTCTAACAGGTCTTCCCACCCCTTCCTAATGAGGCTGAGATCGCACAAACCAAAAAGCTCTTCCGACGCAAGAGGAATGACCGACGGTAATGCATGCACTCACACACTCACACATAGACACACACCTCAGCGAGAGGGAATGTTTTTTCTGTGTTTGATGTCAGACGTCGGTGCACAGCCAATCCAATAGCTTTAACATCTCTCCCCGGCCAAAGCAATGTCAAGACAGGAATGCAGGCTCCACACTTCTCTGCAGACAGGAAAAAGAAAAGAAAAACACTGTGGAGACATTCAAGGTTTTTCTTTTCTTTTTTTCATTTAATAGGTCAAACTTTCTTTCCTTTTGTGAATATGTATTTACTTGTCTTGTCAGTCTGGTATGAAATTTGAAAGTAAATTTTGAAATTGTATCCTGACTTCATTGAAACCAGGTCCTTAAGAGAGAGAAAAAAAGTCTTGCTCTCTTGTTCCCTGATGTCACTGGAAAACTGTTCTTCAGTTGCTAGGAGACGGGGCCCAGAGAAAATATTTTGGTTGTATTTGTGGTTTAAAAAGAGGAAATTTTAGCTATACAAGAACGTATATTAAAAAAAAGCACTTTCATCCTTGTTTTTAAGTACAGAGAGTAATTGGTTCCGTCCAGAGCTATTGTGTTTATGTGTGATGGGTGCAGCGCAGGCCGGGCTAAAAGAAAAGAACACAAATATAAACTTGGACCAGCAGTAGTTTTCTTAAGTTTAAGTCTATTTGTTTTGTGAGCTGGAATATTAACAAGAGTCCATCCTGTTTTCTCGTCCACTCTGCTTCCAAGTCAGGACTTTACAGCTTGTTTTTTTATGGGATAATTACAGTGGCAAGAACAAGTACATGAACTCTGTGTTTTTCTGCATTAATTGGTCATAAAATATGACATCATCTATATCCAAGTCAAAGTTAGACAACATCGAAATGTGCTTAAAGCTAGGATTGGTAGTCCTACAATAACTAGGAAGAGCAGGTTACACTTGAAAAAATGCAGCTTTAAATCACAAAATGTTAAAACGCAAAAACTGTCTGACTACTAGAGACCAACTTTTCCGTTTTTCAATTCAGTCTAAAAGATAAAGTGTTTCAGAAATGAATTACCAACCCTACCATTAAGACAATAATGCATAGTTACTGTGTTGGGTGTTTTCACTGAACACATCCCTGAAACATTCACATGATGAAAAAAATAAATAACCTTTTTTGGGAGCAATAACCTCCAACAAAAGATTTCCATAGCTGCAGATCAGATCTGCACAATGTTCAGGAGGAATTTTGGACCATTTTTCTTGTATAACAGCTTCAATTCAGGCATATTTTCAGGATGTTTGCTTTGAATGGTTCTCTGAGGTCATTCCACAGCATCTCTGCTGGGTTATGGTCTGTGCTCTGACTGTGATGACGACTGAGGCAGCACTCTCCCTTTAAGTGTACCATAAAACACTGTAAATGCCCTGGTTTTCATTGGACGAAGTATACCAGGCTATTCTGAAGTCTTAGCAAAAAGATATTTTAAAAGAAAGCAGCGTGACCTTCCCTCCTTAGTTACCCCAGCCCAACACTGTCAAGTAACAACTGAAAAGACAAAATGTGAAACATTATACAGCATAATAAATATATTCCTTAATACTGTCCATTCTGTGGTCAAAGGGATAGTTACCATTATTTGAAGTGTGGTTGTATGCCGTGCTTATCCATATTAAGTTTATTTCAGAAGGCACATGTAGTGGCCAAGAAGCTGAGCCATATACTGTTGCTTTAAAGGCCCTCTTTAGAAAATGAAATGAAATGAAAACTTTTTTGGGGGTTAATTCTTATACTCGGAATCAAACTTTTAAATTCGATATTTATTCCACAACTGTCAATCACAAGAAATGGGAGACTCAATATAATTAGACTGAAATATATTTGAGTGACTGCTCAGTGACCTTTTAAGTGTTTCTGAGATCTGACAAGATCTCTACTTGAAACATTAAACATGAGTGAATGCTGTTAAAAGATTTTGATGCTAATGTTCCATTAGTATTTAATGTGAACGCAACATTAGCTTTTTATTAGCATTCATCATTCATGTGGTAATGTTTGAGGGCTACGTGCAGCCTCCTGCCTCCTTACTCCAAAGATGGGCATCACAGACCAGACAAACGCATCTGCAGCGATGGAGAAAGCGGGATGAAATCTAGGATGTGAAATATCTGAGGAAAAAGGCATAAGAAGAAATGGACATGAGGGAGGAGAAGTAGTGTACAAGCAGACTTACAAGAAGTGGTCTACAAAAGGAAAAGAAGCTATGTTTGCTTTCACAAATATATTAATTACATATTACTTATAACTAAGTATCTTAGTTTGTTTACACTGTTCCCCGATTAAGAAAAGACAGGGGAAGAGAGTAAATAGAATAAAACTTAATTGTTAATAAAAGTGAAAAAATGTATCCTTCTGGCAGGTCGTAAAGCAAACATACTCAGTTTATTAGGAACACCATACTAATGCTGGGTTGAGCCTCTCTCGGCTCTCAACAGTCCCTCTGCTCTCAAAACATCCTCCGTTTTTCATGGCATAGATTCCGCAAGATGTCGGAAACAGTCCTCAGAGATTCTGCTCCATAATTTCTGCAGATCTGTCAGCTGCACATTCATGATGCAAATCCCCTCTTCTACCACATCCCAAAGGTGGAGCAGACAATCATCGATTGTGCATGAGCGTGCGGAAATGGGTTATTGTATCAGAAAACAGCCTCCACAGCTATGATTACTCTATACTGTCCTTTATGAAGCTTAGCGTGTTTGTTCATCAAACCCATTAACGTCCTATGTTTGTCTATAAACATGGTAATCATCTTATATAGATATTCTCCCACGTTCGACTCCCTGACAGAAAACAACCAGTAGCCTGAGGCAATAAATACTCACTGCCTCGTGAAACCACAGAGATGTTAGATTTGTGTTTATTTAGTTTTGTGTCGGTGAAGAACAAAAACAAGTTCAAAGTAAACTTGTTGGAAGCACATGATTAAATATGGCAATAAATATTGATCCTTTGACTGAATGTGCAAATCACGAGGGTTGAGGGTCGTTGTGAAAGAGAAAGAGAGCGACTGTGAGATTGAGTAAAGGAAAAGTGTAGGCTGGCTGTGGCAGGAAGGAAAAGAAAGGGGAGGTAGTGCATGTGTTTTTACTTTAGAAGGCACGTCAAGCAGGGCTGAAATTAGTTGTGATTTACTGGAATGTGCTGCTTACTGCTTTCTGCTCCAAAACAAAAAAGGCGGGGGGGAAAGAAGGAGCTAATATGGTCTTTATCCATCTCTTTTTTCTCTCTCTTTCTTTAAAAAACGGGTAATTATTTTGTCTGTTTTACAAGAACTTCCTTGTGCCTCCAATCGAAGAAATATTTTAACAACAAACACATTTACATGACTGAACATCCAGTTTCCACACATTATACATTTGATACCGTTGAGTGTAGAAATGTTTAAACACACCAAGCACCATGTCCACCATCTATTCTATGAATGCGACGATGCCAGCTGTGTCTGCACACATGCATCTGCACTCAAGTAAATAGGCATCCAATCAACGTCTGTCTTTCCACCATTTGAGCCATCGATGGTGAAGCAGTGCAAATAACGATGACATTCTCCAGCACACGAGAACAAACTATTGCAACTGCTATACCTGTACCATTAACACATCAACTTTATCACAAACATACACAATACAGCTCAGTCATTATGAAATATCAGTATTAAGTCATTTGCAGGACCACCTTTCATTGGGAATTCTCATATTTTTAGCAAATTGACTTGATTTACTGTATTTTCTCAACGTCATTCCTACTCATAAATAATTATTCAAAATACATTTTATAAATGCACCATATGATTAAAATGGAGGCTTCAAAACCAACAATACAATGAGCGAAAGTGGCATTTGGCTTTTTGTTATATCAATTTTTTTTTACATTAGACACACCAGTCCATGTGAAAAATTGTGTGTGCAGGAGATTGTGTGTGTATTCACATTGTTTATACATCAGGCCCGAGGTCTGCATGTTTTTCTGCACCTGCTATGAACAGGTTATTTTCTGCCTGAACCTTCTGGGCATGATGACTCAACGTTATTGACTGTACCCTCCAATTTGTTTATGCATGCATGTACAGTATGCATGCATAAACATTCATCATTTCTTTCAGGAGCTTTGGATTTTGAATCTTCAAACGCTGTGTTAAAAAAAGTGTGATGCAAATGTTCAGTCAGACAGTCACGACCTGTCTCCCCACACTCCATTAACCAGTGTGTTGCGGCTTGTATGGAGCTCGGGCTCTTATTGACTGTCCAGCCTGCAGGCTCCTCTTCTCCCCCCCCCGGGCAAATCGATTCTCCAGTCTGGGTCAGCCAATGCTCCAACGTGTTCACGAATCCTCCATCCACACAGCAGCAGCCATGATTGATCATCAGTATCCTCTCTCCTCCCATGATCATATCTGCAAAATTCATTCCACCTTTTTAGTGCCCAAATCATTCCTCAGTTTCTGTAGTTCTGTGCATGTTGTTTGAATGACATAGTTATAAACCTGTAGTTTTTTTGTTTGTTTTCCTCTTCGCTTCTCTAACTTCCCTCCACCTTATATCCTCTATAATCTCCTTTCTTTCTTGCAATCTCCAAAAAAAAATCCTTCTGTCGTTTCCTACAAATTGTTCTGCCCCTTTCCTCCACTCATCTGTCTTCCATCCTTTCATGCCCTCATCCTTCCAATCATCTGCATTGCTGCATACCCTCCTCTCCTGCTTGTAGACCGATTGATCAGTTCACCCGAGACCAGTTAACCATACTTCTGCCCACTGGCCCCGGGGGGGAGCGCCGAGTCTCAGCCAGGTTAGTGACAAAATGAGCCCTGACCCAGAGCACAAAATGGGAACTGAAAACATTGTCATTTGACACAATTTAAATTACATTTGATATATACCCTGTCAACACTATTTGCACAAAAAAAAGTTTTCCTCTGTGTTTGGGGCCTCGTCCACATGCAAACGTCATCGGTGGATAGAAAATCTCTAAATTTTAAATCTTTATTGTATACTTAGTATTTACTTTAATTTAAAAAACATGTTGAAGGATCATCACACAATGTAGAAATAAACTTGTTTGTGCTGTGATAGACTCCTCTGCTTGTATTTACATTTAATTGCATCTAAATTTAGAATCACTTCACCATAATACTAGCATTCACAGGTTATCGCTACCTACTGGCCTGGCATGCATGTCGTGCACAGTCGTTTTCATGTCCAATCGTCTGGAAGGAGATATTTTGTAAAAAGAGTGCGTGTGGATGGAGATTTCCTTTTAAATGGAGGAAAATATCCCATAAAAAATATTTTTGCGGCAGTGTAGACAAGGCCACATTCTCATCTCAACACAAAAAAAAAGTATCTTCTCATTTGATTAGACAGTCGTTCACACCAGACATGATCTGTTTAAGTCACAAGATATTGTGAGATGAAATTTCATTAGCGGCCCCATCATTTATCTTTAATGCAAACATCTCCCTGGCACTAATGTGACTGATATATGGTCAATCTGAGCAACACTCCAGCTACTGCAGAGCAGTCATTAAACATGATTAACATTTTATTACTGTCTCACTTTCACCTCTCTGCATCACCAGTAGAGGAGGTCTTATTAGGGCTGATCCTAAACCAACAGCGACTGGAGAGAGCAAATTAATCATCGGATGAGTGAATGCGTCTGTTTCAGAGAGATCGAGAGAGGAGAGAGAAAGACAGAGGGAGGAGGGGGATCGTATTCCTCAACTCTGAAAGAGTCTCTGATCAGTCTGCAGCTTTGCTAAAGATTATGAATTATCATTCTCTGCAGTCATATTAAATGAAATCTCTCTGAAACTATTTCTGTCAGTCAGTGTTAAGCTATTACACTGAATTTAACGATTATATAAAACCTTGATAAGCAGCCATGTAATAATGAGATGTTTATAATTGAAAACAAATAAAGAGACACTGGAGGATGCTGATGATAGTAACTGACAAGAGGGTGTAGTTTAATCATTAGATGTTTCCGGATTTAATGAACTTTTTCATTTAGAAAATGACAGAAATGTCAAATTTTAGAAAGAAAATACATGAGAACACGCAATTCCAAACTCGATGAGCACCGGGGGGACTGGCCAGAAAAAAACAAAAAGCCGAAGACGAGGAATGTGTCTGCACATCATTTGATGCTCCTAGGAATGGCTGGGAGGCCAGCCATTCCTTCTCTTCTGCTACAGAAATATCTACAAAAAAACTATTGAGCTATATAGTTTAAAGCAAAATGTGACAACGGAAACGGTCTCAACCATAACTGGATTCAAACGAGGCAACGAAGGAAAAAGAAAACCAATCGGTGAAGTGCAAGTTTTTTGACTGTCGCTCCTTTAAATCCGGCATCTTCTTGCATCCTCTCCATCTGCAGTGGTGTCTAATAATGGCGTTTAACTGCAGAGGTAGTTTGAAAGTTAGTTAAGCTGTGTGATTAAAAAGTTCTGTCAGCCTGCCGCAGAGCGGACTTTGAGAGATGCTGAGAATATGTGCAAAGTGCTGGAGGCAGACTGCTGAGCACATGAGAGAGGCCGAAGATGAACTGTCTCCCAACCTCCCTAAGAGAGTGGAACCAAGAGGCCGAGCAAGAAATAAACCAAACGAATACCCGCAAAAAAACCCATCTTAAAATATAATACACTTTTTAGTACATGATCACTGACATTACTACTTAACCTGTGGTTTGTTTTCTGTGGTAATTGATTATTTATTTGTACAACAGAGTATTTCGGGCACCTTAAGGGTTCTCTGCCATGTGTTCGTGCAGCAGTCTCAATTTCTGCTGAATTTGTTAATATTTTTTATTTGTGCATTTGAATATATTTGACTCCCTTTTAAGCTCAAAGAAAGTATGCAAAGTTTTACTGGTAATGAACTATTTGGGTTATAAATGAAAGAGTTTGCAAACTTTACTTCTGAGGTTAAACTTCTCTTTTCACTTTGGGCAACTTCTCCATCAACTGTTTATGTGCTTTTCTTTCTCGGCAATATTTTTTTTTACTTCAGCTTCTTGGTTTAAAGAAATTGAGCTATCGAAGGTTTGCTAAATTAAAAGTGGAAGGAAAGTCTTTTGTGAGGAGTGATAGAACCCACGTTGCCGTTATTGAAAGACTTTCTCTGCTCGTCAGTCCAGCCTCCCACAGGCTGACAGTCTGATGAAAGTTGCATACTAAACTTTATTTTGTTTTGTTTTGTGTTTTCATTAAATATTTCTTTCTCTGGATCATCTTTTTTAATTTGACCTCATCTTCTGTGGACATATTACTGATGTTAATTAAGTCTACTTGAGGCTTCAAACTGTGCCCTCATACTGTATGTGTCTGTTAAAGAGCGCTGCAATTTTTTGTTTGAGCCTGAGAGAAAACTTACCGACACTGAACCGGACAGACATTCAAATTGTTGTATTCGACCCGAGCCTGATATTTTCCCCCTTATATGCGAAGGTAATGAAAAAATAAGTAGATAGCCCAACCAATGTGACCAAATCTGACTCGAACCTGTCAATCACATCAAAGATCTTTGTCTGCGTATTCACGTATTTTTGAATTACTGGATTAAGGCTCAGTGTACTTTGCTTTTCCATCAATATCAAACATAAGACCTGGACGTTTTGCCCAGGTAGTACTGGTTCAAAATTCATTTCAACATTCATGCTGAGTTACTGTGTTTTTGTTTTTGTGTTTTTTGTTTTTATTAAAGTGATTTGACAGAGACTACGCAACAGATTAGGGCTACTTAATATATGCAGTTGTTGAGCAGGTAAAATGAAGTCTGTGGTGAGGCTGCTGAAGCTTGATGACATAAAATCTATCACTGAATAATTAAACCTCAATTTGCCAAAACAATATGGCCACTTGAAGTTACCTCTTAACAACAGCAGTCTGTTCTTGTAGTCAAAATGTTGGATCAAGAAAGAAACATGATGGTGTAAAGACAATGTCAGAAGCAGCTTTTGAGTTGACTTCATCTTAACAAAGGCGAGCGTGGCGGCTTCTTATTGAGTTCTGTGCTAGTTCACAGGCTGAGGGAGATAATAGGTTGCCTTCTCGGTGCCAAGGTGACTAATCCTCTAGAACATATGTCAGCGGCTCGTCAAGCCCAGAGCCAGTGCAGCAAAAAGGACAGAGCTATGCAGGACAGGGAATCACAGACCCAATGGGCAGCCACATGTAAGCAGGCACTTGGATTTTGAAAATGTTGCTATTTTTTTATACTGTTTGTATCTAGTTGTGCGTTGTGACCGTAATAGTTACTAAGGAGCATTAGTCACTGTGACTAGATAAGAAACAGAACATTGAGCTTTTTTGTTTAAGTTTTAGGAGGTTCATGGGGATGGGGAGATGTTTTAGGCCATAATGGTGAAAGTGTGACACAGAGCGTTTTTCAGAGGGAAGCAGGGAAGGCTAAGGCACAAGCCAGCTGATGCTACACCAGACTGAGGCTAACTGAAACCTGCTCTCATTCCAGGAGGCAGCAGCGGCCTCAGGGAGGAGGTGGCGGTGGAGGAGGGAAGAGCCAGCCTCAGCAGATACAGCAACAGTCACCGCAGCACCAGAGGGATCACACCCAACAGCAGGCTCCACACCAACAGCAGCAGAATATAACAGAACTGGGAGATAACAGAAACAATAGTGCCGACTGGCCGCCCCGCCAGTACCAGGGAGGACATGGGCAGCGCCAAGGAGGTCCCTCGCACTTTGGCTACAGCCAGAACCGGCGTTGGCACCACAATCAGAAAGGTCAGGGGCACGGACAGACAAACACCACGGGCGACAGAGTCATAACCCCGAGAACAACCAAAGACAAAGAGACTGAGAATGTAAAAGCGGGCGACCAGCAGATCAGACCGCCTCAAGACTGCAGCCGTAAGAGTCCCAATGAATCACCCAAATCCGAGTCAACACCCTTTACAAATACTTTCCCAGATCGGCCAGTTTTTAAGGAGTTTCCCAACGCAGCAGGAGGTGGGAAGGCGAGCGAGGGCCAGTCGGAGCAGCCCAAAGTCAGCTTGCTGCAGTCGTCAAAGGAGAGGCTGCGGAGGAGACTAAAGGACAAGGTACCGAAAAGCTGCTTAGCACCTGTCAGTCAGTATTAAGGCAATCAGGACTAATGTGTGTGTGTACACAAGAGCTGCCATTTGGTGTTATAAATACTTTCATTATGATCATGCACACACATGTCCTGGTGTATATATATTTAATGTGTATACTGGACCTTTCTCGCTGTTGCTCGAGTCCTTTATCTTCTTACTGATTTAGTTTTCTGAATAACACATACTCAGACGAGGAGGTGAGGACATGTTCTCACTGAGGTGAAACAACTAAAGCAGCATTAAAAGTTTTTTTAAGATTTCAACTGTACAAAGCTAAACTCTTTAGAAAACTCATTACCACCTGAATGAATTTTCATTTGGCCAAATTTTCCATTATGCATTTCCTTATAAAATGGTAAGGAGATCACTAAAACCAAATACAACAGGGTCAATCAGTTGCATGTCACAAGCCACCGATTGGGATTCTTGTCATTTTACATCATGTCCATACAGACGGTGAGTTTAATTTGTCATACTGGTGCGCACGGTGATTTCCAACCAGGAGAACTCAGATTGTAGAGTAGCTTAAAGGTTCAGTCTGTAGAATCTAGTGATTGCACGTGGTGAAGTGGGATGTTGCAGCTGAATCCCACTCAACTCACCCTCCCCTTCCAAACAAGAGAACCACTGGTAGCCTTCAGTTGTCACAAAAACTCAAGAGGTGTTTAGTTTGTCCAGTTGGGATTGTCTGGTTGACAAAAAGAAACCACGGCATCAGAATATAAAAACTGTAAATATATATAGATAAAAATAGTTTCATAGAGAAAATATACTAATGGCCTAAATCTTCCTCTCCTTAAAAGTTTTTCTATTGGTTTATTTAAATTGTTTCATCAGCTACCATAACACATGGGAAAAATTGGCTCACATAATTTATTTTGTCCATGGAAACTTCCAGACTGTCAAATGACCAAATCTACCTTCCCCTCTCAGGAAGAGGCTCGTGTGGAGGCGTCGGGCTCTGGGTCCCAGAACATGGACCGGCTGGTGGACCTGCTCAACAGCATGAGGAGCAACAGCAGCGGCGTTGAGCAGCAGCTGGCCTCCTTCATGGAGGAGGCGCAGTGCTCGGCCCGGTCCGAGGAATCCCTGACGCAGGTGGTCCGCACAATCTACTGCAAGGCTGCGTCGGACAGGAGCTTCGCCGCCACTGCCGCAAAGCTCTGCGACAAGATGGCGCTGTTTATGGTGGAGGGGACCAAGTTCAGATCCCTGCTGCTCAACATGCTGCAGGTGAGAGCGCTGGGGAGGAAACCGGTTGGTTGTAGATGCAGCGGTGACGAGAGCTACTGTAGTTAATGTTTTTAAAGATAGGTTGGATGCAGGTTTAAAAACAAAAAACACTTGTGTGTTTGCCAAAAGTGTTGCCAAGACCAATTATTTTCAAGGCAGATTTGATTAATTCCTCCTAATATGAATAACTGCATTCTTAATAATTAATTTAGCTTTTACCTTCTGGGTTTGTACCCTCATGGTTGAATACATCATTGTATGTCGCTTCGGATAAAAGCATCAGCTAAATGAAATGTAATATAGCTACTTTAGTTACCTGTACCGACGGTGTTTGTAATGCCGCCGATCCAATCTCCAAATAAGAGGATTGTCTGCGGCAGTGAAGACTAAATTAATCTTAAGATTGTTTGATACTGTAAGACCATTTTAAACTCAATTCTAAACCTGCAAATGTCTTGAAACAGGCTTCTCTTAAAATACCTTTTTAAAAGCTCATAAGAAGATAATAGCACTTAATAAAACAGTAGAAGTTTTTGGTAAACATTTAATTGTTTATGCTACACACTAAGTTTCAATCCACTTCAGTTTTATGAGCAGCACTTCCAGGTGGAAGCCAACTGTGTGTGTGATGTTGTAAATGTCAGTGGGCAAAGTAGCTCCCCGAGGGAGGGAGAGAGAGAGAGGCCGAGAGAGACCAAGACCTCACCGTTCCAGTCTCGCACCCATGATGAAAACATCCTCTCAGCTGTTAGATATTTCACTGCTGCCCTCCCCCTCTGCGTCCCTCATGAGCTTGCTATTCCCAGGTGTCGTCCCCCCGCAACGACACGGGCCAGTGCCTTGCTACCTCTCCCTGTACGCTCCCCCTCTCTCTCTTCACCACGCTCCTCCCTTTCACCCCTCGCTCCAACCTGAGAGACAAACAACGTCGCCAGAGCGGCAGACAGTCTAGAAGTAAGCAAATAAGAGATACGTGCTGTCTTCAGATGACATTCACAGTCTAAATGTTAACCCACCTGCTGCCTCGCCATGTCTCCTCCTTTTCTCCTCTCCCACTCTTTAACTCCTACTCCTTTCTTTCTCCTGTAGACGCTCTTCCTAGCTACACTTTCTTTCTTTTTTTCCATTAAACACATCTTTCATTAGATGTTGGGATTTTTTTATCAGACTCAGCAGTAGTGAACCCTGCTTTAATCCTTTTTCACCCCTCTTTCCACTTTTTATTTATTCCCCCTTTATCACAGCTGCATGGTCCCCTTTTAATTCCCACTTCCCAGCTAGCGTGGACCCCCTCCTCGTCTTTGACATTTCGCCCTTTTTTGCTTTAAAACATCTTAAATGTCATAAGTGGGCTTATGAAGGGCATCCTTAATGATGTTGCCTCCAGACCCCTGGATCTCAATATGGGGGTAATTACTGTGCGGCCACTTTGCTTATTAAGAGACAGGCGTCAGGGTTTGTAGACGCTTTGAGTAAACATAGCCAGACTGTTACCTATGAGAGATACTCTTTATTTAGCACAGCTGAGATTAGTGACCTTTTTTTCCCCCCACTAATGCTGTTGCCTCCTGCTCCATCATCATTGTCTCTTACCTAACTTTTACTATTGCTTGTTGTCTTTTTTTGTTTCTTTGCTGCATGTATACCCTCCCCCTTTTGTCGGCTTGTCGTTTAAGTGTCAAATACCATGGTGATGTCCTTGGAGGTGTATGAGAGGCGTGTGTCGTTGTTTTTGAGTGTGTGTGGTATGTTTGTTTTTGACCGAGTGAATTTTCTGTTGGATCAAGGCTGCATATTCTGTGTTATGTCTGCACACATGCTGGCCTACAGCATTAGACTGCTCATGCCTCCTGTTCGCTTCAGTCCACAACAATGGCCAGTGCATGCTGGGAAAGAAAATCTGCACAGCCCAGTGGGTTGCTGTTAATAAAGCTTCAGTTTAACCTGCTGTGTAACATCTTTACAAGTGCACATTAAGCATTAACCCATATTAACCACGACACTTCTGCAGCTCTGGAACTGTTCGCTACCCTTCACTTTCAAACGGCATTACCATATTCTCCTGTACTTTTGGGAGATAAAAGAAATTAATGAATTTGTCAAATGTGTTTTTCAACTGCTTTTCGGCTTCAAGTACGTTAAGCTGCAAGGTTAATACATATGCCACCTACTAAATCTCCCCCATCAGAGGGACAGTAAAGATGTTAATGGTGATTACCTCCACTACTGATGAGTTTATGAAACACTTAAATATCCACCTACGTCTCGCCTACTTAAAACTTGAATTAGATGTTTAAAAAGGGACGGATTCAGTGTAGCGCAGCATGGTGGTGCCCTGTTGCCACAGCAAGAAGGTTCCAGGGTTTGGTTTTTCTGTGTAGAGTTTCATGTTCTCACTGTCTGCGTGGGTCTTTTGTTTGTTTGTCTCTGTATATTGGCCCTGTGGTACGATGGAGACCTGACTTCTGGCTTAATGTTAGCTGGTGATTGGCCCCAGCTCTCAATAGCTTTGGGGTATAGATAATGGATGACTGGAGCTTCAGTGCATCTTCCAAAATAAATAATTTCTTTCTCTATCTCCCTACAGACGGATTTCTCCCGTCGTGAGGGGCTCCAGCAGTTGGATGTCGAGAGGTGGTTGGGTTTCATCACCTTCTTGTGCGAGGTGTTTGGCACCATGAGGAGCAGCTCCGGGGAGCCATTCAGGGTACTGGTGTGTCCCATCTTCACCTGCCTACGAGAGGTTTGTACCTTTTTTTTGATCAATACGCATAGTCAATAACCAGTCGATCAACCCTACCCCGAGTGTCCACTAGTGAGAGGAAAGCGTCCAGCTGTGTCTGTGTATCTTGTCTGCTCCGATCGATGCCTGCTGTGGGCCAGTTTCCTGTTTTTTTTGGCCAGACCTAGTCTAGAGTCTAGACAACACAGTGGGGTTTGGTTAGTGGTGCTAGCAGTCAGGACGCTATTATTTCCAGGAAAGTACATGACCCCAGGTTCAGTTCCCATCAGTTGGTCATGCTCTCACACGCGCCATTGGAAACCACACGGGGCAGCCTCTGCAGACGCACAGTGATACAGAAGTGGTTTATAACAGATGGATTATTGAAAGGGGAAGCGACGGGGGTTTCAGTGGAGTGGGGGAGGGGGGGAGAGGAAGTGGCGGAGACTGTGGTCAGGTTGACAGTTGGTGCACAGGAAGTTTACTCATAGGTTGACAGGTAGAAGAGAAGAAGAAAAAGAGGGAGGGAGGTGGCAGAGTCTGGGAGTGAAAATCATTTTAATATGCAGGTTTGAAAAGAAATAATGGCAGGGTTGAGGCACGTGCCAAGGCAGTTTTACCGCCCACGTCCGCACCTTCGCCAGTCTGGCACTTAGCACACACCCTGCGTCTTGTTAACAAACACAGTCACACACACAACTAATTCCATCCACACCCCGTCTGAGTGTATGCCCAGGGCACTATCTCAGCTTGTTAGAAGACTCGGCGACAGTGTGGAGTAACCAGTCACAAAAACACACCTCCATATTCCAGCATCAGCCCCGGTGTCATGTACGGCCTGATGATGGTAGAGATAAGAACACACCTGTCAACATTTCAAAATATGTGAGGGAGGGATTGTGAATGTGTGTGTGGGCCCATATGCTTGTTTGGCAATCTCCATTTCCTAGAGCTATAGTTCTTGATTTTTATCCATCTGCTGTTTTGGCTATTCTTCTACAAGCTATGTGTGTGTGTGAGTGCATATGCAAACATATGTGCCTGCATGTGTGACTATGGCAGTGTAAGTATGTAACTGAAGTGTGTTAGGAAACATGTTTGCGTGTAAATGTATTGACAGTGAGCTCAGCCATTCATGACAGACAGGCTGTTATATTTAGAGTTAAAACCACAATTCACATGGGAATGCTGTAAATTAGATAATCCTTGATTGCGTCTGCATTCAGCGGCAATAAGATATTACAGTATCCTGGGTATTTAAAAATATAAACATACAATAAACACCGTAGTGTTTCCACCAGCATCACTGTCTGTGTGGTTAAATAATTGACAGAAACATTTGAATGTACTGTAATATAAATGTGAAATCTAAATTCAACAGTGATTTGATCTGTTATTCATATCAAACTGTTTGATTAGAAAATGTTACAAAAGTAATTTCTAATCTTTTTTGTTGAGGGTAGTTTCAGTAAGAAAAGTTTGAATCGAAAACGTTCCTTTCTTCTGCATGTTTATTGAACTTACTGTTTCTTACTGTGTTGCCGTGGTTACACAGGTTTGGAAACCTTGTGGTGAGTGCATAAATTTAGAACAGTGATGACAGTGAAACTACATGTGCATTTAATAAGTGAAATGAAACTATTCTGGCCAATAACAAGTACGTCTTCAACCCAGATCGTGTTAAAAAACATAACCTGTGCTGAACTAGATTATATTTTATCTTTAATCTAGATATTATCTTACCTTGAACGAGACAGAAATAACTAACAAATGTGTCTTTCTTAAGGCCAAAACGAGTTGGTAACTCAGGGGCTGGTTCCAGAGCACATTTAACCTTCTTTAACATGAACTTATTCCGTTTTTATTGAAGCAAGTGACCTGCAGAGAGGCAAACAGAGGACTTGCCTCTCTGCAGCAAGAGTCCTCGCAGTTCAAGACCCTCAACACAGAATATTTATTATACTGATTATTTACTGTACATCACATGTATGTTAGCACAGCTGGGCAGCTGCAAGTGTGTTATATTCTACTTTTCTGTTTGTGGAGCAGTTATTTACGTACAGCACTGATGCAACAGACACAGAGTAATCTTATGTAATGTAACTAAATGAAGCGCTGGTCCTGATACTAGACCTGCTGTTGCTATGCAACTATATGAAACCTGTTTAAAGTTGAAGTTGTCATAATCTTGATGAAAAATGTTTTTCCCCTCAGCGCTCGTACGTGCTTTCTTTTTAAGTGTGATGACAGGTTTCAACATATACAAACATAGATGTGTTTGAGTAATGAAGTGGAGCTGAAAGACAGACAGAGCCTCAGCAGAAAATGTACATGAATGAGGATGTTTTTCTAATTGACTTCACTCAGTGACTCGAGCTGTTGTTGTCGGGCCGGCTTCGTTTCTTCCAATCGATGCTACCACAGGATCCCAGCTGCCCTAGTTTCTACTGCTTTTTTTTGTTCCTGATCAAATGTTTGTTTGAAAGAAAAACAGTGGAAATGCAAATGACACAGAATCCCAAGGTTTCCCCGCGCAGCGAGCTTTGTTTCTCGATGATGTAACTAACCAGTGATGTGGCTGTTACCGTTTTTTCAGTTTCAGCCGAGAGAATGTGTGATAAGCACTCTCTCAAAATGAAAGTAACACGGAGTGATGGGGTGTGTGTAGTGATGGTGGAGGCACGCTATCGTATTGAGAACAGTCAGAGCGAAAGAAAAAGAAAATCAGATGTTGTAAGAGATGGAGAACTGATGATGATAAGTATAGATTAGACCATTTTTAATGCATCGAGCAAAACTTCACCCTCAGCTCCCCAGAGAACTCATTATGAGCTAATGCTGCTTGTCACACAGCTCTCCTTCTCTGGGAACGGCAAGACTTTTGTTCCCACATCAAGCAGCCATGCTGTCACCACACCCATCTAAGCATACTGAGGAGCTGACGTCTGCGCAACTGCTGGACCTGAATGATGGGTGGAATACCATTACGCTTACATTCTGGAAATGAAGAGGCCAGCTTGTGCCGAGTGGGGATCCTAGTGTCAGATGGTGGTCGTTTCCACCACTGCTTGTACGCAATTGCTAAGAGGAACTGCAGGTTCCAGATATTTGTGGTCACTTTGGTCTGATCACTCTCCATTACGGCTGTATCTGTCAGGTTTGGACAGCAAACTGCAGCCCGAGCTTCCATCAATTTCAGACATGAACTCGGGAAATAACCAGAACATTCAGGCAAGGGGTAGCTTCTGGGTCAAGCATGCAGGAAGCACTGTGGAAATCACATGATTTTGTAAATTGTACAATGGGATCTCCTTTATCATTAAAAGCTCTGTAATCTCATTTTCCCAGATTGACATCTCCACCTATGTTTTCGCTGGCTGTGATTATTCCAGACATTGTACTAGGAAGCTGGAAGGAAAACTTCCAGAAAGGGTCTAGAGCAAGTGACGGAGAGTTGCGTTCTCACATACAGAAAATCTTAGGAAAACGTGCAGTTCAGTTCATGACTGATTGCAGCTTATGTTTATCATCACTACGAGTAAATAAATATGAAAACAGAAACTAAAGATGATTCAAGTCATTCTACAATCTCAGCTCCTGCTTCTGAACTGTTTTTCCGTCTATTCGCTACATGATCTCACTCTCTAGTTTCATAACTACATGTCTGCACCCTGCATTTCTAACTTATTTTGCTCATTGTGCAGCAGGGCTACACTTCCGATGCTTAATTAGACATTACCCCTGCAAAACAACCTCCCCCTTCCTCCACTCCTACTTCCTCTCCTCCTTCAGGTTAATCAAAGTAGCACTTTGGAGACAGACTTGTGAGAAGTAAACCAGCCTCAGAGCTGTAAAAGGAGTGTTTAATCTCTAATCTGACAGTAAATGTCTATAGTTTCACATGGCAGCCTCTGTCTCATTGTTTGAAATTGGCAGTTGTGTTTCCATCGGTGCAATAGGGGGAAAGCCAGCTAACGTGTTTACCAGCTCCACCGTTTGTTTTTTGTTTACACTGTGTGTGTCTACTTGTGTTCGTGCAGTCGTGGTTGTGTGAATATATTGTGCATCTTGGTCTAATCTCAGATGGATTAGCAGGATGAGAGCGGGGTATGTTGTCTTCTAATAGTTAAAATGTCAGTGTTGAAAATGTTTACAGTCGGGATTATGTATTTTTCTTGTGAACTGTTTAACACACACAAACATTTGTGCTCACTAAATCTCCCCATTTGGCTTGTATCCAAATGTACACACATTTATACATCTGTTAGCCTGGTTAGATTTGACTCACTATGAAGGAAACCGTCTTGTTGCTACATTTGGATTTCTCATTATTTTTGTAGCTCTTTGCTTTGCAGTAAATGTACAAGTTATCTGTTCTTTTCTTTTTTAGCTCTTGGAGTCCACAGACATTAAGGAAGATGCAGTTCTCTGCTGCTCCATGGAGGTATGACACACACACACACAGACAGACACTAACCAACAGAGGGTGTCTGCAGGTTACAAGTTAAATTCAAAACTTGTTAAGACCATAATGTCAGATAGTCAAGACCGATGAATATGAAGGAATATCGCCCTCCCAGAATTTATCACACTTCCCCATAGTTATAGTAGAGAATTACCCTTAAAATGCAAAGTGATCTCTCAAACTACAGGCAGAGAGAGTATGTATCCATAAAATTGTTTGTAGTTTTATAAAATCTTGTTATATATTTGTGTCGTTGAGAATGAACTACAACAAACAGGGACATAACATTTCCTTGAGAAAAAAAAATCAGGTTGAAGCGCGCCTGAAGTGGTATTAAATTAACTTTCAAATAATTAAGACCAAAACCTGACGCATATTTATTGACCTCACAGAAACCCTAAAAACAAACCTTATTCATCAACACTCAAACAGATCTTTGAAGGGTTTGTCTCAATCTGAAGACTGACTTGTATGTCCTCACTCTAAAGGTTTTAAACTCAAATCATTCCTACATAAAATTGAAATTAATAAATGTAGAGGCAAGAGGCTGGATCCTCACAAGAGCCATTAAACATCACAACAAATGTATGCAATTTACAAATACCACCAACATACCTATTTAAACTCAAGACTGTAGTATTTCATTTTAATGCACAGTTGTAATTTCCATAATAATGGAAATAACTGTGTTTACTCCAGACCTGTTCTTCAGCCTCTGTACTTCAGCACATTCAATTTGAAATACAATAATGGACTCTACATTATAATGACAAGTCTCCACTTCAAACTGAGTAGGTTTACAAAGTAATAAAGCAAACAGAGTGTGAGATTCAGTGTTTTGGATTGTGTCTTTCATTATTCTGAAGCAGAATGTGTTCTGCCCGACTCCTCAGGGTCATGAATAATAAAGTTATGCAGGTGAATTTATGTAAAGTTATGGTTCAAATCGAACGGACTATTGGACGAGAGCGGATCGCATTGGAAACTGGAATGGCACTGAAACGAGCGACTACTTCTGCCCAATGCCCAACAGTTCCCTTAAATTCAATCAAGCTGCACCACATTGCACACACTTTTCAGTCTTATAAATATCAGATTTTTTCATTAAGATCCATGACCCATGATCCATTTTTCCTTCGTAAATCAGTGACAATCTAAAATAACAAAAAGCTCCATCTGGCTAAGTTAAGCCCCTTGTTTACTAAGAGCCACAAACAAATAGCTTTTTTCTGCAATGGAAATATTCATCATTCGCTTGTGGGTCAATTTATTCTACAGTAGACACAGATTTCTTTAATCGGCTCTGATTGGCAGTCATGGACACATGACACCCGGGTGAATGTGCTCATTTCTTCCTCATCTTTATTTTTGGTGTCTAGATTCACCATAATGATGCACATTGAACTCCTGGATGTTGGCTGCTTAACTAGCCATGAACGTTTGTGTACCTATTGTTTTTTACTTGGGAACAACATTTTTTTTATTCTTTGTCTCGTGCAAATGTAACACTGGCAAAAACAGCCGGTTGAGAGAGTTGCTCAGTTTCTGGCACAATGGGGACCAGAAAAAAGCAGAAAGGCCAACTCCTCTATTGGCAATGGGAAAAGAGTTAATCCCATTTTAAGTGGGTTTACTCACATAAAATCAAACAGACAAAACAAAATATCCTTGGGTGAAGACAGGTTAGCTCTGGTTAGCAAACATTTCCCAAAAGCTCAAACACACTTTGCAGTGTGGATTATTTATTTATTTCAGTGAGGAGCCCACACTCTCGCTCTGACTCTCTACCTCTGTCCCGTCTCTCTCCACCAGCTGCAGAGCACCGGACGTCTACTGGAGGAGCAGCTCCCTGAGATGATGACCGAGCTCTTAGCGGCCGTCAGGGACAAGATGCTCAGTCCAGCTGAGTCTCAGCTGACCCGCTCCCTCCTCATGGAGGTCATCGAGCTGCACGCGCACCGCTGGAGCCCCCTGGAGGCCCTCACCACCCAATACTACAACCGTACCATCCAAAAGCTCACCACCACTGCCTAGGTGCCAGCTGCCGCGGGAGGAGAGGAGACATTTTCCACTTGTGCAACAATCGGCTCTTCTAGTTTTTCCACAAAACAGGAAGTCAACTACATGCCACAAACTCACCGACATAATGCTTGACATGGTTATTGAACGCAACTGTACAATTCGATCATTTCACGAAGAAAGGTGAACACTGCCACAAACATACCAGCCACCGGACAGGTAGAGCTCAGCCACCCAGGCTACACGGCATGTGGTGTTCAAACAATGACGAGCCTGTCGTCTGACGCAGATTTGAGAAAACGCTGGTGAGTAGGTGGCCAGTGGGGGCCTGCTCGGCCACACGGCGCTGGGGAGCTCGTCTGGTTGTGGCTGCTTAGGGTTAAAGGAGAGAACAGACAAGAGAGGGGTCACACGGGGGAGATGAGAGGGCAGCAGCCTGTCTGTAGGGAATAGAGAGATCTGTACCCAAAGATGAATGGAGGGAGGGAGGGAGGTGGTCTGCGTAGTCTGTGTCAGCCTCTTCATTGTGTTCATTTGCCCCGCCACCCTCTCCTTCCCTCTGTGTCTCTCTCCATCCCCCACCTCTGTCTCTCCGTCGGCCCCTGGGGTCTCTGTGGCTGATAAAAGAGAGCAGGAGGCAGGGAGTAGACACGGTGCTGTCTGTCTGGGCCGTCTGCCCCGCCGGGCCAGGGAACCAGGTCAAAGGGTCTCGGTGTGGAGCTCCCCCCAGCTCCGCCAGCTCCTCCCTGCCTTTGTCTCCCCGACTCCCCCCTACTGCACCCCCCGTGCAGGAAGCCTTTTTGTGGGGATGAGACAGCGGGCCTGCTGGGCTGAGGATGAGGATCAGGCTGGGCAGAGTAGGTTGGCAGATGGCTGCATGAGCCCTTGTGAGACGACACACTCCGAACACGCCCCCACCTCCCTCTGGCTCCCCCAGCTCCTGCTTCCCGAGCTCGGCCCGGTGTAACCAGCAGAGGCAGCAGAAGTGGGGGGTGCGGGGTCCAGCATTGGAAAAGAATTAAAGCAGACACTGCTGTCTGATAATTCCTTTGTTTTCGTCCTACAGGGGAATGTCTCTTCTCCTCCATTGAGCCGTGCATGTCCATGCTTTGTTATCCACATCATTGATATTATTATATTATTTTTTTAAGTCAAGTCATTTATTGTTTTTATTGTTGTCTTTTCATTTTGAGGTCATGTTTTTACAATATATTGTACGTATGAGATGTAGCGGTAGGCCTTATTGCACAGGTTTGATTTGTTTTGCACTGTTTGGAGGCGATTTGCTTTTAAGGAAAATTCAAAATAAGTTAAAGTTTGAATTTGAGTCAGTGCTATTGGTATTATATGAAAAAAATGGGCTGAGCGGTTTTAGGATGTTTTAATGGACTAGTGGCCTTGTCAATTATCCATTTTTATAGGAGTGCTCTTGTTCCAGCGCCTGCTGACGACTAAACAGTTGGGCCTAATTCACATTGTTATATTGCTCAAGAAAAAGAATATTTGAAGATGAAGAAAAGATGTTACATTTAAAAAAAAAAAGAGCATGGCACACAGAGAAAAAGTGAAATGTTTCTTTAAACAAGCCATTCTTTGCAGTGAACATTTTGCAAGTGTTTGAAATGGATTCTTTTGAGGATCTTTTTGAGGAAAAAGTGACAACTATTAACCTGTGTATTTGAAGATGTCGAAAAAGCAGAACATCTTGTTATGTGACCACATTAGCTTCTCATATTTGACTATTTTCCCAGCTAACGTGTGTAATATGATATTGACATGACAAGCCAATCACGTACCATTTGTAAATGGGTTTGATATATAATCTGCATACAGTATATTTACAAGTATTTAATTGACATTGACTTAGAGGGGAATCGTGCTACAGAGATGTTGCACAGAGGATGAAGTGGCTGGTAGAAGTCAGCCTTCTAATGCATTTCTACTTGGAACTATGGCTACATCCATATTACTACGTTTCTGTTTGAAAACACATCAACTCTGCTACGGTCACGTCTGACGTCCACACAACTCCAGAGGTTTAGAGCCACTCACATGAAAAAGGTTGTAGTCTGGAAATTATGACGTTGACAGTCACGACACAGCTTTTGCTGATTCGTCAGGCTCCTGTCACATGACTCCCTCCAGAAGAAAACAAGCGGCATCAGCACCCGCCTCGGCTACCAGTGTAGAACGCAACATAGATAATCAATTACAAGTCCTTCTGACTGTTTTCTTTGCTTATACCTGTTGTAGTCTGCATTTGACCATGAAACAACTGTTTACATCTGTAGGAGACGAGCTATTATTCAAGGAATTCCTGTTTACACCAGCACATGCATATCCATTGTATGTGAGCGGTCATATGTGTTTTCAAGCATGTAAGCATTGGCCAGGGATTAAAACTAATACGGAGCCAAAACGGACGGTGGTCGTTCTATTTTGAGAATGCCATTTTCAAAAGGAAACGCTATTGTATGGATGTAGCCTTGATCATTGCTTGGGAGTCGCACACAAACATTACATACATGCTCGTGCTTCGTTTTCCATTGAATCTCTGTGGGCAGTTGTAGTTGTTTTTTATATTATTTTCTCTGTCTTGCATCAAGAATAAAAATCCTGTTTGGTAGGAACACAGCCCAGAAGATTAGTCAGGGTGATGACGGGTGATTTAAGCTCACACGTGTTTTTCTGAGGTTCGGGCTAATTATCTGTAAATGTGTGCGTCCACTTAAGAAGTGATTTGTTTTAATTGTCCTTTTGTTTTCTTTATTTTACTTTTAGGTTTCTATTTAAATTATATTTAGCTCATTTATATAAATATATATAATTTTGGGGGGGTTTTCTGAAACATCTGAAACTCTTGTGATACCTAGCTTGCTGGCAAGTGTGTAAGTGTGGTATTACCTTGTTTTAGTTTGTGAAAAGGAGAAAAAATGTAACAACCCATCGGCCAGTTACCATTATGCAAATAGTGGCTCGCTGCCACAGCAGATGGATGCAGGTGGGGATTTCCCCCTACCCCCCCACCTTCATCTGTGGCACTGGAACCTTCCCCCACCCCGCGTGACCTTAGACCCCTCTGCTCGGGTCACATGACTCTCGACGATTGAATGAGATGCACCTTTATTTGCATCTTCTCATGAATATTGAAAAACAAAATAAGGAAAACCAAGGCTCCAGTCGATGCACAAACAAGTAGATGGGCAATCTATGGGGTCACCTTGTTTGTTTTGTTTTTCTAAGCAACTGAAAAATAAACTAACTAAGGAGATTAGATGTGACGGAACAAGCTGGTGTTTGTTTTTCTGTCTGTTCACTTATCGGCACAGCGAGTCAATGTGCTACGATGAAGATATTCTGACATCACAAAAGAAAAACACACGCGTGCGGTTTCCTCTGCTGTTAGTAGATAGATGTGTAACTAATCCTGGCACCACAGTAGGTCATTATACTACCATTTCATACATGTGCACAGTGGAACGCCTCATTTACATGTCTTCGCCTTTACATCGTCACACATTAAGCAGACCACACTTCACAACTTTAACAGCAGTGTGTGTGTGTGTGCGTGTGTCATGCAGTGTGTCCTTGGCCACTGATTTGCCTTTGGTTAGCCCTGACACATGCCTGAGGCTTCCCGACTGCGGGCATCCCATCAGGGGCCCTCAGTGCCGGGGTTGCCTCCCCACTGTGGAACCCCATCCCTATAAAACTATAGGACGTCCTTCAGTACTCGTCCACATCAATCAACATAATCCCATGTGTCTGAATATTCCAATGCATTTGACAGGAGTGAAACACTTTAAATTTGCTACCGACACCATAAGGAGCTTTGTTTTCCCCCTCTCTGTTGTGTCCTTGACAGAGATGGATTTATGACAATGGTTCGGTTTCATTTGGAATCACAACACGTGTAAGCTCCTCGTTTTAACACAATACAAACAGGCACAATGGGGAAGTTATTACACAGCAATAGAGCAACTCAGACAGTGGAAAGAAAGAAAATGTATTCAGCTGCTGTAGTGGAGGAGGAAGAAGAAAAGAAAGAGGAGAGATAGGAAGAATTGGTGCTGACCAAGTGAAAGGAATGTAGGAGGCGATGAAGTGAGGAAATGTATATTATACACACACACATAGACACATATATAGAAATGACTGTTGGGACAGTATGGGGGAGCCTATTGAGGAATAAATGCAAATGTGGAAGAAAGGCAGAGGCAGCCCTGACTGTCAATTAGCATCATGGTTAATTTAGCCTGTGCAGTGAAAACAGACACGTTAGCCCTCGGGGGGATTATATCTATAGACATAGATGTATAGATATATAGAGACACACATAGTAGCTGTGTCTCAAGATGGTGTTTGTCTGCAACACAGTGACAGGAGGACAAATTAAAGACTAGAATAAGATACTCATTGGAAACTGAGTTAGAGAAAGAACTAAATGGTTATATAGTTTAATAAAGGGGATTTCTACTATTTACATTGTTTTACATCGTTTACGTGTCATAATATATATATATATATGATATGTATAATGAATCATCTGCTGTTATCACAATATCTTTTGAAAAAAATGTATTCACAGGAACATTGGATTTTCCTGGCTTCAGGACAGCTGAGAAAACTACACTACCCATGAGTCTCAGCTGTTGTAGCTATGAAGAAGTAGAAGACAAATTCAAAACACTTCATCATTGAATTTGTCAACAAAACATATAAAACACTTTATGAAAATGTTCCTAAATGAACCAGATTATAAAAGTTAATGGATTTAAGCTGCACATTGTAAAATCTGACTTTTAATGTTAAGATCCAGAAGTTAGTTAGGCTGCATATATTCTTTTTGCATGGTAAGTTTATCAGTTTTGCCAAAATGCATCTTGGGAGTGTAAACTAAATATAACCCACGGTTGTGGGTTGACAAATTTTGTGTCATAGACTGAAAATATGTAGGTAACTGATTAGTAATTGGTTAGTAAATAATAATTAGCAGTTTGACTGTTAGTAAATAATAATCCGTTTCATTGTTGTCCTACTTGGAAATTAATATCTACCCAGAATGTTCTATGTTCACAGGTTTGTACCTTTGACTTTTTATCAAAGAACCAGATATTATCAAAGCAACTGCTCCTGTATTTGTCACAGAATAAATCATGAATAACCTGATCGAAAAGAAATGATCAGGAGATTACGGCCCTGGTCACAATGTTGGATGAATGGAAATGCTTGTGTGTGCGTGTTTGGTGACTCACACCGGCACTGTCCATTGTTTGAGCCAGACAATAGGCGGCTGCGGCTCGGCTGGCCTTGATGACGAACTAAAAGACGAGGAGAGAGGACAAACACGCACCCAAACTCTGTCTCTGGCAAACTTAAACGACACAGACGAGTGCCGGCAGATCCGACGCTCAAGTATCTCAAAGTAGCCTCGTGGTCGTGTGTTTTTCTTCAGTTCTCTTGTCAGCTCACATTTTGGTGTCAGCCCGGTTCGTGTCTCTTAGTCCGTGCAGTGTGTGGGTCTTCCTGTGTTTGATAAGCTCCAACCAGAGGAGAGCACTGCAGCTTCTCCTCTGTTTGGTCCGAAGGGTACGGAGACCAGATACTGTGTATAACAAAGTGGAGTTAAAACACACAGATGCATCCCCAGATGTTTCCGTGCGCTACGCTCTGCTATGGGAGAAATCAATAACTGTGGGCTATGAATTGGTTTTAGCTTGCTCTCTTGACCTTTTCATCTGAGCGGCTGCTACTGCACTCGACTTTATTCTGCTCCCCCCAAAAAAACTGCTTCTCTTTCAACTATATTTGGATTCAGACATTTTTGTTAGTTATCAGATACTGATTCAGGAGTCCAGTGTACATCTCTGAACGACAAATATATTAATCCTACTTTTTCAAAACTTTGAATTTTGCAGGAGCTAAAATGTGGCTGTCGGTTCGAATCACCAAAAGCTGACGGAGACTTGTACGAAGCATTTTTTTCATCCTCAAAAGTTTATTCTTTTATTTTTTTTCAGGTTTGTGTCCATGTTAGAAACCTCATCAACGCGCCCGCCCGCTCGCTATACATTTTTCTTGACATTTACCTCCTTAACAGTTTCACACCAGGCTAAAATAAGACGGCTTATATTAAAACACCAAGTTATGAGGATTACGTCTAGAAAGTGCCACATTTCTAAGGATTTATTTTCTGGCTCAGAGTTTTGTATGTAACTGTGAAGCAGTTTTGCTCTTCACTTCCGTTGCCATCATACTCAAATAATGAGGTTTAAAAATAAGAGGTTTCTCGCAGGTAGAGAGAGACAAGGTGTAACATCATGTACTGATGTGGGAAAAAACTGACAAATAGTTTGCTGCACCTCAATATTGCACCAGATTATAAAGAAATGATACACATCTAAAAATAATATTGCTTGAATACAGTAGCTACGCACACACAGGTTTATATAAAAATGGGCTTTTCGAGTAAAACATGATCTCAACCACAGCGGAAACTGAAAAGCTGTATTCTTGCTTCCTGGACTGGCAACGGAGGAAATGATGTCACGACCTGCTGATTTCCTGAATGAACTGTTTGAATGGGCCTTTTCACAGAGGAGCTGCTGACTCAGTAAATCAACCAGTTTATTGGTTTCTGTGTCTGTGAATGGAAAATATACCCATCAATTCACATGGACCATCACATAGTGAGTGGATTTACTGTGCCTAAAAAAAATTACATCGGTAACCCGTATAATGAACATGTCATTAGCCAGTAAATGTCGAAAACAAATACAATAATACTGGGCTAGATGAAAATAGGAAGAAGAATCTAAAGCTGTTTTCACACCGGAAAGTCTGAACCAAGCTTTTTGTCTTTTTTTACATCACTTACATCTGATCTGGTCAGTTTATGTTTCACAGTTTAAATTAGAAAGCGCACTAAAGACGTTATCATGACACGTACGTCCTGTTATCGTCACCTACGTGGGCTGTGTCTACATATACCTGACAATGATCATTTGTAGACGGGCGTGTGTCTGATGTTGGCGGTGGAGACAATGAATTAAACAGTTCGAAAGAAGAAAAAATATTATATCCCAAACTAACAAAACAAAATCCTGTGGTCGGAAGAAGTTATGGTCGGAAGCAATTTCACACCTGATATTTTGGTTCAGACTAAAACTTACATAAGATTATTATGTAGTTTTTTGATGTCATTTGTCTTGAGCACTTTGCCCTTTCCTGTCTTAATTGAAAATAGTAGAAAATCTTGAGACAATCTGATATTTATCAACAGGTTGGATTCATCCCTCTGCATCTTTTGAATTGGACATCATACAAACAGCAGACAGAATCCAACACAGCCCTGCTAGCAGCTGTGTGAAGATCTACAGAGATACAGGCTGTGAAATTACCAACAATTCAGCCTGAGCCTGGATTTCTTTCCCATGTGTGAAGCAGAGTTGTTTCAGGGCAGACATTGAAATTTAAGCAAAACAATAAAAATAGAAAGAATGGTTCTGTTCTGTCTTTATACCAAAGAGCTTCATGGGAATCAGACTGTTAGCGAACAGAAGGTCTGTGTGCAAACCTGTAAACATCTGTAAACGTACGACCTGCAGCCACAAATCTGGACCCCTAGTTTGAAAAACAAGTTACAAAAGTTGTTCCAGTCAATTTTTTTTTATCAACTGCGGATCATTTCAAGAACCTGATCTTTCTACTTCACCTTGAGGATGCCCTCCATGATTTATGTCATCTCGTGGGATTATGATAATTCACTGTATTCAAGGCCGAGTCCAAAAACTCAAACCTCCAGCTTGTATGAAATTCGGCTGCTCTGCTTTAAACATGAGAAGACAAGAACACATCAGCTCCGTTTCAGCTTCTCTTCACTGGTTTTTATGAGTCTGTGTAGACTGAGATTGTACTGATTATCTTCTAAAGCACTTCATGGTTTTGCTGCCGTTTATATTGCTGCGTTACTGATCACATACAAGCCTCTGAGGCGGGAACCTTTCCCCTGTTCCTGGGTCCTGGATCAATACTGAAGGAGACTGGAATTCCGCTCTGAAGCTCCCTGTCAATCAGTTTGCAAACATCATACATTTTTATAATTTAAGTAATATTATTGTTGCTATTATTTAACATTAAACACAAAGTTACTAGAGCGGATAAGACTGTCTTTAGTACTGTACCATTTAAAATCTGGCCTCACCAGATGAAGCGCTTGATGAAAAGTATAGAATATTTGAACTCATTTTGATGACACCTCATCCAAAAGAAGACACATTTCTCTAATAAACAGAAATGTCAATCTCACAATAAGTAATGCAAGAGGAAAAGTCAAAGAATCCTATAAGCAAATATAGATCCAAAGCCCACCAGTCCCTTTAAATTCAGTCAAGCCATGCACAAAAAAAGATCTATATTTTCTGCGAAATTGGTGAAAACCCAAAAAGTGATTTCTTGTCCCGTGTCCTTTCCTTCCACCAACCACCATCAAACCATGCAACAATCAATGAAACAGGTGAAAACATCTCTTTGGTGGAGGTGTCAGAATGTAGAAGGGAAGTCAGTGGAGTGCAAACCCCCACCAAGGCCCAACAGTCCCCTTCAATTCTGTACTAAATCCTTAATGTTGATTTGGGTGTAAATACTGAAGATAAATATTAATTTTTTATTCCAGACTAAATCTAAATCATCTTAGCTTCAGATTTGGTGGTAGTTACAGGTTTCAAGCTCCATCTGTTTCCATCCAGCAGCTAAGAAAAAGCCTTCTCCATCTGAAACCAAGTATAAATCCACTACATCTGCTTGTTTATTTCGAACTGCGGAAAAATCTCACACACTCGGGAAATATCTAACTAACTATAATAAATATTACACAAATTACAAATATCCTTGAGGTTGATTTTTCATTAAGATCGATGCATTTTTCCCTGTCTCGCAATGTTAAAGATTTTTCTTTGTCCGGATCCAAGGCTAGATTGAATGTGTTCTTTCTTGGCCCTCATCCCAACCTTCCACCAAGTTTTGTTTGTCAGCACTTTAATCCTGCTGACAAACAAACAATCCAACCAAACCACAAACAGAAGGATAAAACCACCACGTCCTTGGCGGAAAAAAAGACTCGCTACGATGCAGATTCTGCGACAATTGCTCCACAATTTCAACATACAGTAAAAAAGGGGGAAATTGCCGCACATTAGTCTGAGAAAACACAAACAGAAACCAAGTTACTTGTTAAATCCTCCATGATATAAACAACAAACATTAAATCAGCAATAGTAAATATGCGTAAAGCAACATACATTTCAGCTCAGCAAATACAACCATGTTTTTGCTGCAGGGGTGTGAATGGGCCGGTCTCATGTCGGCCAGTGACAGGTCTGAAAACAGCTCACTTTCAGGTTAGGAAGCATGACGTCTTTGTTGTTCAGCAGCATATGTGCCCTTGCAGTGGCCTGGCTCAGAGGTGTGCTGCAGTCGGCTATTCTCACTTGGCTGCTGCCAGCAGCAACATCCACAATGCCAAAGTCAACAGACGGACCTTCATACGGGGAGAAGAGAGGCGAGCGACGAAGGTGAGGTAGAGGAGAAAATGTAGAGGAGGAGAAAAGTTCCAACAGAGCGAAGAAAGCAGGAGTTTATGGCGAAAACAAATGAAGAGGAATTATTACACCGTTCACTCTTTCAGTGCATTTATCTCTATCACAAGGTTCATCTTGTTTGTACGTGTGTCATTTCTCAGCCTGACCAGACCAGCCACCCAGAAATACATCTTCGTGGCTGACAGGCTGGCGTGAGCAAAGCTTCTGCTGCGAGCTGCACTCACTGATCACTCAAGCGGCAATCAAAACACACACACACACACACACACACACACACACACACACACACACACACACACACACACACACACACACACACACACACACACACACACACACACACACACACACACACACACACACACACACACACACACACACACACACACACACACACACACACACACACAATTAGAGAATGGGAAAGGGACATGGGTAGCTTCAGCTTCTGCTGCTCACTGGAGCAGAAGTGAACTCACACATACTGTACACACACAGACACACACACACACACTGCAGCCATTGGAGGTCGATAGAAGTGTCGGCAGAGAGGCAGTGGGAAGCAACACCTGATGTCTTTGTTGCCAGGCTCCCGCCAAGTGACTGTCATTGGGGCAACCTGCTGCGACAAGCACTACCCTGTTGCTAGGCAACCTGAACTTCTGTGACAGATCGTCGAAAAAGTTATGCGATGAGAGCGAAATTGAAAAGATAGAAAATGAGAGAAGTAGAGGGGAGCGAGGAACAGGAAGAAACGAAGAAAACACTAAGAAGTACAAGAAGGTCTGTGGACAGCTCATCAAAGAAAAGCAGTGAAGCGCAGCAAAAGCAAGAACTGACATTTCACCTGAGTGTGCCTCCATCAAAACTATCTGTCTGCCTTCTCCCACTTTCTCTCTCACACTCTCACACACACACACACTCCCTTGCGTGCCAGCAGGCTTTGATTTGTGAGGTGGCGTGCTGTGTAAGGCGTGTTCTAAGTATACTGTATATGTGTAAACACACGTAAAAAAAAGAGCTCACAGCCAGTGAATCACATGGACTCTTGTACAAGGTTCTGCTTTGTTTGTGGACACGCCGACTCTCCCTACAGCCACTGCTGCCACCGATTACACACACTACACATCCCCAGTACACAAACACGCAAACATGCTGAACCCTACATGCAAATGCAGTGTCTATTACTTCAGTTTGTATTATTTTATAGCGTCGGTAATAACAAACATACCAACATTGTTAAGCAAGACATCCACTAGAAGGCAACAACTTGGCGACTGTGGATGAGGTAGTGCTTACTTAGCAACCTGCAAAATCTCTCCTCTAAAAGTTCCACAACTTTGGAAATTTCTTCCTGGTGTCAAATTGTTTTGTCTTATTGTCTTATTTGAACTATTGGCAGCACTGCCCCCCTGAGATTATCAGTGGTACGGCGCCTTTAAGTCTGTTTCATCAATATCTGTAAGCTTCAAGAAGCTGCACAAAAACTAGCAAAAATAGCTCGAAGGCAACAGAAGGCTCAGTCCATTTCCACATACGTATTAAACATTGAGCGTGAATGAACCTTGAGGGGCTTTCATACCTACTTTGTTTGGTTCAGACCTTTTCAGTTTAGTCTAAACCACAATAACAGGTGTGAAAGGTGCTGAGCTCGAACAGACCAAAAATAGGTCAGATCAAAAGATCTGTTCTCGGTCCGGATCAAACTGAAACACGGTTTGCTTTGTTAGTAATGTGAAAACTATTTTTGGATGGTTCAGACTTTCCGACCAATTGCGAGAAGCTGCAGCAGAACTATAAAAGAAGCGGAAGCGTGTCACACAATTTCTTGTCTTCGCTTCTGACAATTCCAACAACAAATATGTATGATTTAACAACGAGGACGTTCATTTGGCAAATTCTAACTAGTTGTTGAATTCTGAGCCTGACGTGTGATGCTGGTTGTATTTAACAAAATAAACCAATTGAGCCGGTTCATTACTCTTCTATTATGAAACAGAAAGGTTTCTATCCACCCAGCTTAGAACACGCAGACATCAGACACATGACCGTCTGCAATTCAATCTAGGTCAAGTACAGGTAGAACACAGCCCATGTATGTGATAACAACAGGATGCACATAAAGCATACGAATGTATTTAGTGCACTCTCTGAAAAAAAAACTAACCAGATCACTGAATCATAAACCTTGGTTCAAACGCCCTTATTATCAATATTGACCTTTATCTAAGTGCTGCAACTAATAATTGAATCTATTAAATCTCAAGAAATATGAGAAACATTTATCTTTTGTCTGTTTTTTAATGCCATGTTTTTCTTGATAAATTACCACCGTGAGTAATTGGTAACTATAAATCAACAACCATTTTCAATAATTTAAGCAACTGACTTTTGATAATCTTTCAGCTCATACCGTACGTATGAGTTATTGTTTTTGTTTTCTGCTGAGAAGTTCTTAATGAATTCAGATTTCCGGCTGCAAGAACTCGACTCCATCACAATCAGCTGTGAGCTGCTCCACTGGCAGCGTCATCTATAAAGACGGTGGCAGCTTCTCCACTCCGTCAACAGCAGATCTCTCCAGACCTGAGCGCTGTTTTTGATTTATTCTCTGGGTTACAAATGGCTGCAGTTCATCCTTGATGCATCTATAACAGAATAGGATCCAAAGTAAGTTTGACTAAAAATGCAGACATGGTTCTCTCCTGCCACTGCAGCACCTCCAACAGCTCATGAGTTCATTCAAAAGCCAAAACACATGTGGACTGATTCAGCAATTAGACCATTAGATATTTCCCAAGTAAAAACCTGACTTCTTTTGATTTCTCTGCAGCTGAGCACACCAGCAATTATTTCCCCTCCGTCAGCCAATCAAAATCACCTTGGTCTCAAAATCTTGCCATAAGTATAGAGCTGTATCGAGACGGATTTCCATCCCTTCTGAAACCCGGTCACAACAGCTTGTGCCAAGGAGGTCGTCTACGGATTGTGCAAAAACTGCTCAACTGATTTACGTGAAAGTTTCGAAGGGGTAGTCACGACACAAAGAAACAGCCATTTCTTTAAAGTTGAAAGATGTGTTTAATATTTCGCAGATAACAATTCATGGATCTTGATGAAATAATTAATATCTGGTTCTAGTGAATTTCAATGTGGTTTCATAAAGGGCCGGTTGGGCCTTGGCAGAATGATGCGCTCTGCTGAGTGCCATTCTACTTATTAGAAGTGTTAAAAAAAATTGGTTCATTATGAAACTCAGAGTGTATCACAGTGTATTTAACTTGCTGCATCTAACACACTTAATCTTTCAAGAGCTTCTCGATCCAAGTTGTCACAGCCCTTACATTCATCTTAAATCATGGAATATGCATTCAATGATTATATGTAACTTACCAGCTGTACTGCCAGAGAGCAAAGGTAGGTGCCAGTTATAAATACGAAAGATTGCTGAGAGAGCTTTTTTCATTCACACTCTAATTGTCACTTATTCATGCAGGGAAATCCTCATAATGTAGAGGCAGAGTAGTAGGTAGAGTAGTATAGATTAGATTCATTCCAATTTTGAAACATCAAATCTGGTCATGACATCTCTAATATTGGCAATATCTGAAGACTTCAGGATACAGCAATCTCTTTCCACTAATAAATGATTTAAAGCTTAATTAACCAGAAAATGATTGTTTGAGATTCTATATTGTATATTTGAATGTGATGTAGGCCTGAAGTTGCATTGATCATATTAAATAAAAACACATCTAGAGTCATGTCCAATGATCACACTTGTGTAAAAAGTCCCTGACATTTCAGGAGATAAAACAAGTTGTTAAACAGTCAGTATTACGTGACGTTTAATAATGGACGAGGATGAGTCAGGAGGTGAGGCGGTTGCAAAGCTGCATTCCCTAAATAAATCTGTTTCTATCCAAACTCTATTAGCACTGGCGCAGTATGAATGCTGCGATGAGTCAGTGATTTTTGGCTGGCGAGAGTCAGAGCTACGCCCACAGGTTCCAGGCAGCGCTGTAGACGCTCCGTCTAAATGATGCTGGGATTTCATACACATATTATATACACAGTATACGCACAAAGACACGTATACACACGGTGAACACCTTTTAAATGTACCTCCCTTCTGCTGTCTGCTTTTATTTTGTTGATAGCTGTTATGCATACACACATCCCACACAGTCAGGGAGACACACTGTGCCCTCGTCCTGCCATTGTTAGAGAGCTGTGAGCGAATACTGGCAACAACCATCTGTAAAACTGTTTTCTTGTTTTTACGTGTGTTCACTTGAATGTGACTTGTTTGTCATTTAACAAACTATATCACTGTCAGATAAGAGGCTATTTCTTTGAGTCTACAGGGGGGGGTTCCAATCCACCAAGATAACGATTTTTTATTATTATGAAAAGATTATTTATATCCTTATATTTTCTTAAACTTTCCTCCTTATGCTCGCCACCAAATTACAATTGTTATTATTATTATATATACGCACAGCACACACACACATACACAGCACATTAAAATGAAATTCCTCCCAAAGAATCTCAAAACCCAACAACATTCTCATCATTTTTTGTTAGTGCTCCATGTTCTTAGAATTTAACTAAGTAATTTCAATTTTGTGCTTTTTCTATTTCGGGATGACTGCAACATCTGTCCAGGGACTGCAGATGAAAAATAGCCTGTTAGCCAACTCTGGCACATTTACAGCAATGCTTATTAATGTGCACTGTCCCTGTTAAATAAATCAACACATGAATGAAGCCCGTAACTTAAACTCCCACTGATGCTTCCAGTGAGGAGATAAAAACATTAAATATTTGTCGAATTTTCTATGAGAAAGGTTGAAGAACACCCGATCTGACATTGTTATAAAGTTGAAAAAAAAAACTCCTGGATCCAGACCCTGATTCCGCACCAAACTTTGATAGCTTGTCCCTGACCCAAACCACATCCTTCCACCAAGTTTCATGGTAATTTGTTCAGTAGTTTTTGTGTAACCTGGCTTACAAAGAGGGGCAAAAAACATAACCCAAAAATATAACCTCCTTAGGGAAAGTATCATATGTCTCTTTTGAATTTCACATCAGCTTTATATTGTTCAGATAGATGAGAAAAGGGTTTGATTCAGAAATCCGATCAGATCTCGCCTGAAAATACAGCGAAAACACTTGCTGTAATCTCTTATCTGCTTATTCGAGTTCCAGCTGTCAATGGGTGGCAGCGTGTTCCAGTACGAAGGACGACCACCTGGACAGGTAGCCGGTTCATCTCACTGATAACACAGAGAAAAACCCAATTCACTGCCACGTCCATCAATCATCCCCCTGTGGCCTGACTATCTGCAGGGCGACTTGATTGATTTCTACCTGCAGCCTGAGACTTTGTAAAACATGATAGTAATATTGAGCAGCACAGTGACTGGTTAACGAATGTGCTGTGGCTCAAGGCCAACAGAAAGAGAACAGACGGCATAATTACACTGGGTCGAGATCGCGGTTAATCCATCTAAGTGAGAGTATTCCTGCAAGTGTATCGGTTTTTCAATGCTTCTGCTCAAACTAACTGAGCTTTGAAGTCGGCTCACAAACAAAGAGTAAAAAGGGAATTAATGAACACTAAACAATCGGCCGGTGTGTGAATTATTCAGAACGTCTTCATGATTTCTCTCTGTTGCTGCTCCAGCAGGTGAATAGCTCAAGTCTCATCCAACACAGAGAGTTGTTTTCTTCTCGGTTGTTCTGCTTCCTGTTCTCCCCATCCCTCGTTTCTCTTTTTCTGGCACGTAACAATGACATGCACGCTTGGCACCGACAAGCGCACACGTATACAAACACAAAGGCACACATAGATATTACAGTAGGCGTCTTCTGGTCTCCTAGTAACCAAACCAAAGCAGTTTGGTGCAGCAGTGGAGCTGCAGAGACGGTGTCCGCACCAGTGTGAATACAGTTCGTATGGAAATCCATCCTTCTCTTCCAGATTCTTCAATTCTATTTTTCTATTGTCCATTAACTGTATAGATATTGATTTAGACAGGACGACCACAGCTGGGAAAATGACATTCACGGGGAGCATTGGTGGAAATCAATGATAGATAAAGAACAAAATAACTAACAATGACCGAAATACGCACATTGTCTGCGGACGACTATTTCAAAGGTGAAGTATTGTTTTATTCTCACAAATCATTCTTTGGTAACTAGTTGCCTCACAAATGTTGCCACTTAAAGACAAAATGCTGTCATAAAGACTCATTTATTTAACAATATGTTTTGTGAACTGTAAATACACTGCTTGGAATCCGGAGAATCTATGCCAAGAGCAATGAAGTTGTCCTGGAGGCTTACGATGTTAAACCTGCTTTCAGACATGAATTGAATATAATTCACGAAATTTAAAAAGAGTGTTTGTGCGAGTGCAAATGTCTGAGTCAGGACATTTTTATGAATTTGTCCCACAAGCCTCCTCATAAAATGTCAGGAAAAGGACAGGAAAGAATCAACAAAGCATGTCCTGTTAAAGAGGAGCCACACGCCGGGATGATGTCAACAACGATCCCAACTCGGAAAGACAAGATTTGATCGCTGTCGGTGATAAGAACCGGTGTCGATACGCTGTAAACACACGTGATTTCCACAGCTGAATATGTACGTGTTCAGGGTTTTCTGATTACATCTTTGTATGGGAGGGTTAAAAAGGTTGTGACGTCCAATGTAGTGATCGCATCATCTTTCAACATTCACCCATTTCAAAGTGGACATATTGATTCATACTTTTGTTACTTTACGTGTCGACAGAAAAATACTAAATATATAACAGGTGTTTTTGGATTTCTCACTTGACAGCTAGGCGTCCTGCTGACATTTTGATCCTCTTCCCTCTGTGGGCTCACATGACAAAAACAGCTCTGTTGCCTTCAGGCCTTTTGGGAAAGCGGTGGACAATACTGGCTGTCCAAAATCTGGCTGAGTGTGTTTCTCGTCCTCCCTCTCACACACACACACCGCTCCCAGAGTCCCTGGAGCCCGGCAGCATGGCAGCCTGCAGCTCACCCGTGACTCTCTCTCTGCAAGGGAGGGTCACGGGCACAGAGACTCACCTCGACTGGTTGTGTCTGATGCCGCCGGGTGGTTGGGGGGGGGGGGGGTCAGCCCGACACGTGGTGACTCAAACCACAGCCAGTCCAGAGGGTCGCAGGCTTGGCGACATCTATCTGGCTATGATGCTGTCTGAAGCTGAATGCTCCATTGTGTTGGAGAAACAATTCGTGCCTACAGAGACTTGTTCTTTCACTCTGTATCTGCATTCATGATTTCCTTCCTTCTTCTTTCTGACAGAAAAATAAACACTAGCTTTATTTCTGCCTCTCCCTGTACAAATGTGGAACAGACAGGTAGGGCCCTTTCAGATAGAACGCTGTGAACCCCATTCTTTTTAATGGCATAGGCTTCACAAGGATATTTTATTTGATGATTTGCTCAGCGAGCTCTAATCTGCTGCAGTCAAATACATCTTTTACACCAAAATTAGGAAGTATACACTGTTTTTTTAAACACTTGTAAAACATGTCACAAACGCACCAAAAACCGAGGAACTGTCTCACCTCACTGTCTTGCGAAATTAGCACGTTCAACCCTCATGCTTACTTCACTGTAAAAGTGCACACATAGCCTATTATCGCAAAAGGGTAACCGTTACACACTTTTACAGTGAAGTAAGCATGTCAGGTCTATTTTTGTGGGAAAATGTGTAAACCAATAAAACCTTGCCTGTTCTGCACTCCCGCGGCCAGCCCAGCACATATCAATCTATCTGATAGGTCTTTTAATTTTACTTTTTCAGCACAATTCGATTTTTATACTGTTAAAGTAAAAAATAACAGCATTCCTCTAAACCCGTGTAAAAAATTACATTTGTAGTGAAGGGTTCAATTTCCATTAAAGTATCTTTATGTCTCCCTGAGGTAGCAGTGTTTATTACTGCTCCTTTATGACAATAATAACATGCTGAATGTGATCAGACACACACTCTGGCCCGGTCCTCTTCACCCACGAGCCATGCTTTTCATTAAATATGTACCTTTTTTTGACATTGAGCCATGCGTAAAATGCCAATACAATATATATGATAATGACAGTGTGTGGGTGGGACCATCTCTCACCTCTTTAAAATCACTCATTATCCATCTCCTGAGGTCTCGTATCTGTGCTTCTACGTGTGTGAGCTTGTAAATGCGTCACTTAATTCATTGTGAATGAAACACTGCCGTAATGCTTCAGTCTGGCCTCCACCGTATCACAAGTGTCCAGAGGAGGGACGGGGGGGGATGACACAACAGTGTGTGTGCGTCTTTGTGTGTCAGCGCCTCCACGGCTGCACTTCAGACACGAGGCCTGCAGACAAAGGCCCATTCATTGTCCCATTCAGACCATTGCAGGGCCTCTCTCAGAGGTCCGACGCCGAGATTGGTGGCACCAGGAGCTACAATGGTGACAGTATTTAGTGTCGCCGCAACTATGCTACGCTTCCAGGAGGGATGACTCCGGACTCCAGCTCTGAATGCAAAACACACACAAGCACAAAGGCACGCACCAATGCAGGATGTGTTTGTGTGTCGGTGGCATCTGTGACACAAACTCATGGCGGCAAATTCAGACGCCGCGGCTCGGAAAGTGTCTGGCTGTCGAGATCGTGAAGCTCCGGGTTCTCCTACAAGGAGCGGTAGGTGTTTAGAGGCATGTTGTCTTGGTAACAGGATATTTCTCCTCTCAGTCAAGGTGATCGGCTTGGTGCTCACCTCTTCGCACATTCTCACAAACACTCATTTTTATTTTATCGCGTCTCACCAGTCGTTCAGAGCCTCGGTTTGTTTCCTGCAGACTCACCGAGCGCCGTTTTCCCTCCACAAAATCATGACAGCAAGGTTAGATTTATAAAAAGCCGTCGAGGAATAAAAAGTCATGTTGCTTGGGGCTAGTTAAGATTTTTTTGTTGTTTGCTCAGAAGTTGTAGTTTTCAAAATAAGTGACTGTAAAAGTGTTGCAAACAGAACAAACCAATTTGTTTGTAATTGCTTTGGAAAACCGTGATCGATTTGAAATGTGAAACCTCCGTATAATCACAAATATGAGCAATATCTCAACCAAAACTAGCTTTATTGACAAACCTTTTAGACAATCAGATAAACCCGATTGATTTTTTTCTTTTTAAACCGATTAGCGTGTTACCCATAAAGTCATGTTGTGCTGGTTATGGTAAGACTTGATTGCTGATCATCATTCATGCCTCTCCCCAGACAGATTGATTAAGTTATCGATTGGTCATTATAGTACAAAACCATTGTGGGTAACATCTCCTCTGGCATGTGTTTTGCCTTCTTATAATGCCTGATGCTATTGATCTGAATTATTAATAAAGCGTGAACCATAAAAGTGCATTTTAACGCTAGGGTCTCAGCATGTGGTGAGATAGGGGGGTGTAGTACAGGCAGCATAAGACAGGACATTATCTTAATGAATGGAGGGTGAAGCAATTGAAACATAGAAGCAGATGTTGCGGGTGGAAATCAAAGGCAGGAGGCGTCGTTCTCAAGTTAAAATTAAGCAAGTTTATTCAGAGGTCACAGGTCAGGAAACTGCGGTGTCTAGCAAATGAGCATGCATGGTCCACTGATCCTGTACAGGAAAAATGGCGTTTAGTCAGAGTGCGTACAAAGCTTATATAACGATACTGGGCTTGACAGAGGTTCTTCTTGGATTGGGATTGGTCGGATCTCGTCGGGTCGTCCTCCTGGCGTCGTTTGGTCCTCCTTCCTGGCGTTGCGTGATGACGTGCAAGCCATGTCGCGGTTACTAAAGTTCATGAGCATATTGCCTCGCGTGTGCGCTTATTTTATGTGTGTGTGAAGTGAAGTGAGGTCATAGAAAACTGTGAGAAAGGCATGAAAACCTCTAGTCTAATCTGTCCGCTGTGTGTGTGTGAGGGAGTCTCAGAACTAATATAATGAAGTGATTCATGAAGCCAGAGGTTTGAAAACCTGTTATCTGTCCGCTATGCCAGACTCCCTTTTTAAGGAGTATGAAACATTCTGAGGTTGAGAAGCAGGAGAAGAACTATGTGTTATGTTTGTGTGTTTACGCTATGTGTATCTGACTACACGTTAAAGTGTGTGTATGTGTGTGAACAGTGCTGTATTGTCAACACAGATCAGATAAATACATTTTTTCACTCCTGATCTCTTAAGCTTTTTCCACTCAGGTTGACGCAGTAAACACTGGTTTTTAATCAGCTCCGATCAGCAGTGACGGAAAATGACACACGGGTGAACTCGCTCTAATTTAGTTGTCTAGACACTGATGCTGCACCTTTTCTGGCACAATGTTGCGACGCCCATTGGACATTAGTCAGTTGGTGCGCAACTAGCCATGAAGGCTTGTTTTTCATGTCTTGGGAACAATGTGAAAAGCATTTTCTTTGTTTTGGTATCATTCAAGATGCAACACTGGCAAGACAGCGAGTTGAGAGAGCTTCAGTTTGCGGTCATCGTAAAAAATAAAAACACAAAATCCTCTACTGGCAGTGGGAAAGGAGTCAGTTGCCCTTTTTCTAGCAGGTTTACTCTACTACATATTTAAAAAGCTGCATATAGCTGCGAGTTGTGGTGTGGAAGAGGTATACGAGTCATACGAGAAGAACTGAGAAGGTCTTGAGAGTTCGAGCTGCCTCCCATCTTAATCCTCTTATTCCCCCTTTCTGTATTTACAGTGCAGGGTACCATGTATGGGGAGTGACCGCCTGGCCAGTAATTAAACTGGAGTTTGTCTTAACACTCACCTCAGAGCCAAGGGAAACACCAAAGTGTCAGAATTAACATACAGGTGTAACAACCTGCTCGGCCCTCTGTTATTACAGAGCCACAGGCCTGGCTTATGGAGTTAACACACATGTCTTAAAGTGCAGGCAGACCCACACAGTTTATTCATTTATAAACCTTTTTAAAGTAAGCTGACGGTGAGGGGACCTTAAAATCAATGTGATCAAATACCAAATGCAGTGGCAAGTAATTTGTCTAATGTAAAAACTAAACAGTCTCATTAAATACAGTTTTCTGGTTAATAATTAGGGTGGGTAGGGTCTTTTATTTTTGTATACAGCTGCGTACACAGTTTCAGAGCTGTTTCTTTTTCTCTTAAAAACAAAAAGCACAAAACTATAGTCGACGTGAAAGCAGCTTTTTGAAGTTGAAATTTAACATATTAACAGTTTATATGCTTCATTTAGTTTGTTGTGTTCTTCACTGAATAAATTTGACGTTCTGGTGCCAAAATGCTTCCATGTGAAATACAGCTGCACTTTTAACCTTTTAGATTTCGAAAATATTTTGTCGTGTCAACATGAGGTAGCTCCTAGCTGACTGTGGGCTAACGTTAGCTGCTGCCAGAGTTTAATGTAATGTTAACTCCGCGTGCGTAGTGACGTTTATGTTGCCTGTAAACAGGACAACTATTTCACTACATAGCTCAGGCACCAAAATCTGCATTGTGATCCGGTCTGTGCCAAATCCTATTAAGGAGCTGATCCAGCAATCTTATTTTGAAACAGACATCAGCGTTTATTGAAGAATATTTATAAATGAGGAGAGCAGATGAGGGAAGAGGCGGAGATAAGGTTGAATTTCAGTGTGTGACGTTAGATTCAGACAAGGGATGATGAAGACCGACACGACACAGATAAGTAGATGCAGCTCGAAATACCCGCAGACATTGGTCACATGGTCTCTTCGTCTAGACCTCTTCACACCTCTGTCTATCACCCTCGCAGACACACACACACTGAACCAGAACACCAGCCGTAGATGTGCAAAAAGTCATGGAAGCCTTCCCTGCAATATGTGCTATCAAGCGTGTGTGTGTGTGTGTGTGTGTGTGTGTGTGTGTGTGTGTGTGTGTGTGTGTGTGTGTGTGTGTGTGTGTGTGTGTGTGTGTGAGACGGAGTTTGTGTTGCATTATCACCCCTATTGTACCCTGCAGCCTTCCTGTTGACAAAGAAAGTAAGAAAAGCAAGAAAAAAATTACTGTGATGCAGAATGTGAGAGACATTTTTGATGAACTGTTAACTTCCTCATCCCACCCCCATCTATCTCTCACGATCACGCGCACACAAACACACACACGTACACAAACTGCTGCTCTCGGCTCTTTGTCCCATCTCTCTCGCCCTCTCTCTTTCTCTACTCCAACCCTTACCTCCTCCCTCCCCCCTCTCATTGCCTTCCTCCTTTCAGCCTCTTTCCTCTCAGTCGTTGCCTTTGACCCCGGCACCGTGTATAAAAGCTAACTCTCGCACGTCACGGGAAGGTCACCCGCACACTGGGAGGTCAAGGAGAGGTTTCGTCCCTGCCCCGGAGCACTGCCTCAGTCCCAAAGGACTGTAGGCAATGTGACAAGGACGAGGCCTAGGGGTGGGTGGGGTTCCTCTTGACCTTAGGGAGGGGGGTTGTGGATACATACACAGCTGTATGCGTATATATGTGGAGTTTTATATTGTCATAATGCTGAATACGGAGGTCCATTTTTACAAGATACTTCAGTTCCTGGAGAGACATTTGAATTTTTGTTCATTTAAAAAAGGCAAAAACTGCAGAAAATAAAGCTTCAAATTCACATTTAGCACGGATGTGCTGACTATTGTGATTCATCACATTTAAACCCCAACAAAAATACTAACAGTCTTTTCCTGTACATAGGGAGGAAACATTTCTTACAAGGGTTTCATATTTCAAAGCAGCGTCTCAAGACTTTTATACTTTTCAGAAACAAAGAAATTCATCGCTACTTAACTTCATCACAAATGTTTTGACTTATTAACATTTTCTCCCCTTCTTTATTTCCTCTGGTCTCTGGGGAATGTGTGTGTGTGTGTGTGCGCGTGTCCAGTGATTGTCTGTCTCCTATAAACTGATCTGTCTTAGTCAGAGCAGGGTGACAGGTCCCTCTGTGTCTCACAATAGACAGACAACCCCCTCTCATGCACACGCACCCACACACACAGTCTCATGCACACAAACACACGCGCACACACACAGAGTCACACTTACCATACAACCAGATGGGCTTGTGTCCCCCATCGCCAGACAAATTAAGTTTGGGCCCCCAGATTAATATTCAGGCAAAGCACTGGCTCTATATAATTGAATCATGGTGCCATGAGTGTACAACAGGGGCTACTTTAGATGCAGCCACCATGTGCGCACACACAGACACACACCGACATCCACACTTGGCTGCCAGCTGCGCTCGGGATCCTGTCTGCTGGTTGGGGGCCGGTCATGAATACAGAATCGTGGTTCTCCGTGTACCACACTCTGGTTCATGGCGGATTTTACCTTCTCGTTTTTTATTCGAAGGCTCGGAAACTATATTACATTATTTCTTAACCATTGTGTGTATCATCATAAGGGATTCTAGCATAAATAAAACCAAAAGAAAATTTAAGGATAGGATAAATTGGCCAGTAGCCTAATAAGGATCAGTGCATAAAAAAGTGACAAATACTTTTGTTTTATTAAAGTTCATAAAAGAAGTAGTACAAATAAAGCGAGTTTAAATTAACATTGTCTTAAGTATAATAGGCAAAGAAAAGATTATTTCTCAACTATCCTGTCGGTATTGTTACATCATAGCAGAGTTAAATAAAATAAACATCGTTCCTATTATTGGCAGTAATGTTAGTTATAAAATGTCTTTGTACCTGATTGTACGTTGTCATTATACACCCATTAATCATCTTCGCCAAGGAGGTTTTGTTTTCATAGCTGTCTGTTTGTTTGTCTGGTACGGCTAGGTTGAAGCCTTGGCTGAGGTATGTGTTCTTCTGAGTGCCATATCTCTAAAGGTGGGACAGTGACCGCAAATTGTTTCAATGGGAGACTGTTCCAACCATATCACACTACTAGTAATTACGTTAGCTAAGAACTTAAGAGAATGATTAACTTTTAACTGATTTAACTATTTTATATATTTTTGTATTCCCCATCAAGGTCCAGGTTACATTAATTGAATTGACTTGAATGGTGCTAAGTACACCACATACCTCCACCACTGCCCAACAGTAGAAATCCATCCTCTAAATATGCCTGATTATTTCCATCAAGATGCAAATATTCTTTGGGAAAACTGTGAAAATGTACAAAAAAAACCTCCCTGTATCATAATATAAATTCCTGGAGCAGCATCAGAATGTTATGGGCGCTTCCCTGACCCCTACTCTATCCTTCCACAAACCATGGTTATAATCAATCCAGTAGTGTTTGTGTAATCTTGCTGCCAAAGAAAACACCCAACAAACAAAAGGACAGGGGTGAGAATAAACTCCTTGGCAAAGGAAATTATGTCATGAGTTATTGTTACAGACTGCTGTAAAGGTAATTAAAGTGTGACATTACTATAAATATTTCCTTCTTGGTACTTTCTTGGTACTGGTCATTCATTGTATGATAGTAAAACAGTATATTACATTAAAGGCCTTAAAGGCAAGACCAGCAGCTCACATCAGCTTTTTAGTCACCATGGCTCCATTGTGTCGTACCAGCTGCAGAGCAGAGAGTCAGAAACACACAGGCGTCCTCTGCGGTGCGCGCTGAAATTGCTGAAACGTATTTATGTTTGTGTTGAGGCTCTAAACGTTGCGTTAACTCAGCCCTGATGGCTGCAGTTCATCTTTATTAGACAGGGAAGCAGCTGGCTGAGAGGACTCCAATTATAGGAGACTCAGCCGCAGTTAATGTCGCTGCATCAACACCACCATCGTGCCACCTCACGTCAAAAAAAAAACTGAATTTAGAATTCCCTTGAAGCCTTGTTCACATGCTGTTCACATATGCTGGGCATAGGGTGTATTCTATAGGCAAGAGGAATCAATATTTAAGTTCCCTTTTGATAAGGATTTCTTTTTGATTAGGTATGCTTTTTGTATCAAAGTTTCATATCGTTGTTTTTTGTCTTACACTTAACAAAACTGATTATGTGTAGTATTCTCAGTGAAGTACACAAACTTTGAAGCTAATTAAATTCCTCTTGTTCTGCAAGACATCAAATAAAAGTGCTTTGTATTTTGATGAAAAAGAAACATAACAGTTGTTCAGTGGGTCTCTTCTTTGAAAGGCATTTGTTTGGTTTACTGGAAACCAGGTGCTAAAGGGAACAAATATTACATTTCAAATTGCATCATGTACGTGTCAGTCATGAACCAAAGAGGAAAGACAGTTTCTTAAGAGCCATCTTTATTTCAACAATTTAACCTTAAAAAAAACACTTAAAATTATATATTTAAATGTCTTAGAGCAGCATGGGATCAGTTACTGTCTTCACCATCATTACAGATGAAAATCTATCCTTACCTTGAATGAAATTGAGTTTAAACATTGTTGGAAGCACTTTGGATAATTTAAGTACACAAATCAACACATTATTTTAGGTCTAGTTGTTTTTAGATAACGATTTATAAGTAATGGTTACATATTATATCTTTTGCACGTAGTGGCTTTCTTTTGAAGTTAAATGCATTTAAGTTTATTCCCTGAAAGTATACATCTAATAATAGAACAAAGTGCTAGCCATGCTCTGCTAGCTGCCAGACTTCCCACTCATCTTTAACCTCACATGCACACACTATGCACGCACACACACACACAGTCACTCACACATGCACACTGACACCTCCACAGTCTTCTCTGCTTCCTGTTCTCTCACAGGCTGTCGCCCTCACAAGTTGCGTTGTAGCGAGAGGAGGTGACATGGACACACCCGCACGCACAGACTCACACACACAGACACCCACAGACACACACCACTTCATTTCTCACCAGGCTTTTTCGGTCCTCCTCACACCTCCTCCTCCTCCTCGTCTCTCACTCTCTGTGTCACACTCAGAGTTCAGTGGTGGGTTAGCTGGCACAGTTGCTACATATTGGATTTCATGTTGCCTATCAGTCAGATTTCTTCGTTTATTTTCATCATTGTTGGAATATTTTTATTAGTCAAGTGTTTGTAGGAGGCAAACACCATGTGATTTTTTAAAAACTCATCAGATACCAATGAGACTGCAATAAATGCCATGTCTTTATATTTTCACATCAAGCATAAAGACCTTGCACCGCTGAAGTGGTGATGATTCCTCATCTGCAGCCGTTTGGTAATTTCCCGGCTCCTCTCGACATCTCTCATGTCCGAATTAACAGGGAGGACGCTGCAGATGATGAAGGCACCAATCAGCATCACACTCTCAAACACTGATTTCTTTTACATGGACACCAATATTCTGACTATTAACCTCATTTGATTTATTTGATCGTGGTGATTACATGAGTTGCTTATAGAATATTGCATTCATATTTCCGTATATGTTACAGAGCAGAGTCTGACTATGATGCCATTACATCCGACGTAATTCCACCAGTTTGAAAACCCCAACCTGAAATACTTTTATGTACAATGCTCTCGTATGCACTTTGTTGTCTTTCTAATTTTGCAATTTGCTACATCTCCTTTTAATTTTACCATCTTGTTGGACGTTTTAATGCAATTAAGACGTATACATGTCTACTTCATTCAAGGGGGCAAATAAAACGTTTGCTTCCTGTGGCAAAAACAAATCATAGAGTGGTTTCGTGTCGAGTTCAACTTTGGAGGCCTTTGTGATATTCAGGTTTTAGAGTATGACCATTATGAGGTAATCAGAACATACTGTTTAAAAGGCTGTTTCTTATTCAGGCTACTGTCTAAATCAGGTTAATATCTAAATATTGGTGTCCATGTACAAGTAGTCAGTAAGACCCACTCACCAAAGCTGTAAGAGCAGCTTCACTTAACAAAGATCCTCCAACGAGGAGCTCTCCAAAATCACATCAGTGCCTCCTATTGTCAGTTCGATAAAGATTCTTCAACCACCAGACTCTACCTCAGTGTGTGATAAAAGCCACAGTGCTGGTGAGGCTGTGCTGTGGCAGACGGGGCATCTTCAGTCCACAGATGTGTGTGTGCCGTGTGAGACCCATCACTTTCCGTTGATTAAATCCCCACAGTCATCTTATCTGGAGGCAGCAGGACAGGTAAGTGCGCTCCACTGGAAACCGTTAATTTGAAGGATGTGCTGCACATTTTCAAAAAGCCAGTCCAATTACATACACCACTTCCTGTGTGGGCGTCTCCATTCGATCTTGCATAATCAGAAACAGACTTAACTTCTCCGCCTCTGTCCACACTCAACTGGGTGTCTCGGTTGTGCTCACATTTTGATTTATAGAAATTGTCAGGGGTGCACAATCATTTTCAAGAGACACACAAATCCACACTGAAGCCATATGGAGTGTGGGTCGGTCCCAACCTACACACATGATTTCTTGGGCACTAATGTACACATATGTGTCGTTCCACAAAGTACACTTAACCCACTTCAATATTTCACCAACTGCTACACTGACTTCCTAGTTGCCTTTTCAGAATTCATCTTCGGAACTTTAAAATTTCTTTTACATTTAACCAGCGGGCCACACTGTTGTTGCCTTGAATATAAAATTGTGTAAAGTGCACATCACAGCCTTAAATGCAAACACAATTACTGGTTATAAAACTGGACAACAAATTTGTTCTACTTGATGCAAAGTGACAAAAAAAATGATAAATCTATACCTTTTAGGTCTACATGTGAAAAAAGAAAATCACAAGAGGGTCATCATTGTGAAAACTTTGAGCAGAGACAGGAAATGAAAATCTGCTCACCAAATCCTTTGTACTGTTTGTTTTGATAATAAATCAGCTGGATATGTGCAGACCGTGTTAGCTTCCTGACAGGGTAGTTCACACATGGTTGACTTGACGACCACAAATTTACATCTCGCAGCCGGATAATATCTTTGGTCTCGCTCTTCGTTGCAACATCTGCTATGAGCCAGCCAGAGTCGACTAACTACAGTGGGTCATAGACTGTAACATGTCACAGTTTACAGGACTGTTGTGACTCAAGGCTGCTCATATAGCCAGCTGTCGTCAAGATTATTTTTAGCCTAGAATAAATTTTGCATATTGTAGTAACTTGGATGTAGACATTTTAAATGGACTGTATTTAGAGCTCTTCCAGTCTTATCAATCATTCAAAGCACTTTACAGTACAAGTCCCATTCACCAGCCATTCGTTCCTTCCTGCACACATTCACAACGCCCTTCTATGCCCTGTGCTTTTTCTATCGCACATCTGTCGGCACAGCTGTCCGGGGCAATTTGGGGTTCAGTATCTTACCCAAGGACACTTCAGAATACAGACTGAAAGAGGCAGGACTCGAACCACAGACTTCTAGTTGGTGAACAACCCACTACACCACTGACAATAAGTAGCTGCTATATAGATTACAATTAGTGCAGATTTGCAGAAATGCAAACATCTATGTTGGGATTGTGATAATCGATGTTGGATCATTCTAAAAGAAAAATTGTGATTTTCAGATTATCTTATCAATTTATCCTGCCCTATTTACAATAAATGTAAGTATCTGCTTTTCATAAAATTCTTTAATACCATTTTGCTGCCACGACAACTCTTCACCACTTGAAACAGCTGCTAACATGTATTTACAGTGTATAGCAGATACAGTTGCCCTGAGGTGTGCCAAACCCGCAGCACATGTAAACAGACACACACAAGATAGGAAATGCACAGACCAATAATAGCTGCTCCATTTCTCATGATAGACGCCACACACACCCATATGCACAACCCTATGATCACAAACAACAGTGCCACTAATGACATGCTTTATAACGCCACACCTTTATTAACCACAACATAACTAACCAGAATAGACACACGGGAGCCTTTGAAGTGAAACACGCTCGTCACCCCGGGCCTTGCCACTCTTATCTACTGTACTCTGCTCTCCCCGGCCGGATGAGGGTATTAGCAACATGAATAATTAGGCCAGATGTCCTGTTCTGGGCCAGCAGTGAGCTCAGTGCAGACACACAGGGAGTCCTCGAGAGAGGGGAGCATAGGACGGTCAGAGGAAGAGAGGTGTGCACTGTGCATTTGTGAAATTATCACGACTGCACAAACCACAAATGAGAAGAGAGACCTAATTTTCAATGCAGTCCCCTCCAGTAATATTTATTAATCTCTCAACCACTTAGCGAATGCGAGAGAGACAGAAAGCGAAAGAAAGCGACACGCACCACATCTTTCCGACACTAATGCAGCAGGGACGGCGGCATTTCCGCTGAAAAGCACATGAAGCCCCAAGGCAGCTTTCGGTTCCTTGGTAATCTTCTTCAAATCTCATCCCTAATGCTCACTCACACCCAAACACCCATCTGAAATGTTCCCCCAAAAAAAGAAAAAGAGGCGGATTGGCCGCCTGGATGGCTGGATGACTGACTTACTGGCTAATTGACTGGGTGAGTGAAATCAATGTTGTGAGCTGAATGTGCTTTTCAGCTCCACTGGCAGCACACTGGTTCAGTAAGAGTTCAGCGTGCCACGCTTAATGGTCTGGGGGATTTGTGTTGTGGCTCAGCTGGTAGGACACAGAATCCCAGGCACTACCATGAATCCACTGGCGAGGTCGCTTTACTGATATGTCATTAGTAAAAGATGAGGTGTGTATTTTAAGTTACCTGGTTATTTAGTATTATGGCTTATAAAGTTTAAATAATCTGGATATTATCACTGTGATACCTTTTTAATACCACTTAATTAATATTTAAAAAAATGTATAAAGTTCACACTGACATATTTTGTGGGGTTGTATGTTGGACTATTTCTTATGTGGGTGAAAGAAATAGATAAGTCTCTTCTATTTTAACTTTATAAAAATAAACATATATACAATAAATAGTTCTGATAAAAAATATATATAAAGTGCAAAGAAAACATTTAAAAGAAAGACATGTGGAGTATAATGAAAATATGAAAGAACAGAGATACACACATAGAAGCTCGTCTTTTCATCATGATTCTTTAACCTTTGACAGGAGGCGGTTTCCTCTTGCTTCCAGCCTCAATGCTAAGCTAAGCTAATCATCTCCTGTCTGTAGCATCATATTTAACAGATAGAAATGAGTTTCCTTCCATCTAACTCTCTACAAGAAAATGAATAAATATAAATATTTCCAAACATAACAAAGTCTGTTCCTATAGTTTAGACCAAAATTAGGGCTGCTTACCATTTTAATAACTGTCTATACAGTTGACAGCTAAGCAACAAGCCATCTTTCAGAAAGCTTTTTTATGAGAAAGTAACTTAAAATGTTTAAGAGATTTAAATTAAAAGGAGAATTCGATTCAGTCCATCGCACTAATGATTTTACATGCTCAGCAGAACCTGGGAATTCAGTGGTAAAGAGCTGTTCATTCATTCCTATAAAGACGTCTAATGCCCCAGTTCCACTGATCAAAAATACCATTCATACCCACAAACATCTGCCTTTTGTCTACAACGAGAAAAGATACAATAGGCATTTACACTCGGGTCAAATGAAGACAGGTTTCTATGCACTTTAAACACACTAATTTCTTATTATTTATTTTAGCAGCCTAGACAGAAGATAGTCTCTGATGTTATGATGCGCAAGCAATAAATGTTTATGTTCTTATTGTTTCTTATATCTTGGGAACCACCTGCAACAGCACTATTTTCTTCAAATATCGTAGTAAATGCAACTCTAGCAGGAAGAGAAAGAGGTTCTGGTTTTGCAGTGTGTTTGTGACATCAAACATGACTTGTTTTTTTTCTACTGGCAATGGGAAAGGAGTCAATTTCCTTTTTAGCGTGTTCACCAATTTTTGAAAAACCTTCATACACCCTCTTATTTTGTTGTAAAAGATGTAGGAGGCAACAAAAGCACCAAATGAAAGTCAAAGAGTATTTTTTGTTTGCTCATTTCTCTCCAATCTTCATACGATTGGTGCAAAAGCCAAACCAGTGGGAGAGAGATCTAAACTGTGTCTTTCTGTGCCTGTCAGCTTGCGAAATTGGTGTAACAGTGAGTCTTTCTGTTCTTCATTCATCTCTAAGCCAACTGGTAACGAGGCCCTGGTCTTTCTACAGCTCATACAGAAGTACACACATGTATGCACACACATCGACTCAAACACATAACCTCGGTGCATTCGGCTTGCTCTCCCTCACCTTTCAAGTCTGCAATGGGATTTTCTTTCCTCTCACAAACAACCTGGATGTGCAAAAACATACACATAAATGGACACAAACACCAACCTCCTCACACTGAAAACACACAAACACACACACACAGTTCGGGCAGACTTCTGCTATTACGTCCAGGGCACCTCTAAAATAGGCGCAACATTGAAATCAGTCCCCGGGAAAATTGGATCCTGTTCACTGTTTAAATTCCACAGACTTTGAGGCATGCAGTTGCTTAGCAACAGCAGAGCTGTATCTCCCTCTCTGATATCCATTTTGGTTTACTTTCTGCATATTCCAGCTTTGACTCAGACCTAAGTTAATCTGAAATAATTCTAGTTCATATAAATACACTTCAGAAGCATTTTAAAAGATGTAACAAACAAACGACTATGAATTAAAGAATTTATAGTTATGATTTGTCACGGTTTTATTTATATTACCAATGGAGAACATGGACATTAAATAGTATGAAGTTTAAACAACCCCAACTTACAATATTGAGTTATTAAAATAGCTCAAAACATTAGACTTTAACTTTTAATATCATGTGTCAATCTATTCTAGACTCTGTTGATGTACCATGGAATTCCCCCGCAGTATCAAAGTCACTGATCGCTTTGGGCCAAATCATATTTCACACACACACACTCACGTTTACACTGTTTGGGACATCTCTGATCATTGCACAAGTCGTGATTATTATTTATTATATAATGTTGGTTTGTGTCATGAGGAAAATGTGATTCTGCTCTGATGTAAGTCACTGCATGTTTTGATTGCATGTCTGAATGGGGGTTGTGTGTGTGTGTGTGTGTGTGTGTGTGTGTGTGTGTGTGTGTGTGTGTGTGTGTGTGTGTGTGTGTGTGCGTGTGTGTGTGTGCGTGTGGTGTCTCCTACTCAAATATCTATAATAACTTCTGCATCACAGTCCCTGAGGGACTAGTATACGTAGGTGGTGTTGGTGGTGGCAGTTGGATTGACAACGGTGGGACTGTGTCGGTCTCGTTATTTTCTGTTGTCATTTTTTTTTTGGTTGGAGGTCCCTGCAAGTCCAACCATTTTTTTCTTCCCTTCATCTTCATCACGGTCACAGGAATCAAAGAAGCCCCGTCTGATGTGTCGCCAAATATTTGATAAGTCTTCAAACTGCCCAGACTGACCCTGGACCTGTGGACGAATTCCTCGGCGGACAAAGGGGATTTCATTACATGAACAGGATTTTCTGTGTGTACACTGTGTGTGCGTGTAAGTGTGCGTGTGTGTTTCTGCGTCTGTGGTCCAGTAAAATTCAGCTTATACTCATCATGACTGTTCAGTAATCTCAATGTCATCAATTTCAGACATATGACTATAGTTGCAAACTACACACACTACACACTCTGACGATCTCAGTTCTTCTGTCTCCATTATGAATACATCTAACCTACATGGGTCTTTCTGTTGTGTGATATTATAGCTCAATTATAGACCAACTCATTAATTGTCAAGAAAAACATTCCATCTAAGATAAATGTAGCCTAATCATTTTGACGTAGGGGAGGACAAGACATGCATGTTGCTTCTTCCAACTCTTTTTCAGACAGAAAATGAACTGTCAGTCAATGTTAATTTATATTATTGAATTTTGTGATTTTTTTTCGACAAATGAATTTTATTTTATCTTAGAAAAATGCTTAAAATACCCTGAACTAAATTAAACATGAAATAGTTTAGGTAAATAAAGATGTTACTCATCACAATAAATAAGGCTCTGCACTTGAATAAAGCAAACAACCTGCATCAAGGTCAACTGCTGGCAGACATTTCTTATAACAAAGAATTTTCATTAGGTCTTTTGTTGACAATTATAAGATGATAGTATTAATGAGACTCACTAGTTTCACTTCGTTGTCTCGTGAGATATCAGGTTTATATTCTGACACCGCTCTGCTTGTTTACGTCTTACTGGGAGTCAGAAGAGCGAATCAATATCGATTTCAGCTGTGCATTCAGAGACAGATCTGAAGCGTGTTTAGCCTAGCTTAGCTAAAAGAGTGGAAGCAGTTGAAGCTGGGTCTAACAACTCCAAAGCTCAGTTGATTATCTCTATGGCTTTTCTACTCAACACAAGAGATTTACATCAAATGCAGGGTCTTCTTTTACTCAGATATAACAAAAGTATCCCTACATGAAGCTTTACAATAGGATGTTTCTATAAAACAAACACGATTGAGGCAGTCCAGGGCTTGGATCACTCTATGTCCTGTCTCTGGGAGGAAAATACTCTAGTAACTCATTTATGGGAAAACACTATATGATTGCGTTAAGGTTTTGCTTTTTACAGAAGACATACTGTGTGTATTCATCTTGTTTGGCTTTGCTATAAAAAATGTCTACTTTGCTGTAATGCAAGGGTTTACAGTAAGTGACAGTGGCAGAAGGCTGAAATGAAAAACATTTTCTCAGGCTCTTTGCCGACAGATGCCTACACATCATCGCGAGTATAAAGGTTGTCAGCACACTTCTCTCTCCGTCTCTGACTGTTCTCAATAACCCTTGTTGCCCAGATAAACTATGGCAGGTACTGGATGAAAGCCAGCGTCGGCTTCACTTTGGCTAGAAGTCTCTCTCCACTGTTTCACTCAGTACCATTCAATATCAGGCATCGCTGCTCAAACCAGAGAGTGATGTGTAATAAAGAGAGAAAATGGTTTAAGATGAAAGAGTGCCCGATTGCTTGCGTATGATTAGCTCCATCGAGCGTGGCCCCGGCAATCTAGAGTGAGGTGTTTGTCAATGTGATGTTCAAAAGCAGCATGAAAACTTTTTAAAAAAGTAAGCACAACCTTCAAAGTTTCAGCCCCACTTATTGTTTATCAGTTATCAAAAGAATGTCAATTCTCACGTTTTAATCTACTGCAGACAATTTGTCTTGTTACACTATCAATGCAAAACAAAGGTAAAACACTGATGATAATAATACAACATGAGGCTATGTTAAAGTCAGTACGTGACTTTTAGGGGAATAAGGGGCGATGCCTTTCCCTTAAATAACAAAATGATCCAAAAAGCACCCCCTTGAAAAAACGTCAATTCTGCCATCCTTATTCAACCATCCCCTGACAGAGAGACTGCGTTAAAACAGCCTTTCAAATTTTACCGTATTCAGCAGAAAGGAAAGGATTTAGCATAAACTCAGTAGATACTGCAACAAGCATACATTTCTCTTTTTCTACTCCACACTCCCACTGATCAGTTGTAAAAATGAATCATCTGGAGATACCTGCCCAAGTAATATATTCACATCCAGTTTGGTGGTGAAAACAGCAGGGTAGTGAAGCACGAATAAAACTGTTTAGAATCAACAAACGATTCTCCCCGTTTCAAAAACGCTCAATACACAACAGAAGCCTCATTACAACGGATAAAACTATGACAACTAACTTAAACTGACTATTTAGAGAAGGTTTCTGTCTATGTTCGCTGTTCATTATTTGGGCAACGGGGCCATTGCCCCTGGTAAAAATAAACAAATCGCCTACTGAGTACAGTTACACAGAAGAACAATCCTTTATGAGATTCTCAGGAATGGAAATATAGTTATTCTTCTGTGATTTCATATACAAAACTTTGGAGGAAAATATCTATCTATTCAGCTGATAACGTAGCCTTATATCTACCACAATATCTCAATCTACAGTCAGTGCAGCATGGTGCACTCAGCTAATAAATCAAACTGTCCCAGGACTTGTTCTTACTCTGCTCTCACATTTTAACAAACAGTCTTTCCTGGTGGTCTTTTTTTCTCTCGTTATCTTGATCTTTTCTTTCTGCCACTGTGTCTCTATCAGCCTAAGTATGTTTGTTTGGAGAGTACAGCTCGCCCAGTACGACATGGAAGTACGTCAGCATTGTTGGCTCATGCTTGGAAAAGGGCAACAGGAAGAGACCACTCAGGGAGAAAGGAGACAGGAGGGGAGGTGAAGGAGAGAGGGGTGAAGTTGGAGTGGAGGAAAAGTCAAAGGACGGAGGAGAGAATGGCGAGGAGATCTCCAGTGGAGGATGGCGATGACTCAAAGATTTTCTGAGTGCTCCTTGAAGCGCCTCTTCATCAGACTCATTGATTGAAATTATTTTATAAACAACAGAAACAGTGGTTATTGGTGACTAAATGTAATGGAAGGTTAATTAGGAAATTTAAGACCATTACGACCATAATGAATACAATTTTATACCTACGTTAAGTACGACAGATATGAAGGAACATCTGAGTCCCAAAATTACTTACACTTCCCTATGGTTGAAGATAAGTTGGAGTAGCCTTGTAGTGAGTAACTCAAAACACCACAGTATCTTGCAAACTACAGAAACAGTAGTTATCCATCGTCTTTCCCACAAGTGAACTACGATTAATTCTGACGAGTTGTATGTAGACCAGATATCACTTCCATGTTGGTCTTGTTTGTAGTTTTTTTCAGTGCGCAAATATCTGAATCATTGAGAAAGAACTACACCAAACAACGGTAAAATTACAAACTAGACATGCCACCAAAAAATGTATCTTCAAAAATAGAAGTCATTTTACAGTAAGACAGAAGTAGCTGCAGAATAGCATTAAAATAATTCAGACCCTCCTTAAACATATTAAAAACCAAGCATGTTACATATTAACGTCTTCAAGGCTTTTAAGGTCTTAGATTCTTTAGAGACAATTAGCAAGTTAATACAATACCACCACCTACTACTCTCTTATAAAAACGAGAAATTTGAAATGGACGTTTGTGTAGTTTGACTCGCTCAGTTTTACTAACCTTGTCTCAAAAGTATGCAGAGTGAAGATCTCTGGGTGTTTGCACTTTCCTTCACTCTTCAGTCCTTTTGTCCTTCTGTCCACCTCATTATGACGTGGTGACGTGTGGCAGATCATTTGGTCGCTGGTACCCTCCTGCAAGAAAGGGCGGGAGTTGTTTTTGATTGTAAGAAATTAATTTTCTCTGTGGATGAAAAATATGTTGCACAAGCATCAGAAAATAAGTGTTGACTGTGGCTCAGGAGGTAGAGAGGGTCATCCACTAAACAGAAGTTCAATGGTTTGCTCCTTCAGAACATTACAAAAGCAAAAGTGTTGAGAAGTCAGGTGTGATTGTACGGGTGAACAAGACTTGTGCTGTAAAGCTTTTTAAGTGCTCAATAAGACTGGAAAAGTGTCAATAAATAGTCGATTCACCATATACAATAATGCAACACAGGGACTCTCTCCATTTGAAAAGACTGTCTGAGGTTTCAAATGCATTTATTACTAGTACTTTATAACGATATGGCTCAAATTTTTTCATGTGAAGATTACAGACAAATAAAGAAAGAAGTATCTCTATTCAGGCCAATAGATATCAGGGGTGAGTTTAATTTCTCAGGTTTTGAGAAAACAATCTCTGAAGTTTCTGCACCTACACAAAAGGGTGGATTTGAACGGTGAATTTGTCAGTGGTCGAAATACTAAAAGCTTTAAACCTTAAACAATTCAAAAGCACGACTATATTTGTAAGCCCCGAGTTCTTGTTGTTCTGAATAATCTACAGAAATCTCTTGCAGTTTTCTAAAGATAAAATAAGTTTAAAAGTACTTTGAAAGGAAACAGTTCATACCAAGGTCTGAGGATTGTCAAGAGTCTCAAGGACGCAGTTTCTGGGAAGAAATGTTGCTTTTGAATTTTTTTTTTAATGTCAACTCTCAATGCTGTGAGAGTCACAAAAGGGAATAAACTCAGCAGTGGGATGGAGGCACAAAGCTAGAAACAAAAATGGTCTTTACGCCTCGAAAACATACAGACGTAAGTCTGTATTGTAGGTATTGTTACTGCGAGGCCGATGTATATGATGAATGAGTCAGTAGCACAGGAGAACCTGGATCTTTACCAGGCTCTCAGTCGAGTGTGTTAAAGATGAATAGACGGCAGCTTCTCTGCTACTCGTGTTATCCAGGCATTGAGGGAGGAGATCATTAAAGTAAAAGAAGAACTTACATTTGATGAATGCAGAGACGACTCTAACTTCAGTATTCAAGAACAAAGTTACAGTCGTCACTGGATGTTCATTCTTTCTCCCTCTTTGTATCCCTTCTCTTTATCTTTTTCTCCTCCCTGTATCAGCACTATTGCTTTGATCGGGCTCTTCATATAACGAGGCCCCAGGGTCGACTGTGCAAGAAAGTCCAAACTAAAGTGTGTGTCTGTGCAAGCGTCCACACACATTGGTATGTGTATACATGCTTGAAGTATGTGTTGCCTATCTCCTTGCCTCTGTCAGACAAATTTTTCCTCAGGGATTAGTTCTTCATATGTTTTTTTTTTTTCTTTAAATGCTCCACTAACACTTTTAATACATGAGTATATCACAGTCTTTTAGTGATGCTGCTTGATTGATTCTTTTTTTTCCACTTCAGTTCTTACGATTGCATAATTGGCATGGAAGCAGGATAGTCTAAATTGCCACTTAAGGATATGATAAATTTAATAAGATTATGTTTGCTTATATCAACTATAGAAAAATAGCCAGTGGTCAGGTGAAATGCATCTTCAGAGGTGTCATAAGTAACAGATTGTCTTCTTTTAGAAAATGTTTTTAAATGAAAGCCGTCGTATAGATTAAGCCTCGGGGCATAATAGATAGCAGGTACAAGTCAGTACTAGGGTTTTTTTGGGAACTTGGATGCCATATTTTATTTGGTCAATGCAAAATGAGGACCCATATCAGGGGAAACATTTAAAGTTGGGAAAAGATGAATAAATAAACATGTCTAGAGAGGAGATGCACAGAAAAGCGGAAGGAGCACGTCCTCCAGCAATTACAGCTCCTACCATATCTGGTATTTTGTCCGATTTTGTGTTCTTCTCTGATAACATCATCTATCCCATCCTCTATGTGTGCAGCCCCCCCCCCCCCCCTCTCAGACAGGATGTTTTGAGGAAGACAGCAGGGTCACGGTCTGATCCAGAAAGTGTGATAAAGATCAACCAATTCCTCCATTCGTGTGTGTGCGTGTGACCGTATGTGGGTGTGTTTGTTCGTATTAAAGTGAAAACTCTTGTTTGTAACATGCAAGTCTTTGGTGTGTTTGCCATAAGGGAAAGAAGTAAAATGCTTGTTCATAGTACACTTTGGCATCAGTCATTGATATGATTATTCATTCAGTCTAACCTATTCATTTAATTTCAAAATGTGTAATTCAAGTTTTCCATAGTGTGTACCTTCCTCAATCATACTGTAACAGTTTTTCTTGAAAGAGAATATTTGAAACAAACTTCCTATTAGAAAGTAATTTCACTATAACTTTCTTCAGGTCACAAAAAAATAAAGGTTTCCTATCGCATGATGTAATTTATAATAAGTGTTATGAGTTGGTGCATAGGCATTTTTTAACTCCTGTCTGAGAAAAATAAAATGTCGGGATGCAAAAAACATTAAAAAAACTGCTGCCGGTCAATAATCAATTAACCCAATGACCAAGAACATGTAAGCAATTAATAAATAATACCATGATACAATGATGTTTTTTAATTTATCTTAATGGAAAAATAAAAGTGCCTCTATCATCTCAGATGCGTGTCTGGGACTAGTGATTGATCTAATCAACTGATTTTCAAAAAATGTGCAGATTAATTCACTTTCAATCAACAAATTGATTAATTAACTATTTCTGATTTTTAGAAATACAATATTATTTGTATAGAGACTGTATACAGACACTGCATTAGGACATGTAGACAAAAGTCAGGTTTTTGCCGCGAGGGTGGGAGGGGGGGAGGCAGGCCACTAAGGGCCAGGTCTGAATTAAAGGAAGGGGGAGGGTTTTAAGGGTCCCAGCCAAAGTGTCTCCTGCAGGAGGTGGTGTGTCGGCACAGAGGGATTCCCACTCCTCTGAAGTATGGCAGCCGGTATCTGGTTACTCCTGCCGGTCTGCCATGATTGCCCTCCACTCACATTCCACAGCCCTCATTTAGTCCAATCCACACAGGAATCTGACAAACTCAGCATTACAGACAGGACAAATACACAAACATACACACAGACACACAGTAACACAGGGACCAAACAACCCCAACAGAACTCAAGCCATTGAACCAACTTTTGACTGAAGACATCCGTCTGAGATTACCACATTGGTTGCGACCAATTCTTCAAATTACCCCTTCCCTTTCTCTGTTCTCTCCCCAACACAAACTCTGCATCAATCCGGAAAAGAAGCAACACAACTTTAGACAACTTCGACTCCCGTAGAGGTTTGTGTTGCCGCTGTAGTGTTAACCAAGTTGTAAAATGCCAGAAATGTTGTAATCCACATGGAGGCGTTTGTCACCTCACACCAAACTGTGAGAGGAGCGATAGCGATGTGGTGATCTAGCCCTCAACCTCGGTTATCCTCCTGCTGGGAGGAATGCCGTTTCAGACGGCTGACTAGACGCCCGGCTGCTCATATGATACGGCACAGTTCATCTGTGATACTGGAGCAGGACGATATGTACTTTCAATGACTGCCTACTTTACGACACCAGTGTTTGTACACATATTTTCTCATGTATATGAATAGGAGCACGCATGATACCGTGCCTTCCTTTGCAAAATTAATTTCCCATTGCTTTATTAAAGTCAGCTCTCTGTCAGCAACTGACATTGACAATGTTCTTCTGTGGGATTTTTCGGGGGCCTCTGGGACCAAAAGCCCAATAGGACAGAGGACAGAGCAATTCATAATCCAAAGGCAGGCGAGAGGATGGCTCTTCTTGAGTAAGGTAATTGAAAAGGAAAAGGGAGAGGATATTGTAGTCATCTCTAGCTGGTCTCATGCTGATATTGCACCTATCAATCATATTTCATTGGGTATGTTCTGTGTGTTCACTGACATTTCTCTTGATTGATCAGAGTAATAATACGCACATGCTGTGTGTATAAATACATAGAGAGGGAAGAGTGGGCTGCATGCTATGATTTAACAGGATGTGATGTTTGCGTGGGGGAGTGGGGGTATAATATATAAAAAAAGGGTATCTGTACGAGGACATATAGACATCCACATCATCATCTTTACATCTATATTCAGCTTTGTAGGAAGATTCGATTCTGTAAAGCCTACAGAGGGAAAATATTTCCTACTCAAGAATACTTTTTTTTGGAGTACCACTTAACAAAACACCTAATCAAATAAAATATTCACTCTCTTTCATCTATAAAAGATAATGGCAGCTTTGAAAAAAAATAAAAAACCTAGACTGATTATATAAACCATTTTAGGGGTGCTAAAACACGTCTGATTTTAGCACTTCCACACCTCAAAAGCTGCTCTCAGACATGCACTGAATACTCAATTTTCTGGAGGGGCTGTATCTGAGAACACAAATGTTTGACTAAGTTGGTCCAGACATTTTCCAGAACTTTTCTTGCCAGCCGCCTGGTAAAATATCCTGAAAATGGCTGAGTGAGCCTATGTGAAAATCTGCAGGAAAATGTTGAAAAACGTTTCCAAAGCCCAAATCATGCTTCTGCAGCCGACGCATACACATGTACCCTACGCAGAGCCATACACAGACCTGGCATACACACATTTGCATTCTCACACACAGCCCCCCGGGGTAAATGACAATGCGTATCTGAAAGCAGCTTGAGAAAGATGATTGAAAGCAACAAAACTAATGTAAGACATGTCTTTAAAAACGTCTTACAGATGCAATGTCCATGTTTTTATACTCAAAAAACATGGTGTCACATTAGCAGTTGTCAAGGAGATGAATAAGTACTGGCTCTGAACTGAACTCACAAACTTTGATTACAACGTGCACAGAAAAGCAGGCCTGTGTGTGACACTGCCCAGCAACCGATCAATAATGACTTGAAATCCAACACAGAAAGTGCTTCACTGAAAACATTTCTCTACATGAAAATCCACGACGTGCCACTTGGAGCTGATTTGAATTATTAATTATTATATCAAAATCTTTTAATTGAGCACAGCGACTGAATTAAGAGGGTGTGTTATTTGTAGCAGAGATCAACCACAAACTAATAAACCCATTTTGTTCATGTCTGGAAATAGAGTTCATTTCAGCCATTATAAATTGTGCTTGTCTGTGATATTTTCGGTGTTTTGCTGAGGTCAGGGAACAAATGACTGCAGGCCGTGCTGCAGCTAAATAAGCATTAGAATGCCAGGAGTGACTGTCCCCTTCTTTTAACCCCCGACGGCACATCCCAGGCTGTAAACATGGCTAGACTGCCCCCGCCCCGCCACCCCCATAACCTCCCATCCTGGGCTCCAGCCCCCCTCCTGCTGGGAGCAGGCACATAGACAGACTTACACCCCCCCCAGGGAGAAGGAAGAGGGGGATGGGGGGGCGGCTTTGTGTCTACCGGCACAGGACTTTGTTGCTGCATCCCTATATGCATGCAGGCACGTGTGCAGGAATACATGGACATACATGAGCCAACACACACACACACACACAGACACACACACAGCATATAATGTATATGGCAAGGCACGCAAATGCAAAGACAAAGCATGCCGGCTCTTTTGATCTATATACACACAGCGCACATATAGGAAATCTCAGACAATTATGCCGTTTAAGATGAATCACATTACAGACAAATCCACAACATGCTATTTAGTTATGACAGCCAAGAGGATGTCAGATACGATGTTGCTTGAGATTCTAATTAGGAAAAAAACTGTATTCCTGAGTTGAAAAGGTCAGGAAACACTCACACACACACAAAGAAAAGGCCACACAAACCCCGCTAACCTCACACACACACAGGCGTGTAAGGCCCCACCTACACACAACAACCCTCCCAACCCCCCAGGTCTTTATACACACCCGCACACACAAAACCCTATATACGTTAACACACATGCATAGGAAGTGGATGACCTGCTATAGGCTGCATGGGTGTTTTCCTCACAGAGAAACCTCATGCTGGTTTGATTCCTAGAAGCTGCTGTTCAACACGTAGGCTAACAGTAGTGGATTATACTGTGAAATAAAGCCCAGTGAATTCAATAAAGATGGTAGAAAAGGCATTTAATTCTTTAAACATGATTTGGTCAAAATATTTTACACTAAAAAGGAAAGGATGGAACATATTCAGGTCTATTTTTAAAACAGACAACTGGAATATAAGAGATCGACCTAATATCCACTCCTTTAATAATATAAATATGAGGCTTTAAGTCTTGAGTTAGCATAGAATCAAGGAGGTATCTTCCAAATTGTCTTTTCAGCACTACATTTCATATTTAAAACATTGTACAGACTGTAAATCAGACATGGTATTTCAGTTATCCTTAATATGTTATCATATTTCAATATTTGTCTACGGTGTGCCCAGCCTTTCACCCAATGCCAGCTTGGCTCCAGCACCCTTAAGGATAAGTGGTATATTAAATGGATGAATGGATATAGTTAACATATCCTTGTTCTTGGGTAAATAGTCAATTGTAATGTATTGTACATTATATATAGGTGATGTAAATGAATTAATTAGCACATCACTTATTTATGCGTCTATATAAACGACAGGAAGGCAACATCGGTGTGGAGGTGTATGTGTGTGTGCTTGTGTGTGCCTCATGTAGATTGATGGACCGAAGCATCCGTTTGAATTTTGTCATGATCTACCTGCATCTGCCGTGGTTGTCACAAATGTGTTGTGAACATCTGTGGACGGGACAAAACATGTGAGCATGTGGACCACACGTGCCACTGTGCTAAATGCATGTGTGTGTACGTTTCCACATGTGCAGATTCTTTTGATTATTTTTATTGCTTTAATTCTGTAGAGCGTTTAGTATTCAATTGTTTGCATGAAAAGTGCTTCACAAATTAAATCTGATCGAAGGTTCAACCCTCAACAACAGCCAATCATGTGCAACAAAGAAAAGCCTCCCCTGCACATTTGAGAAGATGTTTTACATGTACGCTTTAAAAAACAAAAAGGAGTTATGATTATTCAATTGCCAAACTAGCGGTTGATTAATAGTCAGTCATCCACTATTACATTAATTTCATTATTAATCATTGCACCTGCGCTCCTAAATGGTGGAATGAGCTCCCACTCGACATCCGGACATCTGAAAGTTTACACATCTTCCGCCGAAAACTAAAAACACACCTCTTCCGACTGTACCTTTAATAAAATAAATAAATAAAAAAAACTAACCACTTTTGAAACTAACACTTTGGTAGCACTAAAATGGCACTTACTTATAGCACTTTGTAGTTTTGCTTTACTGACAGAAATTGTACTGTCTTGATTCTTGTTGTTCTTGGTTTGTACCCTCAGGGTTGAATGCACTTATTGTAAGTCGCTTTGGATAAAAGCGTCAGCTAAATGAAATGTAATGTAATGTAATGTAATGTAATGTAGATAGCTCTGGGTTTACTCAAGTCTGTCTTTGATAGGACTTTTCTTTTTAAATCCAGGCCATAAACTCCAGTGCTTGACCTACATGCAACACCAACCTGAGGACCGGTGAGGGAACATCTAGTCCTTGCTAACTTTGTTCCTGGCAGCACAGTCACTGCTCGATCTATAGATCTACATTCACCCAGGGCAGCCTCCATGTTAGCCACAGACAAACCACAGCAGCACATGTACGCGTCAGTAAAGAGACTTTGACTCACGTTTGGCCGATCTCATGTTTGATAAAGGGGAAGTGGTAATGATCCAGGTGATAGACACGTCCCGTTGCACTCGACCTTTTCTTCAGGCTTACAAAACCACAGCACCGGATATAAATAACCACCCCTGGAGAACTAGTTAGTCCAACTAGTTAGTCCAACTGTAGTGAATGTATTGTTAAAGTCCAGTTCGTTTGTCTTCATAGTAACTTTAACTCTAATCCTTCTCTGCTTGTTAACCGCCATCTTTAATTAAACGATGCAAACACCTGGATCTCCCTGCGCACACCTGTGTCACCTGGACTATAAAAGTGTTATACCACCTTTCACCACACTCGATGATTTGTATCTACCCGCCGTTAGACTCCAGAGGGGCGCTGTTTCGCTAAAAGAAGAAGAAAGTACACTACAGAATGTAATGGAGGAAGAAGTAGAGGGATGTTTTTGTCAAGAAAATTATTCCATTTTAATTAAAAGCTTAGGTCAGTGAAAGTGCAATTTAGACTTATCAGAAATAAACACCCAAGTTCCCCCAGGGATCATTAAAGTACTATATAGTATTTTTTTTTCTTCAATACATACATTTTTCCTATTATACTTATATAGTTTCATTGATATTTTTTTTATGTAAATTATATGTAAAATGTGTGAAACTTTTACAGCAATCTTCCCGCAGCCATGGATATATAGAGCCTTTATTCATTAGTCATTCTCACAGCATCAGTAGTCAAATTGAAGCACACTCAGACTAATAAAACTGGAACCAGTCTCTCAAGTGTTTTTCTCTTCAAAGCTGCTCTCACACAAACAGCTTACAAGTGTAATATTCTGCAGATCTTCATGCCCACTAGAGACACTGCTGAAATCTGTATTAGTTTTAATGGAATTATTGCTGTGCAGAATCAGGGTCACCCTGTCTGAGGGAAGTCATGGATATGAGGCCATTCCTCTCTCTCTCACACACACACACACACACACACACACACACACACACACACACACACACACACTCACACAGCATACACGAACATACACACATAGCTCAGAGCCGCTTTAGTTGTATTAGCAGGGTTAGGGATTACTGATGGGGCGGGCGCAGTGATGGCCATGAGTTTAAAGTGCATGATGTCAAGGAACAGGGTCTCACCATGTGGTCCTGCCACCCTGGTGGGATATGTAATATTCCTTGTCGAGGAAGCTTTGTTTCTGGAGTCTGTGCTAAATATAAAAAGGCAGAAGTAATTTATGATCTGGGCACCTTCATTATTAAAACAGGAGGGAAGGATTCTAAACACGTGTGAACACAGAGGAAACTTTATACAGTCAAATAACACTAATACTGACATAGGTATTTATCCTTGATGCATATGTTTTGTGTCAATTATTTCTTTTTTTTTAATGTTATAACTATAATAGATAAGAAATCGAGATACATTTGAATTGTGTTTGACGATATCCGTTTCTGGGACAAGAAAATTCCTGCCTTTTACGAAAATTTCTTCACTCAGGTCTTTTGTAATAATTGATAGACAGGAAAAGAGGCACACACACACACACACACACACACACACACACACACACACACAAACATGCTCCATTTAAATCCTGCTTGTACCACTAAGTATGTTGTTCCTTCGCCTAAATTCTCAGTTTTTTCTTTTTTCCACAGTGTTGTCGAACAAAGCAGCGGATGGGGGATGGATGGTGCGGAAAGTGGGTCTTGTGAATGTAGGTCTTTGAGACAGTGTGTGTGGGTAAAGCAGGCTTACAGTAGTAATCCTCTTCACAGACACCCATCTGACTAGCAATAGGATGAGGCCCAGACAGACACACACTCATGCACGCACACACTGTTCGGGTTTGATAGAAGGAAATCTGTTTTGTCTTGTTTTTAGAAATACAATGGGTCATAAATAGGCCTTTGTCTCTAAACGCATTCTTGCTCCAGTCTCTCTGAAATCTAAGCTGTCTAGGAAAAGTTTGGAATCTTCCAGTACGTGTGTGTTCCCTCCGGTGTGGCACCGAAAATCCTCAATGTGATTGTTTGATATGTGTGACACGCTCTTTCCTCCGCAGGCCAATTCAAACGAGACGGCTCCTCGAGGAAGCTGGGTCGTCTGTTGACTTTATTGGTTCCTGAAATTTCGCAGTACCGCTTCCTGGCTCTGATGTCACCGGTCGATTAATGACACAGGAGGAAGAGGGACATTCATCCCGAAATAACTCCTGAACAGCCCAATTAAAAAGAAAAAAAAAGGCATAATGAGCCTGTGAGAGAGGGGACAATGAGCTACGGCGCTGTCAAACTGTGACTCACGTCTCACGGGGGAAACGCTTTGGCGACATCCTTCAGCGACGCAAAGTAGAGCCAATGTTCACTTGGGTCATAATGAAACCTTTGTTAAAAGGGTTTTAGAGAATTTTCAAGCAGGTCCATTGGAATAATCCAATTTGGATGATGCACAAAACAAACCAACCCCTGAAAAAACCTGAATGAAACCACCACAAACCCAAAAGGTAAACGTGTTATTTGTACATTTTTTTTTTATTTTGGCATTTCTTTGTTTTGCATTTATATTAAGCAAAGTGCATCTTATTTTCTTTTTCATCAACACATTGCACAATACATAAATAATGATGCATATAAAACGTCTTCATATTTACAATTAATAATATATTTATATATAACATAAAATACATTTTTCGCTTCTTATTTTTCATTTAATTAAATCTTTGTCGTGTGTATTAAACAAAGTCCGTCAGAATCGTATACTTTCGTCTTCTTTTAAAACCTTTTTTCCTCTCTTTGAACCCCTGGAACAAAAAAAAAACAAAAAAAAAGGGAAAGAAGGTGTAGTCTGTTTGTGAAGGGGGCAGAAGGAGGTGAGGAAGGCTGCTGCTGCTATCGGGTGTTGAAGATGACTTCCAACCAGCACGGGCAGCTGCTGATGAACTGTCTGGTGTAGCACTGTCCCCAGCCCTTCACAAAGCTGATCTGCACGGTGAAGCCTGTGCGCGGCTGCTGCGTGAACTCGTGGTCGTTGGGCCGCTGCAGGCTGCCGGCCTTGTCATAGTCAAACGCTTTGATGGAGAACCCGGGGAACACCTTGTGCACCAGCAGCGTGCGCGAGTCCGGGTTGTCCAGTGTGGCCGACTTTATGAAGATGGGGTAGCAGCTGCGGTTGTAGACCCACACCCCGTCCGCCTCACGCGTCAGCTGGATGCCGTAGCCGATCTTGGCCCGCACCATCTGCACCAGCTGGGACTTGTTATCGGAGCAGAGCTGACCCAGACAGAAGCCGTTCCCCTGAGGTAGATCGTAGAAGATGTCCAGGGAGGGCTCCTGGACCGAGTAGAGGCGCCCGACGCGGGTCTTCTCCTCCCAGTACGCCACCACGCACCAATGGGACCGCTCGCCAGACTCCTGCATTGCCAGGGAATCTGAGGGAGGAAACAGAGGAAGGAGATGGTTAGACGTGTGGAAAAAGGGGGCGCAGTAACAACATGATGGCACTGACACATGAAAACACACATCGAGAAGCAAAGACAAGAAGAGAGAGGGGGGAAAAGATGAGTGCATGAGGCTGGGATGAGGGATGATGAGAAATATCCTTGTTAACATTTGTGTTTCTGCACAACCTCTTCCTTATCCCCGTTTTGGGAAATGGAGAATGTGCTTTCGTTCGAGAGCCAAAGTGCAACTGTCATCCTCAATTTCTGCCATACAGGAAAAACCATGTCGGAATTCCTGGACTTCAGACAGCAGAAGCAACTCGGAGACATTGGCAGGCAAGTGTCCACACGCAGTACAATATTTGTCCAGGCATTAAACGCTTATCGTGTGTCTGGCTGGATTTTTGTAGCGGCGTGGCCAACGATGTGCTGACGTCAGCCGGCCTCGGCCCGATCGCCTCCCTACGGCAACGTGCTTCACCCTGCTGGAGGAAATCAGAAACGTTCTGTCCTGGATTTGCGGAGAGAAAGACGAAGGCCGCGGTAACTGAGCAACGGCGAAAGAGACGAAGAAGGGAGCTCTCACACGAGCGCGTAAACCATTCCCCCAACCCCCCCCACCCCCCCCTCCATCTACGGCGAAAGCACATGGCGTTTTGCCGCCCGAGAGAGGCAGGCCGTTAACTCTCCAGCCCTGGTGTCTGAATTGTTGACAAGCCAGGCCTCTCCAGTCTAAAGTTTCCCCCTGAGCGTAAAAGAAGTGTAGCATTGGCCGTGCTCCAGTTTCCAACCCCCACCCCCCCCCCCACCACCACCACCACCACCACCACCGTCGCCGCCACCTCCTCCCTCCCTCCCTCCCCTGTCTCCCTTCTCGTGTGCCTCCTGGGCCGTCCCTCTTCCCTCTTCATATCTCTATTCCGCAGAAATCTGGCTCCCAGCTAGAGAAGTGGGAGCCAGTCAGGCGCGAGGGAAATAGAGGGAGACGGAGAGAGAGAGAGAGAGAGAGAGAGGGAGAGAGAGAGAGAGAAGGAAAAGAAAAAGAGGGGGCGGGGTGAGGGGAGAGAAGGAATGCTTTTTTCACATATTTTGACTGTTACTTTTGCAACTTTGCTTCCTCTCCCCACCTCACCTCATCACCTACTGCTTCTATCAACTGCCCGGCAATCAATTTGTACATCCTGTCTCTCTCTCTCTTTCTCTCTCTCTCCCTCTCTCCCTCTCTCTCACATACACACTCAAATGCAGCCCTGGATGAAAGACACATTCAAGGGTTAAGAAAGCTCAAAGAGAGGAGGGGGGGAGAAACTGAACAGAGCCTCCCTCAGAGCAGTTCCAGTCGGCCCCGATCCTTCCCATCCGACCCCAGCGCCTACCACCGCACGCCCGCCCCCCCCCCCCCCCCCCCCCTTACTCCCTCGTTTCATCCTGCGGTGGCTGTGAACGCAACCGGCAATTTGGAAGGTCCCGTCTGAGACAAACTGCAACATTAATGCGGCAGGATCTCTGTCGGCCCGGGCGGACCAGCCGCGGCCTGTCATTAGCCCCTTCATTAGACGCAAGGGAGGGAGAGAAAAAAAAAAGGGAAGAACAAGACAACGCTGGGAGTAGAGACACAGAAACAGAGGGGGATAGAGGGAGAGGGGGGGGGGTGAAAAACTGAAAGCATGCCTTCCGTAAAACAAGAGGGGCTGTGTTCTTTTGAAGTTGGTCGGAGCCAAGCCTCGGGGAGTTTATCGTAAATCCGTCCCTACGGGGCGCTGGGGGGGGGAAACTAAGTACCCGGTTATCTACCTTAGACTAAATGGAAGGAAGAAAAGCATTTATCTTGGAGATAAGAGACAGAGAAGTCTCTCCCACGTCTCAGGACCATGATGTCAAACAGAGTCTCTGACCCGTCTGCTCTGCGTGTCCGTACAGGAAGCAACCGAGACGAAGGACACGCTGGACTTTCTTAACAGCTGACACAGGGCCTGCTGGCAGAGCTCACCTGTGGGGCCCTGTGTGTGTGTGTGTGTGTGCTTGTCTAAGTGTGTGTGTGTGTGTGTGTGTGTGTGTGTGTGTGTGTGTGTGTTTGTTATTGCTGAGAGAGAGAGGCCCTGGCGTCAGAGGTCATTAGAGCGGCTGCTTGTCTGAGCCTGTCATTGCAGCCTGAAAACACCCTGCTATTCAGGACTACACTAACTGCCCGGCTTCCCCTCCCTCGTCGCCTCTCCTCTCAGAAACTCCCGACTGGCGGTGAGAACCACAGAGGAGAGAAGAGAGGGAGAGGGAGAGGGAGAGAGAGAGGGGGAAGGATGAAAGCAAAACAGTTGGAAGGAGAGACAGAAAAACAACAGAGGGAAATATGATGGGGGAACAGAGAGAGGGAAGTAACGCTGTGATGTCTTCAGTGCCTGGTGAAAACACTGGTGCCTTGAATCTGCAAAATCCAGTTTGTAAAACAGCGTCTGTGTTACAGGAAGTAAATATCTGATGACATCACGATGACACTATTTTCTTAAGACTTCCTCTACAGCCACAGAGGACATTATACCAAAGTCTATAATAATAATAATAATAAAGCTGCACAAGCTCATATAAACTAGCCTGATTTTCTGTTTTCAAGATCCATCTATTTATTTTAGTAGGAAATCCACAAAGATGTGGCAAAATGTCCCGTCTCGCATTGTTCTCGTTAATGCATCCGCCTCCGGATCTGAATCCACACCAGTAGTTAATGGGTTTCTACCTGACTCATTCCACTTCCTTCCACAAAGTTTCGTAGCGACCTGACAAGTCGTTTTTGTGCAATGCTGCTATCTAAGTAAGCGGATGAAGAAAGATTAAAAAGCACACTATATTCCCCTCTGAAATGTAATGTAAAATACTTGAGTATATTGTAATACCAAGCAAATAATCACTTGGATTGAGTGCAGGAGCTTCTTCTGGGATCTTTTTTCTTCGCATTCTCCACAGTCGAACAAGAAGTACTGACCCGAAAACTAATCAGAGATTTCCGATTCAAAATTAAATATAGCTTCAGAATTTGGTCCAGATTTTTCTTTTTGGGACGTCAGCAGAGAGAGGGTGGGGGGGGGAGAGAGAGAGAGAGAGAGAGAGAGACACCGGCAGACTCCTCCATCTGTGGGGCGCAGCCTTGTGAAGAGCATGTTCACAGCTTGTCCTGACAGCAGATGAGCTTACACCTCATGAGTAATGCTGCTGAACACACACACACTACAATGTGAGTGACCCCGTACCAACACACCTTACTCCAAGTGCTCGGCTCATTTAACTGCATTTTAAATATTAACACATGGCGTTTGTGTGTGCGCGTGTCGACGTGTTGTGTGTCTGCTGCTCCGAGCGCCTCGGGTTTCACTCTGACACTATTTCAGGTGCTTCTCCTGGAGGTGAGCGCCTGCGTCAGACGCTGTCGTCAGAGTCTCTTCGCCTGCCCCCCCTGTCTGTGCATGTGTCTGGGTGTCTGCCTACCGGAGCATTAGTCCGTCTATCTGTCTGCCGCCCCCCCACCTGCTCGTCTGCTCTGCAGCCTTTCAGCCCAGTGTGCGTCTCAGGCTTCTCTCCTCCTCGCTGAAGATAAGCTGGCTCGCCGGCGGCCCCGGGGCCATCTGTCACAAGGCCGGCCCCCTTTTCCTGCTCTGTCCTGCCTGTGTCAGTTGTCTGCTTCCCCAGTCTGGTTTGTCCCATGGGGTCCACACCCAACCCCCCCCCCCCTCTCCACTTCCATGATTGCAGAAAGACACTGGTGTTGGAGAGCTTCATGTGACCTTGATCATAATGATACCAGGTCTTGTAAAAAAAAAAAAAGCATTTCATTGTAATTGAAGCCTCCTAATGAGAGCTATTAGCCTTTATCAAAACTGTGCAAACACAAACAGCACCCTGCAGCCATATCTTTTTAGGTATTTAATGAGAGATAAGCGTATGGTATTTTGGGGAGGAGGGGGAGGGGGGGTTGCTCTTCAAAGCACTACATAAATGTAAATGAAACCATACCACAATCAGGGACTATTTGGCAAACAGAAACACACACACACACACACACACACACTGCCGGCTCCCCCATGGATTTTAATGGTCCTACGGCCTTTAGGAGCGGACGCCACGCTAGCTGAGACAATTGCACTTGGTCTGGGGGGGGAGGGGGGAGAGGGAGAGGAGGGGGAGGACGGGACGGCTGGAAGGGAGGGGGGGGGGGGGTGGGCGATGACAGACTGGGTGCTTCTCTCAGGGCCAGGAACACAGTCTGGAAAGGTTAATCATTACCTCTGTCTGACTCTGCACACCCACACCCACACACACACACACACACACACACACCAGGTCGCTACTATTCTTAGAAGTCAACACAGTCACAGTAACACGCCTACACCCTCATGCAGACACATGCATGCACGTACACACACACACACACACGATTTTCAACCTTCAGTTCTGGACACAACACTATCAACATCAGTAAATAGTGAGGAGGCTCCTGAGAACCGTCGCGTATCGATCCCTGAGAGCTCTGTGTGTGTGTATTTATGTGTGTGTGAGTGTGAGTGTGTGTGTGTGTGTTTGCGCGTGCACGCCTTACTCAGCCCAGACCGTAATGACACTGTCGTCATCAGACACACACAAGGCGGCTGAGGAGAAGAATGAGGAAGACATGAAGGAAACAGCTCAAGGGGCTAGGAAGGACTTCTTCACAGCGCCTTATTTTCTAAGTCAACACCCTCTCCCGAGCCGGGGGAAAGTCTATTCCAAAGGTCGAGGGTCACCCTGGAGGCATTCCTCTCGTTCCCCCTGCCACGCCGTATATGCTCAACCGTGTGAGCATGAGCGTGTTTCCGTCTGCACTGAAAGCCGCAGCATTTCCTGTCTGCGTTCACAAAAAAACGATTTGGTCTTCTAGAAGGTTGAGTCCTCCTACGCTGCGCTCTCCTGTGCGGAGAGAAATCCAATGTCAGGCGACCCCTTCAGAAAGAGAACACTTTACCAATCCAATTTGTGCAGTGAAAACAGAGGAATAGTCCTTGTCTCACATCAATACAACACAGCCGCATAAATGTGAGCCAGGTTTGTGCTTGTAGCAGCAAGTGTAGTCTCACACTGGGGCTACATCCACATTACTGTGTTTCTACACTCCCGGCACCCGAACTACACGGAGGAGTCTGAAAACGCTGCCGCAGATCGATGTAGGAACACAAAAAGGTTTCCACCATTGCAACATTATGCATTACTAAAAAACAGACTGATGTATCCGACTTTAAAGAAGACTATCTGGCGGTGGGTTAAGTAGGTGACAGAGGAAGTGCCCATTTCAAGAAGCGTAAATACGCCCTGATGGCAGGAAAACCGCACAGGGGAGTGGCAGCGTTCTGCTATCTGCCGATCTGACTCCTCGCAGAAACACAGAGAGAGAGAGAACGACTCGCACACACGCCATCTCTAACATGAACCATCCGGCCACCACCGACCGGGGGAGAAGAGGAAGATAAGGATGGAGAAATGGAGCAGGTTTTCCTAATGCCTCCATCTATGGCATAATTTACTCTGAGTGGAAGTTTTTTTTCTGCTGTAATGACTCGATCCAAACGTCTTGATGTCGCTCTGGGAATTGTGTTTTTCTTCCTCTGAGATAAAACTCTTTGACGCTTTCATAACAAACTTGGGGGACTCTTCCATTTGCAGCCACATTATAGGACGATGTGGACGTTTTGTGCCCCTGTTACACGTCCGTCCGGAGTTATTATTCAAACACTTCATCATGTTGTGACCCTCACACACACACACACTCGCTCCACCACCCCCGGGCAGGCCCCATTTTCCCAGGGTGACAGGACAAATAAACACTGGCTAGTTGGATGCCCGGGTGCCAGGCGGGCCGTAATGATGTCATCAGCTCACTTTTGCAAACACACGTCAGGAGATCACCCACTGCAACGGGCCGATGGACAGACAAGCCCGACAATCAGCTGCATTGTTGTGGCGCCGAAACACCGTGGGAACTAAAATAATAGACGCGCCGTAACCAAACCAACAGAGCCAGTTGTGTGCGGTCGCAGCTTCTACGGTGTTGTTACTCACTTACTAATAATTATGTACCTCTGCACTGTATTTCTGTGAGTGTGCGTGTGCGTGTGCGTGTGCGTGTGCGTGTGTGTGTGTGTGGTATGCAAGCACTGTGGTCTGTGATCGAGATGTGGCTGAGTCTGTCCCTGAGATAAAGACACAAGCACACCCCTCCAGTCTGAGTAAACAAAAGACAAAGTGACTACATGAATGAGCAGGCAGGCGGGTGGAGACGGCCGCCATGTGTGTCACACCAGAAACCTCTCACACACACACACACACGTCTGCAGAAATGTGTCTCCACTTAATACCATTTTCATTCTGCTGAAGGGGGACGAGGACGGTGTCCTTCGTCGCTTCCTCTTTCTCCTTCACACACATTCTCTCGCTTCGTTTCTTCATACACTGTGGGTAATATATATTTAACAAAAAAATCCACTTCCACAAAGTGACTGCAAACCAAAACAATGTTCATCTTGTTCTGGGCTTCCCTCCAGCTCGGGCTCGGTGCCAAATCAGCATAGCCCACCTTCCAGTCAGCAGGCTGTGCTAAGGTAGGCAAATGTCTTCAACTATGAATGCTATCTCGATGCTACGCTAAGGAGAAAAGACAACACGAAATCCGAGAGAAAATCCTCTGAAAAGCTTGTGCACGCTCGGCCCTATCCTCGCCTCTCTTCTTCCCTTCCCCTCTCTCTCTCTCTCCATCTTCCGCCGTCTCCGCTCTGCTGTTTTTTCGATTTGCGCAGCATAATGACACAGGGTGGGGAACAAGAGGACGGCCAAAACCAAACTTGAGTCCCTTGCCAAGAGGCGGCTTGGCTGCCGCGCAAGGAGAGGAAGTGGGAAGTAATGAGAGATCCTGGCCCGGCGCGGAGCGGCCCGGCTCCGCTCTGCTCGAGTCGCTGCCGAACACACGGCCTCCAAATTACAGAGAACAGAGCAGAGCTGCCGGCCATCTCTCCCTCCACCCAAAGCCGCCATCTTCTCTACCACTTCATTCCTTCCTCTAACTGTTCGAGCAATGGAGGAAGAAAAATAAGCGACGAAAAGAAAATCGGGATTTGAAACAGAAACAGTTTCACGGTAAAGACAGGGTTTGTTTTCTCACAACAATGTCACTTCACCTGGATGTAACAGTTGACATGTACATCTTAATCTCAACATAAATAAGTAAGTGAAGGAGAAGGCTCAGTTTCTTTCTCTCTTTCTCCTGCCTCCTTGCTTTCTGGTCGGTCCACCCCAGTGTTTGTTTTGCGTCAAGACGCGGCCTCGGCTGCCTCCCTGTCCGCTCGCCTTTTCCTCAAAGACATGAGGTCATATCCTGCGCAGCCCTTTCCTTTCCCTACTAACCCAAACAAGGCAGGAATGCAGAGAGAGAGAGAGAGAGAGAGACATAGAGAGACAGAGAGGGAGTGCGAGAGACTGAGGCTTCTCTGTTTCTGAGCTGTTTATTGCTTAGTTAGTTTCCCAAAAAGAATCCTCAGATAGTGTCTTGGTTATTACATACTGCGATAAACAAATTCAAAACAACACAAACAACGGGCCTTCTCGCACTGGGCCTGGATCAAAAAATGGGCCGTTTCTCCCGGGGCCGTCCGTGTGACAGCAGAACGAGTATGATTTAACGACCTGAGGTGCTAAGACTAAATTTAATCTCTGTCAGAGCCCCCTGATGAAGGTTAGACCTCCTGCCGATTCACCGGATGACTAATTGACTGACTGAAGGGCCGGACGACAGTCTGTCGAGCGAGGTGACTGGCCGGGGGTGTAAGAATACAACTGGGCCTAAATTTAACCTGCAGTGGGAGGAAGCGCCTGTGTGACAGTCGGCCGTGCGCCAGGGCTCGCACCAGGTCACTCTATCTGCCTGTCTGTGTGGATGTATCGTGTGTGTGTGTGTGTGTGTGTGTGTGTGTGTGTGAGAATGCGAGTGTGTGCGTACATGTCAGTGGGCCCGACTGGATCCTCTTACACACAGGCACTCCGGGTCAGTCCCCGACGGCACCAGCAGGCATGCCACTGACACACACACACCCCCCCCACACACACACACACACACACACACACACACACACACACACACACACACACACACACACACACACACACACACACACACACACACACACACACACACACACACACACACACACACACACACACACACACACACACACACACAACACATACAAACTAAAGCTATTGATCTTCTTTGAAATATACGCGTCCTAATTACCAAGTATCAAAACTATGAAGAGCAGAAAGCTGGAGCTGTTTGACAAGATGATTCCAAACTCCATTGGTGTCTAATTTTAGACAGAAAGATCTTTCACATCTGCCTGTGTTGAGACAATATTTAACATTTGAGAACATTCGGATTCATTTATATCAAATAAAGTTAAAAACACGTCTAAATCTGTCAAACTAATGTTTCTGCATCAGGACCTAAACAGCGGTTATTGCAGCACAAGCATAGAAGAGTTGATTTCACACACATCCACAGCAAAGACACATTGTCAGGTCTTTCATCTAATTAGAAAAAAGGACTTTTTAATCTTTACTAAATGGACACGCAGCTATGTGAGTTACCAAAACTGCTCCAACCTGGGTTAACCATACCCGCCCCATCTTCCAGCTCCCAATATGAGATCAGCAGCACCCCCGACACCCAGATCCAGGCCTCTGACAGCCACCAGCCCCTGCTCTCCTCTCCTCTCCACTCTGTTCCGAGCCGATGACGTGAGCCAGCGAGAGGAGCTTTGGAGCTGGTAGCCTGGCAGGCAGCCCAGTTTGCATTTGCGCTTGTCGCTGTCGCGGCTCGCTTTAACTCCTTCCCGCCCGGAGGCCCTTGGCGCTCCGAGATGGAGAGAAGGAAGGATGTTTCCTCTAACCTCATCTCATCGGCTCTGACGTAGCTGTGCTTTCCAGAGGGGTACTTTTTCAAAATCATGCCACTCCAGAGCAAGTCAACAGCAGCTAAAAGACGACAAGCACTTAATTGTTCTCCTGCAACGCTGACTTCTTGCTGAAGTCTTTTTGCTACTCTCACAGCCGCCCTCCTCTCTCTTCCTCCCTGCAAACGTGTCTGGTGAAGAACATAAAAAGGGCAGAGCGAGTGAATCAGAAGGTCAGCAGCAGGCCTCCGCGAGAGCCATGTTTCTTTTGTCAGGGCCCCAGAGGGAGGGAGCGAGAGGAGAGAGGCAGGGGAGGGAGGGAGGGGGAAGGAGGAATGGGTTTGTTTTTTTTTTCTCCCTCAGCCCTGCCAGAGACATCATGAGGGCAGAGCGCTTTGGCCATCGCGGCCTTCTTCTACCTCGGCTGCTTGTACAGAGGGGGCCCATTCACTGGCGCGCCGGCCCGACGCTGCCATGTCATCCTCGCCAGGAAGGAAAACAGGCGAGGAGGAGGAGGAGGAGGAGGAGGAGGAGGAGGAGGAGGAGGAGGAGGAGGAGGAGGAGGAGGAGGAGGAGGAGGAGGAGGAGGAGGAGGAGGAGGAGGGGTTGCATGTACGCCTTGCTGGGGGAGGGACGGAGTATGGGAGGGAGCGTGGGGGGTGCCTGTTAAGACACCACTTCTTGGGTTTCACAGTTTTCAACCGGGTCTAAAATGTGTCTTTGCTTAATACACACAGGGAGGACTTTAGTGTCCATCGGGGGTGTGGAGGAGGAGGAGGTGGATTTTTTGGTCCCTCTGTTCTTTTAAGTAAGGCTCCTATCTCCTCTCCCATCTAAGAACACACACACACACACACACACACACAACCACACATATATATGCAGGCAGGCAGTCTAACCCCTCCATCCCCCTACCACCAAACAAAGGAGGGGGGGGGGGGAATGGGCAGTGAACACCAACTGACATAAAACAGGCTTTAAAGGCCCGGTAATGAGAACCATCTGAGGCCAAGGAAAGCAGAGCAACAGCAATAGAGCGATCTCCAGGCAGCGGAAAGCAAACTCCTTCTCTCGCTCATTCTGCAGCCTATGGACAGGGTGCTGCTGGGTAAGGAAGGCAACCGCTGCCAAAGGGGGATTATGGGAAGTGAAGCTAAGGAGGCCCGAAACACGTCGTGCAGGACAGATGGAAGAGAGGAAAGGTGCCCGCGTGTCTCTCCTTTTATCCACACAGGGAGCTCGGAGAAGAGTCTACAAGGTCATCCCCCCCAGTGTATACACACACAAACACACCCAGACAAACACGCACACAATACTACACACACGCACGGAGCATATTCTTCTTCAAACAATGGCTGAGCGTGTTTGTCTTCCATTACAACGCAACACAGGGAAGGGATGAGAGGGAATGAGAGAGGAAGAGGAGAAGAGAGGAGCGTTGTTCAAAGAGCCAGGAGGGAGGAATTTATGTGGATGTGGGAGAAATTCACCACCCTCCTCCTCCACTGCTTCTTTTTTTTTTTTATTACAGAGGGGAAGCAGGGGCCCCCACAATCACTGCCTCGACGTCACAAGTAATGGAGGGGAGATGGGAGGAATGCAAAGGAAAAGGAAAAAACAGAGCAGAAGAGGAGAAGAATATGACGAAGAAAACAATTTCTTTGAAGGGATGTTTACCTGAAAGCCCCACAGGGGCCGAGTATGTTGTTCCCCCAGTTTCACTAGATGAGGGTCCAGAGTCTGGAGAATCTAATGGAGAGAGAGACAGACTTTGAATTAGTGCTCGGTGTGTGTGTGTGTGTGTGTGTGTGTGTGTGTGTGTGTGTGTGTGTGTGTGTGTGTGTGTGTGTGTGTGTCTGAGGAGCAGCAGCTGCGAGGCCGTCAATCACTCTGGTGAAATCAATGCCTAATGAAGACGCTGACGACGAAGCTCACACTCTCACACACATGCAGAAGACTCCTCACAGCAGAGTTTCTTACACCCCTGATAATCCCCCATAATCCACTGCTTCAGGAGAAACGTGAGCCCTGTATCTCTGCACAGACGAGCTGCCGGGTCTGGAAAGGGGGCTGCCTTCTCTCTGCTAATGATTGAGGCTAGAGTTTGGCCCCCAGACTCTCATCCCAGCTCAATAACCAAATACAGATCAAACACTAGAAGACTGGAGTGAAACACTTGCTGTTCTGTGAACGTCGTCCAAAACCCTCCGATAAATGTCTGATAACATTCTCATTTTGTGAATTTTATGCATTTAAGAGAATCAGAAATCTATGTGCCTCAAAATAACTTGTATATGTGCGTGTCGCTGCCAGGACACAATACATTCCAGGAAAATACAAAAAATAAATGAATGAGGCAAGCAGAGCCTCAGAAAGGCCTCGACAGCCGACCGGCACAACAGCGAGCAGACGAGAATGAAAGCTCGACATTCTCCTCTCGCCCTCCTCTTAGCATCTGAATGCTGAACTCCCATCAAGGCTTGTTACGTCGACTAGTTTCGACATGACACCTGAATGGGGCTTTAACAAAATTGCTGTGTGTGTCAGACAGAGCAGTACACGCACGCACGCACGCACGCACGCACGCACGCACGCACGCACGCACGCACGCACGCACGCACGCACGCACACACGCACACACACACACACACACACACACACACACACACACACACACACACACACACACACACACACACACACACGCCGCTGGGAGAGGGGCTAGCTCTGCCGCAGAGCTGCTGCTGCTGCTGGTAGCTTGGAATCCACTAATGATACATTCCTTTCGCTGCACGTCAACGCTGCTCTGCACCTTCCATCCGTCCGACCCCGGTGTGCAGCAGTGGTCACCTCGGCTCTTACTGGATTGTGACTCTAAAAGTGCAGTTCTTCCCTGATGGGTGTATTTTCTGTAAGGCCCGTGTACGCGGCCTGCTGCATTCAGCTCGATCCCACAGAGGCTAAAACAACAAAATGCAGAGTGAAGAAAACCGGGTTCTCGCCATACAGCGTGTGGGGGGGCTCGGTGAGCATCTCATCCACATATGGCGAGGAGGAGGACGGCGTTTCTGTTGAATACTTCCACTCTCTGTCTAACAGATTGTCTTGCCGGCCTCCTGTGCAGCCGAGCGGAGCCGCAGGAGCTGGGAAGTATCTCAGAAGTATTCCTCGCCGCCTTTGGGAGAGGCGGTGGACTAGTGGCAGACACTTGGACTATGGGCAGAAAAGGTCTCTGGTTCGACTCCACGGAGAAACAACAAAAAGACAAACCTGGATTGATCTGTCCAAAAATCCAAGAAGATTCTCCCTACCCTGTCTAGTGCCCCTGAGCAAGGCACCTTACTCCCCTAACGTCTGCTCCCCGGGCGCCGTACATGGCTGCCCACTGCTCTGTGTGTCCTGCACCAGATGGGTTAAAAGCAGAGGTTAAATTTCCCCTTGCATGAGTGTGCCTGTGCATGTCTGTGCATTTGTGTGGAATAATAAATTGTATCTTAATCTTAATTTTAAAAAAAATGCTGCCCATGCTGCTGCGGTCGCAATAGTTGCACGGGCACTGCCGGGCTTTCATGGGCTTCCAGCTGCATTGCCCTGGTCTCCCCGGGCAACAGTTCACAGCTGACCACAGGGCCTAAAGAGTGGGGGGGGTGGGCTACCGGAGAGAAAGAGCTAAACAGTGTGTGATTTATATTCCCCAGAGCCGAGACAAGGTAGCATTTTACGTCTGGGGCTGCTTTCATATTGACCGCCGCTGCTGCTGGAGCAGACAGCCGCCCTGACACATATAACCCCCACTTCCTGCTCACTGGAAGCATAAAACCATCATCGTAAAAAAAAAAAAAAAAAAAACACATTCCTCTTTGCTCTTTTTGTTTGTTCTACATCGAATTGCTTTCTAAAAATTGACTGTTGAGAGTTTCCGAATGTCACGATGTTTCAACACGGCCGCGTATCGAGCAAATGCAAAGAATAGTGCAGAAAATGGTGGTAGCCTGCAGTGATGGGAAGGAGCCGATGAGTGACAGCTCACCGAGGCGCTGGGGAAAAACCCGTCTTTCTACATGATAAGCTTGTCTGTCCTCCGTGCATGTGTGTACAGCCGTGTGTGTGTGTGTGTGTGCATGTACCCTCCAGCCTGCTCCATTGTCCTATTAATATATGTTGTCTTTCACCCGGCTTCACCAACACAGACAGGCAGACACTGTCTCCTTTGATTAATCAGAACTGCAGCTGCACTCGCTGAACACAACCAAACAAGGAAATAACAAGACAGGTGAGCTGCACACTTAAAGTATGCAAATAGGTTTCTTTAAGAGATGTCCATATTCATAGAAAGTATTATAAAAACATCTACTTGAGACACTCTTAGAAACAAGGGTTCCAAAAGCTAACTTTCTGAAAGGCTTTGGTTTCACTTCTGGGTCAAAGAATTATAGGAGTTGTTAGATTCTCAATCTTGAAAATGTAAGGTTTACACATATTTCAGAAGTTTTAAATTTGTATGCATCTGGAATCTTTATTAATTTAATCCCACTTGTGTTTTGTCATAGTCAACAGTAAATAAGTGTGTTTTATAGTAAGTTCTACCGGGGTCCAAAAAGGGTTCACCTGAAGACAGGCCAAAGAACCCTTTATGGTTCCACTTCGCACTTATATTTCTAAGAGTCCAAAACTGCCTGGTGATATTTTCCCCGTCTTGTTCTGTTCTTGTTGGCAGTTCCCACACAGTCACACCAATTTTTTTTCTTTCTTTCTTTCCACTTTGCTCTGTACGGGGAAACGGGTTGGTAACATGAGTTATATAATCATTTCCCCTCTCTGCATCCAGCTTGCATTTCCTATTTACCTTCTTGTTTCCTTTCATCGCAGGAAAGACTCCTAAATGAACTCCTGCCCCGAGACTCACGTCACACCAGCGAGACGGTTTGGGTACTTAATAATTAAAAATAGGATTTCTCTCTCAATATCTTTGGACCAATTTCTGCTCCATCTTGGAAATGCTTTTCAAGTCAAAACAATACGACGGAAGCCCGGTGGGTTAATACGACAAAGACGGAGCGAAGGGGAGCTTTTGAAGAACACACAGCTGCAGCTGCTATGACTTCCTATTGTTTCCACTCACTGAAAGCCACTTTCTCCTTCTCCTGACTAACTGGACGGCTGCACGGCCGACTGGTCATTGTTCGACCCGGAGCTCTTCCTGCACTGACACCACAGCCACACACTGGGGGTATAAATGAGCAAATGAGCGAGGGAGAGAATCAGAAAATTACCAACTGTGGCCTCAGCAAGTCCCATACTTTGTCACTGTTTCTGTGACATGTAGAGAAACTCACCTCCTTCACCCTCCCACCATTATGACATTGTTCTGGTTATATCCTGAAATTAACATACTTTAATAGGTGATGACATAACTTGATGCCACTTTTCCGGCACCGGGGAATAGCAGCGTGTGGAATCCGGCACAGGTGCAGGCAGATAACAGTTAAACAAGAGTAAAGCTTGTAAAGTGGTGGGGGAAACTGTTGTAAGATCATATGGAAATGCTCTCCCCCAAAACCCAAAAACTAACATGAGATGTGGGACTGCGACACACACACCCACACACACACACAGACACAAGCCCTCAGCCTTAATAATTCAATCAATCCAGTTGATAATGGCTGTCTGGCTCCAGACACAACGCTGTCTGCCTGTTTCTCTCTCTCTCTCTCTCACTCACTGCGATTCACAATAGAAAAATGGACCCACACAAACAAGCACCCATACAATACAGACACACAAACGCACACACACACAATATGCCCCTGGTGACGTCCTCAGTCAGTCTGTGGCTGGTATCTCAACTTTGTGCTGCTTTGCCCTGGCAGACAGCCACACAAGAACTGCCCGGCCAGCCAGCCAGCCAGGCGTGCCACTCTGCTATCATAAATCACAACATAACATGGAGCCATTTCCTACAAACACACACACACATGCACGCACACACACACACACGCTCATAAATGCACTGCAGGGGGAAGTGTGTAAGACTATATGTACTGTCACACAACCTATAATCAGTTATGAACACAAGAAGAAGCCTGTTCAGTGTGCATGTTGTGTAGAAACCTACATGTTTGTGTTTGTGTATAGACTGGGCTCACCTGGTGGTTTAAGATAGTCCATGGGATAGCGAGAATATGGAGGAGGAGGAGACTCTGCATGTGGAGGGAGGAAAAAAGAAGAAGACGCATGAGCATAGGAAGAGAAGGGAGAGATCTCAACTTTATGATAAGAGTAGTTTCATTCTTCAGGGGGAAAAGGGAGGGTTTGAGTGTGTCAGCCTCAGCCTGCAGAGGAAAGCAGAGAGGGCCGGGGCCGGGCGGCTATTGCCTTTCATTGGCAGGCTGATAAACAGGGGGCCGCCTGGCGCCAGGAGGGCCACTATCAGCGTCTAGGACAAACTGAGATACGGGCCTCTTTTGGCCCGGGACGCCAAGCAAGCACACGCACACACACACACACACACACACACACACACACACAGGGGCTGGAAACTTCAGCGTGGAAAGACTGTAAAGCCCTGGCTGAGTCGCTTTTGCACTTTGGAAATGCCAATTGTGAAATGCTGAAATGCCAGACAGGGCTGTTTGTTTGATGAAGTTGGAAATATCCCTGTTTTGAGTTTGGAATAAGACGGCTCGTATAAGAAAAACATGTTGGGGGGGGGGCAGCCTAACAAATGGATCTTTACTGGGGATTCAACACATTTAATAGTTTGAAAACACAAACACACAAACGCGAGAGTTGATTGCTGGGAGGGGGAGATGTCAAATTGAAATGCAATGACAACATGGAGGAGGAGGACCACTTGGCCCGGGTCCCACCTGGGCCCAGTTTGACCTGATGGAAACTCAAGACAAGTGTGCCAAAGGAGGTGATGTCATTTGAATTAGGCTAATTGGTGCTTTAAAAGCCTGGCAATTCTATTTCACACACTGGGTTTGGATTCACACACTGGGTTTGGATTCTGAACCAGGCCCCACAGCACCAGCAGGAATGAATATTGTTGTGAGGATGTGCAGATGGATGGATGGATGGAGGGATGGGGATGGGGGAAAAAGAATAATCCGGCTCACCGAGTTCACAAAGCCTGCTCATGTGGTGCGGGTTGCAGCAGACGAGCTCCGGGTTGATTTTCCCGTAGGATTCACAGCAAGACAGCCTCTTGAGCTCCGAGGAATGCCTGAGGTCCGGCCACCGGAACACTTTGTAGAGCAGCATGGGGAGAGAGTAAGACTGTTGACCCACTTTGGCGTCCACTCTGCCGGGCAGGAGCAAGCAGGGGCTCCGTGCGCCCCCCTTGGACTCCACCGCCTGCAAGAGCACCTCTAATTGTTTCTCTTTAAGCTTCTTCAGTACGGAGTGGGTCAACGCCTTGAGTTCGGCCTCGGACCCGGCGCCGGACTTGGCCACCTTTGTCGCTTTGCCCATGCAGCAGCCCCCGGAGCCATGCGTGGTCCCTCGATCCGCCTCCCCGTCGCCCTCCACGGGCGCGCGGCTCCTCCAGAGTCGCCGGACGAGCCCCGATCGTTTGGTCCTGAACATGCGGGACGAAAAGAGGGTTCCCCGGCTAAAAAACGAGCATGGTGTCCGCAAATCATGAAGATTCCGGGATCCGAGTCCAGGCGGTGACAAGCAGCCTGAGAGGAGACGGCGGAGGAACCGGGATGAGCTGGATGAGCGGAGGAGATCCGTAGCATGCGCCAGTCTCTGCCTCCTGCAGACCAGATCACCGAGGTGGTGGTGGTGGGGGGGTTGGGGTGGGGGGGAGAGAGACAAGCAGCAGTTCACGGGACAGTCAGCGTCTCCTCTGGGGGATAAATAACCATAACCCCCGGGGGCGTTTAAGAGCGGAGCTGTAAACCGGAATCCGCAGCCTAGGCACCTCCGTGGCACCGGGGGGGACGCGGACGCATGGAGCCGCGGACGCGTCGGGGTTTGCGGGGTGATGTGCAGCCTTAGCACCGCGATCTGACCCCGTTACAACACGACCCGGGTCCTACACACATCGCGGTGGGAACTGTACCAGACTGTGGGCCCCGCTTGGAAACGAACGCACGACTCTCCCACGGAAAGCGAGGCTCGTCCTCACGAACATTAATCCACAGAATCCTTGATCCGCCTGCGCAGAGAGAAGGGCTTCCTCTTCCCTTCCTCCACCGGGGCTCGATCCGTCACGGTGCGGGTGTGCAAGCGGGTCTGTGGTCCGCCGGAGAGCCGGGGGGACTCGAATCCGATCCGGGGACTGGATCTCCTTCTGACCCTGTGCGATCGAGGAGGAGGAGGAGAGAAAAACGCGAGAGAGAGAGACCCCTCGGGCTGGAAAAAACACCCGAGATTCAGGCGCTCAGACGAATCCGTGTGAAATAGAAAAATAAAAAAATATAATCCAACACTGGTGTAATCTCACACGAAGTTTCCGTGCTGGGAGCCGAGGTGGGGGGGTGTGCACCGGGCTGCTGGCTGGCGGGGAGTGAGGCGGACGGCTCGGGTGCCCTTGCTCCGTCTCCAGGCTCCAGTGCGCATTGACGCGCCCGGTCACGTGTGCGTCTAGACACACTGTCGCTTAGAAGAAATGTGATTGTGTTGCGCAAACAACAGATCAAGTGGAGCCCACGGCGCACGCTCACGGGCACGCGCATAGCACACACACACGCACACACACACACAGACATACGCACACATAAAGGAATAGAGGAATTAAAATAAATAGGAAAAGTACGAGAGTAGAGTCACAGGAGTGTGAGTTAGGCCCAAAGAGACGAACTCCCACATTGAAGTTACTCGTCGTGTTAAAGTTAAAAATGTTGAATACACACCAAATATAAGGCTTATGAAACTATTTTAAATCTGTGATATAGATAGATAGATAGATAGATAGATAGATAGATAGATAGATAGATAGATAGATAGATAGATAGATAGATAGATAGATAGATAGATAGATAGATAGATAGATAGATAGATAGATAGATAGATAGATAGATAGATAGATAGATAGATAGATAGAGTACTTTATTCATCCCTGAAGGGATATTAAGTTGTCATAGCAGCCGGTATATTTGAATACAATAAAATAGAATAAAATAGAATAAAATTAAAAATATTGAGGTAGAAAGAATAAAAAAACAGAAGCACAAGATAAAATACAATAAAATAGGCAGATAAAGTGCAGTGGCAAGATGATGGTAAAAGTACTGATGATATGATGGTAATGGTATTGTTAGACAGTATATAAGAATAGTACAGCATATATATATAGTATATATATATGATATCTTATTAAAGCATCTATTCTTCCAGTTGGCTCTTATTTAACTACTTTTGATAAGTGGATAATTAAAGAAAAGGTGATAAAAATCTACATATATGCAAGTTATGACAATTTAGAGCGTTTCCCTCCTGGATCCTGTTTCATTTTCATTTTCATTTTCATTTATATGTTTTTAAAAAATGTGAATCAGCCAAATTAATGGAGCACATGTTGTGTAGTAGTCAATTTAATCCAAACTCACAAATATTTCTCAGAGTTTTCTGCAGCAAATGAAACCTTTCTGATGTTGTCATGTTAATCATTCAGTTTAGCTTGTTTTACAGTTCTATGGTTTTAACAATGTACAATTCTACCCTGCGTACGGACTCTCAGGATGCACTTGCACTCCTTTTCCCCACTATAAACCACACAAATGTTTAGTCCTTGACTTCACATGTACACGATGGGAGTTTTGGATTGTGTATAAGGTTTATATCTACATGTGAAGTAGCCCGGCTAGAGAAGTTGTACCTGCTAGACTAATTGTAGGGAATACACACAGAAGAACAAACCGCCTGCATGTCCGAAACGCAGAGGGGAGCGCGCTGCTGCCCCCCTCTGGACACACACACACACACACACACACACACACACACACACACACACACACACACACACACACACACGCACACACGCACGCACACGCACACACACACACACGCACGCACAGACAAACACGCACTCTCTTAATTATCCACACAACAGTTTCCACCTGTATTTGTCCAGAGAACTTTCCATCAGCTGAGGATCAATTTCCAAATACATATATAAAACAAGATAGATACAATGAAAACAACACAAAACACAATGTGCGCAGGTAAAAATGTGTTGGAGACAATGCAAATAGTCCACAACTCTCAATTATCATAGCAAAGATACTAAACTTAAGTAGATAAAAACGTTTAAGACCAAACCCTAGATATTTTGCATCTAAGGGCAAATATAGCCAGCTATAAAACCGGTTTTTTTTGACAAGTTCAGTTTATTAGCAGTGATGTTGGATTGTGAGACTCAACTTAGAACCGTTTAGTATGTAAAAGACACCAAATTCTGTTGAAAAAATATCCTCCCTCAGTCAACCACTGGGTAAATAAACATTTTCCTAATACGTCTGTGTGCTTGTGCATTTGTGTGCGTGTGTTTGTGTGTGTTAGTGCATGTGTGTGTGTTTGCTGCTCCCCAGACAGACAGACAGTAGCCTTTCTAGGGGGAGGAGGTGCAGGCAGCAGTATGTTAATGTGCCAGTGAGCCAGTGTCGCTGCAGGGCAGGGGGGATGGATGGCTGATAATGATGATAGGGGAGATGTGTGTGCGTGTGCGTGTGTGCGTGTGTGCGTGTGTGTGTGTGTGTGTGTGTGTGAATAGCTCATCCCCGCATTGTCTCAGGATCCCCCACTGGCGCCGAGCAGAAGCGCAGCGCACCGAGCCCAAACGGCGCATGGATGGGACTGCGTCGCTTTTTTTTTTAAGAGGCAGTCTGGAAGTAATCAGTCAGTCAGGGGAAAAGGTCTGTCACAGGGACTGAAGTGACTGCACACACAGACACACACACACACACACACACACACTTACACACACACTGCCCCCTCCCCTCTCTGTGCCTTTCTACCTCCCCTTGTGAGTGTGTCTGTGTGAGAGACTCTTCTCCAGACTCCAGGAAGTAGTCATATTTATCAACGTTTCCATTCCTTCCCTTGTCTTTTACTCATTTCAAACCCAAACCTGCATGAACTATAATTCAGCTGCACATTGTTGTGGAGCCTGTGAGGGTGAAACCAGCACGGTCCTGAAAGTAACTGTGATGGTGAGGACAGTTGTACCTTATGGTGAAGGTCATCTGCTGTGTTTCGACGGTTTTCTTTCGACTCACATCTTGACCTTTGTAGAAACGCTGCAACAACCTTTACCCATCAAGTAACATGGTTAACTTTCATGTATATGTCTTATTTATATAACCTCAGTTTATACTGTGGCCTAATGTCTGCATCAGCAGGCTGCATTTTTCTGTCCGAACCCGTCTCAGCCCATCACGCTAAATTCACATTACTACGTACATCAACTCTGCTGAGGCTACGTCCGGCATCCGCAATACTCCAGAGCAGTTTTGAAACGTTGATGGCCCAGTTTTATTTTGAAAAGTCCAGGGCTGCGTTTTAGTCTGGACGGGCAGAAACGGAAATGTTCGGAAACGATGACGCAGACATTCACACAGCTTGGTGATTGGGTCTTTTTCGTTCACAAATCAACAAACAACAAACCAATAAAAGTACAGAACAGTCGGAACAGCGACTTGACTTGGATGACTTTTCGTATAATTTTTGCACGGATGAGATGTGGTACATCGATTTTTCAGATGGTTAGTTTCCTGAATTTGACCCAAAAAATGAAATTCTACTGGTTTATGTGATTCATTCAGCCGATGTGTTCTTCCCTCAGAAGGTGTACTATGTTATGGTTTATCTCAAAATGACATAGGTTAGGTGTGTGACATGATAAACTTAAATGTTATAAAGTTGAGTAAGAAGACCCTGATTTAGTCACATGGTCCACCAGCTAATTCAAAAGCAGATCATACAATGTGGGTAAAAGAGCCTTATAGATACAGCCGGATGATTAATATTCCAGATAGCAATCCTGGCCTTTACTATAATTTATTGACACAGTGACTGCTTCCAGACAATGGGCCATGCACATGCAATTAAAGGGCCTTTTTCTGTGCAAGTCACAATGCTACGAACAGGGAAGAGCTTACACACTGAGAGCTCATCATCCATACGATAAGAACAATAAACATAAGATATCTTTAATTTAAACGATAGGCAAGACTTTTTTTCATCTGATTTCTTGTCAGGAAAGTGCAAATACACCCACATTGGTAAATGTCACAGCATAATTAAAGAATAAAAATTCCTTGGGTGTAAAGTGAGAAGCTCGGCTACATTAAGTTCTAGTTTTAGTCGCTGAATGCTTGTTAAGTCAACTGGCCTCTCAGTGGACTGTTACAGGTCAAAGTATGAGGAGTTTTATTTCCAAATCAGAATATTTAGTCAAGGGTTATCTCTGTGTGTAGTTTCCCCTGAAAGTAAATATAAGAATATTGTCTTCTGACCTCAGTAGAGAGTCTAAAAGCTTAATAAGCTGAGGGGGCAAAGAGATGGGATACAATTTAAGTTGATTTAATGCAGCCTGGGAAGTTATGTAATATGCCATCTGAACTTTATACCCAACCAACACTCACAGCTCAGATATATTCAGTTTTATTACATATAAATGTAATAAAATAGAAGCTCAAACTATACAGGAAATATTTGGTATTTTAGCACTGTCACCTCACATCAAGAGGGTTCTTGGTTCAAGTCCTGGTTTGCTCAAGATTCCTCCCACAGTCAAAACACATGTAGATTGGAGTTAGGTTGATTGCATTTAGATGTTAATGAGTAATTATGAATGTTTGTTAGTCTCTGTATGTCCTGTGGTATTATAGGAACCAGTCTAGGGTGTACACCCCCTCTCGACCTCACCTAGGAATGGCTCTAGTTCTGTGGTGAGCTTCACAAGATGAGCTGTATGGATATTGGATGGATGGAAAACATCTTTTAATTGTTGTTCTATAATTCTGTCCATCAATTAATGGAACTTTCAACTTAATGTTTCAGGCTAAAGGTTCAGTGTGTAGAATTTAGTGACATCTAGTAGTGAAGTTGTTTGTTGCAGCTGAATTCCCCTCAACGTCCCCATCCAAAGATGAGAGAGACAACTGAACAGCCTTCAGTTGTTATAAAAACTCAAAAGGTGTTTAGTTTATTCAGTCTGGACAACTGTTAAACAAATGGCAGCCTCCGTAGAGAGGACCCACTGCCAATGAAAATATAAAATATTTGAATATAAAGGATCCCATTCTAGGGTAAAGAATATTTGTAGGATATAATTTCTGCTTTTTAAAATTTCATATGTAGCCGAGCATCACATACAAGTTAGAAAGTCCGCAGAATATGTGCTTTTGTTGGAGCGTGGGGGTTTCTCTTGTTTAAAGGGTTTTTTGTTCAGTGTGGGTCTCACGTCCAAAAGCTGCTGTGTGATGAAAGTTTCAGCGAAGGTCACTTTATGTTCACATTCCTTCAGTCTGGCTTTGTTCAGGGATTCAATTTGTGACATTTTATTGAAGTAGCTGGAGGACTCGGTGACCCAGTTCCCTTTATAGGCCGTTAGAGTGAAACAGTTTAGAAGATCTGCTTATGTATAATTGCTCCACATGCAGGAGCGACAAGGCCAAATGGTGAGAGCTCCGTCTCTTTGTCCATCCAACATTTTGTCATGAGTAAGTCGAAATTTCAAAAGATAAAAAGTCAGGGAATCACAGAGGTTATAATTCAGAGGTTGTCAGAAGATCAACAATGTGATTTCACACTCATGGTCTGAACGAACAGTTCATCTGCAAGATTTTCGTACAATCCATGGAGTAGATCTTGAGATTTTGCTCGTGGAGCTTCATAACTCAAGGGATCAACAACGATGTCTTCTCTGGGTTAGCATCTGTAGTTTTCAAATTTCACGCCAATCGAAACATTTTCCACCAAATTGCGACATTTATCCTGCGAGTGGCATGAGAGGAAAAGTCAGATGTTCACCAGAGTGGTCAGGATTCATCATGTGGGGACCATGACTGTAGATGAAAAGAAATCCATCTTGCAGATGCTGAGAGATTTCAGTCTGGACTAAACTGAGGCCCATTTCTGAAGTGTCTCACACAGCCTCTGTTAATGACTATAGAATCTGAGCAGAGTAAAAAGATTTGAGTTTACCACAAATTGTTTGCATCCTGTTTAGTGAGGACTGAACAGCGGTTAACTGTTAACTTAACAAAATGTTTTGCACCATTTTATTGCTCTGGTTTCGCTTTCGTTTCCAGGTTGAAGATCATGTTTGCCCGAAATGGTGTGTCTTGTTTGATGGGTGTGTCAGAGGTTTGTGTACTTTCTGTACTCTGGTGTATTGTAGATGAGGTCTCTACCTCAATGTATTCCGGAGTAACAATAAAGGTTTACTTAATATTTAAACCCATGTCATGAATAACCTTTTCCGCTGCAACAATTGCGTGTCTCACTAATGTTCAACGCACCACTGTTTACGTGTAAATCAGACATCGAGATCTTTTCCATCCGTCATTGTGTTTTTCCATCGATGATCGAGCTCATTGAAACTCTGTTCAATCCACTTGAGATCATTTGCAACCTCACAACATTTCCATCTATTTATTCCTATACCAAACTGTTTTCATGTTGCAAGCCAGCTTCTGTGACCTCATCCCAAAACCCCTGAGCCTAACGACCTTCCATCGTTACCATGGTGATCTGTCATATTAATGAGTTCGGTGTCACTAGGGGCAACGAGCACTTAGAGCGAAGCCACTTCAACAAACTGGTCTCCAGCGCCCTACTTTCTACAGCGCTCGACAGACGCTGATCTGGGTGTGACCTCTGCGTCTGAGCCACGCTGCAATATAATCTCGCCTAGACCTTGAGGACAACACACTGGCCTCTGAAAAAGAATAATAAATAAACTACCCATCCCAGAATCCCCTGCTCCATCCATCTTCCTGCTGCCGCCTGAAACGGGAGCCCATGGTAAGGTGACCTCCTGCGCCGCTCAGGAACAAGGCGAGCCATGTCACTTTGTGAAAACCTCGGCTCAACCATCTGCCACCGCGATAATGGAGCTGGAAGCAGGTGAGAGTCAGAGCAGAAAGACAGAGCGCTTCAGTCTCCTCCTCGAGCGTACAGTCCGGCCGTAACCTACCCGTGACCCCCAGAGCGAAAATGGGCCATTCTTTACATCGAATTGCATCCATTACATTGTCCTTGAGAATAAGAGAATTTCAGGCATGAGAATCTGACACAAAAGAGACGAAACGCATGAAATTCTCCCGGGGAAGTGGGAGCTCATGCGATACAGTGGGTGCCATTGTGCTGTTAAACTTTTCCCCCCTCGAAGCGGTTTTATGCCTCGGTTTCTGCTGCCTCTGCAGACATGACCACAACAGGCAACAATGAGACACGAGAGACGCACTGACTGTTGAAGTGTATCAATATTCTGCGATGATATAAACTGTGGGCGACAGTCAAGTTTTTAGTCAGATTTTTCCTTTGTGCTGTTTGCTGTACAGAGCTACAAAAGCACTGATGACGTCTCAAGAGAAATAAATTCTAAGCTGCACTATACTTAGTCTGTTGCAATTACTGTGTCTAACCCTAAATATGGTAGAGAAAAAAATAATAATTTCAGGTATTTCTTAATGTTCCTTTTTTATTGTATATAGTTCCACTTCTTCAGGCCTCTGAAAACATTTCAAATGAAATAATATACGATTGATACATCCGTATGACTAAGTGCTTGCTACTTAGAGAATTTTGCTTCGCTTTAAAGTAAGCTTGACATTTTGAGAAATGTGCTTATATGATTTCTTGCCGAAAGTTAACCTGCTTTCAGACATACACTGAACTCCAGATGTTTTCCTAAAATGTTCCGTAGGGGCTGTATGTGAGAAGGCAGCAAGGAAATGTCCGTAAAATTCCCAGCGAGCAAGTTTCTGACGTTTCTAACACGTCAAAGATGCAACTTGGAAAGTCTATGAGATTCGAGAGCTTTTCGCAACAAGGACAGACGCCGGTGTTGATTTGCCATAAACTAAAACATGGGAGCTCTGTTGCAGAATTTGCCGTTTCATTTTGACAATAACCACGTGACACTTTTGCTGCTTCCATTTATATTTTTATTCAAACTCCTTTTTTCAAAGTAATAGTTGCCACAAAATGACAGCTGTAGTCATAGTATGTAATAATATAAAGCCAGTTTCCCACCTGGGAACAACCAAAGTAAAATACCACTGTTTTTCTTTTATACGTAGTAGCCATTTCAGTACTGCTACTTTTCTGTGAGGGGGTGGGGGCTGAAAGTAAAAAAAAAAAATTACATGAAAATAAATAATTTTATACAAAGTCTCTAAACGTGATAAACATGCAAATAAAGTGACAAATTAAAGAGACAAGTGTAATTATGCACAAGAGGGTTTAATGACTCTCCCCAGTTTAAGCATCTGCCTCAGGTTACTATGTGGGAAAAAGGAATGACGACAACAAAGACGGGGTAAAGTCAGATAAAAGGCCGATGGTGACAATGAAACCACGTGAATCAGAGTGATGCACTGTGCTAATATTCTCAACGGACTGAAATTAAGCATTAATTAACTGGTAATTCAGTTCGGGCCACCAATCGACAGTGGTGGACTCAAAATCTGAAAACCCTGCATGTAGCAACACAACGGACAAGTTCTGTTTGGTTTTTTTTTGCTAAAGACTATATTTGTCTTTCTGTGACCTTTTTTCACCTTAATTTCACAAACACAAGTCTATTTTTAATACAAAACCACTGTATTCAGAGAACTGAGCAAAATAAAATACAAATTGATGAGATAATCATACTTAAAATTCTGTATTATAGAGCACATTTAATAAAATGTGAAAGACACTTGGCCTGTCTTGAATATTACCTTATTTTTTTAGCGTTCAGTGCAGCAGTAAATAAACGTTCATCAAAGCACAGTAAGTTAGGCTACATCCATACTACACTGTTTTCTTTTGAAAACAGCATTTTCCAACTAAAACTATCTCTGTCCACATGAGTGTTTTGGTTCTGTATCATTTTTAATCCTTGTCGATACTAAAACACCTGAAAATGCATATCACGTGACCACTCACATATATTGGGCATGCGTGTCCCGCTTGATACGGTAACAGTTCCAGATTGCATGAATAACAGCTCCCAACCAACACAGGTAGGTAGTTTCATTATTGTAAAATGCTGAATTTAACTGAACAACAATTGGTAGCAAAGACAACTGGGTCATCAACCCTTGTAATTGATTATTCATGTTGTGTTCTACATTGGTAGCCAAGGCTAATGCAGTGGGTTTTCATCTGGATCGGGATAGTAGATCTAGATGTGACAGAAGTTTTACGAATACATGAAGGCTACTTTGTGCCCCAAAAGACCCAATCTGCAAGCGGTTGTGTGTCTACGTCATCGTTTCCAAACATCTCCGTTTCTGCCCGTCCAGACTTAAACGTAGCCCCAGTTTCCGAACAAAAACGGGGCCAATCCTTTCGTTTAGTTGCTCCAAAACCCTGGAGGAGTGTGGAGGACAGATGTGTCCAAAGCGGAGTTGATGCGTTTTTAAACAAAAACTTTGTAGTGTGGATGTAGCATTAAGTGGATCTCTTTAATTTGACCTTTTTCTTTGTAAGCAAGAAAACTAAAAAATGTGGGATTATCCTTAGCCGGCGTCCTGAGCTCGTCACAACAGAAGAGATGTGCGTCAGCGTGTGCTGTGGAAGCAGGCGAAGCAGATGTTAAATATGTATTCTCTACAGGACTGACTGTACACAGGGGAAGCTTCGCCGTGAAGAATCAGAGGAATTATTGGTACATGTGGAGGGGGAAAAAAAATGGGTGGTGCTGCGCAAAAAGAAAAACCATTCTGTACAAGGTTGAGGCACTTTCAAAGCAGCATGCACATACTTATAAAGGGTAATGTGCATAAACCCACCCAAACACACGCACACACGCATAAACACACACACACGCTGCCAGTCACTGAACAGGGATGGAGATGGACACACTGTCTGCAGCAGCGGGTGTTTCAGCCGGAGTCCATGCTGAACAGCTCGATGCCGTGTGGGCTCCAGTGGACGCCGACTCCAGAGTTAAAGACCAGGGACCAAACGTAGGGGATGAAGAAGTCCTCGGGTTGGTCTTCCTCCACGTACTTAAACTTCAGCTCAGGAAACTTCTGTTCACACAAACAGAGAAAAGGAGAAAGTTGAAAAGAGGTGATCAAAAGCAGATTCAAAGGTATCACTGTGTTTCGCACAGCTAAATGTTTGGGGTTCGATAGTAAGAAAAATGGGTTATTATTAACAACAATGGATTCTTCGTGTTCTGATGTCTCAGTTATATATGACAGTTTCCATGCAGACATAGCAGTTGTTTCTTTAATGTAATACAAGCCATTTTCAGACATGAACCCAGAAAATGTCCAAAAAATTGCTTTGGGACAAATGTTCCAATGTTTGCCTCTCAAATACAAAGAGCAAAGCAGGAGATTGTCTGGGTCAGATGCGATCAATAGATCAATGTCCACAACTTTCAGATGAGGGGTGGTACCTGTAGGGGGACATAACGTATACATTGTGGTGGAAATCATACATTTTTGTTTACAGCCGTATCGCCAAAAGCTCTTGGCCATCGTGGTCTTTCCAAGTTGACATGGTCATCTGCGTCTTGTAAGTGTTTGGCTCTTCTTTTTCATCCCCACATTTTTTTATTATATTAGTTTTTTTCATGTCCTTCAAGTATTAGAAAAGTCATCAACACATTGGTGCATGTCTGAAAGCAGCTTTTTAGTTGTAGAGGTGCTAAGGTCATAGATGTTTGAGCAGAAATTGAAGTTCAACCCCATTCAAATCAATAATTTACAATATATTTATTACTTTTATTTCAATGGATGTTTTAAGAGGTAATTCAAAAAATATTCTGTCTCTCTGGAGAATGTCAATGTATTGAATAGCAGCTATACTGTCACGTCTGTCACAGTGTAATGTGTATAATGCCTCATGACATTGCATGGCTGTTCAAAAAAGGGATTCAGAGTTCATGAGAGGGCAGCGTTTTTTCACAGAGGACTATTGTTGGAGCTCCGACCCCAACGCCACCATGAAACTGCCTCCAACCACATTTCATGTGACCAGCGGAGCGACATCTCTGTCTGATGGGTGGAGGCTCTGCGCAGCATGTAGGCAGGTCAGGCCTCTCTATCTGTATTCACTCTTCGTCAGGTACAGTAGTTTGCCGGCGGATGTAATCCAGTCTGACTGTGAGGTAAATTCAGTTACAGCTTCCTGCAGACAGGTATCACTCTGTGGTCTGAACCACTGACCTTTTAAAAGGCTGGCTAATGTGCTAATGTCACCTCTTCACCCCAGGAGGCGACTGGATATCGACAAGTGCTGCTGTCCGAGAAAAGCCGGTTCAGACACTGAATGAGGACATAGACATCAGTTCCAGAGAGTGTGTGTCAAACATAGAGTAGTGTGTCAGACATTATGACCTTATAGCTTACAAGTGCTGTGTAACCGGATTACTTGGTCTGGACAAATACATCCAAGAATTTTCCCCTCCTTTCACATTGCAAGATAGAGTGGTTTATATTTTGGGATTTTCTAAACATTTTCACAAAATAATCTTGATCTTGGTTTAAGGGGCCTTGTAGTGTAGTGTTTTTTTAAGCTGAAAGAATGAAGTCAATAAAACAGAGTAACATGTGACATCTAATACAGTCAAATCGAAAAAAATAAGTAGTTTTAAAATAAATTGTAAAAAATCCTGCACATTATCATTTATCTTGTTCCAAATAAATACATTTTAAGAGCTACATGGAAGAAATATGTATCAATTTGTAGGAAAACTAACTTAAACAATTAATGATGGTCAGAATCGTTTTAGTTCCTTTCTAACCACTCTCCAGTGGAAATAGTGGTTGATAAGGTATTTATTCAAGCCTGTAAACACAAGCCCACTGACCAGACCAGGCCAGACACAGCCTTAGCCAGCCCACCAGCAGGCAGGTAGCTGAAGAGCATCAATAATACAACGCTGCCTTATTATACCCTCCTGTCTACACATGCATGTATATGCACACATGCAGCCAGTAATCAGTCTGCGGTGAAAGACAGACGCTGAGGCCCTTGTATGAGATGCTCCCAGTCGGCTCTATTGAGTCCGCGCCTCCTCTATTCACCGCCACATTATCGGTATCATATTGACACAGACGGAGGGGCTACGGGGTCACAGGCCATATGCCAGGCAACTGAGGCTAGACCACACACACCACCGCCATTGTGACAGCGAGACACAATGCAGGAGTGATATTATCGGGCTGGTGTTTGTGTGTAGGTGACTCTCTCCTGGACAAGCTCACTTACTCGTCAAATGTTCATATGACACCGACGGTGGCGGTTACTCAAACCAGACTCACTTTTACTTGTGAGCACAGAGGACGTCATGTAATTTAAGTTTTTTAAAGTGTCTCGTTTTTAAGGTGCAAAGTGATTTACTTGTACAAACAAAACAAAACAGAAGGCTCGTTCTGCTATAATCACCATGATATATGAAACATAAACCAGTTATGCTAATGAGGTAATTAGGATAATTAAAGCATTAATCAACAAATACTGTGATGTCCATGTATTTTGAAACAACACGTGCGGTATTAATATCGCTATCTCAAATTTCTCCCTCATTAATGTGCAAATGTATGTATCCATGTTACAAACAACTCATCTTCTATATGAGGATGGTGGTGCAAGGTCTAAGTTATTGTTTTCATAAGAACACGTCTAAAGACAGACATGAGTCACTGTGGTAGTAAACAGTAATGGAGCACATTATAAGCTAACATAGAGGCGGGGCATTCAGGGAATAATATGGCAGTTTATATGCTCTTTCAAACCAAGACTGTGAATATGAGGAGCTCATTCATCATCATGACCGCTGAACACAGGTCGCACAGTACTGGGGAACAGGTGAAACCGAACAGAGCTCTACTTTAACCTTGCAAATGGTCTTCACTCAACTGATGTCATATATATTTGAATCATTTGTGCCCTTGTCAATGTCGGTATGATTGAGACAGAATGAGTTTTTACTCCTGAATTACTCAACATGCTAACCCTAACCCCATATTGAGACAAGTAGGCATTGTTGAAAGACAATGGATGGATGGATATATTTTTACATATTTGCAGTTTATTTGTTGGTCTATTTCTTGGCTCCTGCATTAATTTTTAAACCTAAATGTTCTATTTCCCACTGTTTCCAGTCTTTACGCTAAACTAAGCTAACCATCTCCAGACTCAAGCTTCATCTCTAAGATGCGACAGTAATATTGATCTTCTTATCCAGCTCTCTACAGGAAAGCAAGAAAGCATATTCCCCACAATATCAAACTACTCCTTAAATGATCAAAGGCTGTTATTGTGGTTTCACATCAGTAAAACAGGCGGTCTCACAACTTGCCTCGAGACTGAGAAGTACGTGAAAATGATGCATCTTGCGCCATTAAAACAGACTCCTTTATCAGAACGGGTGCTTCACAAGACAAGTGCCTACTGAAGAAGAAATTATGAACCTATACTGCATGACTATAAAGAATCCTGTGCACATTCAACCACATTCACTTGAGACTGAACACAAAATGAAAAAAAGAAAAATGATGTCTGAATCACAATGGCCTTCGTTTTTTCCTCCTACTGTTATATTGGACAGGAGCCACCGGGGGATTTGGTGCTTTGGAAAGTCTTGGATATCACTACATAGAGTATGCGTCACAGAAAAAAAGTATCTTCCATGCTCCAGTACTTTCTGGGGGAAATCGGAGCATCTAACACCCTAATATTATCTCTGTCGCCTCAGTCTGTCTGTACTGTGGCTTCCTTTCTGTGGCACTCTGTTGTCTTCTCGCCTCCTGCCCTCCTCTGTTTTGTTCTCAGTCTGGCAGCTGTCTGAGCCCAATTGGCCCGAGCTCATATCAGTTAGTTATGGGTCCTGGCGGGTCAGGCCCTCGCCCCTGAACACAGACTGACTGGCTGGCCTCATATCTTCACTCAGGACGCCGTGTTCCCTTCCTCCTCTGCACGCTGCTGTGCTGTCAGAGCTCGGCCAGACAGAGAAGAATGCGGCTAGGGAGCAACTATGAACTCAACACACGCACACATACGCAAGTAGGTACGCACATAAGCATTGGAAGGTTGTATAACAATGTTCTACTGGTTTGATAAAATTAATGGTCCGTAAATAAAAATGCTGTAATTTAATATTGTGTCATTGTAAACAAAGGGTTTACAATAATCATTCACTTGAGAAGGTCAATAAAGATTCGGGCACGGTCCTACAGTGGATTGCACTGTTGCCTCACAGCAAGAAAACTCTGGTGTCGAACTTCTGGAGCTTTCCTGTTCTCCTTGTGCCTCCATGAGTTTTCTGAAAGTCCTTCTCCAAACACGCCGGTTAGGTTAATCGGAGAGTCTAAAGGGTAATTGGAAACTCTAAATTGCCTGTAGGTCTGTGAATGCGAGTTTGTCTCTGTATGTCATCCCTGTGATAGACTGCCGATTGTCCAGTGTGCATTGCCTCATTCCCAATGTCAGCGATTGGCTACAGCTCCCGCCATGACCTGAAGGATAAGCTGTATCAAAGATATAGTAATTTAATGGCGTCCTGTCCAGTGAATGAAGTCACACTCCATCTGTTTGCATTGTGATACAAGCTTCTCTGTTCTTTGGACGAACATGCGTTCATGATAGTGCACATGGGTCCATTCCTGTGAAAATGTCTCTGGCTCTGACATGACACACAGTGGACATGCTAATGCCTCTTTTCCTTAAAGAGGTATTCCTTTTATTCCCGTTTTTCGACCATGTCAAGTGCATTTTTATAAAAATGATTTATACATAATGTTTTTTTCCCAAGCTGAATGAGAGATAAGACAGATTCACTCAAATACAATACGAAATGATTTGGTGCAAATATTTTGTACAGACATGTATCGTTCACAGATGATGTCTCCAAATGACTTTGCAGATTTTTGGTCGAATCCATGGAAACAATCTGATGTTAAAATGGGTCGTAAGTCACATGATACAATCTCAGACAAAGGGATTTCAGAATTTTGAGTTTTTTAAAAAGAGGCTTCAGAGTGAAGCTGTGTCGTTTGTACAAGCCATCAGACATATGATAGACCAGGTACTGAGTAACAGCTGGTAAGCTCCCAACCCCCCACCATTCCATGCCCACCCCCCATCAGCTCCATCCTGTCCTGAGGAGCCAGAGAGTCTGTGGGCTATCGCTGCTCAATAAGGCAGATTTCAGCTGGTCAGGCGAAACAACACATTCCACAGGCACTGCCCATGAGAGCCTCTCAGTCTCAAACACCCTGAAACAACACACGCACGCACGCACGCACGCACACACACACACACACACACACACACGAATAAGAGAGAAGGGAGCTTGAGTGACAAGGCACTGAGGGTTGTCCCTTGGATATTTACCACCTTCTTTTTAACCCTTTCTTTTAGTTGGGACCTAATTTACATGTCTGCATTTGGTGTAAATGTTTTTAGGTGCTTTACATCAATGGCCTTTGTAGTCTGGTGTGTACATTGTCCCCCTCCCCAGGAAAAACACATTTTTTTGCCGGTACAATATAAACAAAACTATTTACTTTACAACTGTCAACTGTCAGTTCCTCCAAACAATCGTTTTTTGAGACAAGAAGGAAGATAAACATGTAAATGATGCTTACATTATTTAACTGTCAATGCCTGTAGCATCAGGTATAGGTGGTGGGAAAATGACCTGCAATGTATTTCTGTTAAGTGTATTAATTACCAAAGGATAGGGTGACTCACTGATAAATGAAAAATAAATTTGAATCACAAATTTGGATTCAATGTGTCTGATTGTTTCAGAGAGGACAATCACCCTTACATCTCTTTCTTGTCCGGCCTCTTCTGTCTACAACTGACTGAGACACCAATACTCCTTCTAGGAGCTTTTACTGCTTAATTAACAACGTATCGATAAGTCCGCACAACATTAATCCAGCCTATGGATTTTCGCTTTGCAGGCTGAATAGCGGAAGGAGCTCATAAGATAAAAGAGAGGTAGAGGGACAGCTGTTTGTTTGAGCGATGGCACCATCAAGTGCATGGGACCTCTCCTAAGGAAACATCGTCCAGATATTCTCTTTGCTTCATGTCACCCTGTGGAGCTGGAAAACACTCAGATGGTGGAGAGTCAGTGTGACTCTACATAGCACTTTTTGCACAGAAACAAAAACCAGCACGCTTGGCTACTTGTCAAGAATAACCATCATCTGCCAACGCACACGTACAGAGAGGATGACTCATGCATGCTACACATTGGTGTCAGTGTGTGCTACAGGTATGGCAGCCTCGCTGAAGGACATGGCAGGGTTATCCACACGGCTCCGTGTGTAATTCTACAGCTTTATGGTCGATCGCTACATTATCGCTCCGAGGCGCTGACGGAGAGTGAGGAGAGCCCACGTGACCATGCACCATCCCTCTTGCATATCGGCTAGCGAGACAAATGCCTCGTAGCCAGCCGCCAAGTATAGAACATGAAACACATGATAAAACATGCAATTAAGAGCTTCAGTGCTGGTGAGGAGCAGAGTGGGGAGACCACTGGTTACATATTTCCTCACTGATTAATGGTGGAGCACTGGGAGGGGCGGGGGGTTGGCGACCCCGCCAGGAGAGTTGGGTGTTGGGTAACGAGGCGCTGTGGCAGATTTATGTCTCCTCACCCCCTCCTCCTGATCTTATGTGCCCATGACAAAGTGCCCCATAGCCCCCTATCCCATCTCCTTGAAATGTCATTACATGTTGGCGTATAGCCGGCCAGCAGAGATGGAATGAAGATGGGTATTAATGCTAATGAGAATTGGGCTATGGCCTTTTGTCTCACGTCCCAATGGTTCTTTCCATCTTTCCCTCGCCTCAGTCCATATACCTATAACATACCTCTCCTGCTCGCTCGCTCACCTGCCCAGACTAAACTAATTCGCCTTTTTTTTTTATACCTACCCAGCACCGATCCACTGTACCTCGCAGCTGTTAACAACACATTGTTCGGTTCTGAATGAATCCTGATAGCCAATATGTCCCAGTTCTTCCTCAGCCGGCTATCTTTCAAGATTCCTCGTCTCCATGCTCTGCAATGCAATCTGTCCTTTTGCTTTGTGTGAGTGCGTGAGTGTGTGTGCAGACCAGTAACCAGGAAAGTCTTGGAGTACAACTTGGGTGGGTGGGGGTATTATTTAACTATATTATTATTAAGCTGCTTTCAGACATGCACTGAACTCAGCAGATCCTCCGTATTTTTCCGGAAGAGGTGCATGTGTGAATGCAAATGTACAAGGTGCTGTTGTGAACACGTTTGTGCAGAGAACCTCCCGCTGCTTTGTTCATGTGTGAAACTCTGGACCCATTTATCCGGACTTTACCCGCAGGTCATGTCTGCAAAAGGCTTTAGTGTCATATTTGTGTTGTCAAAAATATCACTCAACTGGTTCACCCAACACTCGCTCTGGAACGATGATTGGCCAAACTCTTCTTCTCTTTCAGGATAGACGCTCGTCCGCATAGACCAGACAAAAGGTACCAGCATACTGTGATGTCGAACTGTAAGCAGGTCTGTGAGTGTGAGTGATTTACCTTCAGTCTGTCACTGGGCAGGGCCTGGGCTCCTTTCATGATGACCTCCTGAACCCTCTCAACTGACAGGTCACTTCCTGCCAGCTCCAGACGTTGACTGAAGAAGCCAATCACCTAATGGTCAGATGAGAGGAAAAGCCAATCAAAACACAGAAGTAAACTCTGGTCTGGTTCTGTCCAAAAGCAACAAATGCACCTATCAGCACCTCTCAAGTCCGTTAATTAACATAAATTATAAATTACACACTTAAGGAGGTGACTGTTGCCGGTCACTAAAACGTTCTGTACATAGACCATTCAAACCACAATGTCTCAGACCTTGTAGTTTCTACAACCAATACAATTGACCGATACATAAGATAAGATCAAAGTAAATAATCTTTTGGGAAATCATTATGGGAAAATGATGAACACAAATCTGGCATGTTTAGGGGATTAATATTTATGAATGTGTGCAATTTGTTGCAGATCCAAATGCAAAACCGGATCTAGTGAATTTAAATGTGGTTTCATAGGGGGACCGTTGGGTCATGGTGGATGTATGCACTCTACTGGGCTCCCTTCTAGGTTAAAAAAACGTGTTTAGCTTTCAAAAAAAGAACTTCAGGAATATATTGATATATTATAAATCATCAGTTATCAGTACTGGCCTCAATAATCCAGATTTGGGCAGGTTCTAGTTTAAATCTTTCAATATTAAATCCAGTTCCTGTTTCTAAATACACAGTATTTCATGTCATCTTGATTTCATTGAGGTTTAACATCAAGACCCAGTTCATGAGGCCCTTTGACTTGTTTAATCCCACTGTTTTGAGCTATCACACTGATGCAGCCACACCCTATAATATGATGACACCAGGAGCAATATCTCAGCTAGAAAAAACAGTGGCATCAGGCTACATATAGAGGGTTTAATTGTGAAAGTAGTAACACTGATGTTAGTGTTCCACCATGTTAACAACATCAAGTCACATAAATCTCTGTTAAATCTATGCAGCAAGCTCGTTTTGATCCCCTTGAATTAAGACTTGTTTTTGTAATTGCATCAACAGCTAATAAGAGGCATCCATTGGTTGTCATGTCAACTATATCACAATATTGGATGAGAATATTTGAAAGAAAGTGAATGAAATTGGAGAGATGGTTATAAAACTGTGTGAGTTCTATGAACATACTTGGCTTGGCTAATATGGCTGTAGGCTAGGTACTCAGCAAAGACACACATGCAGTATTTCAGAAGACAAATTCACCATAGGGTTCGAGCATGTTTCTTCCCTATTATAATAAGTTCTTCACTGGAGCTCAAATTATCTGATGCCTTCTGGGTTTAAGCTTACCAAGAGATCAAGGAAACTGTATTTTGCAGTTCTTGTGCTAGGTTCTTCCCTGGAGAAATGTTAGATATTTGATCATTAATAAAAGGTATTACTGATTCTTTTTAATGCTCTTTTTTTTTTTGTCAAACCAACAGTGGAAAAATGCAGTCAATGTTTTCTCTGCCCGGGCTCTGCGGTCTGCTCCAGAAAATTCAAATACACCAGAGCATGCAAGAACATTGTGTGCGTGTGTGTCTACATCTATCTAATACTAATCTCTTCATTAACTCTGAAGACCTTCCATATGGGGTTAATTTAGAGGAGCAAAAAAGCAGGCCCTCATCTTGAATCTCATGCTCACACACACGTATTTGCAAGCATGGGGAAGGCTTTGGAGAATAGCCTTAGGGAGACTGACTTAACTGAGGGATTCTAGCTAGCATGCTTCCCTCATACTTATGGATAACAGCAAAGCCCATGGCAGCGCACACAGCAACCCCCATCCTTCATACATACACACCAAAGCTTCCTTTCCTCCTCAACATGACTAATACAGCTATGAATGACAGCTTTCTCTTGCTCCGTCCCTTCCTCCCCCATACACCAAACACTCTCAATGAATATTTGACACAGAGCCTCTCGACACAAGGGGACTGATTAATTCATCAATACCAGTTAAGCTCATGGAGCTTCGCATTGCTGTACAGTCCAACTACACTCTATGTTAATGATGCAGTTTGCATGTGTTCCATGGCTGCCTGGCTTTTTGAAACTTTCTGCAGATGGAGAGGACATTCAGGGGAAGAGATCTCTATAACCTTGATGTGCTGAATAATTACCACTAATCAGCCAGTGCCTTGATGCAAAGCTCTCCCGGTATCCAACGCCTCTCAATTCACTTCTTGACGGACATTTGGGTTAAGTACCAGGAAAAAGAAGCGGACTGACCGTGTCCAGGTTCTGCATGATGTCTTGGAAGGAGGGGTGCATCCTAAACTGCTCAAAGAGCTCCCTCTTGTAGAGCAGCGCATACACCAGGTTCGGGTTGTGGTGGAGAGAGTTGCACAGGCAAGAGTTGATGATTTCCAGCATCATGCGGATCACCTCCTCAATCACATTCAGGTCCTGGGCCTGGGGGAGAGGGAGGATGAAAAGGTTAATTGGTTTCCCACAACAGTGGTTTCACTTATAATGCTGTTTTTAAGTGATTGCCTCCTGATAGATTGATCAGCGGGGGGTAACCGAGAGGAGGCGAAGATGGGGAGGAGAGAGGGAGGAAGGAATAGTGTTACGAAGTTTTCAGCAAAGGTCTTAGCGAGGAGAGAGAGGTGACCTCTTAAGTCACTGATCGGGACATGTCACAGCACGTTTCGTCTCGGGGGCAAAGACAAGTGTCACTTGTGACAAGTGACAGAATGGGAAGAGACAGGTGTAGGAAGGATGGAGAATAAGACGCAGGGGTTGAGTGGATGACATGATGAGTTATTTACAAAGTTCTTACAAAGAGGGGTTGCCACAATTCAAAACACAAAGCAATGAGATCCATGAATACAGCTATTGAGAAAATAACCCAATATATTGCAAAGCGAAAGGCAGGAACTTGAGTGCCTGAGTGTGACAGTTATGAGATCTCAGGATCGCATCTCAAAGGTCCTATAAGGTAATAGTTCAACACTTTTGACCTAGTCTATAAGTTGAGCATGATGCAGCTGGTTAGCTTAGCATTGTTTTTAAAAATAAAAACATGTCATTTTACATGGTATTTTTTGGATAGTGGATAGTAACTTTTTGGAGTCTCTGATGGTTCTGTTCAAGTTAATAGTGGGCTGGGCTCAAATCACCCTGACAGAAAGGTTTTTGTGGTTTGAGTTCACAAAACACTCTTCAAACGTAAAGAAACAGCAGAAATAAACATAACATGCCTCCATACTGCTCTTGTGGTGTCATTCAAGTGTCTGTAAGGCTAGACAGAGTAAAAAGTAGACTAACAACAGGGTCGTGCGCCATCTTTGTTTGGGCAGGTAAGGGAACTTTTTCAAGAATGAAATTCTCCGAAAATAAAGACATGAATATGAGAGAGTTGGTCCGGAAGGTTTAATCCTTATCTGTGCTAAACAGGAAGCCTTAGACACTACTGATCAGTAACTTCCTCTGGGGTTACATCCTGCTACATTTTAGTCTTGAAAGGAGGAAAGTGTATTCCCTGGAAGTATTGTAAGTCTAAATCCTGTGAAAAAGAAAAACTTAAGATTCAGGTGCCGAGTCAGCCAGTTTACTCTTCAATGTATAGATCTATAAATCAGTAAAGTTTCATTAAAAAAATTCCCCTCTGCTCTGTGAATCACATTTCAAACCTTAGAAAGTAAAACAAAGATCATTCATACATCTTTTTGGCCTTATGGAAAAACTAACTATTAGGAACCTCCATTAGAGATAATAAAGGCCTTTATGATTTCTACAGCCAGAGTATTCTTTTATGATTTATTTTCCTGACAAGAATTATTGTTCTAGCGATGACCCGTTTTGCCCAAGAATTTGCTTATAGCAGCTAGGACTAGATTCACAACAGCCACCTGGTGAGAGCTGAGATTACACCGCCAATCTGGGTGAACCATCTGTAACAGAACTGCACGTGGCAGCATTTTATATTCCATCTTCTGTGCCCTGCTTCAGATACAAGGCGCTTATCTTATAAATAACTTTGCTCGCTGTGTGGCCTTTTTTGTGCGTGTGCTGCACCTACACAATAACCATATGCACAATCTCAAGCGTGTGAACACACACAATCAAAACCCCTGAAAGTAGGCTGCAAGATGGGGACCGTTGTAAATAACTGTAATCTGTTGTGTGTCGACCAAGAATCGGGCTTGTCACATATGCAATAATGCACTATGCTGATTTCCACAGGCAGGCGTATGAAGGTGTGCAGAGCTTAAGCTGGCAGACGCATAGAAGCGAAGTAGAAGGCGAGTGAGCTGGCAATAATGAGGATTGATTGTGCGTCTGGGAGCAGAGGTGGCTCCAGAGGTTCGACTCCATCGCCTTGCTAGACCTGCTCTATTCTCCTCTGCTGTGGCAGGCCATAATTAGACAGAAAGCAGGAGACAGATATGGGAGACAAGTGAGTGGGAGGAAGAGGCGGCAGAGGATGTAGAGGAAGGACGACAAGAGCAAAAATGGAAGTAAGGAAGAAGACAATGGGTAGGAGGGGGGGTTGATGGAAAAAGTGAAGGCGATGAAGAGGAGACAAAAGGAGGAGGAGAAGAGGGCAGAGTAGGAGTGAGGGATGGCTTGTGTGTTTGTTCTCTAGCTCTGCACCCAACTTAATGAGATTAGCCTGGCAGGGGAAAAAAAATGCCACACTGGGGAATTCAGGTCACATGAAAATAGGCTAGCTAGACGTCTGCCTGGTATGTTTGAAAAGTGGATGAGATTAAAAGGCCCATGGTCTACTTGAAACCCAGACGGGATTTAAATATCTTGGCTCCTCCTCTTTTACTTCCCACTCGGTTCTTTACACTTGTTTTCCCCCATAAGTGGATCCGCTAAACGACCAGAAAACACCTGACAGGCGTGTGTATGAGATCATTAGGGCCTTTTCCTTCTGTCTCTCTCTCTCTCTCTCTCCCCTTCCTAATTTGTTCCTTCCCTCCTCTCTTCTGCGCCTTCTCCTCCAGTCATGAGCTATATTCAAGCCTCCAGCATTGTCGCAGTCACAACCACTCACGCCGCTGTTTAATGTCCTCTCTCCACCCAAGGAAACACAGGCCTCAGACGTGAGCTGTGTCATTAGTCTCAATGATCCTGGCCCATTTTACTTGTTTCACCATTTACTCAAACCTCGCAGGAAGCTGTGAGTCTGTGTTTGTAAGCTTTTCCATCTGTCTGATTCTGCGGCTAATTCTTCAGCATGCTGGGCACAAATGTGTTATGTCTGCAGGTATGGTTGACCCTTGTTATCTGTCTGACAAGGGAAATTATAGAGCTTTCAGATGCAATCAGCAGAAGGGAAGGCCAGCGACAGCACTACGCTATCCGTGTCTAAGTGTTGGTCTAGCCATCCTATCATACCCATGCATGTTGTTGTGCAAGTATTTGTGTGTGTGGACTGGGTGTTTAGAGACACAGACATGTAAATCCCTGTAAAGTAGGAGCTGGCATCATTAAACCAATAGCTTAGTGATTCCCTGGCCGGCCCCGCTGCTCAGTGAGGGCTGTTGCAGGGCAGACAAACCAGACATATTAAGACAAGGGCATGGAGATAAACACAGACAGATTCATAAACAAAAACAGAGTAGGAAGCCACACCTAAACATGTCGTCAAGAGCAAAACAACGGAGAAGTATTGAGGAGCAGCTTAGGTAGAAACAAATTAAAGCATAATTTTAAAGAGGAATAAAGTTTAATTAAAGTAAAAATCCCAAAAAGAGGAAGAAAAAACACATGGACAGACAGAGAGAGTCAGACTGGCTGAGCAGCAGCCGCCTGCCCTGTCTTTTGGGAATTTTTTAAATAGGTCATTGTCTGACCTGCATTATGGTACCATGGCCATGTCATAATCACACCATTTTGTAGAGCATTGTACCCAGGTCAGCCTTATTCCCCTATAGACTCACACATTCACAACACATCCTTTGTTAGTACACGTATACACATAAAGAATGAGGCAAAAGACAGCATTTGCACCCCAGAACAACAGCAGCAACACATCAGCACAGTCTGCCAGTCTGCGTCTAGAATCTGTTTCGGAAAGACTGTGTTGGACAATCGCTGTATCACTGTCTGTGTCGAGGGGAAGTCCAGCATATTTGCAGACAGACAACTTATTATCAGTTTACATAAGCACTCCACTTTTCTAACAGCGGGAAGCCGGAGGGCCAAACAGCAGCGATGTCGCGGAGTGATAACGATAACTAAAAAAAAGATGATGCCAGCAGCTGCAACAGCACTCCGGTAGAAAAAAAAGGTGGGCAGTGCTAATTGATCTGCTGTGCTCTGTCTTGCCGCGCCTCGATCTGGAAAAGACCACGGCACAGCGGGGAGGCCCTGATTACCATTTGGAAGCACACAATCATTAGGACCCCAGAGCACCTGCTGCCTGCAGGGGTGGCACTCCTACTGCCCGAGAATAAACACAGAAAGAGTCGCAGAGACAGAGGAGAGGATGACAGATATACAAAAAAAATAGTAGACTAACAACAGTGTCGTGCGCTATCTGTTTGGGCAGGTGAGGGAAAAAATATTGACAAATGATGGAGGAACAACAGGAAGCGGTTTGTGTCTGTGTGGGGAGGGGGGGGGGTCAATAGGTAAGGCAGCTCTCGGCTCTCAGTAGGTTACTGCCTTAATGAGAAGAACCCAAAGGACACAGAATTTAGTTGAGACTGACAGGATGACATAATGAGCAACATAAAAAGTGTCATGAGCCGAAAGCGAAGGTTAGTATAATTTGTAAAGCTACACCTCATTATATATCATTCTATTCACTGTTAATGACCGTTATACAGGCCACCAAAGACTTTTAACTCTATTTAAACATTCAGTTTGATTTATTTAGTGTAAGCTATTGTTTACCAAGGCTACAACCACGATACTACATTTCGCTTGAAAACGCATCAACTCTGATATGGACTACTCGTTTTAGAGCTGCCACAATGGAGACGTCTGGAAATACTGCTGGCACCATTTTAGTGTTAAAACTCCTGGGAAGCTTTTTATACTGGATAGGAAGAATCTGCGATGCTTGGAAAAAGATGATGTAAACACTCACAACCGCTTGCTGATTGGGTCTTTATCGGTCATAATATAGCCTTCGCTGATCATCAGGTTCGTATCACATGACCCCTTTCAATTGGAAAGCAACAGGGATTATCCCCCGGTACCAGTGTAGAGCCCAACATGGATAACAATTACAATCGCTGCTGACCCTGTTGTCTTTGCTAACAGCTGTTGTGCAGTTATATTCTGCATTCTACATTGATACAGTTGCCCAAATGTGTAAGAGACGAGTGAATGTTCTGACCATTCCTGTGTACACCAGCACGTGCATGCCCAGTGAGCCGTCACGTGATTTACCTTTTCAGATGTGTTGGTATGGATGGGGATTAAACTGATATGGAGCAAAACACTTGTGTGGACAGAGATCGTCTTGGTTTGACCACATAATCGTAGCAGTATGGATGTAGCCTGAACCTCAGTTATAAGAGCTTGTTACTGACAACATCTTAAAGGAAGATCAGACCAATAACAGTCCTGTATTAAAATAAAAAGCAAGGTAAGGTGATGATATGTTTCAAGAAATCCAGGATGAATTACTACTCAGGAATTACTCAGACTTAAGTATTCTGCTATACTCTTGAAACCCACCATGGTTGGTAAATAATTGTATCTGCTGTTGTGGATATTGTGAGGAAAATGACAAATGTGTTTTGAAATAATCTTCCATGATTATGCTCTTGCACATATCGACCAATTATATAGCCAAACAGCATGTGGAGCGTGCGCATCCACAAAGCTTTTACAGTTGGATGGATCAAAGACCAAGTGGAGTCCTTGCGTCTGCATCCCCCACTGCGGGGATGGTGTTCTCCCATTCAAATGATGTGGAAGCTGTAGTTTTTCATGCTGGGCTAATGCGTCTCTGACCATAGTAACATCAAGGTATATTTGATGTGTAAAAAACTTTGGAATAATTTGTTTGACATCTTTGGTTCCAGTGTGCAAATAATTGAAACGTGTGCAAGATACGTGTTCGCCATGTCGCAACTTCTGCTCACTATATCAACAAACAAGATTGTGTTACAGAAGCCTGATATAATAACCTTGTTATAATCCTCATGTTTTACAACTGAATTCTTTCAACCGGGGGAAAATTCATTGAAGGCCTAAGATGGCATGAAATTGTTATACGTAAAATGTATAGGGGCCCTTTAATTTCATTTTTCTCTGCATCTCTCCCCTCTGGGTATTTTCACATAAAATGACAGAAGGTCACTGTGCAAGGCAGTATTATAATCTACATCAACCTCCTACTTTCAGGTAAATCAAGTATGAAGGGAGACCTCTGTCCTGGCACATGGTGTTTTCCCAGAGGCACCATCAGCACTGTGGAATTAAATGAAATGAACAAAGAGAAGTCAGCGGAAGTAATAATAAGATGTATAAGTTGAAAATACATGAGGTTCCCATTTGTGATTCAGCTATTTTTATTACTTTACACTTCAGATGACATTAAAACTCAATATCAGTGCTAGGATATTTTTGCTTCATTTTTGTACAAGAGGAAGTGAAGACATTATCGTTCATCTTTCTATACAGTATTTGGTTTTTACATGCCACAAACCTACTTTGTCATTACTTTCCAGCAATAAGGTAATATGATTAACCAATTTACTGGCCTCAGTCTAGCCTTACTCTCTATGTGAAACTAGATGAATCTATTAATATGTATGATACACAAAGCCATGGAAAATTGCAACCAATTGAATTAATTTATTATTTGATGCAGGCTACTTCGAGTTAACTAACTGATCACTTTCAGCAATGTGGCATGTGGATGCCACATGACGAATCTCAAAAGCATGTGATGTCACCGCCGTGTGTTGATATTTTCTGTTCAGCCAGGCATATAAAAACTGTTCAGTAATGGAGTTCAGAAACACTACGTCCTGACATCTATGAGCTATAGTTGCATAAATGGAAAACTGAAGATTTTGCAAAACAATTTTGTAGCCTAATAACAAAGTGGCTAATTCCTGAAAGCCCAGATAATAAACAGAAGGCATAATGTTTATTATCTGTTGATACATCCTCGGGCTCTGCTTTTCCCCTAAACAAGACGAATGGTGCTACAAAGTTAATGCATGTGTCTACTCTGGCTCTTAAAAAGAGATCACAGATTGTGACTCAACCAGCACACATAAACACATAGACAGGGTGGTCCAACATGCTTCTGGCTCTGTGTGTGTGTGTTTGTGTGCGTGCATGTAAGTGTGTGTGCGTGCTTGTAGTCTCTTCCCAGAAATGTGCAAGAGTAAACAGACTAAGAGGCAGAGAAGTAACATCACCACTACCACTGGCTGGGAGCATAAACAGTGACAAACAATGCAAAGCAAGGCAACACTGCACAAACTTCCCTCGTATGTTTGTTAGTGTGTATAGGCACATAGCGCATGTCACTGCACATATCTCAAAGGGCAAAAAACAAAGAAAAAAAAGAAGAAACATCTGCAATCAAAGGTGCAGAGGCTGCAGAGAGCAACTGTGAGGCCCCCTGAGAGCTGCCCTGCTTGGACTGGAAGCCTCTGGCAGTCCCCTGGGGGCTCAAGAGGCCCTAACCCTTCGCTCTTTCCTCCCTGACACTAACCAGACACAGCAGCACAAACACATGCAGGAGTAGGGGGGTGGTGTACATATGAGAGAGAGAGAGAGGGAGAGAGGGAGAGAGAGAGAGAGATAGAGAGAGAGAGAAAGAGGCAGACAAAGAAAGAGAGAAAGAGGGAGACATAAGCAGAATGGACCCACAGCTTCGAGCACTGGACGACTTTTCTCATATCCTCCTCTCAGTCTCTCCCTGGTAAAGAGAGCAATTACATGTCCGGGACAATCCCACATTAAACAAACATTAGTTCTCTCTCCAGAGCCAGACGCAGCCAAATTACATTGTTTCCAGATGCCCCCGTCACAAAAAACACACTTACACCCACTCTCTCAACTGCCAGTTTCTCCTCTTTCTATTGTTCCTCTTTTTTCTCCTCACGTTTGGCTACTCTTCATCTCTCCCTATAGATCCTTAAAACTTCCGAAGTAAATATGCGGGTTTGTGAATAATACCAGAGCAAGTGGTTTACGATTACACAGCCTCATTCACAGCTACAGGGGGAGGAAAGGAGGGCCAGAGACAGACGATGAAAAAAGGGAGTTGGCAAAATGAGACAGTAGAGCTTGACACACCTTAGCCACCGTGTGAGGTCATTAAAACTGGTTAGATAAGATATGGTATGCAAACTTTTTTATGTTAATTTGACTTTAAGATTAATACTGATGGCAAGGAGTGTAGAATAATGACCAGCTCCTTGATAACATTTCACGTTCCATCCTGCATTAAATGTTTTACTCAACTGAAATGAGCCAGATATTTGCTTAAAATTTAGTCTATATGCAAATGGAGTTCATCTCATAGTCACACAGCATTACCATCCATACAGATGTATGGTTCTGTTTAGGCTACTGCTCAGTTCTGTTGTGTCTGTCAGACTTTTTAAGAAATGATAGAGAGAAAAGACTATTTTTGTAAATTTTGTAATATAATCCCCCCCCACCAAAACTTTAATCTTTAGGTTATTTTTCTGGATGAAAATGCAGAAAATTCCCTAGTCCCAGATGAACTGAATTTGCATTTAATAATGACTTAATAGGGTTTCAGATGCGTTCAGAACAACAGGAACATTTCCAGAACATTGAGGAGACGGGTGGTGCCTGAGTAGAGCTGGAGGCAGGACATGATGTATAAAGTCTGCTGCTGAAATCATGTATTATTGTTTGGATCATAACGACATCGGCCCTATCGACAAAGGCTCTCCAGGAAAATATCAGAGTGGACTGACATTTGCATTCTTGCATATGACCGCTCGAGAAATGTTCAGGAAAATGCTGTGACTTCAGTACATGTCTGAAAGCAGCTTTGGATATTTCAGTCATGACCAGAGTGGTTGACCAGCTGACTGCTGCTGCCATCAATAAAGCCAGTCCTGCTACGGCTAATAATTATAATAAGAATATAATATAATGAGGAAGATTTCACACAGACTGACAAGTTGGACACAATCAGAGGAACTAACAATTGGCAACAATTGATTAACAGACAGAATCAAGGCCAGACTTGAAGGTCCTCTTCCTGCTGAACGGCACAACACAACAGACCTTATCAAACACCGAAGAACATCTCTGACTAAGAACAAGACGTTTACTACCAAACACATGGGAAAAGCTAATTGTGCACTTCTGTGAGAACACACTCAAAACTCAACTCCTGTCCGAGACATAATCAAAATGAATATACAACCTAAGGAGGGTGAGCGTGCACACATTCTCAGAGGGCAAACAACACAGCATGTTCCTTTTCATCAAGCGATGTCAAAGAAGCTAAACGTTGACATCTCGCTGCTGTTAGAAGTAGATTTGTAGACATGGGAACCAATGTCACATTGAGTTAGTATAGTCTAAGCTCAAGGATAACTGTATCCAAAATGTTGACCAGCACTGTCTTTAAAGTCCATGACCCAGACTAGATGTCAGACGCTATTATAGGAAAAAACTTCAATATAAAATTCCCAGGAAAGAATTGTACTAGAAATGTGCCTTGTGCCCTTGAGCGGCACAATGAATCATTTTCCAAAGCGAAAACGTTGTTATGCAGGCGACCAAACACTTTGACCTCGCACAATGAATTTGTCTCATTATATTAGTCACTACTGTAAAAAACACTGTGGACTCTCATGGGAACGGCTGGCTGAAGTGAAATCTTGAACAGAGAAGATATAATCATGGTAAAGCAGCCCGTCTTCCATTTATAGTCATATATAATGTGTATATGAACGTGTCTAAATAAAACAGAACATTCAAATAAGCCCTGAAGGTAGCGAGCATAAAAACAAAGTTGGATAACTGCATTTTATATGTTTTTATGAGTGTGTGTGTGTGTTTGTGTTTACATTGATGTCTGTTTGTAGGGCTACATCAGACAGTCACTACATGGCTGAAGGAGCATTCAAATACGCTCTTGTTTGCCCAACACCTAAGGGCATCTGTGGGGACCTCCTAACCCCCAAACACACACGCGCACACACACTTATCTAGAACCATGCAAATCTAATGAGACAGCCAGACTGAGACGCAGACAGACAAACCTGAGGGCAGAGGTGCCTGAACACAAATATCAACAATTATATATGATCAACAGTCAACAGAGTGCACCCACTGATGTGGCTGTTACTAAGATCCATATCTAGTCATTATTGAAACAACATGACCAATAACGTATTGGTCTGAGCTCAGACACTTTCCCCAGCACATAACTGCTGCTGTGCTGTTAAGATTTCAATTTCAGATTAATACAGATATTTCAGAGAAATGTCTATATTACCGTGGTTCCGCTGCGAATGGCGGATTTGAACGTTCGGTTTTGCAAACGCTCAATAGTTTCATCAAATATTAGTCTAGAAGTGGAAACTATTTCAATGCAAATTAAATGTGCGTGTGTGTGTGTACGAACCGTGAAAGTAATGAGAAAAAAGACAAAGGGCTAGTGTAGACGAAGCTGCACTGCCACTAGACAGTGGATGTGCAGCACTTACATTCGGTTTAAAACTACATTCTCAAATGAAAGATGAACAAGTCAATATAACTTCTCTGACAAGTGAAAGGTAAAATGTTATATGATGTTAGACAAAAAGAAAATACAGATAATTTTGATGGTTACAGCTTCAACTTTAAATGCTATCATTATTAATTGTATGTCAAAGCCTTGTTCGAGTTAAATTGTTTGCGTTCGACCATTTATCAGACTGAATGGATCATTTTTAAGGGACAGTTTAATATTTTGGGAAGTACATTATTCGCTTTTTAATGATGACAGTTAACAACAATTGACTTGACTGTCATATTAGCTGGCTAAACCCAAACTTTAGGTGTTGGCTCCTATATATATATACACATGTATGTAATAGATACATGAAATTCCTAAATTTGACAATATCAAAATCAAATTCCATGCAACGTTATGTGCAATACTTTCAACAATTATTGGTCCTCAACCAAGTAGACATAATTTGGTAACCACTAACAAACTGAGAGCAGACAGGGTGTGTGTGTGTGTGTGTGTGCGTGTGCGTGTGTGGGTGCGTATGCGTGTGTATTACTCACATAGTCGGGCAAGGCTGTGTTGTCTGCCTGTCTGCCTCGAAGACTCTGTGTTGCCTGCTCCAGAACCTTGTTGTGCTTTTTGGAAAGCAAAGCAAATAAACTGCAGGAGAGAGACAAAGAGAGAGAAGGCAAAATAGAGTCAGAGCGACATTGACTACGGTTGATACACATCTATGAAGCCAAAATAAACCAAATACATAGTCATCATACTGCTCATGCAGACCACTAATTAATGTGCTGTAAATAATTAAATTGTACTCAACTGAAGTGGGAAGCCCTTAGTTTTAGGCACATTACTATTAGAGATGAGGCTCTAGAAGAGGCCTTTAAAATAATGAATAGTAATGGAATAGTAGTGGAATAACGAAATTATCATGAAAATGATGTGTCAAAATAGATTATGCTTAATTTACCACCAATTCACAATCACAACTCTTTCTCTTACCTGGCTTTTATTCAGCCACAGGTCAAGACTATCATCTGGAATCGTTTAACTCTATCGAAACCTTTAAAAATGTTCTAAAATATTGAATGTATAAAAAATTTCCGCTTTTTTGACCAACCTATTTATCATAAACTGTTATTAAACTCATTAATGACCTTCTGTTTTAATTACTACTTTTTAATAATCCCTCTATAGGCCCCCAAGGGTGTTAAATGTTTAATTTGTGCGTTAATCAAGGAACAAAGATCGAAAAATAAATTAAATTCAATGACAGCGAAGGGCTAAAGGAGCCCTAAACGCACAGAGATCTCAACTCAAGTCCCTTAGAGCAACACCTGTCCATCTGTCAGCACTGAAAAACACACGCACACACAAACGCACGACATCTCTCAGCGTTCTTTATCCAGGCTAATTGGCCGAATGATAGGTGGATGGACGCATCTGAGCAGCGACATGGAGGTCTACCTGTTATCTAGAGACCTCATGTCAAAGGAGCCACATCTACTTAATAGGACCTGTTGTAGTATCTAGTCAGATTCAAACGAGAGACCACCAAGGGAGCCCCACCTGGGATCCCTGCCCACAAGAACGCACTTTGACTAGTTGCTCTGTCACATCCTCCCATTTATGTCGAGGCAGTGAAGGACATGGACAGGAAGCGGCGATCCAGGAGGATTTCCAAACTGCCGGCCTAATCCCAAAATCAGTTATAAGGCTGAGATCATGACAGACATGGTCAACGTATAGGTGGTCTGTCTTCACCTGTCCAAAAGATTCTGTTTTTCTGAATAGTGGCCACACACACTGGGTGGTCAAGTGTCCTTCTTTAAAATAGGATTATTTGTATGATATATTTTTGCATTTTCATTTTAAGGATTAGATTATGTACGGTTGCACTGGAGTCTGGAAAAATGAGAATTGATGAGAATGATTTTTTTATTCAATAGTTTAATATTGGCTGCACTCATTGACCACAAAACAATAAATATGATCGCTCCTGGTCTATTGTGTTGTCAGGGCAGATGAGATTTTCTCCTGACATTTTCTAGGCCTTCACAGCTTTGTCATAAAGCACTTTGTGGTGTTAACCTGTGGTGGTGCTGGCAAAACACAGCTTGCAATGTACGTGGTCTTGACTTTCATCGTCTTGTCTGAATCCCAAAAAACCTCCACAACAAAGAATGGGAACCTTTTTTCAGAATGAGCACAGTGGGTTTAGTTATCTGGTTGTCACCACCTTCATCTGAGATTGGTATGACGGTAACAATGAAATGGGGCCAGGCTGGAACAAAACCTTAAGCCGGAGCAAGAGCTCTCCAGCTGGCATTTAAGGGGCACCTTTGTCCTTAGCACAAACGTTTCTCCACTTTTCTCTTGCTCTATTCCACTGCTGCACTTGTGCTGATCTGAATCACGTGGGGTTTACTCTGAGATGTCACTGGTTGACTATTTAAACCAAATTAAAAGCAGAATCGTTGTCAATTACAAATTAATTTGTGTATAGGTGTGAATCGAGATCAAGTTTTCAATATGATCAATTGTGCAGCCCAATGCTCAAGTTTTAAGAGAATTATCAAACGGAAACTTTGGCAGTAAATTGTGCAAGAGGTCCCCCATCTGATCTCAACCCACATTGCATATTTGCAACACCCCAGCTATTTGTTTGGGGCTTTCTGGTGGACTGGAGGCATTTGATGGTGAGGTGCAGCAAGTAAAAGCAGATACTATAAAATCTGTTTAAACCTTCCTTTATCACAACTTCTCTTTTTAAATACAGACTTATATTTGTGTCAAATTGTGGCTAAAAGGGAATAGATAGAGAGAAATGATGAATAAACAATAACAAGGAAATATGACTGGCAGTAGCTGGGGCAGCTCAACCCAGTGCTGCTTGTAAATAAACAGCTCCAGCCATGACTCTCTTAGAATCAATTAAGGAGAAGAGTTCAGCCGTGTCTGGCTGCCATGTGGAAATTCCTGCCAGGAAATGTCCCTTTATCTAGCAGCCAGCCAGCCGGTTTAACCCAGCCCAGGCCATCATAGTCATCATCATCATCATCATTATCATTATAGTCAGACATGGAGACGGTTTGCTCTACATCACCACAGGACGGACATGTACACGTTCACAGACGGCGTTCCTCTCCCACTCAAAACACTGGAGAGTCACAGATATGGAGAGAGACATGGGCGGGCAGATAAGAGGATCCTTGAGTGTGCGCAAATGTGTGCGCGTTGTCAGGGAAGGAAACATTCCTCTCCCCCTGTGACTGGAGTTAACAAACAGACACGAATGACTTGATGTGCGTGTCTTGATGTCTGTGTGTGTGTGTGTCTGTGTGTGTGTGTGTGTGTGTGTGTGTGTGTGTGTGTGTGTGTGTGTGTGTGTGTGTGTGTGTGTGTGTGTGTGTGTGTGTGTGTGTGTGTGTGTGTGTCGGTGTGTCGGTGTCGGTGTGTGTATGTCTTCTCAAGTCTTCCGTGTCCTTGTGGCCCAAACCCTTTCCCTCCGTTCCTTCGTGTTACATAACGTTATTTTCTACACAGACACACCTCTCTCAATATTTCATTTCTTAGTCTTCTCTGCCATAGACACGCTCAAGTTACTGCAATGATAAATATTTTCTGCTGAGTCAACATGAGTCACTAAAACAAAGGAGCATGTTTGTGTGAATTAGACTTTCCGTTCCTTTTGTTTTCTGTCTCTCCATTGGCGTCTTTGCTTGACTCACATGGACACTTTTATTTAAATCTGGTGCAGATGATTGTTCCGAGGCCCCAGCTTATATAAAGCAGGAATTAATAAAGTTGGAATACACGCTGGCTGACAGTGTAACACAAATACTGATGCTGTTGATTTTAGTCTATAAAACTAAAATGTCATATTATCAACACAATGTGTCCTGTGGATTAAACAGACCTTACTCACATACATGTGCTGAGGAAGGTCTTAGGCAGACTTTGACAGTATAGTGTTTTTTTTTTGGGAGAGCATCCAGATTCTCTCTCTGAAATGCAAATTAGTCTCTTAGTTCGTATCTCTTCTCTTTCTTAGCCAGAAAAGAAGCAAACTCAGCACATTTAATATTCGGGAAGACAATGTTTAATGTGAGCCAATAAAAAAGTGCTGATGTGTGATTTATAAAGTCGTAGCTATTTCTATTAAATCTGTGGTTGTATTCAAATCATTAATACACCAGATCAAACATTGCTATCCAATGTTTTTCATTAATTATGAAATAATTTCCATGATTTTCATCAACGTAATAGAGTATTTTAATCTGCCATGCCTTTAATTCAGTGCATTGAGTAGACATTCTTTTTTAATTATTTTAACCATTAATGATTCCTAAATGTATAATATTACCATTTGTATTGTTATAATGATAAAAAGGTACATATACTAAGGGTTTCATCCATATAACAGGCTGTAAAATTCTACAGGTCAAGATTCACACGCTAATTTAAACCACAAGAGAACATACAGACAGGCCACACTTGATAAATATAAGCTTGGCCATTATGCCACTATATGTAAAGCTACTTTTAATATTCTCACAGATAATGGATCTATAAGATAGTAAGATCCAGATAAAAGCTTTAAATGGCTGTATGGGAAACGAATGGATCGAATAACTGTTAATATATCATCTTTTGTTCATCACCTGATAATGCGCTGGGCAGCGTACTGGTGCAGACATCTAAACTGGGCTGACATGTTGGCAAGGGCAGCCAGACAGTTGGTATGGAGGTATTTATCCTAGGAAAGACACAGAGTGATGGTACAGTGATGATACTATTAGATGAAATTAAAAAAAGTTGTTTTCATTCTATAGATTTCATGAATGCATTATATCACTATTCGGATCAATGTATACCAAGAGGGACAAGACGTATCTTCTTCCTTCCACTGTACAAAAAAGTCAGAATTTTTTAGATAGTAGCAATGCCATCTTGGAGGGATGACATAATTTGGAGCCAGGGTCTGCTCAGTGGTGATTGGAGAGTGGAGCCACAGTATCATGGTCCTGCCGATACACCCGCCTTATCAATCATGAGTCAATCTTGGCTGTCAATCATGACGTCTCAGCCTGTTTTAAGGTGGCTTGGAGAGTGCATACCTCTGTGGGTTGTTATTTGGCTCATGTCCCACCCCTCCCCAAAATTTCCTGGAGATCAGATTAATAATTTGTGCGTAACTGTCCTACCAATAAACAAACGGATGAAACTAGCTGGGCGCCTCATTCTGTCAAGGCTAATTCCCTATCTCGCCATGTAAAAGAAAGTGAAAACATCCCAAGGATTCTCTCCATGTTCTTCTTTGGATAAGGTCCCACTCCTCCACAAAATTCCGTGGGAATAGGAGTTTTTGCGTAAACTTGCAAACTAACAAAAAATGGACACAGATGAAACCATATCCTTCTAAGCAGATGTAATTAAAAACAAACACTTGAACTTACAACAGTTTTATAAGAATAACTTAAAATGACAAAAATCTTCATGGAGATCTTTTTTGGCATGTTCCATCAGCAAACATGTAGGAGGCAGTATTTATGACCACCAGGGCATGATGGAAATATTTTAGCTTCACTTTTGTAGAGTTGTAGTGTTGTCCATCTTTATATACAGTCACAAAATGTGTCTACAGCTGAATGATTTCTGATTACATGTCATGTTTCTGAGAGTGCGTGAATACATGCTTATTTTACCCTTGTCCGGGTCATGTTAAACTGGATGGTGCGGATAACCACCAGGATGAGCAAACTGCCAAGAGAGATATCCGTCAATGACCTCTCTGTGTACCATGAGACGCTCTTCAATACCTGAAACCAGAATTGAGACAGGAATGAGGAAACGTGTACTATAATCCCAACAAGTGCCGGTAACGGAAGTTGTCTGTGTTAATTCCTGAAACCTGACCGGTGTGTGTATAACTTGTGTGTGTCTACCCACCACCTCATGGATGGAGCGATTGAAGGCATCGTCTTCAGTGAGAATGAGGAGAATAATGAGGGCCATATAGACGTGATGAGAGTTTCTGTCCTCTACGTGGTAAAGGATCTCAAGGATGGGCAACACCTGAGAGGAAGAGGAGGAAGAAGATTAAAGCATACTGTATGTATAGGGTTTCATCAAAATCCTTGTTAATCATTTTGGTTAGCGTTAAATCAACAGCATCTGTTCCAACAGAGGGAACCCTGTGAAAACAGCAACGGGTACATTTTCACTTTCTTGGTTTTAATTTGTATTTATTACTAATCAACCCCTGCTCTCTTATTATTTGATGTTGGTGACTACGATGAGAATTTGCAAATGTTATGGCAATTTGTGAGCAAAGAAACAAGAAAACAACATGAGTGGATATACTGCACCAACAGTGGACGGAAATGTGAACATCTGTTTTTGCAACTGATGAATATGAATGATAAAAACCTATTCTACGGATCATAGGGTCCGTACTGCATAAAATTGAATTAACCAACCTGTGGTGCTAACAAAGCACCAACTAATATAAGACAGAAACGCAGCAGTGCAGACGTTAGTTACGAAGTCAAGACTTACATCCTTACATGTTTTTTGACACTCCTGAATTATGGGTCATAATGCTATAGGTGGAGACATGCTAGATATAAGAGGTAAGCAGATCAGACAGAAGCACACAGTCAGAGTGAAAGCAGTTAGCATGGTTAGCTGTGGGCTCACACAGTTTGAGTGTTAGCTCATTATGCTGTCGTGCAGCAGTGCTTTATTGTTCAGCGCAGAGAAAGTAGCAAGACTCATTAGTAGCCCCCCTACATAATAAGCTCAAGCTAGATCAGCTAATTATGGTATTTTATTATAGCAGCGATAAATATTGAATAACACAGAAAGGTCACAGTGATATCAGAAGTAAAGGATTTTAATAGACCTACAGTTTAAAATGTGACTGTTAATTAAGGTCATTGCCTGCACATGTGGATCCATTATTACAAATTTGTGGTTTTCTGTTGCTAAAATATCGGCCAAACGTATCTGTGCGCACTATTTTAACTGCTACTTCCTCTTCCTCTGCAACAAGACCAAATTATTGGGTCTTACACGGTGTCAGATATAAATTTCATTTGTGAAAGATCCACCATACTTTTGCTATATATAAAACCATCTGACATGCTGTGCTATAGATTGATTTTCGCTCACTTATTGCCTCAGTACATTTGCTCTGCTATAAGGAATAACTGGCGCAGTCCCACATGGACAGAAAAGCACCAGCTGCCGCTGCATACATCCTGTGTGTTTACTGAGCCATAGCATTGGCCCGAGATGAAATGCTTTCATGGCCATATGCATCTGTGTAAGGAAAGCTGCATAATGTGTTTTTGTTGGGGATTGACCAATCACGCTTGGACTCTTTCTTTCCTTCCACTTTGCTAGAAAAGTCAGACGTAGATTGGAATAATTAATATGCATGGCTGTGTGCGCCACGCTCTGTAAATGAACACAATCAAAATTAAAGTCTACATTCCCATTCTACCCACCAGATTGTCCATGTCCGTTCTGGAGAGCATGTATGTCCTCATGTTGGCGTTCTGGTGAAGCAGGGTGTACAGCAGTAACGTGGCCTGATCAGAGCGCTGCTGTTCACACAGCGCTGTGTACAGACTGTTGAAATTGATTTGGAAAGTGTGAGGTGGCTCCACGGGCAGCGATGATGTGTCTACATGAGCAGAGGAAAAATATAAAATACTCAGGAAGATGACATATGACAGTTTTTAACAAGTATATCAGTGGGTCTCCGTTAAATATATGTACCTTGTGTGTTTCTGAAACAAGTAATAGCCTGGCGGTAAGGGTTGGGCCAGTCAGGCCCGTCTGTTAGATTGGCGAGGACCAGTAGTAACAGAAGGCTCTGATTAGACAAAGGTAAGGGGTTCTGTTCTTGCTCTATGCCTGATTTGCCGCCAGCTCCACCCAATGTGAAGACACTCCACAGCCCACCTGGAGATCAAAAAGAGAGGCAGGTCAACCCACACGGATAAAAATATACACTCAACAACTCCTTTGTTCCTTTTCATCATTTATTTACTTCCTACTGCATAACTACCTCCGCCAAAGAGGTTATGTTATCACCCCTGTTCCTTTGCTTGCTGGCCGGTTTGTTCTTAAGCAAGATTGCACAACACATTGTGAGATAGGGCCTTTTTTCTATAAGTGTGTTAAATTTGGTAATTTTTTAAAATAATTTTGATACAATTTATGGGGACCCTTGAGCCTTGTTGGAGGTAGTCAGTGTCAGTCTAGTTATATTGAACTCGTATTTTTTCTACCAATAATTTATATATTTATTCAACTTTTAGTTCAATACAGGAAAATAATTGTCTATCTTTTCTGACACACCTCCTTTGTTGTTCATTTAGGTAAACTTCAGCTGGGTTTTGAGAGCTGCAACTCTGTTTCCATACAACAAAGAAGTAATCGGTGCAAAATCTAAAGATCTGTGAAGTTATGCATGTCAATCTTTTTAATAGAAAGCACCAAAGTACTGTCCCTACTTGCAGTTTCTCAATCTTACAACTGCTTTTCCATTCATAGGTAAATGAATGTTAAACAGTGCTTGAGTCAGACTGATCGAGTCCTGGCCAAAAAAGCACAAAGGAATCATGTACGGTGGTTTGCAGAACCTGAAATTTGAAACAACATAGACCGCGCCACAGCGCAAAGGGAAACTGGAACTACTGGCCAACTGGAGCGGACTTGGTTTTTCTTGATGGGAGAGATGAGAGAGAGCTGCAATTCCTGCAGAGTAACTGAAGTGCTGGTGCTTTCAGGCGTCATGAGAAGCACGAGAAGCATGAACACCAAGGTACACAATGACAGCCTCTGGCTCCAGCACGTCTAGCCACACAGAATACATGGAGCAAGCTGGGGTGAGACACAGTGTGTGTGTGCGGTAGGTTGTCACTGATTCATGCTACTGAATTTGAAGAGAAGCCAAGTAGATTTGTTGCCATCTAGTGGCAAAAGCTGGAAGAGCAGAACAACTTTCCTGGCTGAATTTACACACTCACATAGAGGTGAGGTAAGAGTAATGTCATAAAAGTCATCCTGATCCACCCAACTATGACACACTAACGTCATCTGTTTATGTGGTTACTGAACCAGATAAGATTTAAGTCAAGTATACAAGGACAGATTACTTTTGGGACATTAGAGGGATGACACGCTTCGTGTACAAGGACCTCCTACTATATAAAAAAAATCATTAATTCAAGGAGAAAAAGGGAGGTCAAATCCTGTCGCCTTCCTCTTGCAGCTTTGGTCGAGGAAAAGGTTAAAAGGTTTAGAGCAGTCATAAAAGTTTTAAACCATTATGCATGACAAAATGAAGGATTTTCATGTACTTTTCTCCTTTCTCTGACGAAGAGCTTCTTTTCAACAACTTGTGACTGATGAAAATCTAAGCAGCATCTATGATTTATATGTTATTTTGCCTCTAAATTCACTGACGACAAGTAAAGAGCCGCTTTGTAGAAATGCGTTCACAATTCCAGCAAAGAGGAGAATGAATTTGTTTATATTGGAGCTAAATATCAACAAAGTGCTTCATGATAAAAAGAAATCCCCAAGAGAGAAATAATGTAATTTGCACTGGTCAGTCTGTCTCTCTTGCTCTCGGCACGACACTCTTCTTTCGCTCGACTGGCCAGAGAGAGAGAAGCGAGTGGGAGAGAAAACATGATCGAGAGAGAGAGGGAGGGCCAAGTTGTGACGGAGCCCTGTTCATCTCATCACTGGCACCACAGTGACTAGCCCAACAGTGTCAGAGAGCCTGGTCTGGCAGCCACATTTCCTGCACTCTAACACACACACACACACACACTCTCTCTCTCTCTCTCTCTCTCTCGCTCTATTTTACCTTAGTGGGTGCTGTTTGTTATCCGTCTGGCTCAGTTCCCTCTGCCTGTCTGCCTGCCCACCACATAAACCCAATAATGCTACACTGCTCAGGCTGCTCCGGCCCTGGCCGGACGCCGAGTGGAAAAAGAGGAGGAGGACATGAAGAGAAGGAAAGAGAAGAGGGGAAAGTGAGGAAAAGAGAAGGTCACACACGGCCACAGTGGCTGGCACGCTGAAATTGGAATCTGGGTTTTGGGAATTGGGGGCAGCGAAGGCATCCTACTTTGAGACGTGCAACAACAAAGTCTGTTGTTTATTATGAGTCTGTAATCACAACAGCCTCTGAATTGTTTCTTCTATGAAAACCTATGAATGCCTTCAGGTCTTACAATATGTAGACAAGGACATAAGATTCCAAAAATATCTGGGAATAATACAGTGGGGAAAGACAGACGAATGTCATGACCAAACTGAAGTTACAGAGCAATTAATTATTTGTAATTACATAATGATCCCCATGATCACAGAAATTACTGTTGGCACAAAGTCACTTCTAAATTCAAAGTGAAATATTACACAGGCAGGAAATCCATCCCTTTTAAATCAATCTCTACCTCATAAGACCCTGCCCCATTACCTAATGTAACTTCACATCATGGTTATTATCAAACACACACAGCTCTCAATGACGCCATTGTTATTAGACTGCCGGTTGAGGGGAAATTATTGCTTATCTTCAAGGCTGCAGTAGTTGTTATTTTCAGTCAGAATTAAGACCAGTATGAATCGAGTTAACATCTGAGTATTGTTCATTTGTTATTCTGTTCTGCTCAATGCAGAAGCTAAATGAAAGTTATAAATCAAATGACAGAAAAATAAGCATGACTCCTCTGTGCCAATGATCCACTAAATTGTGCCAATAAAATTGCAAATACAACTTAGCCCTGACAATAGGCAAGGGTTAAGTTTAACTGGATGAAAAACATCATAATAACTAATAACACATTTTTGCGATAAAAACAAAGTAAAGGTTATAGTGATGGGAATGTTATCAGTTGATACAGAGTTGACAGTGAATCTTGTGAATTTTGACCTGATGATGGCGCTATCAAAGGTGAGCAAGAAAGCAATCCAACTAATGATTGCCAGTACCAAATGTCATGTAAATCCATTAAATATATGGGATTTTTCACTTAAGTCACAGTCATAGTAGCTGTAGAGATAAAACCAACAAAGTCACTATGAAACATCATCTAAGAAATTACGTGACAAACCAGAGAATTACTTCAGGATACAAGGTAATCACCAAATTAGAGTCATTGACTGGGGACCATGAATATCTGTAAAACATCCATCCAGTTAATTCATTCTGCGAACCAATAGACAAGCATTCTATACTATCAGTGTTGCTAAAAATGACAAATGAGTCTAAATCTTTGTTAAATTGTTTTAAAATCTGCTTTTCCATTTCACCTGTTCCGCCTGCAACTTGGTGCTTGAACATGTAAAGACTTCAGTGGTCTGTTGAGACAGCAGAGAAGGCAGCTGAGGTGGGAGGTTATTCCATCGGAGAATATATGCTTCAGTGCAGACACAGAAATGTGGACTTCTCTTCTAGCCAACAGAGACAGGCACAATGTGCTATTTACTTATTTACTTGCATAACACTGAATGAAATATGACATCAGGGCTTCAGGCCAAAGCCTTAGCCAAACACGCAGATACACACACACACCAAACTCGTGATGATTATCCAGAAATGCACATGGGGAAACATGCTGTACAGACAATAAATAAACACACTCTCCTGATAATCTCACACAAATCAAAATATATGCTCAAAGTGCTTTCATCCAAACCAAATCTAAAACCATTGTAACATAAACATGTCCAACACATGAGAACATTCCACAGACTAACAACAGTTTTAAATAATCTACAAACATAATAAAACGCTATTGTTACGTGTGGCCAGGAGGTGGGGCTCTGTGTGAGAATGTGTGTGTGTTTGTGTCTCTCTCCACCTTTCTCTCTCTCTCCACGCAGCCAGTCCTCAGGTGAGACTCATCACCTCGTCAGCTGGAGCTGACTTAAGGAGGCTGTGAATTTCTTTCTCTCTCTCTTCTTCCATGCAGGTGAACGGGTGAGGAGACCGAGGCTCCGTTTTCCCCCATGCCAGAAGTCCTTTTGAGCTTTTGTTATGTTGGTAGTTGGTTCGGGGGTTCCCGGTAGTCCTGTTTTCGGATAACCTTTTTCTTTCATTTAGGTAGTGGGTTATTTAGGCAGACTTAGTTCGGGGGTGAACACTGACTTCGACGGCCGATGGCTGGCTCAGTGTTCCCCTCTCTTTTGTTTGTTTTGGCCGGGAACCTCCAACCCTTTTGGTTTGTTGCCTTTCTAAATATTTGTTTGTTTCAACCAATAAACATTTGTTATTATTTAGTGGCAACAGTTGTTTCTGATTCGTTTATTTGATGTGTTCCGGGCCTCACGAGCCATTTCTTATAGGTCCGTAACATATTTGGGGGCTCGTCCGAGATCACATGTTGGGTCTTCAGTGTTTCTGTTGATTCCAACTGTGAGTGCCGTGTCTATTGTGATAGGCCGTGTCTAGTTGATTTTGTGGTGTGACTTGGTCGTCACTGACAGAGTTTGTTGGCTTGGACTTCATAGTGTGGTTGCCAGTGTTTTTTCGGCCGGCACGTTTGTGCACCATGGTTTTCTTTTTGGTGCTGCTGTGTTTTGCCCTCTTGGGTGGTATTTTTGAGGGAGTAGGTTGGTGAGCGGTCTGTTTTTTTTGTTTTTTTTCCTCTCGCCCTGGTCTGATCAGTGTGGCCAGTCTCGTCATGGCGTTTAGTGCTGAGGAGTTTGTTGCTCATCCGACGATGGAGCAGTTCTGTTCTTGCACTAAAGAGCAGTTAATTTCTCTGGCCAGTTTTCTTAAAGTTACGGTGACTAAGCAGATGAAGAAGCAGGCTATAAAAACTGAGCTGCTGTCTGTGTTGTATAAAGAGGGTCTTTTGAGTGAAGCGGTCATGAAGGGGGTGGAGTCACGGTCAGATGTGGATGAAGCGGCTCGTCTCAGGGGATTGGAGCTGCAGATTGAGTTGCGCCGTCTGGATCTGAGGGAGAAGGAGCTGTTGGGTGAACTGGAGGTGCGGAAGCTGGAGGAAGAGACAAAGAGGCAGGTGCATCTGAAGGAGCTGGAGTTACAGCATGCACCTCCTTCTCCTCCCCCTCCTGCCGCCAGTAGTTTTGATATAGGTAGATGCATCCGTTTCGTTCCGTCTTTTAATGATAAAGATGTTGACAAATATTTCACCCTGTTTGAACGTGTAGCTGAGACCCTGGAGTGGCCTAGGCAGTTTTGGCCGTTGCTTTTACAATGTGTGTTCACGGGAAAGGCCCAGGATGCCTACGCGTCTTTGGAGTCTGGTATGAGCCTGAATTATGATCATGTCAAAGAGGCGGTGCTGAGGGCCTACGAGTTAGTGCCCGAGGCATATCGCCAGAGGTACCGTCGTCTCAAGAAGTCGTATGAGAAGACATACGTGGAGTTTGGTCATGAGAAGGGAGTGTTATTTGATCGTTGGTGTCGCTCTATGAAGGTTTCTGATTTCGCTGGCTTGCGTGAGTTGATGTTGCTGGAAGACTTTAAAAATTGTTTGCCTGAACGAATTGTGACACACATTAATGACCGTAACGTGCTAGAAATTTCTAGGGCTGCGGTACTTGCTGATGAATACGTTTTGACTCATAGGGACAGTTATGATAAGCCACAGTCCTCCCTGGGTCGCAGCTTCTCTGCGCCCAGGCCCCCTGTGACGCGTAGGGAGAGTGGAGGGGGTAAGGAGAGTGACAGGGTTTGTTCCTTTTGCAAGAAGCGTGGCCATACAGTTAATTACTGTTTTGCTTTGAACAAAAGGGACAAGCCTCCTAAAGCTGTTAATTTGTTAAAAACCGAAAGCTCATTGAGTCAGTCTCCTAGTGCTCCCAGTTCATCTCTCTCACGCTCTCATCCTGGGCAGTCTCCGGAGCTTGATGATGTGTTTTTGCCTTTCGTCATGAAGGGGGCGGTCTCGCTGACTGCGGGAGGCCCGAAAGTCCCTGTCGTTATTCTGAGGGACAGTGCAGCCTCTCAGTCGGTCATTTTGAGTGGAGTGTTGCCTCTGTCTGAGAAATCTTCAACCGACTCGGCTGCGTTAGTCCGTGGGTTTGGGATGCAGTTTGTGGGGATTCCTTTGCACACCATTCACCTGGACTCGGAGTTGGTTACGGGGCCTGTTATTGTCGGTGTCAGTGATGAGTTTCCTGTCGGGGGGGTGTCTTTCATCCTGGGGAATGATTTAGCGGGGGGGAAGGTCCTGCTTAATCCTGAAGTAACAGCTGTTCCCCGGTCTGGATGTTCAGATGAGTTGGTGAGAAAGTTCCCAGGGGTGTTTTCTGTCTGCGCCATTACCCGTGCCATGGCAGCAAAGCAACGTCAGCTGCAGCCTGAGTCCGGTGATGAGGAAGTAGAATTGAGTGACAGTTTTATGGCTGGGGACGGTTCGTCGGTGTTGCCAGCCCTTCCCTCCCCAGACCCGGTTTCTCTTCCTTCCCCAGACCCGGTTTCTCTTCCCTCCCCAGGCCCGGTTCCTTTTCCCCCGCCATCTCCCCTTTCTATATTGGACAGTTCAGATGTTAAATTGTCCATGTCACGTGAACAGCTTATTATCGAACAGCAGCGTGATTCCACGCTGGTTTCTCTTTTTGCGGCTGTGGGTTTGAATGATGATGATGGGGGTGGGTCTCCCAGGTATTTCTTGAAGGACGGGGTGCTGATGCGTGCGTGGCTGCCACCACGTTTGGGTTTTCAAGAGGATTGGGGGGTTGTGAAGCAAGTTGTAGTTCCACAGCTGTTTCGACCAGAAGTTTTGAAGCTGGCCCATGATAATCCTCTGGCTGGCCATCTTGGGGTAAATAAGACATATGATAGAGTGTTGCGTTGTTTTTTTTGGCCGGGTCTTAAAGCCGATGTGCGTCAGCACTGTAGGACCTGCCATGTCTGTCAACTCTCTGGTAAGCCCAATCAAACCATTCCCCCGTTTCCACTCTATCCGATTCCTGTTGTAGGGGAGCCTTTCGAACATGTTATCGTAGACTGTGTAGGGCCTCTTCCCCGTACAAAGGCGGGTCATCAGTTTCTCCTGACCATTATGTGCGTTAACACTCGTTTTCCTGAGGCTATTCCTCTGCGGAGGATCACCGCCCCTGCAGTCATTAAAGCGTTGACTAAGTTTTTTTCTTTGTTTGGTTTGCCACGGGTGGTGCAGACGGACCAGGGGTCGAATTTTATGTCTAAGGTTTTTGCACAGGTGGTGAAGCAGCTTGACATTTCTCATTGTCATTCCAGCGCGTACCATCCAGAGAGTCAGGGTGCGCTTGAGCGGTTTCACCAGACCCTAAAATCTATGCTGCGCACTTACTGCCTCGAGTATGGTAAGGATTGGGATGAGGGTGTCCACCTGCTTCTCTTTGCTGTGCGTGAGGTGGTACAGGAGTCGCTGGGTTTCAGTCCTGCTGAGCTTGTGTTTGCCCATACGGTGCGCGGTCCGCTTAAGTTGCTACATGAAAAATGGGTTGGTAGTGCAGAACCACAGAATCTGCTGGACTATGTGTGTGATTTTCGTTCAAAACTTCATCGTGCTTGTGAGCTGGCTAAACAGAGCATGGTTGTTGCCCAGGGCAAGATGAAGCGTTGGTTCGACAAAGATGCGCAGAGCCGTAGCTTCAGCCCAGGGGACAAAGTGTTGGTGCTGTTGCCCATTCCTGGCTCATCGTTACAGGCACGTTACAGTGGGCCATATGTTGTCCGGGAGAAGGTTGGCGCTCGTGACTATGTGGTCGCGACCCCGGACCGCAGGAGGCGAAGTCGGCTTTGTCATGTCAACATGTTGAAGCCCTATCTGGAGCGAGGGTCTGTTTCACCCTCCCCTGTTGTATTGAAATCTGTTGTGGCGCTGTCCGGTGCTGAAGTGATTGATCAGGGTGAGGCGGCTGTGGCGCTGTCCGGTGCCGATTTGCCGGAGTCTGAGGAATTGGATTTTGATGGTGATGTCGTTGCCTTGTCCAGTGCTGTTGTTCATGGGCGTTTGAAGAACTCTGAACTGCTGGTTAATCTTGATGGTTGTGTTTCGCATCTGCCTCCGTCTCAGGGTGAGGATGTGGTCCGTTTGATTGGTTCACATATGTCACTGTTCTCTGATGTGCCCTCTCAGACCCAGGTGCTGCAACATGATGTTGAAGTAGGAGATTCGTTGCCGATTAAACAACATGCCTACAGAGTTAATCCAGAAAAACGTGCACGCTTGCAGAAGCAGGTGGACTACATGTTGGGCCACGGTATTGCTGAACCCAGCTGTAGTCCCTGGAGTTCTCCCTGTCTGCTGGCTATGAAATCTGATGGTTCAGACCGGTTCTGTACAGACTTTAGGAAAGTGAATGGAGTCACTAGGCCTGATTGTTATCCTCTTCCCCGAGTTGAGGATTGTGTGGATAATGTTGGCGGTGCCAAGTATGTAACCAAACTTGACCTGTTAAAGGGATATTGGCAGGTGCCACAGACTCCTCGGGCGAAAGAAATTTCTGCTTTCCTTCAGTACACTGTGATGCCGTTTGGCATGCGTAATGCGCCAGCAACTTTTCAGCGGCTGGTGAATGTTGTGTTGTCTGGTCTTTCTGGTTGTGAGGCATATTTGGACGACATTGTTGTGTATTCTGGGTCCTGGGACGAGCACATTCAGCAGCTGTATTCTGTGTTTGGGCGTTTGCGTGACGCCAATCTTACTTTAAACCTTGTTAAGTGCGAGTTTGGCCAGGCGACAGTGACCTATTTGGGCAAAGTGGTTGGTCGGGGCCAAGTCAGGCCGGTGCACTCCAAGGTGGAGGCTATTCTTTCTTTCCCTGTCCCTCGTTCACGGCGGGAATTGCGCCGGTTTCTGGGGATGGCGGGCTACTACCGTAGTTTTTGTAAGAACTTTTCTGCGGTAGCTGCTTCCCTCACTGACTTGTTGAGCCCGAAGGTGTGTTTTCGCTGGACTGAGGGCTGTCAGCGTGCTTTTGACTGTATTAAGGCTTTGTTGACTACGGCCCCAGTCCTGTGTGCCCCTGTGTTTGATCGTCCATTTAAACTGTCTGTTGATGCCAGTGATGCGGGTGCTGGTGCTGTTCTGCTTCAGGAGGGGGGGGACGGGGTTGAACATCCCGTCTCTTACTTCTCCAAGAAGTTCAACAAACACCAGCGCGTGTACTCTACTATTGAGAAGGAGGCGTTGGCCTTGGTCCTGGCGCTGAGCCACTTTGAAGTTTATGTGGGTTCCGCGAGTTCGCCAACTGTTGTGTATACGGACCACAATCCTTTAGTTTTTGTGAATCAGATGCGGAACACTAACCAGAGGTTAATGCGCTGGGCGCTCTTCCTGCAGTCCTTTAACGTGATCATTCGGCATGTGAAGGGGCGGGACAACGTCCTGGCCGACACGTTGTCACGGTGTTAGGTCTTGTGAATGTGTTTTTTTTTCCTTCCTCCCTGGTCTTCACGTTTGCCCCCGGCTATTCACAAGCTCTGGGTGGGGGTGTTACGTGTGGCCAGGAGGTGGGGCTCTGTGTGAGAATGTGTGTGTGTTTGTGTCTCTCTCCACCTTTCTCTCTCTCTCCACGCAGCCAGTCCTCAGGTGAGACTCATCACCTCGTCAGCTGGAGCTGACTTAAGGAGGCTGTGAATTTCTTTCTCTCTCTCTTCTTCCATGCAGGTGAACGGGTGAGGAGACCGAGGCTCCGTTTTCCCCCATGCCAGAAGTCCTTTTGAGCTTTTGTTATGTTGGTAGTTGGTTCGGGGGTTCCCGGTAGTCCTGTTTTCGGATAACCTTTTTCTTTCATTTAGGTAGTGGGTTATTTAGGCAGACTTAGTTCGGGGGTGAACACTGACTTCGACGGCCGATGGCTGGCTCAGTGTTCCCCTCTCTTTTGTTTGTTTTGGCCGGGAACCTCCAACCCTTTTGGTTTGTTGCCTTTCTAAATATTTGTTTGTTTCAACCAATAAACATTTGTTATTATTTAGTGGCAACAGTTGTTTCTGATTCGTTTATTTGATGTGTTCCGGGCCTCACGAGCCATTTCTTATAGGTCCGTAACAGCTATCCCTCAAATTAATCCTTTCTGTAGAGGGAGAGGAGAGGAGAGGAGAGGAGAGGAGAGGAGAGGAGAGGAGAGGAGAGGAGAGGAGAGGAGAGGAGAGGAGAGGAGAGGAGAGGAGAGAGGAGGTCCAAAATGTTCTGAGTCACTGAGGTGATAATCCCCCCACAGATGCTCAGACAGCAGAGTGTATAAGAGCAAGACAGGAAGAGACATCCTATCTCCCCAGACATTAAACTGGCGACAGATATCAAGCACTGCTTTGCTTTGCCAGTGAGCGGTGTTTGGTTCCGGGGGAAAACCCAGGCCATCTGTGAAAGTGGATGTGCAGACATGAGTGGTTTTGAATGCTACCAACATGAGGATTGTCATTTGGAAGCAAACATTGAGGGAGCGTACAGTGTTGTGTCTATTCAGAGAACTGTGTGTGGATTTACAGAATTATATAGCATTTTTCAGGTCCTAAAGATTCCAAGTTTGCTGTGGAGTTCAAGGGTTTTTTATTCATTTATCCAACATAGCTGGGAAACCGTGGATTAAATACATTTCTATACTGCATGTAAATAAAGCAAAACTATGGTGTCATCAACCCACCATGATGTCCCCCAATGATTTGTGTGCCCTTTTAAAGCCTCAAGTTTGGCATTTTGTCAAGATCCATCTTGGATTTTGGAACCAGCAAGACTGACTTAGGCCATCAAGGACACTGCCCAATGACATTGTTTACTAACATTATAAATCATGGGAGAGTTTTCTCAGAGAATTCTATAGAAACTGACTCCTTTTCGCAACCAGTGTAGCCGCCCTCTGGTGGTCATTCAAAATAATTCAGGTTTCAAGCACTTGGCATACAGTCTATAGGTGTAATGCAATCTAACATCTGCCTGTCATGAAGGGATATTAGAGATCCTGAATTATTTCCCCATGATTGAAGATAAGTTGAAGTTGCCTTGTGATTTGCGGTAAATGAGCAAAAACATTCAACTTTAAACTGATATTCCAGTGATTTGCAGTTGGGCAACTAATGAGAGAGAGGTCAGTGGTTGGATGAGATATAATAAGTTTTACTCCCTAGTTTGCATTAAGCTCCAAAAATGCTGGATCCCACGTTTATTTCTTCAGGACTTAACAAAGCTCCTCTTTCACCACCAAGAACATTACAAAACTGTTTTCTACAGCCTGAGTCGTACTGACCACGATGGGTCAACTGACCTTCATGGAGCAGTTGCTTTTGACGTCCTGAATATTTGTTCACCAATCAAACATGCAAACTCATATGTACCGTCACTTTAGAACAAAGCCCTGTGTAATGGTGAGATGTTCTTGTTTATATACTCTGTCAATCCCAAATGACTGAGCGCAAACGAGTGTACGAGACAGAGAAAGAAAACAAGTGTTGTTTCTAAGCTCTGAGAATAAGGGAGCTTGTGTCTTTGTTGGTCTGCGTGTGTGTGTGTATAAGGGAGGCGGCTGCAGACAGACAGGCTCTAGGGGATTACAGAACAGGACAGGGCACCATAACTCATCGAGCTGATCACTGGCTACAGACAGACAGGCTGGGTTGAATGCTGATGGCTCACTGATAGGAATCTGCCACCAGCAACCGACAAAGAACATTTATCTGCAAAGGGAAACCCAGCCCTATTCGCACACTCAAACAAACATGTGTTCAGTCTAATAAACACACACAACACACACACACACTCTGTTAACTTAACTCATCACTTTCATCTACGCTGTCATGCCTGTCTGCATGACTCGCACTTTTTTTTCTCTGTTCGAACACAATTCTTAGCCTTTGGCTCCAAGGAAAAACGTAAACAACTGACACTTTCAAGTCTCTATTTTGACAGTCTGGGTAATTTGATCTCAAAAGAATCATTTATGAGACCATTTTTAACTCACCAGCTTCACTGTGGGGATTGTGGTGACATCACTGGGACATATTGCAAAAGCAGCGATCAAATAATAAAAAACAACTTTTCAGTAAGGACGACTAGATAATTAAAAGGACACAAAAGAAGAACATGCGTTTCTCTAGCACAATATTAGGCAGATTTTTGTCAATTATTTTTTGTTGACCTGCTCAACAATAATTTCACACTAAATAGGCTATAACCTGGTTGACGTTGCTTAATTTTAAGGAGTCACAAGCCGAACAAGGTTGGGAACTCTCTGGAAGAAAAACGCAAAGTCATGGGAGATGGGAGATATAACAGTAATATGAATCATAGTGTGACAATTATGAATATCAACCGACATACAATATTTGCTCGGCCCTTATGCAAAGATGATTGCTTCCAAACGGCCTATTAATGTTTTCAAAGAGAAATTAACAAAATACTGATGCTAGATCAAAGTAAAGAGAACTTAAAGCCTTAAAATTAATAGAACTCAACAAAAAGCTCACTACGTCAGCCTAGGAGGATATTTATTTGTCTGCATTTGTCTGACTGCTAGTCAGCAAAATTATTCTAAAACTACTGGCTGGATTACCACCAAACTTTGAAGGCTGCGGTATGGGTCAGGGAAGAGCCTATTCAATTATGGTGATGATCAGGAGGCAGATCCAGGAATTTTGTTTCACTTTCTTTTACATTGTGAGATACGGCTTTGCAACATTTTGCTTCAAATATGAACTGATATTGTTGAGTGTATGTGTTTGTGTAATTCTGTGCAGAGCTAAATACAAATCTGGACCAAGTTGATTTAAATGTGGTTTTATAAGGGTGTAGGCTTTTTCAGCTACTGTGTGGTAACAAATTGGCCGAGAAACCTACAACTACCACCAATGTGGAGCTGAGAGACTTCATGTGGCCCTTGGCTATAAGGCTTGTTTTATTTTAAGGGCACAGTTTGGCCCTGGGCGGAGGTATGCGCTCCACTGAGTGCAATTCTATTTATACAGGAACTTGTGTCCCAAGACCTCGGCAAGTAAGTTGGTGAGAAATTGTTGACTCAGAATCAATATAAAAAGGTTATAAACATATGTTCTGGGTTGTAAAAATAAACAAATGGCATAATTTTCATTAATCTTTCACGTTTTGTTGTGTTTTAGTCGTGTGAGGTTTTGCGCTCTCGTACTTGCAACCCCGGATGCCAGGCCATAGAGCAGGCCCCCCTCAGCCTTGGGCTCAAAGACGTGGGTTGATTGAGGTGGACACTTCTCCTGCCTGATGAAGTTATAGAGAAGGGTCTTCACCAGTCGACTGGTTAGAGACAAACTGGGGAAAATGAAAAAGAATTTTCAATAGCTAGGACGAAAAGATATCAACACTTATCAAGAAGATCCAAAGGTGTCAATCTGAGACTCTTACCTGTAATTCTGAAATATCTGAAATATCAATGTTTTTGGAGTTATACACAGCCAATTATACCCTATTTTGCTAATGTAGAAGTCTTTCTTCAGCTAAGTGGTAATTAATCCAAAGTGCTCTCGTGATGCTGGTATGCTGTAAAGGGTCTGTAATCATATAGCGCTTTTTTAGTCTTGATGACCACTCAAAGCGCTTCACAGTTGTGAAAGCCCTCAAAGAAAATAGCATCTATTCTTTCTGCCCACATCTTGAGACTGCACTAATAGACTTCACGATGAATGTTGTGTCAGCAACACCTATCTGCATTTATTCATATTCAAGATAGCAGTGAACACAGGGAAATTGAGTTTGAGGTACAGGTGAACATAAGAAGTTTAGCTACATTCTTGACAGTTAATATGTGACAGATTCAAAACTGAAGCTAGAATTACCATATACATACACAAACATGTGTGTCTCTTACCATCTCCCCTTCATGATGTGCTGGTAGATGATTCCATCTCGGAGGATGTCTTTGTGGAAGAGCTGATAGGAGAAGAAGACCAGCAGCGTGGTCACTGCTTCAAACAGGATGCTATAGGTGATGTCCCTACAGGGAAAGAAAGAGACAGAGGCAAGTTAAGATAATGTAAATACATTTATATCTCTTATATCACTTCTTCATAGCTATATATACACAATCAGGTGATAATTGTGGCCGAACAGACACCTCTTTATGATACATTGCATTTTGAGCAGGTAAGATACAGCGGTGAAATCACAGCAGCGACATCTTTACTGTTGTGCACCAATATCAACTTATGAAGTAATGTGAGTTAATGTGATTGCCAAGTGGAAATGGCAGAGCTTAATAACGATGTTGCTCCAGTGACGCATTTTTGTTAAAGTGAAAGATCCCCTTCACACATGTTATAAAAATTGTTTGCTTGGCATAACACTTTGGTCTTTCTTAAATTATTCCATTTAACAGCTTAATTTTTCTCAAAAATGCCTTCATTGAGAAGCTCTGGTAAGTTTAAGTATGAAAATATTTTGAATCTAAAATGTTTTAACTGCAGGACACAAAAAGTCTCCCACTTCTTTGAAAAGTCCACTCTGGTGTGTGTGACCTTGGAGGATTCAACTTTCAACATCCTACTTATGCAAGTTGCAAACTGGAAGGCAAACTAGTTTCCAAACTAGGGATGTTGTCACAAAATCACACTAAGCAAATATCTTAAAATCAAATTTATGGTCAGGATATGAATGTGAAAACAGCTTTTTAATGTCAAACTCTGCACAAAGTTAAAGTGGAAAAAGGTTAAACACATATCTGAGTGGAGCGGGAATCAAACTTTTACCTTTATCCTGCAGCATAAACACATTGATCGCAAAAACCTTTAACTCAAGTGACTCAAAACAAAGAAACAAAAAACAAACAAAGTCATTGACTACTATCGTTCTAGTAAAATGAGACCACAAGAGGAAGCCTGCGAGGGATTTGGGTAAACTTTACCACAAGAATTGTAAAGATTCTCATCCAAACCAGGAACATGTAGGGAGGAAATGGGCCGACAGCCACTAAGTGGTGGAGGGAAAAAAAACAGGGGGAGTCTTGCAGCTCGGAACAATGAATAATGTTGGAATAGTGAATGCATTTACACAAGAGCCAGGGTTTGATGTGCAGAGACAACAGGGAGGGAAGGAATGAATGGATGATATGGACAGAGTGAGAGAAGTAGAAGATGCCGTGCAAAGGAAAAAAGCAATTGTCATATTTCTGCGAACTTGTCTCGACACTGCAGAGGTGGTTTCCTCTACGGAGATGTACACACTGCATCTTTGTCTCTGTGTGTCAGCGTGAGTGGCAGGATGGGAATAATTCTTCCATTGATATGAGCACACTGCAATATTCACTCAGAGTGTGTTAGTGTGCACACCACCCATGAGACTTAAGGCAGATTTTTCAGTCAATACTGAATGTTCCCTCCACTCCCACTCAATGGCAATGCTCCTAATCCAGCGTTCATTTCAAGCCTTATCTCTGCTGCTACACACCCAACACTTTCTGTCTTTGTTTTTTATTTCATTTAGCCTTATCCCCTCTTTTTTGTCCTGTTGCTCACCGTATTTGCCGGCTCAGAGTTTAAGCACGTTAGTCGGGCATGTTCCATAATGGATTTCATCTTTTCTTGGTTAGGGAACCAAGGAGTGGATGAGCAGGCAGAGCACAGAAAGAAAACAACCCATACAGTTTTCGCAAGAACTGCTTTTCATTAAAGGTTTCAATGACTAACATCCTAGATACATAGACAACGAACAAACATTAATCAAAACAAAGGAACCAAACCAGAAGATGAGCTGAGGAGCTACACGAAAATCACCAATACGTTTTTATAAGGCTATTATGTTCATAGGCATTATCAAATCCCTGTGTGGGCAGTGGATATATAATATTTTATGTGTGTGCAAAGCAGACATAAATGAGGTATAAAAACACAAATAGGGGGGATACTTACAGCAGGGGGACTTCAACGATCAAGTGAACAAGGTTGGACAACAACTCCTCAAGGAGGTCCTCACTACCTGTTTCTTCACAAAGAGATGAGGGAATTATTACACGAGACACAATCTGATTATAGACATGCACTGAAGTCCAGGCATTTTCCAGAAATTTTCCAGACAGTATGTGAGAAGGCAAATGTCAGAGTAAGTAGCTCGGGATACTTTCTGGAACTGCTTCCTAGTTATATGTCCAGCAAATGTCCAGGTGAGCCCATTGTGAGAATAACACACAATGGACTAGAAGCTAAAGGAGTAAAAATGTCTCAGGATGAAAAAAAGATGCCATACGCAGAAGACACAGACGAAGAAGTCAACTTGGAAACCTATACAGTCTATGCTTGGAAAGGATATTTACTTGAGAGCTTTTGGGGATAAGGGCTGACGCTAGTGTTGATGTGCTGTAAACAAAAACAAAATATGGTGCTTTCCACTGAAGAATTTATATGTCATGTCCTACCTCCTTCATGCTCTACCCAGAAAATGTATGGACCCAATTTGTGGTTTTGTTTTAAAACAGTTTGTGTCTAACAACAGCTTTAACAGTAAACAGTCTCTCTCCGCTCCTTCCAACTCTCACTGTACCAATCCCTCTCTATCCTTTCTATCAGTCCCAATTTCATGATAACTGTGCAGATGAAGGGCATAGAGAGAAATTAGTAAAGGTTTTTAAGATGTTTTTGAGGCTTGCCGTTACTCTGTTTATCTTACTTTCGACTTTCAGAAAGTTGAAATTAGCCTTGTGTAATTTTTGCAGACAAATTGCCTACACGTAATTTATATAAATTATCCGAAACAATCTGACTGTTTAATTAGGGACTTAGCTCAGGCTTAATGTTTAAAGCCAAAGAATATGATGTTCAGTCAGTGGTTTCAGATTTGGACTTTTATTAACAGAGTCTCTCAGAGACAGCTGATCCAGGTCAGTAGCCAGGGGCACTGGTGCGCAATTAAAAAGTCAATTTGATAACTCTCTTTAGGTATGAAGGGAAGTGTTACACATGTGACCCTTGTGAGAACATTTTAATAACTCACACCTCATGAGTCTAATGTGAGTCAAATACTTTTTTAGAAGATTTCTCAGCTGACTTGATTTAAAGCACTTTCTTTTTACATCACCTGTTTGCCATATCATCAGTAAAAAAAAGAAAGATGTTCACTGAGAAGCAGAATTCTTTATGCAGCCTGACACACCTTGCTATGACAAACCATAGTGTGTTAAGCTCACCTCCACAGGAGCCTGGTGCCCTCTCCTGGTAGGAGAACTGTAGGTGCAGCTCTTCTTCACTCATCTCCCTGATGAACACCTTGAGCAGGCAACGGATCATGAACAGGGCATTGTGCGCCTGCCAGATAAATAGCTGACTGTCGGAAGAGACACAAAACAAGAACATCACATCATTCAAGGTCAAATATAGGACTGTGACAGAAATAGAGGCATTCTGATGGATTTGCAGAGGTGAATATGTGCTATTGGTATATGTCCTCTCTTTGCAAATGGAATCTTGGCTGACCGAGTATGTTCTTTAGGGATATGTTGGTTCGAATGTACACTGTTATATATATAGAGTCATCTTAAGCTGACTTCAGACTAAAGGAGTTAAAAAAAAAAAAACTGATTTTAAAATTGAGTTTCATCACGAACATAAGATCTTCTGATTTTCTTCTCTAGAATCTTAAACACCAGATTAGAAAATAATGGTGCATCATACAATACAGGATACTATTAAGATTACTGCTCCAGGGGGAGTCACGCACCACATCATTTCTCTCATGTGACCTCATGGGGAAACAGATATGAAAAAAACGGGGGAAATGGGTGGATGAGGAAATGGTCAGAGACGCAGTCAACACACTCGTAATCTATTCTTCTGCTGAAATTTTATTTCGCACTTCTGTCAACAGTATCTGTCAAATCTGTCAACAGTAGTGTGCAAGTTGAGGTTAGCCTCGGAATGTTTCCCATTTCTTGGCGGCACCGTTAGTTGCTCTGTTTATCTCATAGGCTGTTGTGGCCGATTTAAAATTCCTAAATATATCGAAAATGTTTGATAATTATCGGGGCAGCCGTCCAAGGTTCCAGACCAGATTTCTCCTCCGATTCTCCGGGGGTGGCCCAATCAGGATAAAATTGGCCTGAAATTCCTTTAGTGTGAGAGCCCAGCTTTAGTGTTGTACAGTATACTGTAAATTGGTAAAAAGAGACTGGGATTGTGTCCTTGTGAGGTTTGCCTATTGAAACTAGAATCTGGACTCTGACAGCTGTGAAAGTGGCATTTTGTACAAGGAAGGAGGTAATTTTCCTCATACTAGTTAAGTAGCCATCAGGATTTAACAATGTAACCAGCAGACCATACTGTGTACTGTATGAGAGTCGAAGTAGGGATGCTTCTCAAGTGATGATACTACCTTTACTTCACTAAAAGCTTGAGTTACAATATATCATATGCACCTGCTTCTTCAGCAAAATAACCAAAATATATAAGTTCAGGTCAGATTGTTCTCGTAAAACTAAACAAAAAATAATGTCTTTCTCATAACTGCAACTCAACCTTCACTTTGACAAACAAGAAAGTGGTGCAAACAGTTAAAAGTCACCAAAGTTCTAATGATACTGCTTTAATGATACTTCACATGGGACAGATCCAAAATTGGGGAAAAGTTGGTGAGAAACAAACGTAGGGGAAAAAGAAAATGATTGGAACCATCCAGTGCGAGCCACAATGTTTCACAACCACCAAACAACCAACACAGGAGTGTGTAATCACTTTCACAAATTGATTATTTGCACATGGCAATTATGTTACATCCAGAAAATGTAGGTTTGTTTCTGGGACAAAACCTGCTTTGAAACATAGAGGAAAACAGATAGGATCGGCTTGGGAGGGATAACTCCAAACCTCTAATGATGTTTGATAGAGAATGAAGATTTCCCACCACAAGCATTTGGTGACATGGGCAGGCTCAAACTCTGAGAAAATTGAGTTTGGCAGCAAGCTGAGAATAATGCCACATGTGTTGATGGTTATACCTCAGCAGTTTTGTCATGGGAACATCCAACCGTTTCAGCTTTTCCCTGGTTAATAAAAACAGTGATGCCTTGCCTGACTGTGTTCAAACATTAACTGGCATGTTAAGGGCCTATTATAACCAACACAGTCATCTGACGTCGCTCAGGTTCCCATACTCACTCTTGGCATTCTGTTGAGATCTTCAGCTCTTTGGTTCTTCCCAGGAAGATTCTCACGAGCGCGCCAAAGTTGCCTGTTCTGGGATTGTTTTCAACTTGGAAAAAAGACAGGAGAAGACAACTTACAAACAAGCTTTACATAAGCTACGTAACATCATATGATACATATCTCGAATATATCATTTAAAAGGCAGATTCATATTATAGCCAACATACTAAAGAGCTTTGCCAGGGGGATGACAGCTTCCTCCAGCAACTTAGAGTCTCCACTGTTAACATGAAACAAGAAGAGAGGAGAGAGAAAATTAGAGCATGCTTTTAAGATATGCAATTGAAATGGATCAGGAAGAGCTACTTGCTTGTATCATCTGCCCTCTACTGGCAATTAACTGAAAATGTATCGAAACTGATATCTAAAACCTCTAATCGACTTAATCTTGCTTATGTCGGTTAATAGTAATCGGGATAGAAGTAGGAAATAATTGTGATATTGATTTGAAGTCATGTTACCCAGTCCTTACTGTCCTAATAGCACTCATATTTTTTGTCATTTGCCACTGTTGCATGTCTGCAGAGATAAGTCATGAAAATCCTGGTGCAAGTCAGAATGAGATGTACAGAGACATGTTAGGATATACTGCATATTTGTATGTCATATATTAACTGGTTTATTGAATAAGTGTCTATGTTTAAGCAAACTAATGTCATCTATACATTTTCACTAACATTCAGTATGGAATCTGTTCTAGGGGACAGCTCTGTCAAATCACACAGTCAACTAATGACTTATTCAACCAAATTAATAAACCAACTGAAAAAGGCAAAGCAGCATAGATTGTGACTCTACTTGTTGCTTAATGCTGTTCAGCTGAACCCTGACTGCAGCCCCTTTCCTGTAGAAAGGATGATGTGTAATAGTGGGGCGGTCTGAGAGCATTGCACTTTACCTGCTGGTGGGACTGATGAAGGTGAAGGAGATGAGCTGGTTCCAGAACGGGTCATTCTCCGATATGGACTCTGTGCCCACCAGGGCCTTGAGGTTTGGGTTTTCGGACAACTCACTGACCTGACTGGTGTTGGCTCCCATCTCTGCTGGCTCCACTCAGCCAGACGCACCACTCTTCACAGTGTTTTCACCAGGCATATGCCAAATCCTGGAGCAGAGGAACTATTTTTAATCTTTGGTGCCTTCAGAAATAATTAACAACCATTAACCAACATTTATGCATTTCTAAAATCATATTACAGAATGTTATGCTTATGAGACTGCATATTTATGTCTCATGAGAGACTATAAATCTGCTTATATTTGACAAAGAGCAATTACTGCTCTCTGTCTGCACACTCAAATATGTGTAATAGGAGGTGTCCTGATGGCCCCAGGGTTAAAGGCTTGATCAAAGAATCACAGTTTCCTCAGTTCAAGTTTGGCTGGAAAAGGACTTAAATTTGTTCTACATCATGAGAGAAGGAGAAATCAAACCCATACCCGCATTTAAAGTTTAAAATGAAACAGCAGCATCAGAGGTGTCTCAACTTCATGGTCAATTTGGAGGATTTAGTTTGTGGCACTGTGTTTTGCATTATATATTCCAGTAGGGCTGGACGATATGGCAAACATTTTTATCGAGACAAAAACTTTCATCAGTTGATGATAAATGTCACATAATTTATATTTCTTGAAGTTAAAAGACTTGTGCTCCTATGTGAAGTAACAAACACTTTTACCTCCTCACTGCGCTTATACAATGCATAGACAATTTATAGATGAGTTATATTGCTATTGCTAATATGTATTTTGCGATATTGTCTTAAGGCCCAGCCCTAGGACCATTATTTGTTCCAAGTTAATCCTCCATCTCTCTCCTCTCATTTCATGTCTGTCTGCACTATCTGATCTCAGGTAAATGCAACAATCACAAAAAAGGTTATAAAGTTGAGTTTTCATTGAAATCGTATAAGAGGTTTTGTTTAAACTATAAGATAAATTTGCAGGATGTGCTGTGTATTACATTATAATAACAGGTGTACTATAATAGTATTAACTAGAAAATTAGATAGAGCAGATAGCTACGCACTAGCAGGCATAAGCACCAGGTCCACATCATAATGTGTGCACCCTATTCATATGAGTAAATGAAAGCTAAGTAATAGAACAACCTGAATGTTTCACCCTTCTTGGAGGCAGGATTTATTACAGGACTGTTGCATTAGATGTACTTTAGTGAACCCAATTAACAAAATAGATTTGTGCTCATCCGGTTCCAAGTGATCCGAGGAGAGGCCAACAGGACAGACTGACACACAGGGAAGCAGGACGTGTGTGTTGTTCTCGTACAATGACACACCTTCGACATACAGGTGTAGCCAGTGAGCCAACATTTACTCAACACAGTGCAGATACCACAAGATGCCAGAAATAACATGCCATTAACTTATTATACCCTTAATGTTAAATAAACATCGTAAGGACTAAACTTCGGTTCCCATGTTGAGTCTACTCTACCTCCTCCTGCTTCTCTTCTTCTGTGTTTCTGCTGCTTCGACCAACTTGACCTGACGTTAGCTAGCGCATCCTGTTTTCAGGGAATAGTCTGCGCCTCCGCACGGTTCTGACAGTTAACACGTAATAGCCGCAGCCCGACCCCGGCGTTAAACACCAGCTGTGTGTGTGTGTGTGTGTGTGAGTCTCGTCGGTGTCTCCTGTTCACCGGTGGTGAGTGGAGTCAGTGTCCGGAGAGAAGCTAACGTCCCCGGCTTGTTTGCAGTCAGCTGGGCGCTCATCTTACCTGTCAGAGACTCGTCCTCCTCCCCCCCCTCGCTCCCTCGCCTCTCACCACCGGTGATAGCGGCTTGTTTCTGCTCAGGCGAGTTGTCGGTTTAGTCCAGTTCGTCCGTGGAGTTCGGTTAACGAGAGTAAACACTTGGAATAGTGTGGAATGTGAAGCTGTTGAGTTGACTCGACACACTCCTGTCCTCCATGTTTTACACGTCGCTACCCCTTGCGTGATGACGCCATCTGCGTCAGTGACGTAGCAGATAGAAATAGGGCTGATAGAGGAGCCCGATCTAAACGTTGCATTTCTACCTGTGCTCACAAGTTCTGTCTTAAAACGTCATTATGTTTATAGAGATTGTCCATCTGGATTATCTGACTAAAACGCTGCTATGACTTTCATTATATTCGAAAATAATCAATATAAATATGCAAAAAGCCAATTAATTTGCCTGATTAATAAAATCCTTACAATTTCAATAGGGCCTCACTGTCTGTCAGTTTATTCAGTGCAGGTTGACTTTAGTTTGCATCTGCCAGCTACTGTTGAACAACAGGCGAGTCAGTAAAAGTCTCAACAAAAACCAACACTACCTTATTTTAATATATCTCATTTGTAACTATTAAATTTGATAGGGAATTTATCTACAATATATATTTACAATGCCATCTCTCCCTTCAGCAGGAGTAGAAAGAATGGAGTATAGATATAAGGTCTGAATTATTTATTTTCTTCCAGTATGGTCATCTTTGCAGAGATGTTTTGTTATATAGCATTTGTAATATTACAAATTGTAACCTTAGTGAATTTCCAATATAAAGTGAGAATGATGGTTGGTGTGGAAGCACAGCAGAGTATGGCAACAATAAATGAGCATCTTTTTTTATTTGAAAGTTTGGTTTTAACAAGTTTGACAAAAGAACATTATTCCATAATTCAATAAAGTGAATGCATATATTATTTAATTAGTAACAGAGAAAATATAACAACCATAAACCAATTTTCTAATTGTAATGTAACAAGAGAGAAAATAAAATCAAACATTCAGACATAAGTTTTGAAGGTTATAAAATCCACTCAATTCAAAGAAGATTGATAAGTTAATTCATATTTCATCTATATTATATTACTGGAATATTTACATTGTTTCCGATGCATTATAAACATTTGAGGATGTCAGTCTGTCTTCTTATCTGCTGCTAACGTTGATCCATTGGCAGTGGCGTCCCCATTGCTTTCAGCCTAAAACGAAAAAGAACATTCCTTAAAAACAATTCATGAAAGAGGGAAACACAGCATTAGTCACAATGTGGTAATGTGAAACCCAAATTAAACCCTCAATATTCAATTTATATATTTTTAATATGATAAAATACACGAGCTGTGTTTAAGTGGAATCATAATTATTCTTGTAGAAAGTCAGATTCTGAAATCACTGCCAGGCAGAAAAGTTTAAATTAAGCTGAAAGCAATACCACAGTATTAAAAGTAAAACATACAATTTGTATCATTAAGTATACAAGGGTATCACAAATGCAAAAAGCCAAGATATAAACCATTAACTTACCTTAAGTGTCCCATTGCCGTTTTCACTAACTTTTTGGTCACTCATGCCCGTCTCTTGGACGGCCTTTTTGGTCCAGAATGTGTTAATGATTGGTGAGATGAAGGGATACAGGTAAGGCTCCAGGAACCTCTTGTAGACCCACAAAAGGACAGGAATCACAATACAGGGAATGCACACCATGACTGTGGCGAAAACAAGCTGGCAAAAGGAGGAACCTGAAACAGAGAAGGAGGATATTAAGAAGGGGACATTTCTTTTGTGTCAATGTGACTGTAAATACAGATGTTACATTGATCATTTCTCAGAGAAGTTGAATAGTTGGCTGCCCACTGCTCTGTGTGTCCTGCACCAGATGGGTTAAAAGCAGAGGTTAAATTTCCCTCCTTGCATGAGTGTGCTTGTGCATGTCTGTGCATGTGTTTGGGACAAATAAATGTATCTTAATCTTAAACATCTTGTATAGATTGTTAAGCCCTATGGCAAAACCAAATTTGGTTGATTAATGACTTTCTACATTCTGTATTGGTCCATGAGGCCACTGTAAATATCAAAGTAGCAGACTGATATTGATAACTGTGAGCATACAAAGAGGTTCTTATAACTAGATAAACAATCTGTGGTAGTAGGTTCACACAAGACGGTTGCAAAATGTTGTGGGTTCGATTTTTTCGGGAAATTAGGTCAGAGACTGTCTCCGGACTGTGGACGGAGACAGTGCAACAGGATCACAATAGGGAAACACTAAATAAACTTTATTAAGAGAACACAAACATTGTCAAATTATCAAAATAGTGTCAATCAATTTTTCGGTTAAATGACTAATCATGTCAGCTCTGACATATTTGTTACTCAAAAATCTTAATTTGTAAAGTAACCAGTGGAAGAAGCAGTTCAACGTAGGAATGGGAAGTAAAATGCTACCCTCTGAAATACAGTGAAGTGTGATGTGGCCTGATGAATGTTTAACTTGAGTTGAATGAAGGATTATTAAACCACAGGATGATACATTTCTAAGATGGTGTGTGTGGTTTCCGGCTGTATAAATGTTTGATAGAGATAAGGACGATCACCGCAGTTTCGACAAATTGTCACATCTGACGTGATAAGCAGCAGAGGTCAAATCGTCACTGGTCAGGTTTACAGTGTTGAAATACGACCTGTTACTGAGTTAACAACCTGTAACTCGAGTGTAAGAAAAAATTAACTATGGTTCCTCAATCCTGCATTAGCACTTTACAAACGTAAAGCAATAACTACCACTGAATTGTATTGTATTGTTAAGCACTGGACATCCTATTCTAGTTGCACTGTTTTTTACTGTATTTAATGTTGTTCTGCATTTTCCATCCACAGACGTATGTTGTGTTTTTATGTGGTGGGGGGGCGAGTGGTTCTCATTAACAACGTAGATCCTTAGTCTGAAACAATCCGAGGCAACTCCTGACGACAGTTCATGTGTTATTACCTCGTTACTGATTAGACAAACAGAGTCGACATGTCAGGCTGCTAGCTAACGTTAGCTTCCGGTCCCTCGGCGGCTAAAGCTACAGCTGTTTGTAGCTAACCTGCCGGCTGGACAACATCTAACCACCCCGGTGACTTTAAATAAGGAGTAATACTAACCTGTGTGATCACAAAACACCGGCGTGGTCACGTTAAATCAGCGATATCGAGCTTTTTCTCAGGTGTTTTTGACGCTGAGGCGAAATCTCCGGAATGTTAGTACGACGCATGCGCTGTGACGTATATCCGTAGAAGAAGAGAGAAGCGGAAGTAACTCGCCGCGGTGCAGTCCTTCAAAACAACCGAGTGAGTTTCTGAAGTACTACTTTGTAAGTGACTCACACACACACAACGCCGCCGCCAATAAGACATTTAACAGGTTTTATTCACCGGAAACACCAGCTTGTACAAAGCATTAGCATAGTGGTAGAATTAGCGACAGTTAGCCATTTGTTTGAATCGACTCACGAAATACGTGTTCCCCTGTCATGTAGCCTAGCTTAAAATAGATCCATAAGATACAGGACAATGACTCTTCCATTGTGTTTGTTGTACAATTGACCATGATGTTGTTCTTATAGTCGTCTGATATTCACTTGAACTGAGAGACTCACCTACATACTCAGGTTTTACAACAGTTTCAAACAAATCCAGGCCTAAGTTGTTGAGTGTAAATATAGTGTTTTTTGGGCTGGATCTGGTCTGTTGGTAAATTAATTATCATTTTTGTGTGTTTTGACAAATGTAGTAAATTATCATTAATCTGAACCTGAGTTTTAGATTTTCGTTAGCATCTTTGGTTTAAGTATAATTCAATTGTTTGGAATTTCATTGCACCTGAGTATAATGGAAATAAAGATCTTTGAAAATTTGATCCAGTCCAAATTTGGTACGCCTAGGTTAAGTTATTTTTGATCTGGAGCTGACTGATGTGGTCTCGTTGTGTAAACAAACTTCAGTCAATTCAATTCAGCATCATACTTGAATATCATCTTATCTAAGTTGTAATAGGAGAGATGAGTGTTAACTAAATTTCAACATTTAATGAAGATGCTTTATCAGTTTTTACTCTTCCCGCCCTGTGTCTTCATTTCAGCGGCACAATGCCTCTGTCCACCCAGTCTCAAGCTGACGATGAACAATACGTTTTGGTGGCGAGTTTGGATAACGCCCGCAATCTCTCCAACATACTGAAAGCCATCACCTTCAAGGACCATGCCATCTTCAACGCTACACCCAACGGACTGAAGGTCACTGTGGAGGACTCCAAGTGTCTGCAAGCCAATGCGTTCATCCAGGTGTGTTTACATTTATAATACACCTTCAAAATGTCCATTGAGTGCGTGGAGCCAGTCCTGGTTTGTCTAGAGTGTAACACTGTGTTGTATGTCCTTTTAATGGTGACATTATAAATCGTAAACACTTTTTTTAATTGCAGGCTGAGATCTTCCAAGAGTACACCATAAAAGAAGATGTGGTGGGTTTTCAGGTCAATCTCACTGTTCTGCTGGACTGCCTCAGTATCTTTGGAGGAAGCACTTTACCAGGTAAAGTTAAAGGAAAACTGATTTATATAAATAGTACAATTATATTATTACCCCTATCATATCTGACTCACTATCTTCATGATCTCCCTCATCGGACACCAGGAGTATCAACAGCCTTACGAATGTGCTACAGAGGCTACGGTTACCCTCTGACCTTGTTCCTGGAGGAGGGTGGCGTGGTGACTGTTTGCAAGATCAACACACAAGAACCAGAAGAGCCAATTGACTTTGAGTTCTGCAGCTCCAATGTCATAAACAAGGTGAACTTTGACTATTTCATGCAATGAAACTTGAACACCAAAGATCCCTGCCTGACATAAAATTGTCAGATTGAGTAAAACAAGTAATAAGCTAATACTAACCAATCCTTTACATCCTGCAGTTGGAAATTATTGACTTAAATTCAAAGATTAATCAAGAATAGATTAGACGGGATCTGATGTGAAAATAGATGTTGCTTACATATATTTAATTTGAGTGTCTTGGTGTTTTTCTTAGGTGATCCTGCAGTCGGAGAGTCTGAAAGAACCATTCTCTGAACTGGATATGAGCAGCGAGGTGCTACAGATCACCATGTCCCCGAGCCAGCCATTCTTTAGGTGTGTTGTCAAAGATGATCAAACAAAGAAAAAATATATTTGTCCACGTCAGTTATAAAGCTATGGTTAGTTTGATGAATCCATATAATGTGCAAGGCTCCCCCTAATACTGCAATTACTATTTAAACTATTGCTTAATGGGTCATCACTCTATGATGCATAGTATACTTTCTACATTTGGCTTATAGCTATATTGTTAATGTGCCAAAAATATTTTATACACATTAATCATTTTGTCAAGTTTGCATAAAGCCTTTTTTGTTTCATTTTATATACTGACTCATCAATTTCTTAATCTCTTTCAGGTTGTCTACTTTTGGAAACTCTGGAAACGCCCATTATGATTTCCCCAAGGACTCAGACATGATGGAGCTGTTTCGTTGCACAAAGACTCAAACCAACAGGTGAGCACAGAGTAATGAACATCACAGTGCATTAATAAAACTTCAGAGGAATGAATTACACTGGTACGACCTAAAGGTGGACTAGGAGAACTGGAAACACTTTATTACCAAACACTGAACACTTTTTTAATTAAAGCTCTACCTTCTGTACTGTCCCCTCCCATTAACTGCTGCAGGTACAAGATGTCCCTGATGAAGCCGTCAACCAAAGCTCTGGCTTTGTCCTGTAAAGTCTCCGTGAGGACAGACAGCAGGGGCTTCCTCTCTCTGCAGTACCTCGTCCGGAACGATGATGGACAGATCTGCTTTGTAGAATATTATTGCTGTCCTGATGAGGAGGTGGAGTGATTACAGTGCGTCCATTAAACCCTGCCTTAAATAAGCACTTAAACATCAGTATAGGCCAATTGCCTTCTCTGAGGGCAAGAACAAGAGGACTAACTCTACAGCCGCTGGTTGCACACAGGGGAAATAAATGCCAGGCGACAAGATGGATAAAATTGTTTTAACAAAATCTGCTGGTTCATCATTTTCCAAACCCTCACAGTTGAGTTGGACATTGTTACTGGACGTGTGGGGTGATGTTACCTACCTGCTCTTGTTGTGCAACTGTCTGTAGTGACTTCACTACATGGAAGTTCATAATTGAATGCAGTTAATGTATGGGATGTTGTTACTATGGAGACCAAGCTATTTCAAGTCAGAAGCCTCTCAATATGTGAACACTAACTTCCTAAGTCTACATGGCTTGTTGTCCAACTGAGGCCATGAGTTACTTTGCCCTTTGAGTGCCCATAATGTTGAAGCTGACATTTTTCATGACATTGTCTGGAGTAGACATCAGATGATACTGAGACTAAGTTTGAAAACGTTTTATTTCTAGTACACAGAAAACAACTGTAGATAAACTCAATAAACATATTTTTTTTTACAATGATGGATAATGTACTTTTAATCATTGTTGTGGAAATGTTGGCAGTATGGCAAAAGCTGAGATTTTGTAACCAGCTATGTCTGCAAAATCTTCTTGTGATTGATAAGCGAGCAAAATATGTATTGTACGAAATCACAATATGGTAACAAACGCTGAACACATGCATTATTAAGATCTTTTCCAGGACTGTCAAATAGGTGATTCTTCATTGATGAAGTCTCATAATATTTGATATGCACATGACTGCACTTTTGAATCACCACATTCTCTTTCTTGAGACTGAGTCATTGCAGCAGGAAGTCAGCCACTCATCGTCTAGTCCGTCCATCGCCCTCTGCCATCCGCTTCTTCGCCCTTTTCAAAGCTTTGCGTTTGTTTTTAGTGGACACTTTTCCCTCAGGCGCTTCGGTTTCGATGCGAACGGGCTTGTCCTCGGCCGGCGTAAAGAAGACCTCGTCTGTGACGTCAGTGTTCAGATCCTGCTTCGCTTCAGTCCTCTTCATTTTCTGCATCTCCTTCACCATCTGCTTTTCACGGACTCTGGCCGCCGCTGCGAGTCGGATCTCTCGCCGGTGCTGTAGTTGTGAGAAGAAAACGATAAACCCAAGCAGGAAGCATAATGACAAACGGTATAATTAAAAGTCTGCAGCAACTGGGCCCAGTTTACTTTTGGAGATTCAACCTGGGCATGAAAGCTAACAATTTGTATCATGTCAATGTCATTTTAGACTTCTAAGTTTTGCCCAACAAAATGCATATTTACAAAATAAAATGTAGGGTTTCAACTGGCATAAACGGGGCTTTACCATGTTAGGAGACTGGAAATCTGGGTTTTCAAAGAGTGTAGGCCCTCCGAAGCTCCCCTGAAAGACCTTAATGAGGTTGAGAACCAAGCGAGGCCCGATCTCCACCAGAGAGGCATCCTCCTCGATGATCTGCACATGAAGGAGTGAACGGAGAAATTACCAAAGAACAGAAAAATGCAAATATTTGAACACTGGAAGAGACATTCTCATTAACTAATCTACTGATAATTAGGGTTTTTTGCACACATTACCTGGTAGTTTCTAAACCATATCCTCTTGTCTGCGATGGTGAACGTGAAGACGTGGTCGACAAAAGGCTGACTCTTGGGATGGTAGCGGGGAGTGGAAAATGTCTGCAACAGAAAAACACAATGAGTATGTCCTTGCATGACAAAGTTAGATGTAAAACCTATTCAGCTTCCAAACAAACTAATGCTTGTTAGAACATCAAATGTAATTTGATTAATACTTCTGACCAGCATCATGTAAACAGACCTGTATGAAGAGCTCCTTCAGTAAAGCATACTGAGGCTCCTTGTCGAACGTCTGTGGGTGAAAATGTAGACAAAAGGTCAGATCTTGTTCATGCTTTCACAGGTTCTTTCAGTCACTGAATCACTATATGAAAATACATATACTAGACAATGGTCTGTCAAGAGAGGCGGGAAATACGACACCATTCATAACTATCTGTAATTAAAGGAAAATGGATTACAGCTCTTGTTGTCAGTGAAACAATCTGGTCTCATTTTTAACCTACTTTGTATGTCTTTGTTACACAGCTTCTCATTATACATTTCCGATTGAAATATATCTAATTAACAGGTTTACGGTCAGTGTCTCCCTCTTGAATTTGGTACTCACCGGATCGAACGACAGCAGCGGCCTGGATCCTTTAAGGCAGTTTCCTGTCATTTTGAGTTCAGCCAGTGTATGAACTGTGGAGGAGATAATGAAATTATTTGAGTTTAAATTCCTGTGGCACATGAAGACAGATGTTGTGTCCTGGATATCAGGTCTGTAAGAAAGAAGTAACTCACTATTCTGAACCAGAAACTTTGCAGAAGGTCCATGAGGGCTGTTTGCAATCCTGCAGAGACAAGAACATAGTTGAATTTGTTCTACAAAACTTGAGGTTAATGCTTAATTAATGTGTCCAAGGCTCTTTTCAGTCTGTTCTGAGAGATGCGTGTTCACGATGAGTCTCCTTGATCAGATCTCACTTCCCCACTCTTATGTACAAATACATGTCATCCTGTCTGGCTCTACAGATGTGGTCTGAGCGATCAAACGGGTTCAAAGATCAAACACTCACCACATGTACAGGTCCTGCTTCTTCTTGGCCTCGAAGAAGAGGCATTTGTTGCAGTTTTTTATTTCACACACCTGCAAAAACAAAGACAATCTTTAACTCTGCTATAATGTCTGTGTGACACGAGAGTTTTGCCAAAGAGTAAACAACAGACTCACCTCATTCACCACAAACAACTTGTCCTTTCGGTCCATTTTCGTATCTAACAGAGGAAAAAACATTTAATACAACAAAACCCACATCTCTGCTCAACATGGTGACACCCCAGCAAGTGTCAGAACGTGTATTTGGGGGAGATTTTACTTTCCATGAGTGACACTAACCTGCTTTTGCATGAGGCATCAGGGTCCTTAAATCCTGCATCATGTGTCTTGTTCTGTAGTTGATGCCCCTTGAGGAGAAAATGAGGACTCGCTCCTTGTTGGTCCATCTCCCCTGTTCAACGACAGGAAATACCACAAATTCAAAAATAAAATCATTTTATTAATGAAAGCATGTTGTACTTTGAACGGGTCACTTCTTCTGGTCAGGCAGAACAAAATCACGTTGGTCTCAGTTAGTGAATTACTCGCTACACAACTCATCAACATGTGTATTAACGACCCTCTCACTGCACACGTGTACATTTAAGTTATGTTTCCATATTATTAACAGGGTGTTAGCGAAAGTTACGTGCTTAAACGAATAATTGTAGAGTGATATTAAGCACATTAAATACAACAGGCACGCGTAGAAGTGTTGACAAGAGCTAATGCGCTAGCTAACTTCGGTGGCTTGTAACTTACCGACGACACCGGAGCAGGAATTGTGATTTCGTTGATTACATTCGAGTCTTCGTTGCCGCCTTCGACTATTTTAACCTTCTTGGCTTTTTGATTCGCCTGCCCGGCTCCTCCACGTTTTCTCTTGAACATGTTGAGTTTTGAGACGCAGAGCTCGTGCAGCCACAGAGGAACTCACACAACACACGTGTGGACGGAGAGGGCGAGGGGGCCTCTAGTGGCGCGGAGGTAGTACTGCAGGTAACAAACCCATGTAAGTGTAAATATTTATACAGACCCATTCTAAAGAACAAAAAAAATGTAATTATAGACCTTTTAAGAGTAGTTATAGTAATCTATTACTAGGTTTATATGTTAGTAATTATTATCTTTAATGTGACCCAGCTGGTTTCTTTGACCTAACTGGTTTCTTTATTTTAATAATAATGTAATGCAAATATTATTCAGGTTATTAATCATTCCATAGCTAAGTAATTCATTATTTTTTTAAAGCTAACCGAGTCAGAAATTGTATTATATGTTAAGTGTCCCCAATGGTAGCTACAGCCATGGATGCAAGCCTCTGGTTAACCACTAGAGGGCGCTGGAGGATTAGTAATGGATGAGGAAGACACCTACATGGTGAAACGAGAGGTGTGCGTGTGCATGGTTATAAAGTTCTGCTCCGGGGGATCAAGCACATTAATATGCCTGCTCTGCTGCATTAACTGCAGTCGAAGGTGAAAACCTTTATTAAACCTGGCTGGAACACGTGCAGAAACCAATCAAAGATGTGAACAGTGGGGCAACAGCAGATTGGAAGACTGAGGAAGGAACAGATACAAACCAGGGATTTGGTGTTGTAGATTCGTGCAGTAGTGAGACCTCACCTGGTCTGTGCATGAAGTGGAAGTCAACCTGAGAAGCTAAACTTGAACGAGGACATCCAGAAGGGGACAGAGAGAAAGCTCACCTTCAAAGTAAAAGTTCAGGAGGCCAGGGGTTTGATTTGATTAATGAGTGATGAGTGACACTTGCTCCTTGTGCTAGTTGATGGGAACAATATGTCATTTATTTGATCACCGAATATAAACTAGAAGGTTTTGCATGAATTTTCAGAATTATATTAAATTAAATGTGTTCCACACTGTGATTCTTGTAAGGCGTCAGAAGCCAAGGCTGGAAACTACTGGGTTATTCTCTAACAATAGGTTTCTAAAGCATGTAAAATGATCCAGTATCTAAAATCCAAAAATATAAAAGTAACTTTTAAGTAAGGCTGTCAAATATATGTAGTAAAGTTAAAAAATACTTGGAAGTGATCATTTCAGGATACTTCAAAGTACTTTAAAAACACTTTGCTCATTAAGTTCAGAGAGATACTGATATGCTGTGTTCAGGACCTCTCTGACAACCTTCATACTGAATATCAAACATTTTTACTGTATAGATTTGGGGATATTTCAAAGTAAAGTCCAACATTTTCACTGTGGAATAGATCATTTGCACTAGACTGTTACTTTTTTTTACTACTGTATTATCCCACCTATAGTTTATTCATATTTATATATATATAATATATATATCTTGCTCAGAGTGTATTCATCGTTCTTATATCATACAATACCTCTTAATGCTGTACTATTCCATATATATTTCTTACTCTACATATCTTATTTATTTACATTTTTCACTTTAAATATGCACAATACTCTGCACTTTTACTGCCTTTTTTTGCACTCCTGGTTAGATGCTAATCTGCATTTCGTGGTATAAGTACTTGTACCGTGCAATAAATATAAAGTTGAATTTAATCTAATCTAGTTGAACGGATACGGTCATTCTATCATTTGAACGGTAGAGGGCAGTATAACACGACTACACCCCCAAATCAGCCGCAATTCGAAATAGAAGAAGATGTAGTCTCGCGAGATTTACCGGCACCACTGAGATCTCGTGTTTGTCAGGTCTTGTGTTCCCTAAAAGCCGCTGAGAAACAACAGCGTGTAGAAGCTGTTGTGTTTTTATATTCACACCGCAGAGATTTAAATATGTAAGAGGCGAATATTACACTAGTGTCACGTTCACCTGAGAACTCTGGGTCACTTCCGGGACAGACTAGAGAAGCTGTCTGGCTGCTAGCACGCCGTAGCTAGCTACATGCTAAGGCTAGCCTCGTCGGGGACAACGTGAGCACCGAGGGTTTTATTTCCAGGTTTTAGTTTTCACAGTTTATCGAAAGATGAAGTGTCACTACGAGGTGTTGAGCGTGAAGCGAGACGCGGGAGACGACGATTTAAAGAAGGCGTATCGTAAGCTGGCGCTGAAGTGGCATCCAGGTGAGTGCTAGAGACAACATGTCAGCATCTGTGACGTTTACATTATCGGCAAAGACACATAGCCGATCGTAGACTCTGCTATGGATGGAGAGATGTTGTATTGTGATTGTAACATGTGGGGGTCAGTTTAAAGTCTCATAATGTGCTTGTGAATATTAATACAGCTGCTTATTTCACATTCCTCATAGAGAGGAGACAGTACCTGTCAGAAAAATGTAGTTTACACACACAGCCTCTTAAAGTGAAGCTGACAAGTTGATGATAATCAGCTATTGACCTCAGAATTGAATGTGGAGCTATTTTTAAGCTTCATTTTCATGTTTCAGCTTCATAAATGTGAGATTGTAGCGTCTTTCTTGAATATGATGATAACCTGTACTTATGCAGGATCAAATTTACACTGTACCTCATTATTTGAGAAGATGTCGACCTGGTCGAAATTTAATTTGTGGAAGAATGATTAATCCGGAAAATAATCAGTAGAATGATCTATAATAAAAATAATAATAGTTGTATATGGTTGCTTGCCTGCAACAATTCATCCTTTCTTGCTCTTTAGTATGTTTGAAACTGACCTGTGCTGGTGTCTCTCTTACACTTTCTCATTTTAATTCTTGCGTCAAATTAACATTATGATGCTTTCAACTCTGGTCTCCCTCGGAATTTTGCAGATAAAAACTTGGACAATTCTGAGGACGCAGCAGAGAAGTTCAAGCTGATTCAGGCGGCTTATGATGTCCTGAGTGATCCACAGGAGCGAGCTTGGTATGTACGAATGTATTCCATCACTGAATGTGAAAAGAATCTCTTAACTTTCTTCTTGATGCAGTAGATCTGACTGGGTTATGTGCAGACGGTAGCATTGTGGTTATTTTTTTGTCCCTGCAGGTATGATAATCACAGGGAGGCTCTGCTGAAAGGAGGTGTGAGTGGAGACTATGAAGACGACAGCATTGACCTGCTGCAGTACTTCACAGTCACCTGTTATTCTGGCTTTGGAGATGATGACAAGGTGAGTGTGTGCGCATGTGTGAGGATCAGGTCGCACAGTGGGCTAGAGAATAGAGAAATATTCGACCAGCTGCTCACTGTCTACCGAAGCGTTTGAAGCATATGAACCTTGGAATGTAATCTCAACCTCTAAAAAAAGTACGACACAACTTGATTGGACATCGTCTTATTTCAAAAGTCAGAGTAACCCAGGGATTGTGGCACCACACATCTTAATGAGAGGTCAGACTGTGTGTCCTCTTCTAATACTTGTAAACAATAAGAGAAAGGAGAGATGACACTATCAAAAGGTTGATTAAAGCTCTTATTCACATCAGCACAAACAATTCTACTTAACTTTATAAAATATCCAGGCCTCTTTGTGGCACGTCATAACACCGAGCCAGTCTATCTTTCTATTTTCTATTTACACACAGGAGGTATTTGATGAAACCCAGGCAGAACTCTCTTTTTTGTCTAAATGTATAGAAAACCACTAGAGGGCACCACCTTAACAACAGCACACTCTTCATCCTTCAGGAATATGGGGGCAGAAATCTTGCCTGCATCTGAGTACTTATCTAGTTTTCTGTCATTTTTTTGTCTACTTTCTCTCTCCGTAGGGGTTTTTCACAGTTTACAGGAATCTTTTTGAGTCTATTGTTAAGGAGGAGATGGAGCACGTCAAGGTAGAAGATGAAGAAGACGAGGAGTTTCCTCCCTTTGGAGACTCGAACAGTGACTATGATACCGTAAGTTAACCCCGCACCTATAATACTTTCCTTAAAGGTTCTTCCTTTTTTTTAAATTGAATTTTATACAAAAACTTAACTACTAATTTATTCAACTGTTCCGTGTTCTGTTTCCATATCACAGGTAACGCACGTGTTTTACGGCTTCTGGCAGAGTTTCTGCACTCGTAAAAACTTTGCTTGGAAGGAGGAGTACGACACGAGACAGGCATCCAACCGCTGGGAGAAACGGGCCATGGAGAAGGACAACAAGAAGACCAGGGACAAGGCTCGAAAGGAGCGCAACGAGCTGGTGCGACAGCTGGTGTCTTTCGTGCGCAAACGTGACCGCCGCGTGCTGGCCCACAGGAAGCTGGTGGAGGAGCAGAACGCAGAGAAGATCAAGAAGGTGGAGGAGCTGAGGCGGAAGCAGAAGCTCAACCACGCCAAGTGAGTAGTGCTTGGACAGTTAAGTGAGTGTGACATTCATTTTCCTCTACTTCTTGTTCATGCTCACAACACTTTGTTGTTTGCTCCGAAGGCTGGCGGAGGAGTACAAGGAGCAGAAGTGGGCGGCCATGTCTGAACTGGAGAAGGAGCTGCAGCAGATGGAGGCTCAGTACGGAAAGGAGTTTGGCGATGTGTCGGAGAGTGAAGAAGAGGACAGCGAAGAGGGAGGAGGTCAGTGAGTGTGAGATTCAAGCTCTATTCCCCTGCATGCTGGCTGAGCATACAGAGCAAGGTTTTGTGTGTGTATAAAAAAATAAGGCACCGACAGATTTTCACCAAATTTTACTAGGGGGGTGTATCAGCTGCTGGTGCTTTTCTCCTACGCTTTTCTGATGACAGTAGAGGGAAGAGAACTTGGCTGTCGTCCGCACGGCAAAACCTTCGGCTCTCTGCAACCCAAGTTCTTCATACAGTGATGGAAATGTCACAAAGAAAAACTGAGCGGGGAAAAAATGTAATTCACTAATGAAACAAAGGGGACTTAAACACCATCACTCATATCGCAAAGTAAATGAAAGAAAGTAAACACGCTGCTGCAGGGAATTAAATGAAAGCATATTCTAGTAGTCATGTGGGATCCGTGGGATGATTTCAACTGGAGAAAGCTGAGGCAGAACTACGAATAGAAGCCTCCCACAGGACGTGGGAGACTCTCTTGTGTCTAATATAAAACCAGCTCTACGGCTAAAACACTGTAAACGGTTGACTGTTCAACTAAACAGAAAAGAACAGAAAGCACAGTAACAATACTATTATTATTAATACAAATTATAATACACATTATTTACACTGCATATGATACTCTCAATGGACATGAAAAGCTGGGAGTGTGGCCAACCCTTTGGTGTTGACCTGTGGTTTAGGAAGAGCCAGTAGATCCTTGCCTATTACGTCTATGTTTCAGGGAAGCAGGTGATATTTGGCATAAACTGTCAGACAAGCTGCTGGTGTTCAGAGACATTTTCACAGATTTGAAATTTATATTTTAACCAATGCATATATATATGATTGACAGATGCAGACCAGCCTGATGGAGACGAACTGCCGATGGATTATTATGACGACCTGTACTGCCCGGCCTGTGACAAATTATTCAAATCAGATCAAGCGTGAGTATCCATCCACCCACCCACCTCCTGTCCTCTGAACTCACCATGCAAAACCTTTTTTATATTTTTTTTAATTTAAAATGGTAAAGACAAGACGGTTCCTTTTTGAGTGAATGAAACAACTTTAAATCCCTGTTTCAACAGTTTGTTAATAAATGTCACAGTCAAAGTGTAAGTATTAACTCAATATGATAGAAATAACAAAGACCACTCGGGAAATATAAAGAGCTTCAGGCTGAGGTATCTGCAGTGGTGGTTTCAGTCGGGGCCATAAGAAGCACACTAAACTATGTAGGACTTAAAGTGCATCGGCTTATTGGAAATGCAGTGCATTAGTTACTTTGTGACAAATTAAAGGCCAAATGGAAATATGGACTTATTCAAACTGGCCAGTTATCAGTTCTGACCTAAGTCCTACTGACAACTTAAAAGAGAGAACTGAAGTCTGTCATTGCGAAGGATTCCTGCAAAGTTAAATGCAAAATGGGTGCAACAAGCAGCTTATGAGAGATGGATGATAGATGAGCATTAGAAACATTCAGAGGCCGTCAATGTTGCCGGACGTTTTAGCCACACGCTAGTTTTCATCTGCAGTCCCTGGCAGCATGATGCTGAAAATAAAAAATAGACATATGTATAAAAACCTAGACCCACATGCAGACATTAACAAAGCCACATGGAAAGAAAAAAATCCTCTAAACTTTCTCAGAAGCTGTTGAAGATTTAGTTTTTAGCTTTAGTTTTTTAATGAATTAATGTCTGTTCTACTTTTTAATGACTCTGCAAGTATTCACTTTATTGTTCTTGTCCATCTCCAGAATGAAAAACCATGAAAAATCCAAAAAGCACCGGGAGATGGTGGCGTTGCTAAAGCAACAGCTGAAGCAGGAAGAGGATTTACTTGGTTTGAACGGAACCGAGAGAGAAGGAGGAAATGAAGATAATGATCCGGAAGAGGTGGAAGAAGAAGAAGAGGAGGAGGAGGAAGAAAAGCCAAGGCAAAAGTATGTTGCTAATGTTCGATGTGAAAGTAGAAGAAAAACGCTTGTTGTTAATTCTTATTTTTCATTGTTATCTTTGTTGACATTTGTCTTTTCACCTGCAACAGGTTGTCCAAAAAACAAAAAAGGAAAAAGAAGCAGAAGGAAGTCGTACACGTGAGTCTTTTATTTATTTACTTATTTGTTTATTTATTAAAAAATGTACATTTTTGTTCTCATTATGACTGTGGAGTCAACCTTTCTTCTAAGAGCTTTTTCTTTTCTCTAGTCAAGCTCCCCTCCACAGCAGAGCGCTCCGGAGGAAGTGGAGGAAGTGGAGGAGAAGGAGAAACCAACGCCGACCACGTGCGAGGAAGACGTCCCCGACACGTCAGCAGACCCGACGGAGCCTGAGGAGCCGGACGATCCCCCCCCCACAGAAGTCAAGAGGTCAGTCCAGGTTTTGCAACATCGTCCGTTTTGTTTTCTGACACACTCGGGATAGTCACCTGTGGATTGGTCACGACAAGTAACAGCTTTTGATTCCCATTCATTTATATTTGATCTCTATATCAACACGGAAATAAAATCTTAGGAACGAAGCTCTTTGGAAAAACAAGAACCTGAATCATTTCACGAGCACATGGTACAAGACAGGGAGACGGATCCTGTCACAGGAATAAGGGGTCGTTTTATACAGTTGATCCCTGGATTAAATCATCCAGGAAAACACACATTTTTTTACAGCTACATAATGTGTTAATATTTGCGTTTAAATGTTGCATCTGCAGCTCTGGGAAGACGAAAGGAAAGAAGGCAGGAGGAAAAGACAAAACGAAGAATGTCAAGACAAACACAGGAGGAGAAGAGTTTCCTGAGGTAAGTACAATAAAACACAAAGGGTTTTACAGTCTGTGTCCCAGTCTGTGTTTTTCTTCTTATCAATTCAATCACCTCCCCGTACTGGCATATAATGATCAGTACGTGGATCTGTATCCACACTACTAAATAATTTATCCCTATTTCCACCTCCAGAAGGAAGTGAACCTTCGCTGTGGGATCTGCAACTACGAGTTCCCCACGAGAAACAAGTTGTTTGACCACATAAAGACTAGCGGGCACGCCATCGCTCTCTCTGCAAACGGCTCACACAGCACCGCGAGCAAGATCAAAAAGGACAAGAAGAAGAACAGATAACGTGACTGAATCCGGGCAGATGAAACTGAAAGAGTTTTAACCAGCACGGACGCTGGAAACACGATGAAACGTCTCTCAGGAGGTAGATGAAACAAAAAGTGGACTGGGAGAGAATAGTTTTTATTTTTAAATACTCAATCCTGTTGGGTGAGAGGACTGTGTATATGTGTGAGGGATTGAGTCTTCCAGGTTTGAATGAACCACGACCTCTCACAGTAACTTATGAATCACTGTACAGATAAACCCACACAGGACGTCCCAACACAAACACTGATACCCAGATACCTTACTGTTTGAAAAAACATCTTTTTCTGTCAAGAACTCCATTATGAAAATAAATGTGATGATGCATATTGGTATTTATACAACAATCCTGGACTGATTTCCATAAATGTTTTTGACCAACAATAAACTGTTATTAGCTGTTCCTGTACATAACATACACCTGTACCCTCATATTCTGTTGTATTCCCTTCATATTTATAGTTGTTGGTTTGCAGATTAGTGTTAAAATCCTCAATCTCCCAAAATGTCGTATTGTTTTTAATGATAGAGGAAGGCCTGCTGGATAAATCAGATGATGACATACCCAGCAGATGTCATAAGCGTCACCAGCTACACTTGTAGATTGATGGCTATGAATCAAAGTCAGCATTGACCAAATCAAGGACGGGCTGCAGGAGCGTTTTATTTTGTCTCATGGCTCCACTCCTGCTGCTGCAGCCGAGTTAAACCTGCTCCCTCCAAACCAGAAACTGAGCATTCACAATAAGAACTAACAGTTGGATGGTTGTACACGTTTTCAAACTTCAAATTGTTTAGTTATGTTGTGGAGTTGTGTCATAGTGCGTCAGAAAAATCTGATGCAAACAAATAATTCCTATCTATAATGATAATGAAGAGGTTTCTGCTGGGATGATGTTCCTTAAGGAGCCAACAACAGCTGAGATTGGGCGAGAGGCGGAGTAAACCTTCCACAGTTGGCCAGTGTGTAAAATAAGATATTTACCTATAGTTACCTCCAGAAAACAAACTTATTTTCTTGCAATAGGATGAAAAAATAAATTTTATTGCAGGATAAGGAATATTATATATATATGGGATCACCTGGATTAAACAAAATAATTAAAGCTGTTCTTAGCTTACTCTATATACCAGAAATAGACATTACATTTACAAAATACCTACATATTCATTGTTATTACATTCAACAGAAAAGCGTTCACAAATTATAATATATTGTTACACCTAAGTGGATCAGAAAAGCACAAAATAACTTCTGAAGAAGATGCGCTGTAGATATATTTTCTCATTTAATTAATTAGTTATTGTGTCATGTATTGAGCTTTTATAATATGAATTATAATTACTGGTCATTGTTCCAGAAGGTTCAAGAGAAGTTCAATTCTACAGAGGGTCAGCATGGCGTTCATCTTCTCTCCATGTAGTCGTGGACGGACTTTTCAAAAACTGCCAGGAAGAAATCGGCATCTTCCATCGTGATGCACATGGGGGGTTTGACACGAAAGGTCTGAAAAGGTGAAGCATAAAGAAAGAGATTAATAAATAGCAGAGATACTGATGAGCAGGACCGTGTTTGACCAGGTGAGGGGCCTTGTTCTTTCTCACACTGACAGCAGAGCATCACATCAGGCAGAACGATAAAGGGTGAAGTAATTAATAAATAAATAAATCAGTAATTAATTGATTATTCTTGAATATAGTGTTTTTCTTTGTTCATTGATTTTGAACACATGCATTTTTAAGAACAAGCTGTAATTCAAGTTGAAATAGAGAGGTTTTGAAAAATGTGTTATTCTCCTACAGATATTTCTCACTAAGCTGCTGGTGTTTATGATGTTTCTAACATGCGACAGAGCTTTTGGTGATAAGAGCCGACAGCATTTTTGTGCTATCAACAAAAACATGAGACGTTTTTAACTAGCTTTCTGATATGGGTGTGTTGTTGACCACATGCAGACTCTGTAAGACAGAAGGTGATGGCTGGTACCTGTCCATATACTCCTCCTTTCCCTATCAGGATCCCCATGTCCTTGACGTCCTCGAAGATCTTGTTCATTTCATCAGGAGGCAGAGGGTCTCTGCTGGCCTGAGGACGACAAGAAAAAACATGACGTTTGATGTTTGAAAGTTTCTTGTGTTTCATATAGGTCATTAAAAACACATATGAGACACTTGTAATTCCCTTCTTTTTGGTCTCCCTCACAGAGGTTTCATAAACTTCAATCAGTCCAGAACTCTGCCGCTTGCATCATTTCCAGAACCCTCTCCATTAACCGCATCACTCGTTTCCTCCAGCAGCTTCATTGACTCCCGGTCAAATACAGCATTGTTTTTACTATTCTGCTCCTCACCTTTGAGGCCATCCACAGTATCGCTCCTCTATACCTTTCTCAACTTTATTTTATCTGATGTTTCTGTAATGATTCCACCACTTAAAGACTCCTTTTAACACAATTAACAGAATAAAAAAGAAACACGTTAGAAAACCTGTAGTGCAGTCACTGCAACTGGAATAGCTCTTTCACAATTCCTGATGCTGGTCCGGCTAATGGTTAACTGGGGCACTGCTGAACCATGACCCCCAGGAGGCCCAGCACACATTACACAAACATGTGAGCGGGAGTGAGTGTGTCACTGCTGTAACAATCTCAATACCTTGTCTTTGACCATTTCCACACCGATCTGCAGGCCTTTCCCACGGACATCCCCGATAATCTCGTACTTGTCCCTGAGCTTTGCCAGTTCCGTCATCAGATAGTTGCCCACTTTGAGGCTGATCTGCTGCGTGCCGTCCTCTTTGATTGTCTGTTAAGTAAAAGAGATAAACATGGTATAATTCTTTGTGCTTATGTGATTAGGAACTCATGAAGAAAGACAAGAGGAATTCTTACGTCAAGAACTGATGAAGCGACTGCACAGGCCATGGGATTCCCTCCAAACGTGTTGAAGTGAACGCCCTTAGCAAATGAGGCGGCGATTTCTGGAAAACACATGAACAGACAGGCTCATACCTTCATCCACCGCTGCTTTCAGATTAAAAACTCTGGAGATACTCATTTGTTTTTTCTTTATGGACTTTTCATTTCCTTTTGAGCCTAATGTTTTGTTTGATCATATTTGATGCATCCTTCTTTGTGTCTCTTCCTCAATTAAGTTCCTTTCCGAAGACTCTTGGTTCCTGTCTTATTTGGACATTCACTTAATTTCCTATGTTCTTATTTTTCAGCCACCAGCTCTCACTTTGCATCTCAAATCTAGTGGACATCACTTTGCTACCTTAACAAATAAAAAAAGGAACAACCTATAATCAGCATTCGCAACCAGAAACAAGCAAAACAGATGAGGGCGAAAAAAGTTGATTCTGTCGGCAGTGTGGTGTTTTCTTCATTATTAATCCAAATACAACCATCACAGGTCGTTGCGTTCATGGGATTAATGTCACAAAGCCTCTCTATAGCCTGTGCACTTTGATGCTGATGCCATATGTGCTCATATGCAACTGCTGTGCATCATCAGTGTGTCAGTCATATTGAGATTCATTCCTATTTCATTATGAGAGCACTTCTTCTTCCTTTCACATTCAGATTTTACAAAGCTTTGCCTCAAAAGGATGATCTCGCTCTCACATAGCCCCTCCTCTCATGCATTTTTGCACAAATGTCCTGTGCTGCAGTTGAATCCTTCCCACTGGGGCTGCTTCTGCTCATGCTGGTTGTGAAATGAACCAATAGAATGCCAGATATGTCGTTGACCAATGAAACTGTCGCTGTCTTATTTGCAGACGTTTTCACTTTACGTCTTACAGGCCTGGACAGCACACCCGAGCACATGCAGGCTGATGTCAGTCACCACGCACAGCTCGTCCCACATACCTAGTAGCCTTCAACAGTCACTGAAAACAAATGGATTGGGAGGGCAGGGTGGGGCCTGCTCAGGTCATGGTGGACCCTTTGTAGGGCCGAGGTTTACTAGAAGGTCTGTGCTCCGACCCCTGGCTCCTCCATTCCATCTGCTGAGGTCTCTCAAGTACAGGTGGGAGAAACCTCTCTCTTCCATTTCGATACAGTCAAACACAACGCTCACTGGACAGGGATTTCAATTCAATGCGGATCTTTACAGTCACTCACTTATATACATTGTGCAGTTCCATGCTGGCAGACCCACTGCACATACACCCCAGCCTCAGCCATCAGCTGGAGCTTAATGGGCTTATCCCTGGAGTCATCCCCTTGCTATGTCCCCATGCTTCGACATCAGACTGGGCCTCTAACTTAATCGGTTAGTAAGGTGACGACATGAAGCTGTTCACTCCAGCTGGCTCACTGAATCTTGTGATTGGGTAATTGCTGGTCCCAGGCTAGCTTTGTCCTGTATTGGCGAGCCTTGAAAGAGAGCAGTGCACAATGCTCACAAGTGGTGGGGGTTGTTATTGTGTCGCAGTGTTGCAGTATTTGACAAGAAGCGTAGATGCAATGATAATATATTTTTAACTGTAGCATAATATCTGATGTGCCTAACGTCAGATAGATCAAATAGTTTTTCTTCAATGATTCTTTATTTATTGTTAATTAATCTGTTGGGCAGTGAAGTAATAGCTGATGTTTGGAGTCTGTTGATTCGGGCCTGACCGTCAGCTCACACAATAAAGCTACATTATTCATCCTTACTTGGGAAGCCAAACAGAAACCGTCTCATATTGAATCTTGTCAACACACTATGCACAATACAGTTGTAAGCAGGGTTTTTATGTTTCACAGGATTATCTCACCGGGTGTTGTAACAACAGCTCCCATTGGGAATCCATTACCGATGCCTTTCGCCATCGTGACCATATCGGGAATGACGTCATGACCTTGGAAACCCCAGAAGTGGGTTCCTGTTCGTCCAAATCCAGTCTGCACCTGAAGACGCAAAGGAAATTATAAAGTTTGTGTACAGCACAACACCACAAACTTTCCACAGCAGCCCATTAGCACCTTGTATTCAAAAGCCTTGCAATATGGGGTTAGCCTTTTAGGCCCTTCCTCTTGGAATAATATACCAATTTCGTCTTGTTGCTGTTTTTAGCCTAATTTCCAGCAGCATCAGCAGATTTAGAGTGAAAACCCTAACCCTGGTGAACTAACCCTGGTGAACTAACCCTGGTGAACTAACCCTGGTGAACTAACCCTGGAGAACTAACCCTGGTGAACTTAATGGAGCAGATACTTCTTGTTGTAATCTAAACAGACCCTCAATAAAAATTCATGTGGGACTTAACTCTGCCAGGTCACCAGAAAAAAAAGTTGTCAAATTAATGAAAATATTGATTTGTGTCCAATAGATAGGAAATAGGGAATTCTTTGCGACTTTATTTTTATATTAACTTAGTGGTAAGTTATATAATGATAATATAATCCAAGCCCAAATATTTACTTATCAATGTAAAAAAAAATTCTAAATGTGGATCTCTTAAACCAGCCAACCCCAAACTTAAAAAGGCCCAATTTGAAAACTGAAAAATTTGTGCAGCCCACCTACACCTTTAAACACAACTATATGATCCACACAAAGGGTATAGAATCATACATATTATTAATTTTTTTGCAAAAATAATTGTATATGAACGCAGGCATATGCAATGCAAATCCAATAACATCCACATTTAAGCGTAACAATTTGCAAATCAACCAGTGTAAAAAAACATTAAGTACAAATGGGGTATTGTTAAAAATATATTCTTACTGTTTGTATGACAGAGCACGACATGACAAGGATATCCGGGAGAAGATTAACACATTTGAGGCATAAACAAATATACATAAGGCGTTTCAGGCCCCCCCCCCCAAACTTTGCCCACACTTTGGGAAAGACTGTGTTAAGCAAGTCAAATGTACAGTATATTTTGAATAAATCCATTGAGTTTTTAAATTGTAAACAGAAAAAATCAATAAATCAATAAAATAGCTGTATTTTACCTCATCAGCGATGCAGACCCCTCCTCTCTCTCTCACGAGTGTATACGCCTCCTTCAGGAAGTTTTTAGGGTACTGCACAGCTCCTCCAACTCCCTGTAAATACCAAACACATTCACATCCCATATTAAACAACAAATACACTTCACAGAAGACTCTGTTCGGACTTTACTGATTAAATATACTCAGTTAGTGCAATTTTGTATTTATTTACTAACAGTATATGACATGCATTAAAAAATGGTAATATTCAATGTGTCAAAGCAACAGATGTGAAACAGACATAGCTATGAGCAGTATTTATAATTCCGACACTGTATTTCTGCTCCACAGCAGAACATGGTACCTGGATTGGCTCCGCAAAGAAAGCAGCAATTCGACTTGGGACACTGGTGGCAAACGTCTCTTTGAGCTGTCCGATGTACTGTTCATTTGCCATGCAATGACCTGTGGGATGAACAAAAACAAGACCTTTATATCATTGAGCACACACATTAGCATGCATAGACAAATGGGAAAATCCCCCAAAATAATCTTTACCTTTGTATAAAATCTATGAGCTAAGCAATGGTTCAACTATTTTTCAAGCGAGGTAGCGTTGTTGCTTGGTCCTAGCCCTTTATGGTAAAAAACCTGTGTTCAACCACTGCATCTCTATTAAAACGTCAGAAGCAGAGCAAATTTAAGAGCAAACGGGCTATTTGAGTGCAAGAGCAGGGTTTTGATGAAAAGTAATACACAATCTGAACATAAATTCAACAAGTCATGTGCTCAGACTGATAAACCGCGCTCTTGAAGAAAGCTGATAAAAAAACCTCCATACTCATTGACATTGTAAAGCAGAAGCCTAACTCTTACTGTTGTTTCAAATGCAGTGGAGAGTGATACAAATAGCATTTTCTCTTCGGAGTGTGTTTGAAACATGTATGCCTGAATCCCTCACAAAATAAACAGGGTTGTGTGTTTTGTCAGAGCTGTAGGCGAGCAGATGATGGACTGGTGGAGATAGAATGTGCGTATTTACATATATTTGTAAATGAGCATGGGTGTGGAGTTACACCTAAGCCATTTAAGTCTCATTTGTTCATGGTATAGGAAATTTCGAGTGGCAGATGAGTTTTTAGATGTTTCGACAATGACAGGAGAGGAACTTGAATTTTGTCCTAACCAACCCTGCTGCTGTTTTATACTATACTATATAAAGCAGAGCAACATGGCTGTTATTGACTGATATGGATATTTTGCAGCTGATTTTGCAGTTTGTATTGTGTATACAGTTGTTTTATATTCTAATCTTTTCCAGTTAAACTCGCTTGCTGAACTATAACTACAATTCCTGAAAATAGCAAAAGGTGAAAGGTAACAGAGGTAAATGATCGACAGAAGGAGACAGTGAACTTTACACAGGAACTTCTAGAGTTTCTTTTGTCTCATTTTCAGGAAAAAAAACAGTCATGTATTCAGTCAAACCAAAGATTCTGTTTTGTTATGGATGTTGTGCTGCATTTAAATTCAAATTCAATAAAAATACACACAACCTCTAGACATGTTTTTACATTCATGCATGAATACATTATATGAAAGTGTCGTAAATGATTTGAAGGACTAACGCAAACATGACTGTAATGTATCATGAACTTTTCCCCCCCTTTTTATAAGAACAGTGCGAATGTGTTGAGCCATGTGTGCACGTGTTTGTGTACCTTGAGCACAGCCACAGTCTCTGATGGTCTGCACCGGAGAGTCCCTGCAGTGGCTTCCTCCCCAGGGACCTCTGAACACATCGGGACACATGGTCTGTTCAAAGGGAAGAAACCTGATCAGCTGGGTCAACCTGACAGTAGCAGCAGTCACTCATCATTAAAACAGCACAAAGATATCATCATAAAATAATATATTTCAGATGAATCTATGGGATCATTGTAAAAATACAGGGAAAGTTTAGTGCAAATTTATTATTATTTCATGGTAAGACATTGTTGTATACATACATTTGTGCAGCCTGAAGCGCCGGCAATGGGATATTTATATGCTGAGTTGGAAGTAAGACCAATGGTCTGTGGGCTGCCACCGTGATAAGATCCTCTGGAAGAAGAAAAACAATTCAAAAATATTGAATGAATGTGAGAATATTTATACCGTATATATATATATATATTTTTATATTCCTGATTAGAAGCTGGAATCATCAACCTTGTAATCTAATGTTTACTCTGTGTGTTTAAACAAGTGTGTGCTGCTTCTGCGCCACAAACAACCCTAGTCTACTTGAATCACTTGGAAGAACAAACTAATGTAAAACCATTATACAATGAAAACACTGCACATACATTTGAATCATAAACCTTATATAAAAGTCATGTTATTTAAATTGTATGTAGTGTCAAGCTATTACTATTACAATCAAGATACACACGACCTGTACCTGAAAGTGATGATATCAAAGTTGCCTGTGTGGAGTCGAGCCATCATCATAGCCAGGTCATTGGCTTCCGAGCCACTGTTGGTCAGATATACCACCTAGACAGGGAAACACAAAGGGAATACAATTTGTATTTTACACTACATCTGGATCCACACGTAAAGTGAACAAAATAAGGAATCCACACAGGTACCTTGAGAGGATCTGGGAGGTGGGAGGCTAGTTTCTCACAGTACTCGTGCAGAGGAGGGTAGACGTAGATGTTGGTTGTATGCCACAGTCTCTTCATCTGTTGTACTGCAGCTGCTGTTACTCTCCTGTACATACAGACATCAAAATTAAGACACATATAACATCAATACCGCTCTTATTTATTTCTGTGAGGAGATTGCATGTTCTCCCCATGTCTGTGTGGGTCTTCTCCAAATTCATCCTGAATGCAGACTGGGCTCAAGGGGAAATGCGGTCTAGATAATGGATGGATGAATGGATCTACTATCAGTTTGTGACCCAGTAAAGAACAAAATAACTTACGGGTGGCAGTGGCCCACGCTGACTGTTGCCACGCCGGCAAACAAATCCAAATACCGCTTCCCGTCCACGTCCCACAGCCACTGCATGTGTCCCTGGTGGACAAACACTGGCTTCTTATAGGAGGTCACCTTCATGATCATGGGGTTGCAGTTCTTTCTGCGGATCTCCATCATCCGCTCTTTGGACATACCCTGAACAGAGACAAAATACAAACAGGAGAAAAGGAGTCACGGTTTAGGCAGGGGGTTTATCTTTTGTTTTCCTTTATATGCTGAGTTTGTCAAAGAGGTAGAGACACCGTGGTGATGTTAGGAGGATGTTGCTTTTACCTTGTATTCCTCTGGTTTGAAACTGCATGGGGGCATCTCTGGGATGTCTGTGGGGAGGTGACTGGGGGAGGTTTTCTGAAATAATGCACCTGTGAAACCATTGTAATGGAAAGTTTATATCGTGAGGTTGAGATAATACACGTCTTTCAGGAGTAAAAACTAATCGAAACAGATTCATCAATATTTAATAATCATCTTAGAGCCCTCGATTATATAATTATAACTTCATGAGGGTGGGATTTATTTCGGGACTATAGTCTATATTAATTATATAACTGTAGCCACTTGGGTGTAATGTTAAGTTGATATTTTACTTTAAACCCCAGCTGATTTATTTCTAAAGGGAATAAAGCCCCATCAGTGATCTGGGTTCTCTGAGGCAGCGCCACACACCAGTAGAATATGGTTGGTCTCCATGGTAACTCACCAGTTGGCAGGTGGAATTCTGTGGACGAGCCGGGTGGTCGCCAGCGGGACGCTCCCGTTAGAGCGCGTCCCCGAAGACAGGAGCCAACTTTATACATGTTGTTGTTCGGGTGCAGAGGAAACACACACTCACACACTGACACACACACACTGACTGACACAATCTGACACACACTCACAGCCGAAGTGGTCTCTCGCTGTCACCAGTGTCTCAAAGTCTCTGCAGGTTGTAACTTCAGCTTCTGTGAGAAAAGTCCAGCAGCCAATGAACCCGGGTCCAGCCCCCGTCACATGTCAGGGGATGCGTGCGCACCCCCGTACAGATGATTATAAGTGGGGATAGCTTGGCAAACATTTAGCTGACTTGACAAAACAGATAGAATGCAAGCAGGGAGGTCTCAGGTTGGCGGAGAGTGGAATCGTCAAGCATACAAGAAGTAAATGTGTGTTCTTGTGAGTCGAGGAAGGATCTCATGGTGTCCCTGAGCTCACTTCTGTCCCTCTGAAGAATTTGAATATTGGAGTATTTATCCCTTTTTTTTATTAAGGTTTACAAACCAAAGAATCAATAATAATAGTTAAAGAAATAATCATTATATAAATCAGAAAATCGATAGAAAATCAAAGGAAAGTATTTATGAAGTAGTTTCCGCATCATCCATCTGCAATATTAAAATATGGACACACTATTAATGACCTACACAGTTTCCCTTTTGTTGCTGAAAGAAAATACTACTTCTGATTTAGTTCAATTATGAATGCAGGACTTCAAACTGTATTTGAGTATTTATGTAGTATCATAATGCTACCCCCAAATAGCTAATCCACCATTAGTGCAACAATGTCTCCTTTGAAAAACAAGTTTACGTTGGCAGCAGTGTTAATTTTGGCAGCTATTTTTGATTTAGTCTTAGTCTTAGTCTTTTGACGAAAATGCATATTAGTTTTAGTCTAGTTTTAGTCATTTTTATCCTTCTTAGTTTTAGTCTAATTTTAGTCGACGAAAACGAATTACATTTTAGTCTAGTTTTAGTCGACGAAAACAAATTACATTTTAGTCTAGTTTTAGTCACATTTAATAGCCACATTAAACTCCTTATCTTCCCTTCTCAGATCCAGGGACCCCCTGTGTTGTGTCTACAACTGCATACTAGTCTAGCTTGCAGTACATAGGTTGTCCATTAGATGTCCCTCCTATAGGTCTATAGCAGGGGTCGGCAACCTTTACTATCAAAAGAGCCATTTTGCCCCCTCTTCCCCCAAATAAAATTTGTCTGGAGCCGCAAAACATATTTGATAACAAAGCTGATAAAATTTTATATAAAGTTATACTATACTAATATGTAGATTATTGCATTAATGAAATTATAGAACAACAATAAAGAAAACTGTTGACATTTTATTTATTTTTACCTGTTACAACAAAGGGAAACACCAAATGCTTATGAAGAGGAGAAGAAAATACACAGGCAAGTGTAGGCCTACTTTGAAATAAATTAAACGCAGAACTATGTAGGGTTATTTGAGTCATCCCCATATTTGTGGGAAATGTATGAAATAAGAAGTACCCTATTTTTAAATAAGTAAAAACATATAGCTGCAGCCTATATATTTTAGTTGGCGAAATGTGAAAACAAAAAGTGAAAGCAAATCAGACCGGAAGAGGAAACTGCAGCTCGGTATAAACCAACTGCAGCTTCTGCTCTGATCGAGAGGCTGCGGCGCTGATCTCAGAGCAGCTGAGACCAGAGAAACTCTGTGTTTTCACTGTTTCCATAGTTAAGAAGCAGCCGGGGAGTCAGTGACAGGCCTGTTTCATGTGAACGAGCTCTGATCTCAGCTCTCTGAGCGAGTGCTCTGCGGCAGGGGGCGGAGCCGCGGGACCGGAGCGCATCTGGGAGCACACACACACACACACACACACACACGCACACGCACACGCACACGCACACGCACACGCACACACACAGACACACACACTCGCCGCTCCGGGTACTTCATGAGGCCTGATACGATTATGTTTTTAAAAATTGTTGTGACTTAGTCAACCGCCAACATTTTCGTTTCGTCTCGTCTCGTTAACGAAAATTAAAATAGATCTCGTCATAGTTTTTATTTTCAAAGATCCATTTCGTTACGTCTTCGTCTCGTCTTAGTCATGGGAAAAGGGGCGTTAACGAATATTTTTCGTTATCGTTATCGTCAACGAAATTAACACTGGTTGGCAGACAATTTAAAGGTTAAAGCAACATTTCTGACCAATTCTCAGCTCTTGTCATTTATTTATCAAAACAGAAACAAATAATACACAACTGATTCACGCTATGCATTCACAATGATTCACTTCATTAGGCATTAGTGACTAAATTTACTTTCTGTGGTCATTCATGGTTTTTGTACGTCAAAAAGTTGCCGTTTTTGGTTTATTAGCCTTGAATAACAGTGGCTGTCTGTGTCAGAGGGTATTGTCAATTACCTTTTTGCCTCATTATTATTATTACAACCAGGTAACGATAACAAGCATGTACATATCAATATAGTACTATAGAACCATATAGAAACAACCCCAAAAAAATCACATTTGTACATTTATTACAACCATGATTTTTACGACAGGATCTCCAAAAACCATTGAGTTAAGTTTCAGATTGCATTTAGTGATTAGGTGATTGACTGTTTATAAAGCGATACATAAAAACATATTTGTGCAAAAATGAAAAAATGGCCATACACAGCATTTTATCACTGTTAAACAACAGAGACAAAGTCACTTAAGGTTTGTGTTGCACAATGCCGAGCAATCACACAATCACACTATTTTCAAAAAAAATACCACTTTCTCAGTTTTCTTCTTGAAATATTTCTCTCTATATACAGTCTCTGTGTGGTATCCAGCCAACAGCTTTGAGTTTGACGTAGAGAAATTTGCACAGGGAAAAGGACAAAGAACAAAAATAAAACGCAATTGATGTTTGAGTCCCTGTACTCTTGATTTTACACAAATAACTTAATCATAATGACAGCAGGTAGTACCAGACATCTTATACAATCAATCATAAATATTTACTTTATAACTTTAAAGTTGAATTATGATTATTATTCACATCATCATTCAATCAAATTATTTTAGTTCTTTAGCATGTATCAACTGTCTCTTAAATTAGATTTATGATAAATGAAAGAATATTGTCGGTGTAACTGTTAATGTTTTTGCTCTTTTTGTCTGTGTTCCACCTTAAAACAGGTCTCACAACGTTCCAGACCTGAGCACCTAGTAAGTAGTAAATATGGTGGCAGTGTCAACATAGCCACTCACTGCCAGGCTAGTGTCATCCCGGACTGGCGTGCTAGTGTGAAAGCAGGCTGCAGGCTTCTGGGAAACGATGGATGACGGGAGGCAGCTCTCCGTCGCTCCATTCATCTCCTGGTCCTCACAGGGGCACCTCTCCGCCTCGTGTCCCGCCACCTCTCTCTGGAGAAGCAGCACGTTGTCACCGTTCACCCCCTTCACCTTGCTGTAGTCCTCCTCCTGGCCCGGCTGGGGGCAGCCGGCGCCACAGTCCGACATGACGGGCTGCAAGAGCACCATGGACTCCTTGTTGACCCTCTGGACTTCGACATACTCGGTGGGCCGGAGAGCGAGCGGCTGCAGAGCGAGTGGCTGCAGACCAACGGGCACTTGTTTGCGGCCGACTTTAGAGATGTTGACCTCGCTGTGGGCCTGGAGTTGCCAGAGGGCCTGCGTCTGGGGATGGAGTGAGTGATGTTTCTTTTCCCAGTAGCTTGGTCCTAGAGCCTCCTTATTGTTGCCGTGGCCAGGCTGGGTGAGGTAGGAGGACGAGGAGCTTGGGAGGATCAGGCTGTCGGAGAGGCAGTGCTGTTTCGCCCTCTCAAGCAAGCTCATTTGGGTCAGTGAGCTGTACTGAGGTAGAGGCGAAAACACAGACGGCCATGTCTTCACCCGTCCACTGGACATGTCGGGGCGAACGATATCATCAGGAGAATAGGTCAACGCACCGTCGTTCCATTTTTTCTGGTGCCTCTGAGCCTCCATCGGACTTTTCTCCTGATCTGTTCGCCTCTCTTCCTCTTTTAACCTTCCGCACTTATCCATCAGCAGAGTGTGGCTGTCACAGCTTCCCCGGCCGGAGTCGTTGTCGTACGTGGAGCCCCCGGATTTGAGGCAGTTATCGTGCAGATCCTTGCTTTCCTCCAGCATCAGCTCCCGCTCCTCTGGGATGTACACCTCTAAGTACTCCACCAGAAAGTCCTCACAGTTGGACAACGTGGTCGGGGGGAAATCGGACACCACCAGCGCACTGAAGATCCCCTCAGACTTGCCACTCTACACACAAAGCAGGATTACACTGAAGTCATTTTTCTTAGTCAAACATCGTCATCAGGGTCACATTATTGTAGCACGCATGAAAACTTTGATCAGTGTGTTCATGCTTTACCTTTAGAAGTTGTTTATCAAATCCTTTGATTTTAGGACCAGGGACAGGTGGCAGAATGCAATGCTTCAGACTTCTCACAAAACAAAACAAAATAAAAATAAACACGATTATTGTGAGGGCTTGTGGGCAGCAGAAGAAATATCATTATTACTCCATGGGTACATTTTTTACAAAAGTTAATACTTTTTTTGTGCTTATCACTACAAATAAATTATTGTTATTCATCATATAAAGTAAATACAAATTAATATATGAATAATGTGGTTAAAAAGTAATATGCTCATAACAAAGGAGCACCTTTCATCTTTACGTTATGGTATTGTTAAAAAACTTCAAATATTCCAATATTGTAGTGGTGAACTTAAAAATAAAGAGCCTCAACCACAGCTGTAGTGGTCGTCTGTAGCATATAACACATACATTAATATTGCAGTAAACAACCTTCCACCAAACATATTGCATCAGGCATTCATGATCCCTTTTATTACCTGTGGCTGTTCATGTGTAACAACCACGCGAGGATGAGGAAGATGAAGGCAGAAAAGACCGTGATGAGGATCCACGTTGACTTCTCCCGATAGAAATCTGTAAAGTAACATAATAACATGAGTGCTACAGCATAACATACAACCTTGTGAAATCTCATAGTGGTGATTACTATCATAGGATGTTAAAGGAGTTTAATCCGAAGGAGCATCTTTTGTCCCTTTCATGGCTTGATGAAGGAATAGTATTATGGATATTGATACCATTCTCAAACATGTCTGTTAACATTAGGCTGGATTTCGGATAAGGGAAGCAGGGGCGTTGCAACAATCTTGGGAAAGCAGACAATTGTCTTGGACGTCAACGATCATTTTGTGAGGACCCTGACAAGCTTCTTAATTCTAAAGGAATTAATTCTTAGAGCATCTAAATGTGTGTGTCGGATGCTGTAGGAGGTTTGTACCCAAACTATACGACATTACCATTAGCGATGTGTATGGTTTGGTATAATATGTTTCTTCGAATGGGTTGATTTATTTTTCCCGGGGCCCCCAGAGGCCATTGTCACACCCCTGATGATTAGCTTAGTTAAGACTGGAAACAGGAGATGAGCATGCCTGGTGAAAAATGTTTTGTTGCCAGCGCACTGCACAACCAATAGTTGCAGCTGTTTTGACCACATTGCCGCTCTCTCTGGAGGATTTCAGGGGCCTTGGGACGACAAACCTGCCCAACAACAGTGCAGCCAGGAAGAAGTGTGGAGTACGCTCCACTGGTTCAAGAGTAGATGAGTGCAATGCAGTTTTTTCATGTGAAAAAGGCACATTATAGTAAAGGAGTGAACTCCAGGAAATACTACTTCTAACCATGACACAGTTTGACACATGAAAACAACCACTGTGAAAACAAAACATCCTATGTTTAAATTTTTGTGGTTTACATGGATTAAACAAATATATCGACGATCTCATCAAGTGACATGGCCCATTTTCTGTAATGTTCAACTTATTCTTCAATACATACATTATAGTTTACTGGTAAATGTTCGAGTGCATGTGATGTCTTACAGTCGGGAACTTTGACGTCGAAGGTGGAACTCCATTCACTCCAAAAACCATGATCGGGCTTACAGCGCACCTGGACGTGGTACGTACCACCTGACCGCAGACTGAAAATATTAAACATCTTCTGTTGTCCTGCAAGGTGCATCTGGAAATACAATACGACACAGATGACACCTCCAGTCAGTCCTTCAAGCTCTCATTGTCAATGTATGGTACCCCAATAAGATTTTATGAAGAATTTAATCAAAAACGGGCACATTTTTCCACCCTGTCAATACACAGGTCAGAGGTCAGAAGCCATAGTTAACTGCAGTACAGTGCCCACTAACAGGTGGCTTGTCCAAAGATATCCTTATTTTAAACATTTGGGCGAGTATCAAGCTGCGTACCTCCCACTCATCTTCTCCATCCAACCTGATGCGGAGCTCGTAGATCAGAGTGATCCAGCCGGAGCGGGTGTCGGCCTTGTGTGGCGGTTCCCATGACACCCGGAGGAAGGGCCAGCCCTTGTCCTCCAACACAGTCACCGCTACCTTCTCTGGAGGATTAGGCATGACTGAAAAGGGAGAGAGAAAGTTTGAACGAGACTTTTCAGGGATAATGTTCGACAAAAAACAAAATAGTGACGTTGTAAGGCCACAGGTGAAACCCATGGAAATAACGACTTCCTTCTACTGAACAGAAATGAAGACAAAATGTCAGGGAATCAATCACGTGTAAATTACTAATTAAAGCCAAACTCATTGGAAAAAACCACACACTCAATAAAGCTCACTCGATAAAATCTACCTAAAATGTCAGAAGCACTATTGGAGAAAAATGTATTTCAAATGTACTTTGACTTTTTAGTTTGGTCCATGTCCCCTCCACCATCATGTAGGAGATGGGCTTTATGACATACATTGCAACCGGCCACCAGATGGCGATCAAGACACCTTCGCTTTTGGGGAGCAGTCATGTCGTCCATCTTTTATTGTTAAACCACTTTGACTCAAGTTTGTATCTTTGTCTCTTTCTCTGTGTAAAAGTAAACCAAGGCACACCTCCAGTGACTTAACTGTGTCACTGCAGGGGAGACTTTCAAAAACACTTGTGGGACGACATGGTCGAGATTAATGTTAATATCTGACCTTGTTTATCTTCTTGGAGACACATAGTTGACAAATTGTGAGGACAAGCGTTAACGCATTTTGCTTAGGACTGATAATCTTATCAGGACAGAGCAACCATGAGCAACAAAGGGAAGTTGCAGATAAGCAGCTTTAACTCTGTGTCTTTTAGATATATGACTTTATATTTGTTTGTTTTTTGACATTTCATGAACCAAACAACATGTATTTGTACCTTACAACATGACAGAATGGGACTAATTCCATTCCTCATACAATATTTACATATTGTTGCATAATATGAAGTACGGTAGGTCTACCCAGTATTTATATTTAATCAGTCACTAAATAAAAGAGAAACAATGGGATTATTCTTATTCTTAAAACCTTTACTTAGTCTGTGTGTCTTGAGCTCTCATTCCCATTTCCTATTTCTACCTAATTTGAAAATGGGACACAAAGACATTGAAATCGAAAAAGGAAAAGTAATTTCCCAAAACAGATGGGCACTGTAGATTTTGAAAATGTAATTTGTGGGGGGTCTATTTTCAGCCATGGATTAATACCTATTTGGAGCTCTACTGAGTATTTTTGGCAGCAGGATTGCATATGTGGGTTTGACTTAAAATAAACAGCAGTGTCCATGTTGATTGTAATGAAGGAAGGCGCCAGTCAGCTGTGGCCATATCACGTGTTGATAGGGTTTGGCGTGGAGAAAATAAAGCAATGCATGTTATACTTATCCTTTAAATCACCCGTTTATCTTACACTTCATTTCATTATAGCCAACCATTTGACGGCAGTTTCACAAAGAAGCTTCTCATTTTTAATCTTTGGCATAGAAAACATGCTTTTAATCCTCAAGTGGAAATTTTGTCTCCAAAGCGCAGACAACAAACACGAAAAACAAGCGGCACACGTTCCCTCACCGATGTAGACCACATCTATGTCCACGGGGTCGGAGAAGGTACTGCCGTGCGCGTTGGTGGCCACCACAGTGATGTTGTAGTTGACCCAGATGGACGTGTCGTTCTTGTTGAAGAAGCAGGAGTTCTCCCCGGCCGTGTGGTAGTCGGGACACTCGTACACTGTATCAGAGCTGCAAGAGACGCAGGGGAATGGCATGTAATGTAATCACATGCATTGCTGCATTTCCAGAGAACAGCATGTATTCCTCATGCTACAAATCCTGAAACTTGTATGTAGGTGTGTGTGTGTGTGTGTGTGTGTGTGTGTGTGTGTGTGTGTGTGTGTGTGTGTGTAAGTGTGTGTGTGTGTGTGTGTGTGTGTGTGTGTGTGTGTGTGTGTGTGTCTGTGAGTGTAGGACAATATAGGACGAAAATGGAAGAAAACGTTCTGAGTTGACAGCTACCAAGCTACTACTGTACTTGAATATTAAGATTAAAATGTATATTTAGTAAAAATCTGTCCTTTTATGATTGTGTCTTGTCTAACATTGTATTTTTTCTTGCCTTCTACACAACTGTCTTTACAGCACTTCCGCTTCTTCTGCTTTGCTGCTACAGATGAGCATGTACTTCCGAGAAGTCACTGAAAACATCTCTGCTGACGTGGGGTATGAGCACTTGACCACTGCTTCAGGCACTTGGGTTCAAATCCCAGTAGGCGCTTTAATGAATGCCTCTAGAACAGAAGGGAGCCTGCAGTTGACATAGAAGCAGCGACTGTTGCTGATTGGTCGGAGGAGCTGTTCAGCAGCAGTATACATTTACCAAAAGGTTAAGCCCCTTGCTGAGATGCAAACAGGCTATAACCTCCCTAGGCTGATGGCTGGGGTCAAATAAATAATTATTATTATAAAAATCATTACTAGAAATATTGGGAATGGCTTTATTTCAAAGAAAATGGAGGAATAATAACAGCTCCCACACATACTTTAACTCTTGTAATCTATCCTGTTGAACAGCACTTTAATGTTAAGTAAATTTATTGTATGGCTTACAGTGGGAGAGGTTCATGGACACATTTTTAAAGGGATGATTTGTTATTTTAGCAGCAGCATGATGTCTCTTTGGAAGACAATTTCATCATTTGATTTTAGACAAACCCACAGCTAAGGAAACAATGGGAGATTCTGACTGTGGATGTTTCATGGACAGTAATGATCTTCTTTAGGATCGGTTTTCCAGAATTTATTTAGTTAGACATTAAAGCGACAGATTTAAAATCTCTAAGATCTTTGTTAGTCTTTTCAGAGCAGTGGTCTCTACAGGAGAGTAGAGTCTGTTATTATTGGCTGAATTAATTGAAAAGAATTACTCACAAAATATTATCCATCTAAATAATAGTTTATTTAAATACCCACTCCATAGCGAGGTCACAGATTAGCTGTCATTCACGCAGGCTCCAGTGTAATTGAATTATGATTCAAACTTCTGCACCTTCTCTTTATGGCTGCTGGATATCAAAAGCCAAAGATTTCTCTATCCTGACATTTCATACATAACACTTGATCTTAACAGTGATGGAATGGGAAATCTTCTCTGCTTCTGTGTCAACGCCATATGAGCCCCACACGGTTCTCAAATTCAAAGCCAAGGGAAGAACCGGTGCCACATAACTCTGTGGCTCCTCCTTCAAAGGTGACTCTGTTGCTATAACAGCAGCAAGAGCGGGACAAGCTGGTGACACTGATCCCGGAAATCCTCTGTAGACCAGACCGACGGATCAGCCTTTGCACTATACATGGCATAAATAAAGGAGGCGGTCTTCGTGGGCCGGGTAGACCGCGCCCTCTGAAGGATGTAGCCCCTGAATTAAGACACAGCTAAATAATGTGAAGATAACCAGTGTCGGCCATACTGGTTCTCCGCTCTGATCTTCCTCTGAAATGTATATTAAAATAAGAACCGAACCAGCTGCTCATCCATGAACCTCCCTGATGAACATACAGGTGACTGCAGACAATCCATCCGTGTCACTTATTCTGCAGTGAATGTGCTTCTGCATGAAACTCACTTCTCTTTGCGATAGTACAGGGCGTAGGTGGTGGGCAGCCCCCCGTCAGATCCTGGCTCCCACCAGCAGGTGAAGGTCTCTTTTTCAGGAGAACGACATCTGGTCAGAGCAGGCTTCTCCGGAGGGCTGATGCCTAAGGAATCTTTAAGAGGAGGAAATTAAATTAAATTAAATATTAGGTTACACTCTAAACAAGGCGTGATATGAAATGTGCAAGATGTTTAATAAACCACCAAAATATCAGACAACGACTCATCATCTTTGGATTGGGCAGCTCTGATTCCTGTACCAACAACCACACACCTCCTTACTCAGGAAGCTACTGAGACACTTACTTGTTCCCTGTGCTTGCGGCGTGAAGAACAACAGCAACAACAGCAGGGCTGCTCCCGAGACGTTCTTCATCGTGGCACCACAAAAACCTTGGCTGTTGGAGGGGAAACAAAACAAAGAGAGGTGGACAGGTGAACTGTCAGATTAAGCCATATGATCCACAGTGTTTGCAGCAGAGGTTCACGTCTTGTGTTCAGTCACAACATGTTTGCAGGACAAATGAAAACTGCCTGGTGCAGCAGTGATGTTTTCTCACTGTCTGACAACCTGTCTAACACTGAAGTCATACGTTTCACAACATTTCTAACAAATCAGTTGAGCAGGTTTGGGCGAAATCCTGCTAATAAGCGCAGATAAACATATTTCTAAAACATTTTTACCTCCTTGGCAGAGGTGATCACAAAATAAAGACGAGAATAAAACGTAAACTACAACGACACTCAGTAGAGCACTTTTTACTCTTCAACAATCCCAGTAAATGTTATTCAAGCTGCACCAATTTTCCCACACTCATAGATATCAATTTCCTAAATATATTGCTTTCATCAAGATCCATGATTTATTTCCTGAGAAATCAATCAAAAATGCCAATGTTAAAGAAAGTGAAAGCAAAAATTGCTGCATACACCCTGGAATTTGCATCTGCACCAAAATGTAGCGGATTCCTCCCTGACCCATACAGCATCCCCCCACCAAGCTACGTGGATCTGTCGAGTATTTTTTGTGTAATCCTGCTAATTTACAAACTAACAAACAAACAAACAAAGGGACTGGGTGAAAATATAACCTCCTTGGCAGAGGTAATGAATCCTGTCATTTACACATTTGCACGTGCTAAACAGTAATAATCATTCATCATAGTAATAAAATGGCACAAAGTCTGAAAGCAGAACGCTTAAATGTGATGAACTGAAAGAAAGAACGTTTGATGTTTCACTGGGGATTAAAAAAACATCCTCTCTGTTTCAGACTACCTCTACCAGCTGGCACATGCAGCACAACTGATTGCATAATCTGAGTTAGGCCCTTTGCCTGGACAACAGAGACACATACGGCTGGTTTCTCTCTCTCTCTCTCTCTCTCTCTCTCTCTCTCTCTCTCTCTCTCTCTCTCTCTCTCTCTCTCTCTCTCTCTCTCTCTCTCTCTCTCTCTCTCTCTCTCTCTCTCTCTCTCTCTCTCTCTCTCTCTCTCTCTCTCTCTCTCTCTCTCTCTCTCTCTCTCTCTCTCTCTCTCTCTCTCACGCTCTTTTCCAATCACAGATGAATTTGTTGCTGTCAGTTGGGGATTTGACAGGATGTGACATATTGAAAAGAGGTAAACCTTTTGACCAGTAAAAACGAAAAACGAAATTGATATTCTACTGTTCAAGAATGTCTAAATTAATCTTATTTTCTCATATAATTTCATTAAGATCCATGAATCATTCTCTAAGAAATCAACAAAAATTCTCAAAAACATCTTGCCACGTCAAACAATGGGTAGTTTTTGGGCAACTCTGCAACTCTGTGGTTGTATTTTTATTCCCTCTAAAAAACAATAGCTCAAAGTGACATTTTTAAATTGGGCCTAAAGTATTACAAGCTTTTCTTGTATGTCCTGTCTCTCTTCAACAAAGAGACATGTGTGAGGCATATGTGTTTCTAAGAAAACACAACACTGCATAATATACTTCACTATTTTTTACTCAAATTTTTAATTTTTTTTTTATTCTTCTGTTATTATTTGCTTTTATTTTGATTGAAAATTTGTTTTACTCTGCTTTCTGATTTTAAACTAATTTCTTTTCTTTATACTTTATTTGAACTCATTATAAATATGTTTTGCCACTTGATCATTAAAATGACACTTGATTTAATTTTACATTTTTAGAGTTCCTCAACATCATAAAGCCTTTCACGATTGACTGCCATCAACTCTTCATTTTGGTGTCTTAATTTCAGTCACGTCACCATGATCTGATAATTGGCATTAAGGTCAAGGCACTGGATTAGCTTCCTGCTGCATATAGCCATCTTACGTAATGCGTAGCCCAAACTGAATTAAGCTGCTAAGCTGGAGTACGAAGATCTTCTCTCAAAGATAATAATGGTCTGAATGTTGCCTTTAAACTGTGCGGTGGGGTTTCCCATCAGACAGGAGAACATATTCTAGTTACAAACGCCTTGGAGGCATTCACCCTCTGTCTTGATTGTTAATTATTCAATTTATTTTCTCACATTTAAGAATATGATAGAAGTCAACTTTATACATTTTATAAATCTATAAAGTCTACACAGCCATGTGTTTCAGGTTTATAATAATGTACTTTTTAATGCAAATAAAATAAGCTAATGATGCTGTTTACAGACTGGATGATACTTTTTTTAAAGATTGAATGGTATTAATACATCCACAAAGGTCCAACAGTCGCATTAAATTCAGTCAAGCTGCACTAAACACTGTACACTGTAACCTGTCAATACCCAGAGGCCTAAAGTGTTAACTCCCAGAAAGCAGAACAGATCTTAAGTCTTGAAATACAATTTTGCAGAAATATAAAACTATAAAAACAAACAAGTGTACAAATCAGTCAGGACAATGATATATTGTGGTTTCGACATTTAGTCCCACCCCTATTTACAAAGCACGACAGAAATGTGTGTCATGGTTTTCTCACAGTTCTTGAAGCGTCAAATCTGCCTCTTATAAGCAATAACAAATACTATGCATTACAATTCCTAAACTTGACCATGAACTATTGTACAGTTCGGGGTTGAAAGACAGCGTGTGACAGATAGCAGGAATCCCTTAATCCCTGCTTGCAGAGAAACACCTTGACTTGAACTCCTTCTCACACTAGAACAGACTAAACCAAGTAATGGAAAATAAAAACCGGTTTGCTCACCAGCATCAGAGCCTTTCTAGGAAAATGTTTGAATAGGGGAACGAAACTGCAACCATAAACACACGATTTTCATGACCTGTTGCATTTTTGTATTCTGTTAAACACATTTAAATAGCAGCAAAACCTAAGAATTTTTTGAAAACCTGAAGGTTTTCTAACAGCTGTTCTAAAACGATTATTTTCAGCAGAGTACTAAGTACTAAAAGTAAATTTACGACAAGAATAAAGTTGTCATCGCACCTTTCACATGCGAGCATCAACCAATTTATAGCTGCTGCCATCAGCTACTTGCAGTCAACCAAGCAAAGTAGTAAAAATCAACATTAACCACAGCTCATGTCTTGTTTTTGCACTGTTCAACGACAGTTATTGCCACATGCTTATGTGTTGTGTTATTACACGTCTTGGGAAACCTATAATAAATCTACTCACACACACACAGTAGAAAGAAAAAAGGATGACAGACAACACACCCTTCGCTACCTTCAGCGATAATTTCCCACGGATATTTGTCCATCAGTTAAGAAATAGCTAAGTCAGATAAGAAAAATAGGATACTTGCGTTTATAGTTTGACGCTGCTGCCTATTATGGTTCTTGTGTTTAGTAGGGAGAAATAGTGTGTCCCAATACTTTAAACGACACATGAGCCTGGTGAAGCAATACTTATTTATTCTTAAAGGTAAAAATGTTGAACATCTGATTTTGCCTATAGACTCTATATAAGGACTTAAATCAGTTGTAGCGTCCATGTGGTTCCCTGATGGTGGGCGTGATGGAATTACGACTCAACTCCAAAGCTTGGTGTCAGGTACATGAAGTGAGTAATAGCCGTCATAAGGTTGAGACCAAAATTCCTTATCATGAATTACCACCACGGTTCCGTCTTCATAAACCATGTTTTACTTTAAAAAACATTTGAAACCACTCCTAGTTAGCTGAAGTTAGCATTCAATGCCCAATCAATATGTAATAAGGTCCTGGTGCAAGACTATAACAGTGGAAAAATTCAGTAAGCTGCAGGCAGCAAACCGTTTAATCCAGTATTGAGTTGATCAGCTTGGTGCTATAACGGCCAATGGCCTCTTTCACCTCTTCCTAGCCAGCCTAAAGGTTAATAGATGTGCAACGGAGGAGCGGGTCACAACCGGGGAAATCCCATTATACAGCTGAGCTGACACCCCCGTGCAGCGGCATCATCATCATCCTCCCACGTTGAAGCAAATATCCTGCCAATCTGTCAGCTGTCAAGCTGGGAATGTGTGCATCTTGATGCAATAAAAAAACAAAAAGAAACTGATCACACTCACTTGTTCTGGTTCTACATTATGCTATATTTAATGATAACTGACCATGGAAACTGAATCAGGGTTAACTGTTGTTGGTGTGAGTTATCAGGATAGGACAAATGAAGTCTTCACTATATGCACAAAGGTGTTGCATATTATTGGGTCTCTATACGGTGAAATGTAAAATGACCATGACTGTGGGCCTAACTGTAGCAACAATGTTTTAGTCCTTTGTCTTTATTTTTTGTCCATTTTGTGGCAAATTTTCAAATTATTTTGTCATCGTATAATGGAAACAAGCAGCAAGTGTCTCCGCCTCTCTCTCACACACAGACACACACCCACAGATTGTGTCTTCATGACTTCAGAGGACGTTGCATTGACATTGATTTCCTATAAACTTACTCTAACCTTAACCATAGTTACTACTTACCTGACACTTACCCTTTCGCTAACTTTAACCTAACGGAAAACTAATCTAACCTAAACCTAACCTTAAAACATGTCGTCACCTGAATATTTTGTTTACGTCATGGAGGGCTTGCTTTTTGTCCTCTTGAGGAAGACAAGTCCCCACAATGTGACTGTTCAAACAGATTTACAGTAGGCCGCCACAAAAAACACAACCTGTTACCCTAACATTAACATAAACCTAATATTTACCCTAAAACCAAATTCTAACCCTCATACAACAACTTGGAAATGTATCAGAAAGTGGAGTCCAGCCAAAAGGGTCCTCTATGTCTCAAAAGTGTCCTCACTCCAGCCATATATACACACACTCGCTCGCACACACACGCACACGCACACACACACAAGGGTCAATTGCAAAAACTATACTGAATTAGATACATCCTCACCCTCAGGGCAGCTCCTACACACAATAAACAGATTTGATTCCACAGATCAACATTTTACTTCGTCTAAAGCTTGTTGTGAAGTTTATACAACCATGAAGCTCAGATCAACCTCACAGCCTCGATCAGTGACTTCAATCATTGAGCCCATCTTTCTGTCTGTCTGTGTGTGTTTGTGTGTGTGTGTGTGTGTGTGTGTGTGTGTGTGTGTGTGTGTGTGTGTGTGTCTGTAAAACTTACCGACAGGAGTGCGTGTCTCCCTCCGAGCCTCAGCCAGCGGAGCTACCGACTGGTGTAACTGGTTTACTGGGATGACAGGAGACGAGTGCGCGGACATCACCGGGCGACAGGAGCCGGTCAACTTAGCCCCGCAGCAGCAGCCAGCGAACAAACCGAGCATCCCTTCTCTCCTCTATATCCCCGAGCCACCCCTGAGAGGGGCGGGGCAGAGCAGCCCGGCCTCCGCTTACAAACCCCGCCCCCACTCCCCGATCATCCCACACAAACTTCATCCTCAAATACTGAAAACAAACTGGAGCATTGTGAGCTTTAAAGTTGCCAGATGTAACATGATGTCAATGTAGATTATACAGTTTGACAGGCTGCTTCCTCTCATTCTCTCTGTCTGGGGCCGTTTCCTCCTTGCAAAAAAGAAATTATTGAGCTATTAAACAGAATATATTGGTCTTATAATAGAGGGAAGGTTGTGCTACACATCACCACCACTAACATACATTTAACCAGGGCCTATGTCCTGGCTGTAATTTTATTAATTTAAGGTGCATAAACCGTGCGATGCTAGTTTTCTCCGCAAAACAGTAAAAGCCACCTATCCTCAGGACAGCACATGGCACTTGTTTGCTAATACCTTAGTGATTTGTCTTAACTCTGCGTATGAACAAATATTGTAAAACACGCTGTGACTGTAAGAACACCGTGACCTGCTGAAACAGGTCACGGTGACCTGTTGTAAACATAGTCATGTATCCCAGTATGCGACATTCCCTCTTTCTCCCACCCCAGCCCCCCCTGCACTGTCTGTCCCTAACACACTGTCTGCCCCTGACACTTAATGTAGCCCATGGCCAAGGATATTCCATATCATCCTCTGAAAGGATGGTACAGCAAAAATTGACAACTTTTTAACACAATGTGCAGGGGTTTATCAATAAGGTATATTTAGCTGTGGCACCAAGCTAAGAGGGGGCCCCTGAGAAGGGCTGATTCTTCAGTCCAAAGCAAAGAATATTTTTGTGAGAGCCCCCTTAAATCCGATGATTGGCGTTGTACAGGAGACTGCAACGACAACAGAGTCTAACGAAGGCCCATGCCACTAGCTATGTACTGTTTTTTTTGCACTTAGACGTTTGCATGTTATGTGGTTTGGTTCTGGCCTCCAAGATCATTTTTGCCTTGGGCCTCCCAAGTCTATTTGAACACTCCTGATAGCGTTACTTTAAAAGTGATGTTTCCACTGGAATTCATTTTTATGTTTGGGTCGCAAGAAGAGCAACTCTATAAAAGACATGGACTCAGCACGTCGGGAGCGAAAGATCAGGATCTCAGCTGTTAGAAATTCACAAAAGTTAATACATTTTCAAGCTTCATTTCCAAGGACACACAGGTTACAGAGGAACAGATTCTTCCAGTGTTCCGTTTCTGTATTGCTGTATCCTAAGCTTAATTACCTTTTTGCTCATTGCATTCACTTTCTGTGAAGTTCCATCTACAGAGATCTTATGGTGACAGAACTGTCAGAATACACTGGAAATTCCTTGAGAGTGGATAGAATTATATTGAGGTCAAAATGTAAACTACCTACAGATTGTGATTTTGAAAAGAAATTCTTGAGTTATTCAATATAATATATTGTTCCTATATGGGCAAGGTTGAGCAAACCCCTTTTTTGTGGGATGGCCTTCCTATCTGCACCATTTCAAAAGAGGATCTATGGAATATTTCTGTTTGAGTGAATGTAACAAAAAAGATATTTAAAATAAAAAAAATTATCTGGATTTTTGTGAATAGTCATATTATTACCCACAATGCCTGTAGTGTATGTCTTTGGGAGATGTTAAGAAAGCATTTAATCATTGTGTGTAAAACAAGCTTGGGTGAATGATGGCCTTGTATCAAGGCAGGCTCTGGAAATCTCTGGCCCTCCCTGTTTCAGCTCTACTTAGAGGCAATAATATTATGTAATATGGCCATCTGCTCTTCGCATTGATTTAAAAGTCCCATTATGCGACACAGTCATGGTGAATGCCAGCGAGTGCTTGAACCAGGACACATTGATGGTTGCCCTGATTGATGGTGCTCCACAGATTTGGTGCCTTTTTGTTTTTTAAATCAAAGTTCTCTGTTCATGATGTATGTGTTGGTGTTTGGGGGGTGCGTGTGAAGTGAATGGGTCAGAGATGTTGGTATGTCAGCAGCGTGACTGTGCCTGCAGAAGAAGTAAGTTGGACATCCCCCCCCCCCCCCTCTTCCTCTTTAATCACTGGACACGTGGATATGGTGCAGGGACAAACCAGGACAGAGGGTGAGATAATCATGACTCTGTTGCGACATCTAGTGGTACAAAAGAAAAAGGTATAAGAGCATTCTATTCTTTTATATACCGTACACCTCTGATCATAAATATTTCACATTACCTGTTTTTCTGGGGATCAAAAGCTAGATACACTGTGTATAGGTTAATAATTTATTATTATTTATTAACAAATATGGTAATATATAATGATACATATTATATATTAAATAAGATGTTTATGAATAGATTTTGGACCCAGTTCTTTAGGGTAAGTGGTTAGTTTAGATTTCTTAGAGATGAGCATTGACACCATGTTTTACTAAATTGAGCACTCAATATGCTATTGCATATGCATGAGATACAAGTTTTGATTAATACCTTATGTTTTTATTAATTTGTCCCAATGTTTTGGTTAATTATTGCACACAGGATAAGTTAATATAGGTACAGAGCACCAGAACAGCAGAACAGACTTTCTCCATGAAGCATCAAGTGCACTGTGACTGCTTCGTCGGTACAGCTGGAAATATTCACAATCTTGAAGTATCAAAGTTGAGTATGTATAATCAGCCGGCAAGACTTCTTGATATACATTATCTCTACTTGGATACTGACAATAATTCATCAATTCATTTACCTTCCATTATGCTACAAACTGTTTATTCTAGTCAATGCTGTAAATAATAAGAGAGGGATCCCTCACATTTGGCTCTGAGGTTTCTACGTTCTTTTTACCCTGTTTGTTTTAACCATTTATCAGTGGTGAGGTGAATGAAGGGATGGAGGAGGGGTAGGAACAATGGTGTAATGGATGACATCTCAATATCTTTCCATGCCAAAACAATAAATACAACAACATAAGTGCAAATGGTTGCTTACATATTAATGCATCCTCTAGGTTAGAAGTAACACTTTGGTCCTGTTCATGAAAAATATAATTAAGTACAGAACAATAAACCACTTCTATTCATTTAAACAAATTACGTACAGGTTCTATTTTATGGTTCTGTCTGCTTATTAACAATATAGCTTGGTCTGTTAAGTCAGATAAAAATTAAATTAGGATGCACTGTGTTTAAATTCACTCAAATCACATGAAACAAACAGACAAACTTCCTGGTGTGGCAGCATTGTCTCAAACAAAGAGATCTGAAGAGGAAACACCCAGCCATTATATAGCCTCCCCTTCTCTAGTCTCCTCCCCCGTGACAGGTAATTCGCTCACTCCAAGTTTTATAGAATGAACATTTGGGCCTGAAGTTGTTGAACATGGATAAATAAGATCTCAAAGACTGATACTGTGCCTGAGTAAACTGTGTTAAACAAAAGTAAAAACTTTATTTTTTATCCTTGCTTTAAATTCTACATAAGATGGTGAACTTAATGAAAGCATTGATTTACAGAGATGCCACCGCTCATATAGCAATTTATTGACTACAACTGTACCAAAGTAGATGGGAATACCACAAAGAAACAAAGATTTAGTAATGGTAGGACCAGGCACACTCTCCATTTATATTATTCTCTCTGGGCTGAATAAATGTATTCAGTGTTTTTGAGAGCAAAGAGAGACTCACAAATTTTTACTTTCCAATTACATATAAACCATTCGCAGTTTTTACACTATCATAAGTTGACTGTGGCCCAAGTGTTTTCCTTATGACGGGATCAAGATAGACGACAGGAAGAGGCCTTAATCTACTGTATGTCTTATGTTCTGTGAGGTATTTGTTTGTTCTACTGTTATTTTCTGTGTTCCTTCTCCCCTAGGTTCAATTTATTTGAAATTAAATTGAATGGTTGTTTGCCTATATGTTTGTTGAAGAAAAAAAAATTCAAAACCATTTTCAACATCAACTTTAAGATTAATTTATTTTTCACCTTTTAATATGGCGCCCATATAGTTTTGTGACGAGTTACAGGTGTGACATTCAAGATAACTATGTGCATTTCTGAGCCAAAATGGGTTTAGAATAATGTTTCTTAGAAGGCGTAAGTCTAGTAAAAACAACACTTTTCAGAAACTAGAACGTCTCTCGAAGAATAATTTAAAACCAGAATTTCAGCATAATTCAAGATTTAAAACCCTCTCTTTTGAAGGAGGTGTCAGTATCTCTTAATTAGTGCAGCCAGTATAGGAACTAAATAACGCTTTTGAGTCAAACAGAGGGTTTCAAGTTTATTGACAAGGCAGTGACATCATACAAAACTTTGAGCCAACTTCAAGCTGTTCCCAGTTGTGTCAAATGATGCAATAGTGGGACCCAATTTTTACATTAAATTCAACTTGATTTAAGATTTAAGATTTTTTAAGATACATTTTATTATCCCACACACATGCACAGACATGCACAGGCACACTCATGCAAGGGGAAATTTAACCTCTGCTTTTAACCCATCTGGTGTCAGACACACAGAGCAGTGGGCAGCCGTGTACGGCGCCGTGTACGGCGCCCGGGGAGCAGATGTTAGGGGAGTAAGGTTCCTTGCTCAGGGGCACTAGACAGTGTAGGAAACTTATAACTTGGGCTATAAGATGGTTACTTTCTTAGAGCACTTTCTCAGGAAATGAGGGAATGTTTAGTCGACCTCCTCAGTGCTGGGTCCATAGAATCCAGCACCAGGAGCAGCATCACCAGGCATGCCATCTCGCATACTTCCTGGCATGCCACCGGCACTCTGATACAGCTTAGTGATGATGGGGTTGCACACCTTCTCCAGCTCTTTGCGTTGATGCTCATATTCAGCCTTTTCAGAATTCTGCAAAACAAGGACTTTAAGTTTTCTGACAAATGTCATCATTAGAAAAGAAAAAGGAAAGCAGAGTATTTACCAGGTTCTTGTCAAGCCAGCTGATGACCTCGTTGCACTTGTCAACGATCTTCTTCTTGTCTTCATCACTGATCTTGCCAGCAAGCTTCTCTTCCTCAACAGTTGACTTCATGTTGAAAGCATACAACTCCACGTCATTCTTAGCAGACACCTTGTCAAACTGTATATCATCCTCTGCCTTATACTTCTCAGCCTCCTGGACCATGCGGTCAATGTCCTCCTTGCTGAGACGACCTGTCATCAAATAGGTAAGATTAGCATTCAATCTTCTGACGTTGGGATAACACTGCAGTTAAATTAGGGTGGAGTAACATTTAATACCCTTGTCATTGGAGATTGTGATCTTCTTCTCCTTTCCAGAGCTCTTTTCAGCAGCAGAGACATTCATGATGCCGTTGGCATCAATATCAAATGTCACCTCGATCTTGGGTTCACCACGGGGAGCAGGAGGGAAGTCTGTCAGCTCAAACTTGCCCATCAGGTTGTTGTCTCTGGTCATGGCACGCTCACCCTCATAAACCTGTTGAAGTGTGTACGCATACAATGTTTAAACCATGTTTGTCTACAGTTCTGTCAACTTTATTAAGCTCAAACATGCAAGGAAAGCCTGCGAGGCGGGAAACAGAGTGGCAAGAAAAATAGTCATTAAAACCAATATGCTTACCTGGATGCGCACACCAGGCTGGTTGTCAGAGTAGGTTGTAAAGGTCTGGGTCTGCTTAGTAGGAATAGTGGTGTTGCGTTTGATTAAGGTAGTCATGACGCCTCCAGCAGTCTCAATACCCAGTGACAGAGGGGTGACATCTAGAAGCAGCAGGTCCTGCACATTCTCAGACTTGTCACCAGACAGGATGGCAGCCTGGACAGCTGTAAAGACAAAACAGCAGTTGGACATCCAGAAAATTATATTAAGTTTGACACCTAACTAGGTCATGAGTGACCATGACCGTAAGCCGCTAAAAATGTATTGATATCACAGTCCAAGTCTAAAAAACTAAGTGGTGCACATTAATTGGCTGAATTGCTTACCAGCTCCGTAGGCAACAGCTTCATCGGGATTTATACTCTTGTTCAGCTCCTTTCCATTGAAGAAGTCCTGGAGCAGCTTCTGGATCTTAGGGATGCGGGTGGAGCCACCAACCAGCACAATGTCATGGATCTGTCCTTTATCCATCTTGGCGTCAAGAAGGGAATTCTCCACAGGCTCCAGTATGCGGCGGAAGAAGTCAGCATTGAGCTCCTCAAAGCGAGCCCTGGTGATGGAGGTGTAAAAGTCAGCTCCCTCATACAGGGAGTCGATTTCGATGCTGGCCTGGGTGCTGGAAGACAATGTGCGCTTTGCCCTCTCACAAGCGGTGTGCAGACGACGAACAGCTTTCTTGTTGTCACTGATGTCCTTATTGAACTTGCGCTTGAACTCAGTGATGAAATGTGTGACCATTCGATTGTCGAAATCTTCCCCACCAAGATGAGTATCTCCAGCGGTGGACTTGACCTCGAAGATGCCATCGTCAATAGTCAAGATCGATACGTCAAAGGTGCCACCGCCAAGATCGAAGATGAGGACGTTCCTTTCTGACTCAACCTGGAAAGGAATGGACATTTCAAACTTTATTCAACTACCAATAACTAGACTTGTTTATTAAAACCATCAATATTGTTTAAGTTATTTTTACCTTCTTGTCCAAACCATAGGCAATAGCAGCAGCAGTTGGTTCATTGACTATACGCAAAACATTTAGGCCAGAGATTATGCATGCATCCTTAGTGGCCTGGCGCTGGGAGTCATTGAAGTAGGCGGGCACGGTGACTACGGCATTGTTGACAGTCTGAAAGGAATAAAAACATAAGAATTCATTCAACAGCATTCAAGTATTGTAGCTTTGTTTTCAAAAATATACCATTACATACATTTCCAAGGTAGGCTTCAGCTATCTCCTTCATCTTGGTCAGCACCATGGAAGAGATCTCCTCTGGGAAGAAGGACTTTGACTCACCCTTGTACTCAACTTGAACTTTGGGGCGAGTGCTGTCATTGATGACTTTGAATGGCCAGTACTTCATATCTGATTGTACAACTGAGTCATCAAACCTGCGGCCAATCAGCCTTTTGGCATCTGTAAAAATGAAAAGTTTTGTTTTACTAATCCAAAAACAAATTTGGGACAATGTGGACTTCCATTACAAAAGCCCACTTGGACATCCAAGGAAGGATTTTGGCCATCTCTGGTCTTTCGACCTCTGGTGGAAACTACAAATGGCAGGAAAATCACAGTGAGGTGCTCATTAACAAGTAATGTAGGAACTGTTTGTGACAGACTCATTCTAGCCTTCAATTTAAAATATAGGTGTCAGTCATTTTATTTTTACTAGATTTGTATTGCAAATTATTGGGAAGAGTTACTTCACTTTCAGCAGGTTTTGAGATCAATAATAAAATGTAACTCTTACCAAACACAGTGTTGCTGGGGTTCATGGCAACCTGATTCTTGGCAGCATCTCCAATCAGCCTCTCGGTATCTGTGAAGGCCACATAGCTGGGTGTGGTCCTGTTGCCCTGGTCATTGGCAATGATTTCTACCTTTCCATGCTGGAACACACCAACACAGGAGTAGGTGGTCCCGAGATCGATGCCAACGATTGGTCCCTGAGTCTTAGACATGATTCCTGACAGGGAAATTGATTTGATATACAATGGATTACAATTGAAAGCTTATTCAGACAAAAAAAAGAACACATATGAGGCAAACGAAACATGTTTAAAAAAGGAACTCAAGTTCACTTTAGTAGATGAGAGTAGTCGCAATAATTCAGCAATGTGAATAAATTAATTAATAGAAAACCATTCACCAGCAGTGTAATAGCTATAAGATTGGTTAATCATTTACGCTATATAAAAAGTGTGTTAAATTCACTTCTATAATAGATTCCAAACAAAAATGATAATGTTTCAACGTACCCAAAGACTGACAACACTGAAACAATGACACTGCGCTAGACCTGTATTTAAGTGAATGAGGCCTCAAGTTAACACTGACATCATTCTCGCTGGAAACTGGCTTACAACTTTAAGATGTACGAACTAACCACAAAACAAAGCAGGATATATTTAATGTTAAATCAGGTGGTCCAAACTGCAACTCACTCTTTATTAGTAACATTAAAACACACAGCGATACAACAGAGGCAATTGTTCTGAATGGGCAACCGGAAGTATGGTCATTCCCGCTGTCTTGATAACGTCTGCTCAAGAGCATTCTCGAACGTCCCCCACCCCTTGTCCCCGCACTGCTATATAGCTACAGTTACATAGCCCACACATTAAGCTTGTGGTGACAGCCAATATAGACGCAAACTAAACATAATCCTCTGTATAGTTAATCAACCTATATCGCTTATGTTTGAAACCAGTTAGGTGGAGTAACGTTATTTGTCGAAGACGACCTTAGAGACGCCTTCTTTGTGTGAGGCAGTTGTCATCAACTGTTTATTTACATTGCCACTGCTGCTCCTCATAGCCTTTTTCTGGCGAACATATTTGTCCCTGATCTTCCTCCACAGCTTCGTACACTCGTCGAGCTGCAAATCGACGTTAGCCGAAATCTCCTTCCAGGAATCTGCCTGCCTTGTATTCCGTCAATGACGGGTTATACAAGTGGTCATACTTTTGGATCTCTTCTGCCAAACACTCTTCTATTTGGTCAATATTCGTTCTTCTAAATCTCTTGGTTTCTACCGGTATTATGGGGCATGACACCGGAAATGTGACTCCGGAAAGGATGTAGTAACAGCAATAAAAAAATATCAAGATCAGGGTCAATAAGAGTTTAATGGCTAGGGCCCTGGAACATACACAAGCATCAATGATGAATTATACCTGGATTTGACCAATCAAAACTTCTTATATTAAACAAGTTAATATAGGTTTGAGAATGAAAGTAAGTGATAGACATGTAATACATTTCATGCAATAATAAAGTATCTGTTATGTGTTGTTTGTAGGTAGAATACAGTGAGCAAAACTGATTAGGAATTTAATATAATATTCAAACTGAATATGAACTGAGTTCAAGTAAAATCAGGGTACTTGTGCTAGGAACCTCACTGACAGGAAGCAAGAAATTAAAATGAACTACAAAAACCATAACTCCCTGTGTAACCCCAGCGAAGCGGAACTTAGTTACGTTGTTACCTTTTGCTTAGCCTAACACTTGAAGATAAGCTGTAGCTACCCATGAGTTAGCTCAGCATCCTGTTTCACCAAAAGAACCATAAACCATACCTCTTCTAAAATCAGAAACTGCCTACTGTGGTTCTTTTGTTTATTGTGTCTATTAAGACAGCACTAAATGGCTGTGTTAATGGTTCTTATGAAGTAAAGTAATCAGTTGAATCACCTTTTTCACTGTTTCCTCTGTCAGTCAGTAAGGGTAAGGTCAAATCGTGGCAGTGATAGCTCGTAGAGGCACTTCAGGTGTCAACAGAAATTGCAACAGATATGCAAAAGCAGCTTCCTTTGGTGCCACACTGTTTAAAGGCCGCTGGCTTTGTTGTCACACTGTTTAAAGGCAATTGTCTTTGTTGCCACAATGTGGGCAATTGCACTGTCTGAGAGCATCTAAACATTATGACCATGCACACTCTCTATTTATATTTATGCTCTCTAGGCTGAATGTATGTATTTATTTGCTGTCTTGTGTTAGAATACAGCAAAAAAAGGCTCACCCAATTTTACTTTCCAATTGCATATAAACCATTTACAGTTTTATTTACTATCATAAGTTGACTTGACCTAAGCTCCACGGATAGTCGGTATGTAGTCAGGTCCACTAAGCTCTAGTAGTCAGGTCCACTGAATACACGTTAATAGAACACGCACACACACGCATACACACGCACACACACACACACACACACGCACACACACGCACGCACACACACACACACGGCTCCACGCCCTCTATATATTTTATTGTCCGGTGATAAAGCATCGGGGAATACCCGACGCACTCGTTTGGTCGATGTTAACGTCACTCACGAGTTCCCGGCCCGCGATTGGCTGAGCTCGTCAGGAGGAAGTCAAGTGTCACATCGTTTCGGGGGGATCAGCTCGGAGTTGACAAAAACGATCTGTCTCACTCGGAACATTTTGGGCACACTTTCCTGTTTTTTTTTTATAGATTTCCCATTTGTGTCCTGGACGGACCAAGCTGGCGAGTCTCCACGGCGTCTGGCTGACAGCCCTCCCTCGATTATCTGGTCTAGTCGTGGACTTGATCACCCACACGGCACAGAGGGGAAAGTGGGACTTTATTGTTCAAGGCTAGCTAGCTAGCTTTGCTAAGCGGCTTGTTTTTGTCTGCACAGCTTGGACAGCGGGCTATATGGCTGCGACGTACGAGCCAATATATGGACTTTCAGAAGACGAGGTAAGCTCCGTCGCTAACTGCAGCATCAACCGTGTGTGTGTTGCTGTCTCTCTCACAGCCGCAGGCAGCTAACGCCAGCTGTAGCCGAAGCTAACGAGCTCGTAACCAACAGTAACATTCCGTAGTAATGTCCGGGCTGCTGCCCACACCTCGCTCCTGACGCTTACTCGCATAGCTCCAGAAACGACTGACACACTTGGTCATTTAAGCTCGACAAGCCGTGCAACATGCGGTGTGTGAATTACAGTGGTGCTCGTCCAGTGGGTGCTAACTTGAAGCCCTGGAGAAATGGGTTATTTCCATGGGCTGGGAGCCTGGATGTCATCACAAGCTAACCACCCAGCCAAGCAATCACCGCCTCCTGTCAGTAATCAAACTTGCTCGATGGTGGGCTGACCGCTAACCGAGTTTCAAGACATGTACATCTTCCTCCTGTCATATGAGGTCGATGTCCGGGCTTGGTGTGTTGTGGTGGACTCTCTCTCGTTACCTGTAACATCCACTCTGGCATGCATTTTTGTGGTGTGAACTAATGTGATAGTGTAAATGTTGTTTTAAATGGCAGCACGACAGACACGAGTCACAAATGAGAGCATCACTGATGTGAACACAATCATGTTCCCACCGAGCAGCTGTCACACCTGCCCACCAGACACTCCTAATCTGGTCAGGAAGAGTAAGACTTCAGATTTTGTGGATGTAGGACAAAACAATTATTTCCACGAGTCCATTCTAGGAGGTAAATATGGACGTTCCCACGGTTGATGATCTTGTCTCAGCTTCCATCAGTTGCCTGATCAGGTTTACCCGTATGTAGGGAAGACTTGGAAGTTTCATGTGGACGTTATTTATGCCAGTCATTCAATGCAACACAAGAAAAGGCTTCTGTATTTTTTTTAAAAATCAGACCAAATAATCCTCACAAGTAAAGGTCAGTCAGCAAAACATGAAATACATCTTTTACAGTCACTATGATGTTATTACTCAGTAACATTACACTCTCTTTACAAGGCCTTGGGTAACAGCTGGGTTGGACTGGGCTTTGACCCCCCCCCCACTCCCTTCTTTGCTCCATCCTCTAGTGCTTGTCATCACTAAAATTATGACATAAGTTGTGGTCAGACTTGACAAATGTAAACAGACCACAGAGAAGCAGTGTGTCTGTTATCTTTACTTTAGGTCTCATGTCAGTGAGTCAGGGATGTTTTTTTTAATGCAGGTGATGCTGTCGCAAATGGTTAAAGATAAGATTAACCATGGATCCCATGACGGGGAAATTCACGTTCATGTTACAGCAGCAGATAGTTAGAGGTAGACGAAAGAGCCAGCGATAAGAAGGGAATAAATCTAAAACATACATATGTATACATAATACAGCTGCATACTTGCACATTTTAACTAACATACTGCCTTTAAAACACATGAATAGTCAAATTATTTCTGATGAGCATATGCAAAAAACAAAAGATATAGACATTGTGTTTAAAAATAACACGCTTTTTTAATTATGCAATGGTTTTGATTTTCAATCTTCAGGAGTGTTTTGTTAGAGATCAACGTTGAGGTTTTTTTTTCCATAGTTTTATTTTGTTGGCCTTTGTCTTTATTTTCAGAACTCGTTTAATTTCCAGGTCTGGCTTAAAGTTAGAGGTAATAAATAAAAGCGGATTAGTGCGGCCATATGGTTTGAGTGTGAGATTATGAGATTGTATTCCCATGAGTTTTTTGAAACGTTTGGATCAACTGTGCCTCTCTCTCTTTCTTTCTACAGAATGAAACCAGAGTGCTGCGGGTTAAGGTCATTGCAGGAATTGATCTGGCGAAGAAAGACATCATCGGAGCCAGGTGAGCGTCACAGGAAACTACATAAATGCTGCTTTCATCAGAGCTTACTTGTTACACAATTCCGCCCCTTTCATGTCATTATGAGAAACGTGTGGTATCCTGGTTACCCGCTGTGGGCACTGCTTGATGTCAGGTAGTCTCGCCCAACCAATGACCTTGCACATCTTGCAAAACTTGATATTTTACTCTAAAGATGACATTTTTTACAACAAAAATATTTCATCCAACAATAATAATTTGACGGGGACATTCCGTTCAGCATCCTGCTTTTATATTACGAGAAGCTCCTGTATTCTGTCCTTAGAGCGCACTCAATTAAATCCCCTTCACTAAATTCCTTCTACTTATGAAGACCTTGAACTCTAGTGTTAATCAATGATTACCTATCTGCTTCTCCTGCTCTACTCATGACTCACTTCTATTAAAGTTTTTCCAGATAAAATGTCTGACTAATAATTATACACACCTCATAATTTCTCACGTGTGGAGAAACAAACTCTATACTTGAAGGTTCAAGGATCTTTGAAGCATGACGTTCACCATGGGGCCTTTGTCTCGTGCTGTCTGTCCTCCTCTCGCCCTTTTTGACTCTTTGATGAAGTTTAACCAACTATTTCTGTAACTTTCATGTGACTTTGCATAATTAATCAAATCAGGAACTATAAATAAATAAAATATTATGTTTGTCCAAAGTTATTCTGTGTATTGATGCACTTTCTGCAGTTACACTGCCTTTTTCATTATTTGCGTTTTTACGTTCTTTGCAATATTTTTTTTAAAGGCTGAATGAAGAGGTGCACTTAATACCTGAACAGGTTTTCACCATAGAGGTTTTCACATTAAACTGTAATGCGAACAGTTATAGCTTTACTGCAGAAATTGCATGCCATATGCGTAGAACAGGCTGTGTGGATATCCGGCCTGGTTGTACATTAATCTTGTAATGATATTTGGGTTTGGTGCAATCAAGTTGTCTGGGCTAGCCTTCTTGACCTTTTTACACTGCAAATATCTGTAATCAGAGAAATCAAGTGCGTTAGAGAAAGGGTAACACAAACACAACATAACACACGCTGGCACAGGTATGGAAAGAAAAAACATGCCCCGAGCCGCACTTGAGACTCCAAGCGGTTGACTAGTTGTAGGTTAAAAGATAACTTATTGACGATGTTGATGGAGATTATGCTGCTGTGGATGAATATGGAGGCCAGTCTCGGGAGATGACAGGTGAGATGGTGAAGGCATTAACTGCTAAGCAGAGAGAAGGACAGTGAGGAAAATAAATAAGTGGAGGAACCAGAGTCAGGACGCAAAGGAGATAAGGATCAGGATACAGGCAACAGGTTTTGGGCCGTAAAATAACAGCAACTTGTATGAAACGAAGAGGCTCGGAGTGTAGATCTGCTGAAGCAGAGGTAAGATCTGATTGGGTGATAGCTTGGTATTTGTAGAGGGCTTGATTATGGTGATGATTCCAGCTCACCTGCTTCCACAAAGACAAACACAGACATTGGGAGAGACTTACAACTGAAATGACAACAGGTTAGACAGTCACAGGCTGTGGTTGAATTGGCAATACAATTATGCCCTATGTCCTTTCCTAACCACTTTTCTTTGAGCTTGATGGAAAACGTAATGAAGTCAAAGAAAGATGTTTATAGACAAGGTTTGTTAGTTGGCAGGATTACACAAAAACTATTGGATGGATTATCACAAAACGTAGTTAAAAGATGTGGTTTGGGTCAGGGAAGAAACCATTACATTTTGGTGCGGATCTGGATCAGCGGTAGATCCAGGAATGTTTTCTTACTTACTTAAACATTGTGAGATGGGACTTAAAAAAACAAACATTTATGATGATTTGTCAGAATATTATTCCTGGATTCTCATGTAAACAAATCTGGCAGGTTTAGGGAAATGACTTTGTGCAATTTGGTGCAGATCTAAATAAAAATCCGGATCTAGTGAATTTAAATGTGCTTTCATAAAGTGGCTGTCATGCCCTTATATGCACTCTAGGTACTGCATTGTGTGTGAGGCGTGAGAAAGCATTAGATTGTCAAAGAAGAACCCTGTGTAGTAGAGCTGCTCACAGCACAGCATCCCGATACCTCTCCAGCAGGACAGGCCGACTGGGTCAGGAGTAAAACTGAATGGTAATGAAGAAACACTGAATGATGTCTGGATGTGTGGGCACAGGAGACAGTGCTGACTTGGCAGTATGTCCCCTCAGAAGATGCTCAGACAGTGCCAGCCTGCTCTTTTCTTCTTTTCGCTTCCAAAGCCGTCCCTGTTGCTGCTGCGTTCTGTCCTGCAGCTGCTTTGTTCCATTGTATTCTGCTTTGCTGTTTAGGACTGAATGAAACACCCCAAGGTTTTGTTTTTGTTGTTTTTAGTGACGTGTAGATAGAAACTCAACGAACTGCCATGCAAACAACAAATGAGCCGAGCCACCATTTGAATCCAGCGTCCTGCCACGCTCGCTTTTCATCTCCCAGTGTTGACCTGAAGTGGCCTGTCTGTCTCGCTTAGTAGTTTTGTTTTTTGATAGAGGGAAGGAGACGTGAATAAAATCTCACTGAAGCACAGATACAGTAGGCCCTTTGTATTTTGTTTAGTCACAGCACATCACACAACCACACAAACACACAATTAGAGGCTGTGGGGATCCTTAAGACGTTAATTAGCAATAACGCTTATTTTTCCCGGGGGGATTCTTGCAGATAATTTTATAACCATTCCCAATTTATGTGCTGTTTTCCTCTGCTCCCTCTCAGCTGGCTCCTTTGTCTGATGGTACGCCCAGGCTCTAACTGGCAGGCGAAATCAAATTTTTACCGTATCCATACTGAAATTAGATTACTGGTTATATCAGGGCTGGATGGCAAAGAAAAATCCCATGGAAATTGATTATGGCAAATCAAATTTAAAACATTCATGGTCCTTAGTTTGAAATGTGATTCAAATAGAATTTTAAACTTTGAGTGTTGATCTAACCCCTGCAATCAAACTGTCATCTATGAGACGCATAACGCCAACGTTTCACAGAGAGAAGGGGAAAAAACTCACTAACCTGGTATAATCTGGGAAGACTGACATATGTGTTGGTGTTAAGAATTAGATGTTGTTTAATGTTTTACATCCACACCGGAGAAGCACGGTATTCTCTACATTATGTTATGTATTCATAAAGAACATTGATAGATGTTGTCTAAGGGTAGACAGAGAAGTGTAGTATTATGGGTAAACTGACATCACTGAAAAAGACAGATGATTATTCAGTCAAGTGATTGATTAATTCATTAATCAATTAAATCTAAATATTTTCCATCAAAATTTATATTTAAAGGGGTGCTATATGCAAGCTGCCTGCTTAGTGATTACAGCTGTATACTGGGAGCTCAACATCAAACTTAATTTTTTTACACACTAGGATTTGTCTTTAGAGGTGGAAAGCAAAACCAATGTCACCTCTTGTTATGATTCTATTTCTATTGCTTCCTTTCTTCAACTGGAGTAAGCATTCTAAACAGCTAGCCCTGGCCCAACCCATCAGTTTGCTGTAATAAGTCACTGTAGTGTCCAGTATGCCGTCAGCCTAACATGAGGATGAGGAACTAGCCCTTCCCAGAGGGCGTAGTCTAACCTGTTGTGTTGTAAACGTACAGCTCTCGCTAAGTAAACAGTTGTTAATGCAAATGTTGACTTGGGATAGCAAAAAACGACTTTATTGGGTTCTGGTCAGATGAGACTTTGACAGCAAAAAATGAATCCCAATAAATGATCCATATACCTACAAAATATTAGTCTGGTATTATATTACCCTGAGTCTGTATATATATAAATATGTCAATATTTTGATATGAAAATACACTACATTCACTGTGAAAAGTGTGATAAATATTGTGATAGATTGTGGTTGGATCAGACTTGCCATCTTGTGTTCTATCTCAGCAGGAGTCAGGCAGGTTGAGTTTGCGATCCACTTAACGCTTCTCAAGTACTTGAGCTCCAGCTGCTCTCAAAAGTCACCTCGCTTCATCCCCTCCATTATCCATTCACAGCCTGCACTTTAATAATGGTGATTGTTCTGCATGAAGGTTAATAAATACAAATATATCAAATAATCGTGTGTAAATTCAGCTGCTGTTTTTATTGTTGACAGTGCTTCTTCTCTATTTCTTCACATCACACCTGCTATATACATTCTACAAAAAATCTATACAAATTCTGTAACAAATCTCATTTTGTTATGAGTTTTGTTTTCCACAGTTTATTTAACTGTAAAATGCCTAATGTGGGCATGTGTTGAGCTACTCTGTCATCACAGGAGACAGACTTCTGCGGAGATTTTCTTCAAAGGGAGATTTTGGAAAGACCATAACTTGACACTGTACCTGGCGGGGCCTGTAGAGAATGAGATCACTCGAGTAAATGGTCAGCCAGTTGAACAGTGCAGCTCTGCCTCTCTATACCGAACCCGCAGGAGATTTCTGCCCTGTAAGCACCTGGGAATTTACCAATTGGCTATGATAAGATACCACAGTCACAAAACACAAAACACTGCTTACTATTTGCTCGGCTGACCTCAAAATGTTTTTCAATTTCTATTTTTAGCACTCTGCTTTGCCAGTAAGACATTATAGCCTTATCCCACAATACCCAAATGGAAGCTGTTTTTATCTGCTAGGCTCTTACTTTGTCAGATGCAGAAATCAGCTCTAGGAACATGCATCGTATTCGAATGTAACCAAGCATTAATTTGATAATTTGGAAAATGGGAATCCCCATAATTAATGCTCATTCAGTTTAAATATTTTGAGGGCGGATATTACCTGATAATTATATGTTTAGTCTCACCAATTGAAAAATGCAGTTTTGGTATTGATACTGGAATTTATGTATCCAATTAGCATCTACACCAGGGGAAATATAACCTGTATATGTCATAAGTGTAAGTGTTTTGGTTTTAGGTTAATATTCATGTGAAATTTGAATTTGTCACTGTCTTTTGTTTTAAATTCCTCTGTTTTGTTTCTACAGTGATCCATATGTCAAACTATCCCTCTATGTTGCGGATGAAAACAAGGAGCTTGGCTTAGTCCAAACTAAAACCATTAAAAAGGTGAGTACTATGTTACAAAACAAACTTTGAACTAAGCTGCGTATTTCTACTCCTACATGTGTCGTGCACAGACCTTTGGCTTGTGGTTTAAGACTAGAGGATCTCTAATGTGTTTTGCTTGCGCCATTATCAGATCGGCCACTCCAGCAACAGTAATCTCCTCCTAGGACCACACACTTACTGTACAGCCACTTAAATGTGACTTTGCTCACTCTCCCTTTTAAGACACAGGTTCGGGATAACCAGATGCTTCTAATACCTCCCCCCCACTGCCACCACCTTTCCTTACAGTACAATACAATACAATGCAACTTTATTAATCCCGAGGCAATTTGGTTAAGGGAAAAAAACCAGATACAGACGTGCACTAAAACAATAGAAAACAACAACTTTAAATCAAAGTCATAATATCATATTGAGACAGAGTGAAGCCACAGGATGACATTAGACAGCAGCACTTCCTTTTCCTGTGCAGGAGCGTCTACAGGGAGACATCAGGAAAGCTATTTTATCCCACTGGCCTACTTTAGGGTGGGAATCTGTTCACAGCAGGGGGAGCTATTACTTACTCTTAGTGTAAACTCCTTTCAGATTGTATCTTAATGTCAGCGGGAAGTGGTTTTGATCAAAATCTAGATTTTAGTCGCCAAAATGGTGGGAAAATTTGAGGATATATATTCAAAACTTAAGTCTAATGTGTTCTGCACTACATCTAATTCACTTTCCAAGATTGTGATTAAGACAAATGCATAAATTGTAGGGCTGAAACTTTGATGACACTGTTTCTGCTTCATGACTCTGCAATTAGCTCCTTATATTTTAGTAAAATCCTCCTCTCCTGGTAGTGACTGATAGCTACATGTAGCAGGCAGGCTAACCTCCTGCTGCAGTCAGGCGACTCAGGCCCCCACGCAGGCAGACATATGCTGCCAGTGGCCATGCTTGCCTTACAGGATATAAATAGCTGACAATGCACTGCTATGTGGAGCAGAAAAAGAAGCATCACTGCTTTGCCTCTTCCGTGGGCTCTGTGTGTGTCTTTAAGTGGGACACCTTTGATGGAATCTTTGTTGTTGAAGCTAAGAGTTTGACTTAAAAATAATAAAGAAGAAGAGGTGCTCTGAGGAGAGCATCAGTAACTAGACGTCACCCTTTGCATTTACCAAATGCTGATATTTAGCATACTTTTCTTCATGACGTCATAATTTCCTCAAGGAGAATCTGACATGTTCTAGTGTTGAATTGGCTTATTGTCAAGGGGCAGTGGGTTCAGTTGTAATTCTGATGTCTAAGCAGTTGTTTTAACAGAGACGTGATTTGTATCGCTGCCATAAAACGTTGCAATAAGTGTTTATTAATCAGAGTCACTTGTGAGAATTAAGGCTTCGTTGACATTCCAGTGTTTAAGTGGTCTCAATCACAGAAGGAATTTTAATGAGAAGTGTCAAAGAGCTCTCAGTTTAATAAAATACCAAATGTGTGAGGCACGAAGAAGCAAGTGTGCGCATCCGCGTACTGAGCCGATCCGTCCAGGAAGTGGGTGAAAATCCTCACGGCTGTTGGGCTGCTAATCTAGGGCCTAATGCCAATCACTGGGACATGTTCGCTCCAAACTTCCTCCAACAACATAAGAGGATCATTGACGCACACATCTGAGCCTTATTTCTCTACCCGGGCTCTCCACTTTCACTCTGAGTTGGATAAGTTTCATACATCTGTGCAAACCAATCATGATGTTCACTGTGCTTTAACACATACTTCATATTTGTGTCCTAACCAATATCTTTTTTTACCTTGTGTTTTTTAGACCCTCAATCCCAAATGGAACGAGGAGTTCTACTTCAGAGTGAGTTCATGTTTGAAAAAGTCTTTGGAAATGTCCCAGTCTTCCGAGTGTCCTTCACTGCAACAGTGTGTTATTTGCTTACCCTAGAGTGGTGGTGTTACAGTTGTTAATCTTTGGTTGTAGTTTAACTGAGTGCTGAGTCCCCCTCCTGTGCCAGGGTAATCAGACAGACCATATTAGACTGTACCAGCTCAGCCCCATGCACATGATTTCGCCTCACTTATTACATGTTAATAATTACAATTCAGCACTGTGTTAAAAAGTTGTATTCCACTAGGGCTGGCAGTTTTTCTAAAAAGTCTGTTGTGACTCCTCCTCTGCCTCACCTGGGTGGAAGGCCAAAGGAAATGTTGAATTTGTTGCAATTTAGACACGTGACATGTTTAATAAAAATAGTGATTAAACGGCCAACCGGCACTTTGGCAAATTATAACAAATTATGTGCACTGTATATATTAGGTATACAAATATATACTTAATATAGAGCAGGCAGCTACCTTCTTAAGTTGTTTGAAAGTACATCTGCATTGGTTTGGCCACATATCCACTGGATGACTGCTGTTCCTCATCTCCCCTGTTATTTTGTTACCAACACAGGTGTGTCCGCAGAATCACAGGCTGCTCTTTGAGGTGTTTGATGAAAACAGATTGGTAAGCCTTGCACTTCACAACCTCTTACCCTTCACTCCCTCCGATGCATATGTGGCACTGTATGTATTTATTTTCAGTCTGTTTTGACAGCTCTCACCCGAAGTTGATTTATTTAGTCACACCCACTGCACACCTAACGTCTGTTTTAATTTACTTCATGCAGTGTTTGTATTGGTGTTATGTATTTGTATTGCAAACAGTTTTTTTTATATCATCTCATCCCTTTTCATTTGGTGATAGTAGGATTTCTATTAGTACTTCATGGTTTTATTTCATTTTTCCCAGTGAAACATCTGGTATCACCAGATAAAATATGATAATTGTAATGCATTTCATTCTCAGTCCGACACATTGCCAGAGTCAATATCACATGACTTCCGATCTTGGCTCAGGCAACATAACAAGCAAGAGAACTAAACTGCTATGGACCGAGGCAGTGTACGACTTGTTGGTCTGCAAGTTTCATTCCTTTGCTTAAAGACAGTAGTCCACTACCAAATCGTACATACCTCTAATGTCTAGTTCCTCAGATTTCCCTCACGCAGAAGATAATCCCAGTTTTCTTGTAAAAAATTAAGCCTGTTGCATGCTCCCAGTTGCCATAACAACTACATTAAATGTCTGCACATTTGTTAAGAGTTAGAGTAATTAAAACACAGCACGAGGAGGTCCTGATAATCAATTCCCTTTCTGAAGACATGGGTGTAGTGGTTCACTGCTGCTTATTAAAAGCTTCTTTGTAACTCTTGGGATCTGGAGCTTGGTGTTCAATAAAAAAGCAAACAGTAAAACACGATGTAGCCCAAAGTAGAATCGGTCCTCTTGGCTGGATAAGGCACATTCTGTCTGTTCCTCACAGCTCAGTAGCTCCTGCTATCATACCCTCTGTCGGAGTTTGAAAGGTTTCAGCGTGGGGAGTGTCTTTTTGTAACATTACTTTCTGTACTTTTCCTGATCATTTAATCAGGAGAATTTTTTTTTTTAATAATTAATATATTTTATATAAATTTACATTTTATAACTTTTCTCAGTCAGGTCTTCTGTAAGATTCTAAAATCAGAAGACCTGACTGAACACGGATTATCATGCGTGTTCTGCATGCATGAATCACTAGATCTCAGCCTGTGAAGAAAAGGGCGGCTCTTATTTCCCTCTAAGTACAGTGGGAGCTCTTTGTGCAGTGTAGAAGAGGAGGACACAAGAAAGCACAGCAAAGGAAGCCTTAAGCTTGTTCTCTCCTTATATGTCTGAGGAGGTGCTATTCTGTGCATACCAACTCTAGGTGCATACCAAGGCAGCTCCTCCAACACTGGCCAGGATTTCTTTGAAGGGGTTGTTTGTTCTCCTGCATTCATTAATTTATGGTGTATTTGTCAGATGAGATGAATGATTGACTGAACTTGTGCTTCATGCAGCATGTATGATAGATTGTGGTTTACCAGTACTAGATGCTCTAATTTAATCTAATGTAAGTCTCTGAAAAATATCACACGGCCAAAAACGAGGCTGAAAGTTGTAAATATAAAGGTTGAATAAGTTTACAATACAGTGAAATGCTTTGTTTGTAGCAGGCATGTTATGTCATTTGGCAAACTAGGATGGCTGCCATTAGACCACACATTGGTATTTTGTTTCTTTTATACAGAACGTTCTCCGTAACATTTCATGCACCCTTTTATTGACTTGTGCCTAACACTGTAGGCAGTGTATCAACAGTTAGTGTAACTGGCTCCCGAGCCACGATTTCTTTCTGCACTTCTTTTTTTCCCTTTGGCTATTTCTCTGTCTCCAGTCGATATCATCAGTTTTTTCCTTTATCCCCATTGTGGTACACAGTCATTGGCTTGGCTGTCAGCTTGTTGCTTTCGAATAGGGTAAACCACAAGTCAAATCAGTCATAGAATTTGGAACGGACACTTTTTTCAAAGACATATCTCTGTAAGGCCAAATTATCATGAGGGCTTTGTTATTTCTATGCATGGGGGCCAACAACTCTGCCACTAACCTTTTCCTCAGGGCAAAGTCTCCTAAAGCCCCCATTTTCACATGACTTTACACTGGGGAATCACTAGGCTTGTCTCAGAGGATAAAGCGCTCTCATGAATGTACAGTTTACAATTGAAATGCCTCTCTCAGTTTCATCTCTGACTGAAGCCGAATAACATTACAAGTGCTTAAGAATAAGCTTTGCAGCATTGCAGACGAGGATGACAGCTGAGTTGTATCTTGGGTGGTTTCTTGGATGCAAGCAGAGTGACCTATAAATCCACCAGACAGTTAAGTTTTTGGCTGTGTATGGTAGACGGCGGATGTCTATTCTGTTTGAAGCAGACTTGGATATCATTCCTTAGGGAGGGCTGTGCTCTTTGCCTTATCAAAGCTGCAATCTGTCAGATATGCTCTCCCAACCCTTCCATTTATACTGGTCCATTTTTAGCAACACTTTCCTTATGCTTCTATTTTTTCTTGTTTCCTAGCTGCGAGAACTAAGACAATTATCTAAATAAGACACTACCATGAGTTTTCACAGCATTTTTCAAGATCGACGTATGGCAGTTCGGCGCCGGGATCAAGTGTTAACAAGTGGTAGGATGTAATCTTGTTGTGAATCATAATCCGACTATGCTCTGAAACATGTAGCCGGGATTATGAGTGGAATATTCTATTAGCAACTCATGTTAACATTATTATAGAAATTGTCTTATTCAAATTAAAGTTAATAGTTGGAATGTCCATGTCAAAGAAGTCATTGAATGTGTTTTGTTTGCAGCAGCATTTATGGAAATGTTCATTCTTTCCTTTCTACTTTTCCTTTTCTCCATGGGCCATGACAAGATGATTACTCAGATCAGTAACAGCAGGAAATGTAATGTTTTGCCCTTAAATATTTATATTGATTAAGAGAGGTTTGTTTGTGTACTGTAAGTCCTCGCTGTGAGTGTAGGAGGTAAAGATCATATTTACCTATTATGATTAAATATATAAAGTATTTTTCAGTAGTCTAAATGATTAAGACTTTTTCGAGAGCTTGAAAAACTGAGCTGCACTAACTTAGGCTGCATTTTTAGGCTGGAGAATTAAATGATAGGTAATGTTAATAGTAAACTATTGGGGTTGTAAATGAGTAGACTGTGTACAACTTGGAGTGAGGACATTGATGGGAGGGTTGGAAGTAGATAAGTGGGCAGGGGTTTTAAAGAGATCATGTGAACAGAGGAAGGGCTGGACAGGGGTAAGTAGGATGTGTTTGCGGGGCCAGTTGGCACTTGAGGGCAGCACGAGGTTGTAAGAGGAGGTTTAGGGGCCATTTGTAGTCACGTGGGTGACAGGCAACCCACTGTCACCTCGGAAACCAGGAGTGCCAGCCTCTCTTATCCAATCATGTCAGGAATGCTGGCCGTCACTCAGCTCAGGCTATTTCTGCTGTCTGTCGCTAGTGCTTGGTAGTGCTAAGAGTCTGGCATATAGGGATCCTTCTTTTTTTGTTTTTCCCCCTTACCCTTCCCCTCTTTAGCCTTCTCTCTGCCACTCCTTGTAGTGCGTAGCGTAGAGCCTTCAGCTATTTTACAGTGGGTCTTTGGTTTCTTGTGACTTCTTGCCTCCTCACAGTTTAGTGTAGGAAGGAAAGTTGCGGAAGAGGCTCGAACCGGGTGGGAGGGAGGGGGTGAGGGAGGGAGGGGGTAAGGGAGAGTGGAGGAAAAAAGGGGATCAGTCATCTAGCCAGCCAAAGGAGAGAAGTAGGCGACACTAAGAGACAGAGACGGGAGCCAGAGGAGAGAGGAGGAACCAAGGAGCCAGTCAGAGAGAAAGTGAGCGGGACCGGGAGCTGTGGGACATTAGGTGAAAATGGCACAACGTCTGCGTTTGTACTTTGGATCAGGCCGCAGTAACACAGCCCCGGAGATACTGGAAGGAGACTGTGAGGACCACGACAACGACGTGGTTACACCGCTCGGCATGCAGCCACCTCAAGAATCAAGGCATTCACAAGTGCAAACTGCACAGCGCGTCCCACCAAGGGCTTTTGGTTCGCTCTCTGAGCCTTTGCTTAAACGCAGCTCCTCCATGTTCATACCCCAGCTTGCTGCCTACACTGACCCACGGCCCACTAAGAGCTCCTCCATGCAAATCTCACTGCAGCGTTCCAATGGATCAAGTAATGGAGATTCCGTTGGCCCTGGGGACAATATCCCGCCACCTAGTTATACTCCTCCAGGACCTGCGCCTGCCTATACTGAACCACAGATTCAAACAGATGTTCCACTACAGCCGCCTCCTCCATACTGCAGCCCGACTTCTTTCAACTCGCAAACTTCCCTGACGGAGCCGAACTTGTCCAAACGCAGAGTCTTCAGTATTGGTTCAAATGAACATACTGTGTACAGCAAAGGACAACCCGGTATCAGTGTTGGTGGGATTTGCATCCAGAGGAACTCCCCTGATGGTTCTGATATCCAGCATTTCAGAATCCTTCCTTATGGTGGTACTGGCTGGTCTGTCCAGCAGCAGAGCTTAGACCATTGCTCTGATGTTAATGGTGGAACAAAAAGATTAGTGTTTCAGCTCCAGCAAAATCAGGACCAGGACCACAGCCAGGGCCGGCAACAGGCTGCTGCTGCATCACCGGAAGAATGCACAGATGATGGCCATGCCAGCATAAGAGCTAGCCGTGCAGTGCGTTACCCCAACATTCGACTCGAGCGAAGCTCCTCATATCAGAGGCTCCTGCTGGAGAATCAACATCAGAAAAGTGGCGCAGATAGCCAAGCTATAGAGGAGACCCAAACAGACATGGAGACACAGAGAATGGAAGCAAGAAACAGATCCAATGGTTGTACTTTCAAAATCAGTGGAGATACTCCTCGAAGGCAGCCTCATTTCAAGATATATTTTACCTCGGGTGGAGGGGGAGATCAGGATGTGAACCTTTGCAATGATTCCACGAGGAATAATCCGAAGGTAAAGATCTCTTAAAAGGTTCATTTGGACTGTTAGTCTGTGTCTAAAAATTTGGATGAGAAAGTTTTTAAAAGGAAAAAGATTAGATATTAGATTGTATTGTTTCTGGTTTAGGGTTAACCCTAAACCAACTGTGTTGGAATTATGAACACTGCACAGAATAGAATATTTTGTCTCTGTTATGGAAATACATTTTTCAAATGAATTGTAAATAAATCCAACTAACAGTGGAAAGATCTTCCCACTGATGACATTTAGACAAAAATTATGAAAGTTCATATATATTGTGGCCAAAGGGACAGAAGGTAGAAGGGCTGACGTTACAAATGAAACAGAAGCCGAATGAAATAAGTGCTCGGAGTTGCTTGAGTTTCGCTTATGTGAGTCACTGAATCCAGCCCAGATGATATGGTGGTGACACTCTGGGAAGTGAAAAGCATAGACAATGTGGTTTCTGAGATTAAGCACACACATACTGGCTTGCTTTCACTTGACAGCCACAGACATTTGGAGTCAGCCAGTTCAGTTGCGAAAAGAAAACGGGAACAGGCTTATGGGTGAATGGATAATTTCTCAAACCATGCACTTGTTGCTGTCTGCTTCACAGAAATGTGACATAAGTTTGGTGATACCCTTAACTGCGGCCAGTGGTCTTTGAGAGTCGGCTGTTTCTATCTTTAGTCTGTTTCGACTGTGGTTGTTGATTTTGAGAGTGGGCCGGCGGCACGTCGTCTTTGGCTCTAGGCTGGTATGGACCTGTGTCGTCCTCGCAGCTGCTCTGTGACTGATTAAGGACTAGGATGTCATTACAGCCCAAACTACAAGCACAAGCTGCTTCAATATTTCCTTGAAAGTATTTCTTCAAGGATTATTCTTCTTAAGAAATGGGAAACATGGGATTGAGAGGGAAAGGGTTTTGAGTAGCAACACAACCTCCGAAACTGAACCGTGGACGTTTCAGTTACACGTCATGCGCTGTAACCATTCGGCCAGCGGAGTGCTCCAGGCCTGATGTCTTTTTCTGATGCTCTCTGCTGTCCTTTCCTTAACCTTTGAAAGTTGAACCTTCATGATCACCATAATCACATAAATGCCTCATCAGGTTGCACACAATGCATTTTTATTAGATACGCTGACTATTAATCTAACTTGTGTTTCTTCACAAGAAATCTCCACTGGGCATCTTTACTACTGACCAAACGCTGTAATATAATGGTTTAATTATCTACAACAACAAAGTGATGAGTGTAGTTTTGTTGGAATATGTCCCAGAGTCCAAGGATTCATCTGACTAAGGTTTCTGTCATGAGGAAGGTGATGTGCTAGTTTTTGTCCTACGTATAACATTTCCAACGATCCAGTTGTTTTTCTAATCATTACTGTAAGTATTGACACATGGATATTCACACTATGCTAAGCATTGCTCATCTTGAGGCCAGATGTTGTTAATGTAAGATCTGGAAAAATACCTCTTTGTTTTTGTCAGGCACATGGTAGGGGACCTATGATGTCATTGATTTGCTAATATTGGCGGTTCTCCACTAATTCATCCACAATATTAATGGATTTTTAGTCAGAATCATGAAAGCACTTACTTGAATGTGTTTTACACACCTCATTCCCTCACTTTAAATCACGTGGTGTTGTGTTTTCCCAGGGCATTCGGTTTCCCATGCAACGAGGAAACCCTCATTTAGACCATAATAATAGGTCTTCCCCAACTGGTGGCCTTGAGTTGGACTGCCCCTTTTTAAAGCCCTGCATTGGATACTCTGTGTTTGTGTGTGTATGCCAGGGAGACTAGCTGCAGACAGCTATGCCACCGCACGGTGCCCTTGTTACAGCCCTGCTTTGACACCCTCAGTTGCCATTCAGAAAGAGCTCTCGAAAGGCCCCGGGGTGGCTATATTTACCTGAGATGGCATTGTGGATGGGGCTGCTCTCTCAGTAGCATTTGAGAGGGATACATATTGCTTTTGTTGTGAAGGGCTTTTCTCTGTCATCTCTGATCTCTGAGAGTTGCAAAGCGTATTAACTCAGTTGTGTCAACATGGAGAGTGTTGAGTAGGTGAGACAAGCTTTTCACACCTCATTGACTGACTGGACTTGTTCCAGGTTCCTCTATATCATAAACTAAGTCTGCTGCCATCACTTTGTGAAGCTTCACAGCAGCAGTTAGTATGGACGCTATATGTGTGGTTTATTTGTCCAACACAGACACAAGAAATGCGTTTGTGGTGGTTGCATGCAAAAAATATGAGCAACATCATCTCTTTTCATTACACTGTCCTTGAACAATTTTTCTAAATAATTCTAATTTTATTCAAAGATTTTATTTTCCTTTATTTAAAGAAACAAGAAAAACTTAAAGCTGTTTAGTGTCACATGGATTAAAACATTACTAATGTTATATGCGTATTATAAGTGAGGGACTACATTTTCTCAAAAGAAATTTTGCTCTTCATCTTTTAGTTTTCACATTTCATAGCTGTGAGCACTAAAAGATTATTTGTAGTGCAATAGGATTGCTGCAGAAATTTCACTGAAAGTCAATATATTGTTATCAATAAAACCAAATTGGTGTACAGCTACAAATATGTGTAAGTAAGTTTTATATGATTTGGCAAAAACCTAACCTTTTCGTGTTTTATTCTATAAATATATTACAAACTAGCTAGCTATATGCACTCCTTCATTTGCCTCTTTAACCATTCGTTCATCCCCCTTTTTTGTGGTTGTTGGTGGTGGTAATACGTAGAGTGTAACCTGGCCTTGGGAGGCAGCTGCAGGCTCAACTGTGACCCTCTGATGACTCTGCAATTATATCCCTCTGCATAAACATACTCAGCTTTAAATTCTTGTTATGGTTAAGAGCAGAAAACAACAGCCATGTGTCGTAGGATTACATGTGTCCCATAGCAAACTGCTAATACTACTGCCTATTTCAAATGTTGCATGCTGCAGGGTCTCTACTTTTATGTGGCCAAGATTAAATGCCAATAGTGACTGATCCGTGCAAAAAGCTGTTCAGAAATGTAATTATTGATGCACTTTTCACAGTGACGTTTTAGGTCTCAGATTAACACATTTGACATAAGAAATGTGTGAAAATATACTTTTATACACAAGCTTTGATCCAGGTTTCTTTTGTTGCTCTTTCCTAATCAACGTATGCTTCAACCTGCAGTGAATGTATTGCCTGATTGCTTTGGGGCATGAAATCAAACACTGTGGTAGTTTGCACAGTAGTAGCTTTGGGTTTTTCCGAGAAGGAATAGTTTAAACTTTGTGTGTGACTCTAGTTGATTGGATGTTTTAGTCAGTGGGAGCACCCGTGCATTTGAAAGTGTTTATTTACAGGCCTGTGCATTAATAACTCTGTTTTCAACATAAACCCTCAATATAAACTAAATCAGTCAAAGTGCATGAAGGACACTCTACTAGTAGTCTTATCTTAAATTTATTATAAATAAACGTGAAAAAGCTACTATTGCATCATTCGATTATCTTAAACTACTTATGAGGCAAATTCAAAGTTGTGAAATTGTCTTGTCTTGATGTTCAATTAAATATGCATTCTATATATTCAGAATGAATTTTTATAACTGCACTTTCATGACTGCAGTAAAGCATCTCTTACAGATTCCACAATATTGAACCTTTCTTCTGTTGCACACTAATGTCTGAAAATGTATGAACACTGTGTGCAGCATAACACACTGCAGGGTTGCTCTTTTATTATGAGAGAGAGTCTTCAATTGACACAGTAGGACGTGATATTGTTTTTATTGTTGACCCCTTGGCAACACAGCTCACAGTGAGAAACACTGGAGTAACCCTATCACCCGTTGTATGAACCAGCCTTTCCTGTCCAACCAGCGTCTACAAATGGACATTATTGTTACTAGTTAATGCCTGTTTTCTAAATAAGTTGTGTCCCACACACAGGCATCAACCAAGAATGGGCTTTTCCATCTGGTACAGGTAATCACTGCTTCTCCCGGGGGCTGCTTCTATGCAGCTCAGTCATCTGTCAATCTTCCCTTTTCCTCTCAGTTTGCGTTACTTATGGCAAAAAAGATGGACAAATCTACAGGTGTCTTAAAGTGAAACCTTCCCTGATTCTTCCCTGTTGTCACATTCACCCTTATCCCCCTCCCTGGCTGATTTGGCTTCTCTCTGGTGGCAGTGGATGTTATTTATTCCTTTATGGGTTCACGGGTTCTTCTCCTATGAATTGATTTTAAAAGCGTGTCCATAGAAAAAACCCTGGACTGAGCACTTATGAAAATCTGTAATCACTGGTGGGGAAGATAAAACTTTTTTCGGCTGATAAAATATAATGAACTAGTATATATTGTGTGATAATAACAGTAACACTTAGTTTAAATTAATGGAAATGGATGAAACATATTTCAAACATACTGTTTTGCAACCATCTGAGATTTTCCGAGTTCCATAAGTGTTCATTAACAAAACCGGAGGTTATTTCTGGGTGTGGATCTCTATTTGAAATGAAAACCTTTACCTCTTCACTGTTTGTTACATATAAACACAAAATGCTGCTCAATCCTCAGGTGCATAATAATTCAGCTCAACATTGTGTTTTTTCCCTCTTTTTCCCCTGCTGGAAATGTTGGTTTTTCCCAGACACACTTTAAAGGCTGTTCTTTTTTTTAAATTAAGCAGCTCAAGGTGACCCTCTTCTTTTCTCTCCTAGACCAGAGATGATTTCCTTGGTCAGGTTGATGTTCCACTCAGTCATCTGCCAGTAAGTTCATTTGCATCTGTAAGTGTGTGATGGTTATATCACTGTTTTGAATACTCAGCTGTTTCTTATCTTGATCGTTGCAGTGCCTGTTTAACCTCCGTGAAGGTCAGGCAAAGAGCATGTGTGTGCGTGCGCATACCTGTCGTAAGTGTGAGTGTGAGAAAGTGCTATAGCCACACAAGCAACGGTTTGTTGTGATCAAACAACAAGCTCCTCGTCAGAAACGGACCGGCAGGCTGTCTAGAATATAAACAGAGATGACTATCCTGTGGGGGGGCTGCCGTCACGACCAATGGAAAATGCAACTCTTGTCAAATTCAAGCGTTCACATTCGCTTGCTCAAAAAACTGAGGACTACTGGGACAATAGCTTTTAATAACAATCGCACGCAGAACCAGTGTGTGCTGCTAGGGGGGTTTTACAGTTTACATTTCATGTGCGTGGACAGGACCTGAAACTTAAACATACAGCTCATTCTGACTCTGCACATCAGAACAGTGCTGTCTTGTTGTGTCTCTCTGAATTTCTGTCCCAAGTATAAAACCTTTTTAAAAAGCATATTAGTAAAAGGTGTCAGGGTTAATTGTTAATGTCCTATTTGGCTCCCACAGGACTGGGGAATTAGTGGCAGATAAAAGCAACAGCTGAGTCATGTTGAAGTGAAGTTATTGGACAGGATGGAGACTGTTTGGTCCTGATGCAGCTAATGCTGCCTAATGGTGAAAATCTTATGTAAGCCATTAAACAAATTAGCTGAGCAGGGGTTAGTTACCCTTATGCTTGTGTAGATGCTGTGACGTGCATTTTAGTCGTATTTTGATTCATCAGTTTTTGCTATGACCTTGTGAGGCAGCCTGATTTCTAGCAAGTGAGATTCTGTGTAACAAACCATCTGGCGCATCAGGTTAGCATGACTTCATGTTCTAAGAATTGCAGTGTTATTCATAGTTACTGGAAACAACTTTAGTCATCACCTATTTTTCTTTACCAGCTTTTCCTAGATTCTCTTCTTTTACTTTTCATGAATCAGGTCGGCCCGTACTGACTCATCCAGAAGCAGTCTGGTAGCTGCATTTGGCTTTTGGAAGCTTGAGCTCCTTCCACAAATGTCATGCACCATACAACATGAAACCTTCCCAACTCACATTCTCACTCAACCCTGGTTTGCATTAGTACCACGTGAGATGGGGCACATGTTGTTTCAAACTTTCAAGAGCTGTGTATTCATTATTTGGATGCATTATGTGTAAAACTTTATATTAAATATGGAATATGAAATTCTTCATTAAAGCGTCTAAAAACAACTAGACCTTTTATATTGCATATTTTGCTGACTTGCGAACATTGTCTAAAATGTTTCCAACAATGTTCAATAATCCATAACTCCCAGGGGGGTAACAATGTATGAGTCTGATTTATTTACGTTACAGCACAGTACATGATGAGTAGCCATTGTGAACTGGTTTGGTTCAGTCAGACAGCACTGGGAGATTGCTGTGAATGGCAGAGGACCTTTCCGTTGTTCAATATGTAATAGGAGAAGCCCAGCATTGCATAATGACCATGCAATGGCTGTGCAGAGGGTTGCAGCTGTGCTCTAAACTCATGACACTGATAGTTTGATATGGCCTAACATGTGTATTTGCTTGTGTGTTCAATTGATTGCCGTCAACAAATGCTTGCTTTCTAAATTGCAGACAGAGGACCCGGCGATGGAGCGTCCTTACACGTTTAAAGACTTCCTCCTGCGGCCCAGAAGGTCAGGGTCTACCCGTTGTAACGTGATCAGGGAAAATAAATGTCTGTGTTAAAATGTCTTAGTATGAATCTTGTTTTTCATTGTGCCCATTATAAGCAAGTGGAGTAGACAGATTATTAATCTCACAGCGACATAAATCATAGTTTGCAACACTAAATAGACTGGTGTCATATTTCCAGGCAGTTCTGAGTTCATTGGGAGGTTAGCTGAACCCCAAAGGTGAAAAACCATCTGCTGCTAGTAGTTGGAAACTGTCCTATATATTTCTTAGCATTAGCCTACCAACAACAACAGTGGGCCACCTGGTTTTAATGTGCTGTTTTCAAGCTGGTTGATTCTTACTGGTGTTAATCTTCCAGTCACAAGTCCAGGGTGAAGGGTTACCTGCGTCTGAAGATGGCCTATCTGCCCAAACAAGGAGGACCCGAGGAGGAGGCTGGAGAAGTTAGGGAGGAGGCTGAGGTAAGAAGTTGGCCACGGTCTACCTGCTAACTCTACCTCAGAAGTCTTATTGACCATATTGTTCATTTTCTGAAACCAAAACAGACTCTAGTTCCATTGTTCCATTATTACATATATATATATATATATAACAAAGACAAACAGTTTAAAGAGCTTGAAGTTGAAAGTAAATGTCCTACTTTGATAGAAATATGTGAGAGTGCTTTTCGTCAAGAGTAAGAAGAGAAAGGACTATTCTTCTTTTTGTTCTTTTCTCTAAGAATCCTGGCAGCGTCTTTCTACCAGCATTCTGGTGAAAGTCTTTTCCAGATCAGGGTCTGGAAAAGTCATTTAGTATACGGCCTGTTATTTTGAGAAATAGGAGCTTCTCCTCTTTTCCTTTATGTGTGTGCGTTTATTTGCATGTGTATGTGGATTCAAGTGTGAATTTCAAAAGAGTTGTGGTAGAGAGGATGAAAGGTGTTAGAAGTTTTCAGATGGTGAAATGATTCAGTGAGAAGGTGACATTTAGCAAAGTATGAAACATTTAAATGCCACTCTGTCAGGCTGCCTTCGCTTAGTGTTCTCACAAGGAAGAATCTTCTTTTTAACTCTTTACAAGGACACGTATTACGCTAGCGTACAGTGCACTCTTCTCATGGTTACCTTCTCTGTCTGCCTGAGTTAACATGTCAACCCTGGTAGTTACAATGATGCACAAACACTAGCTAAGATCCTTAGTCCTAGATCCTCTAGTCAGAAGAGACAAAAAAATGTTCAAACGGAAACACAGCTTGCAGAACATTAACCAGCCACTTTAATGCATTTCCCTGCTTGAATCCCTTCTTAAACCAGACCAATTTACTGATGTGTGTGTGTGTGTGTTTCACATCAACTTGCTGGAATATTGATAAGAAAAATACAAACTCTCTCTCGCAGGGATGGGATGAGTCTGCAGACTCAGGTTCCCAGCGACCGCAACAGCTGCTGCCCCCAATGCCCCCAGGCTGGGAAGAGAAGGTGGACAACCTGGGACGCACCTACTATGTCAACCACAACAAACGCAGCACACAGTGGAAACGGCCTTCAAACATGTACGCCCCACATGTCTCTCCCTACGTTATTTGTTTTATATTCAGGAAAAAGAGGGCATCATCGATCTTGGCATTCAATATGCTTTAAGATATAATGCAGCAGATATTTCTTACTTACTGTTAACTTTATGATTTGAACAAATGGACTGTCTCATCTGTCAGAATGAGCTCATACAAACTAAGTACAGCGTGATGGGAGGTCTTAGTCTGACACTATTCACACAAATACATTCAATGCTGCCCATTCACTTTTATTGGGCTGATCTCATGTGATGCTGATATTTACATTTACATAGGCGTAATACTGATTTAATTGACTGTCTTTTGGCTCAATCATGTGTGGGAGTAGTAATTTTGTGACTATAACTTACATTGTTGTATGAAATCCTTTCTTCTCTCTCAGAGAGTTGATTTCAGAAACTGAGAGTGACAATCAACAGCGGCAGATCAATCAGGAAGCTCACCGTGTTTTCCGATCGAGACGCCACATTAGTGAAGACCTGGAGAATGAGCACCTGGAACCCAGGGACATGGACAATGTGAGAGAAAGGGATATGCACATACATATATAACATGCACACATACTAAGCCAGATCTGTCTTATGTGATGAGGTTACTAAAATGACAGCTTTGTGTCCTTGTTGCTCATGTAGTCCTGGGAGCTCATCACAGAAGAAGATCCCAGCGACAGCTCGCCCCCGTCTCTACCAGGCCCCTCCTCCATCTTGACACCGCAACCCCCGCCATCAGCCGCCTCACAGGAGTTTTCGGAAGATTTGAATCTGAGGCTGTCGCTCACTCCCGATACCAACGGGGAAGTACCAGGGCCGAGCTCTGCTCTGGTGAGACTTAAACACTGTCATCTTCAGTAGTCCAAACTCAAACCACTCCACATCAAAATGTCGTAATTTCTCAGTGATGTTGATCAACAATCATTTCTGGCATGTTTTTTTTGCATACTTTACTTTTATAGGGCCAGATGTCAAGCAGACTCCGCTCCTCTAGCATGACGGATGGCGTCAGTGACCAGGCCCAGGCTCCTCCTCTCATGGTACATAATTTGAAACGCCACACATCTCTCCGTCCTGTCTTTTCTCTTCTACTTCTTCCTCCCTTTCCATGTTACGCTTCTAGCGTGGTGAACATCCTTGTCTTTGTTCTCTGATTGCCTTAGCAGGTTTGTATTGGTGTGTCGTGTACCTCATCTCTGTTGGCATGTTTCAGTGCTGTTGATGCACTACACATTAATATCACCACCTCTGTTCCTCTTCCTAAAATTTCCACTTCCAATTTCCGTTTGAGGTAGGTGTTGCTATGTCCTCACCTTTCCTTCCTGAATCTTCGTCTCTTTCCTTTCTTCTCGCCTCTGTAGGAATACCTCGCCTTTTCCTCCCCCCTCTCTCCCACCACTGCTTTTCTTCTCTGTGATTCACTCGCTGCTATGTTTAATGTGTCGTCGAAACACTGGCTCTATAATGTGTGCTTGACCAAACCAGTGGCAGAGAAATAAGACTCCGAACAGTACCGCATCAGTTCAATTATTACCCGGAGAGTCCTGAGTCAGTGTGAATCTCATCTGTGGGGAGTCGGCTCCACAAACGTGTCACAAGATCTGAATCAGATGTTTGTCACACAGCTGAGTCACAGCAGTGAGCTCGGCAGTGTGAAGCCAGGGGAAAATACAGGTGCTAATGTCAGCGTTTCCCTTGAATGAGAAGTCTCTCAGGACTGGACCAATGTAAGACTCATAGAGAAGGGAAAATACAGAGTGCAAGTCCTGGGTTTAGATTTCCCTCTGGATGTGGTGAGCAATTGAGTAGGTAAGGTAGTATAGGTTATATTTGGATTGAAAGATTATTCAAGAGGTGTAGGCGGATGTGTGCTCTCCGTACTGGCCAATGCACATGTGCTTGCTTTGTGGATATCAGGCCTCATTTTAAACTGGATTATGTCAGAGAAAGACTGTTATTTCTGATTTAGCCTCCTTTCCCGATGAATGCTCACTCAAATTTTCCTTTGTCCGTACTTCTTGTATTAATAACACTAGTATTATGGGTATGTCCACAACACTAATGCTAATTCAATTGCCACTCACAGTAATGTTGTCTTCATTCACCGGTCGATCCCTGTCATTTCACCTCATCGGTTTTAAGATGCAATGATTGCAATGCATTAAATATTCTTGACCCTGCTTACATCAAGTTTCATTGATCGTAGCTTGAATGCTACGATCAAAAGAATTGGAAAGAAAAGCAAATGTGGAAACGAATATTGATGGTTAGCTGAATGAATCTGGTATATCTCTTTTTAGTGATTGAGTGTGACATGACTGTTGTTGATGGAATAACATCAAATTAAGAGAGTCCTCCTTTTATTATTAGTTGACACTATTACATTTAAAGATAGATAAATAGTCGGTTTCCTTTACTGTAGTTTTAGGGCTTTGAATTAAAATGAGATAGATAACTGTCTTCAGAGTAATTTAGCCTAGAATAAGCAGAACAATGTCCAGCATCTGTCAGCTGATATTGTCATCTAACTTGTGATGTGTCTTTTGGATTGTTTGGATAAAATGACTTGTTTTTCTTTGCATTTGGTCGTTTTTCTCACATTTTAATTATGAAATTAAAACTCTCCCCATGAACTCTCTGTGAACTCCAGCTCAGTAATTCACTTTCACGGCTCTAACATTTTCAGAACACAGAATTACTTTCTTGGACTGTAGCTTTTTTACTTGGGTAAGCATAAAGATTCTGCATTGGCTCTGGATTAAACACTGTTCAGGGAAAAGAGTCGGCGTCTTCCCTCCAACAGGGAAATTCAAGCCTGGCAACTTCTGCATATCACACTGTCTTGATTTTTTTTTTTGTTTTCTGTCTCAATAAGTTGATTTCCTTTCCACTTTACTATCTAAAAGTTCCTGCCAGCAAAGTACTTACACCTTTATTAAAGCTACCTCTTGTGGGATCGAATCAGCCAAAAAAACCACAGTGACTTCTTGCCAAATTGTTTTTTCTCCTTCCTGCTGCTTGTCGACCTCACAGCTTGTACCTTTCAGTGGATGCCCTCTCTATTACATTTTTAATAATCACAGCCACTTTCCCACCAAGGTCCATAATCACACTCCCTTTTCTCTCTCCTCACCTCCTTTAACAATAAATTCCCCCACTTTGTCCATTCAGTGTTACCTCACTCAACCCTCCCCCACTACTTCCCGAACACTCTGTTGCCGGATTACCTTCCCACTGCCAATGAAAATATGACAAAGTGTGAACTAAAGACTGTCTTCCCCTGTCTACCACCAGCAGAGTTCCCAGACCAGGAGAACAAGAGCTCAAACAGTCTCAGGTGGTGAGGAGTCTATGGTAATATCTAAATTCATAATATACAGTACGCATTCTATTTGTGCACACACATCACGGGGGATGGGCTGTATCTGTCACCTGACCAGATTGGATTATAACAATATCATTTGGTCTTCGTAAACACATATTCCATACGCGATTACTTGCACATAGAGCGTGGACGTGAGATCCGATCACAGGTGGTATCAGGAGATGCATTTGGCACACACTTTTATACCAGGTGAGAACAGATAAAGTAAGCACTGTCCACTTGTGATCAGATATCTCCGGAGACATTTTAATACCAGGTCTGAGCAGGTTCTCAGATTAAAAACCAGCATAAATAATCTCATTGTATAAAGAAATGAAACCTTAAATCGCTGAAATAGACTACTCTTTGTAAATATATTCATAAAAGGCATATCATTGCTGGCAGGTTATTGAGTTGTATAAAAACAAACCGATGATGAAACGTCATTTCTTTATATTTCATATTAGTGATGTTATAAATTTCTTTGTGTGAGTTTTGATAGAACAGGTGTTGTCACAGAGTCGTGTTAGTGTTAGTCAGGTGTGTGTGTATGTTTGTGTACGTGTGTGTGTGTGTGTGTGTGTGTGTGTGTGTGTGTGAACATGTGGTTTGTGTTTTTATCTGGAAACCTTGTAGTCAATATGATATTATGTAATTGTACCGGTCAGCTTTTGATAATGAACCATAAAACAGGATTATGAAATGTGTGATTACTGCTTAGCCACACAGTATCTTTCAAATTACCACATTTTATGTGGTGAGCATTGTTTCAAGTATTTTGATAAATCTTTATTCTACAAACTGTTGATAGTTCACTCATGAACTCTTAATGATCTACTACTTTTACTAATTTGATGCTTGTTTTAGTTTTAGTGTTTTGTGCGTCATTTAGTTTTTTGTGTGAAAGTTCACCTACTTCCCCCGTCATTGTAAAGCTTCTTTTGTAATTTCCGGTTTCTGACCCGTTGCTGTCTCTGCAGCTGAAATGGGAAAAACGTTTTTTTTGTTCTTTTTTGATTTTGAAAAGTTATTTGTGGAATAACTTTGGTGCTAAGGTCGACGTGACTCAGTTTGTGTTGTCTTTCACCGACTGAAATTTGTTCCCTAACTCACTTTCCATTTTAAAATCTCGTTACATTAAGCGTCCCTCCACGTGTCAGTGAGCATATTGGGCTGTATTGATGAGTTTTCTTTGCTTTGCTCTCTCCCCACACTTGGCTAGTCTCCCTCGTCGACTGCTTACACCTTGACCACCCCTGGCCTGCCCCCTGGATGGGAGGAGAGGAAGGACGCCAAGGGAAGAACTTATTACGTGAACCATAACAGCCGCACCACAACCTGGACTAGGCCAATTGTGCAGGTACAGCAGGTCCGGAGGCTGCCAGTCAGGCTAGACTCGTCTCTTTGCATGGGACTGGACCTTATCATGGTCCCTATCAAGGCCTTGGCCAGTGTGCTGCACCTCCTCCTCTGTCCCCCCCTTCTGTGTTTCTCCTCTGTCTAGCCGTAAAGAATGACGGAAAGAAACGCAACTTTACACCCTCAAAGTCTCTTATTCTGTCTCTCCCTCTTGTCCAGTTTCCTATTCTGTCAAACTTTATTGCACATCCCCCTTCTCTCGTCTAGCATTTTGTTTTATACTCTGGATGAAGCACAGCTCGGCATTGGTCACGTCTTCCTAAACCTGGCATGGAACTGCAAACCACCACTTTTTTCCCTCCCTTTTCCGATTTCTACCCTGTTTTTCCACTTATCTACCCCTGTCGTTCTGCCTGAACCGAGGCGGTTCCACATAGTCTGAGCCGAGGGAGAGTCTGCTACATGGGGTTGGGTGTTATGGTTAATGCTCACTTCTCTCCTCTATGAAATCCACCCTTTCATTTCTATATTTATCAGAACACTCCAGATTATGTTATACCTGTCCATGTGTCTGTCATCACACTGTCTTCTCACTCTCTGATTGTCATGTTGTTGTTATTACTCAGAAGGAGAGGACGCTGAAAAATTATTTAGATGACAGTATAATAGCAAGGTTCAGGGTTGAGGGTAACAATAACCATGAATCTTAATCCCTTAATTATTTATCTTTCAAGTGACAAACGATTGCATTCTTGGGCCTAAATGACCCATGTGTTTGACGTTTTAGGAACTAATTTTTCTTGTATCCAGTCCTTGCCGGTGCAGACAAGCATCCTTGACATCATTGCAAAGAGTATGACGGGGAGAAGTTTTGGTTTTCGCAAAACGGCATGACTTGCCTCATTCCCCAGACCGCATTTAACCTTAAAAGTGCTATTCTCACTGACAGCTGACTGAAGACGGACCGAGCACCTCAGCAGCAGCAGCAGCAGCAGCAGCATCATCATCATCGGCAGCAGCAACAGCATCATCCTCAACAGCATCAGCGTCAGGAGGAGCCTCTGCCCTGCCACCCCCATCCACCCCCTCCTCCTCCTCGTCCTCCTCCAATAACCACCTCCATGAACCCCAAGTCCGACGACCTCGTAGCCTCAGCTCCCCTACCGTCACCCTTTCCACTCCCTTCGAGGTGAGAATTAGCCACCTCGACTCCACCATACTCATCTTTTTCCTCCCTTTGTTTCCTGAGAAGCAATTCTTCTGTTATTTCCAACCCCTTACCCTTCCACACTTTTTTTTATGCAATACTTTATTGTAACAGCATGTCTGTACTTACGTGGGATCACGTTCTTCACCAACACCCAGCAGCAAATCCTCAATTCCCCCTTAATATGACATTTTTCATCTTTTGTGTCTTTTCTTTAGGTTAAATCCACCATTGCCTTCCCTAAATATTAATCTCACCATTTAACTTGTCTTTTCTCCTCATCTCTTATTTCCATAACCTCTTTTATTTCTTCATACTGCTCTTTCTTCCATCTTCAACATATGAGCTGTTGACTGAGCACAAAATGGTCAGAGTTTGTTTGATGATGGATTTGTGGTGCACGCTTGGCACAGTCATCATTTCATTCTGCAGTGTAGTGTGTGTTGAATTAATCACACTAACAGGATGAAGCTGGTGGGTTAAATCCAAGATGCTTCAGTTACTGCTGAATGAATAATTTAAATTAATAATATAATTAGATTTCCTTGGGTTTGCTTTTAGCAAAATACACAAAGTCATACTGACCATGAAAACGGAATATCATTAAGTCCAGAGGCAGTTTTAATAATACCACAAAAGCAAATAATAAGTATATTGTTCCTGTAGATCACATGGTTATTTCATCATTAACAAATAACCTTCAAAAACAATTTAGATGTTTTGACTGAATTTCCTGTTTGAAGTATCTTTTCTTGTTTTGATAATAGATCTAAGGCTGTGCAAGGTTAATCATTTTTTAATCCCAATTTGAGATAAGAATTTTCACTTGCAAAGACCGTTAACACTCGTATCATCTTTCTTTAGCGTCTTTTGTGAGAGAATAAGTGAGCTTTCAATTTGTACTAAAACACCTCATATACTATATATGTCCATTTAACCCTAAAAACCTCCAGCCTCCAAAAATCTTAATGAAAGCACACTTAGACCGAAGCTGCTGCTTGTACATTCAAAGTCTTGGACATGCTCCTGAACACTTTATCACCTATCTTAAATAAGCGGATTGCCAATGATCAGTAATGCCTAATGAAGTTCTGTCCACAGTGTGTTGTCCTTCACGTAAAGGTTACTAACATTAGAACATTCCCCAATTTGGGACTAATAAAGGACTTCTTATCTTATCTTTTTTATCATAAAACCGGTCTCTTACTCACTGATTCAGTGGGATTAACGATCAAACAGGGTAGGTGATGCATGTGTTAAGTAATAACAACAGGTAACTTAAGGTAGCACATTGTAATGTCAGCAATTTGTTTTGAGCAAACAAGCCACAGTAAGACTTTTAGGGGAATAATCTCTAATGTTTTCTAAACTGGATTCTGTTGCACTTGCACCTATCATATTTTCATGCGTACATCATGGCTGTTTGTGTGTCTGTATGCAGTATGTGTTGGGAACCTTTGTGTCGTTTAAACTGCACTTGTGATTGCAGTTTAAAACAGATGATGGAGTCACATTTTAGAGAAGGCGTGAAACTTTTGATTTACTTCTTTGTCCTCTGTGGTCATTTACCCTCTTTACAAACCGACATTAATTTCAAACTTAAGATTATGGAGTGGAGGTATAAATACAGCACACAGACTTGACTAATTAGGATCAACACATTGTATTTAAAAATGGATGGTCTCTGTTTGACCTGCACTGAACTGCATTTTAAGGGGTTCAGTCAGTGATGAAGATCCTTAGCTACCACCAAGGGAACAGACCTGAAAGCTGTTTAATTATGGTGTGTGTGTGTGTGTGTGTGTGTGTGTGTGTGTGTGTGTGTGTGTGTGTGTGTGTGTGTGTGTGTGTGTGTGTGTGTGTCTGTGTGTCTGTGTGTCTGTGTGTCTGTGTGTCTGTGTCTGTGTTAACAAGACGTTGTGGAAAGTAAAAGGAAGTGAAACACTCGGAGCAGAATGTTGTAATTACCAATTACAGAGGAGGTGGAAGGTCTTAGGATTAATTAATGCAGACTTCTCTCTGGTTAAAAATCAGTTCAGTCAGTGATAATTACCTCTAAAAGAACGTGGAAACGTGTGATGTGGAAAGACTCATTATGCTGTTAAATGCTGCTTTGCTAGATTTTAAGATACCAGAGATGAAATGGTGAACTTCCTGCAGGCACAGTTTGTTGAGTTTTGGTGTCATGCTGTTACTTATTTCTCTTTTAGCCTTTACCAAGGTGTCTATTACCAGAAACGTATAAATAAAGAGACCAGATTGTGCTACAGCAGAGGAGCTCCACTTTTTCTTGGACTTTAACATCATTTATGAAACAAATGCAGGCTGGAAATCTCCAAATTAAGCAGTTATTGTACCATTAAACCTCAAAACCAATATGCAGGGAATGGGTTAAAGCTGACATCTGTAGAACTTATCAAGTATGGATGCCGCCTTCTTATGACATTTTGACTAAAAACCTGACAGGCTGAGCTCCCTGCAGCTTTACATGGAAGTCAAAAGGATTTATCCTCAGTTTTCTCAGTTTTAATATTGTGCTGACGATGGTCTACTTGAATTCGATCTCAGTTTTCTAACTGAATATTAAGGGAACTTTGGAAGATTGGTTTCTGTCCTTGCTTCAGGATTTATTTCATGCTGTCTGTCATTCGTATTCATTCACTTCTTCATTCTTCTTTTTCATAGTCCAAAGGGAGTGAAAATATAATATTTTCCATTCATGTTTTCAGGGAGCCAACAATATCCAGGTACGGAGGGCTGTGAAGGACTCGGTCTCTAATCCCCAGTCACCTCAACCGTCCCCCTACAGTTCACCCAAGTCCCAGCACAAGACGCAGCAGAGCTTCCTGCCCCCAGGCTGGGAGATGAGGATAGCCCCCAACGGACGGCCCTTCTTCATCGACCACAACAGCAGAGTAACCACCTGGGTGAGCTAACTCACTGTCATAGCAAGTAGGGTGATGTTTTAATAAATATGAACGAAGAGCACTTATTTATTGTGCAGGTCTGTAATGTTCTAATAATTATTTATTTGTTTAAAAGACAGAGCTGATTTTCAGCCTAGGACAATTCTCTGGAAGTTAACAACATACGCAGTTTTAATATAACAAGATAAATTATAAAACCTTCTTTCAGATTGTTTTCTATTTCCCTCGTTATCTGTACTGATTTCCATGAAATAACATTTTTATATATTCTTATTTTGTTACTGCATGTGATTGTGAGCATTATTTGACAGTTTGAGTAGTCATGTAAGAAATTTAGGGCAGTGGTTAGTGTCAATCTCTCTGGATGTTGTAGTGACACCTGCTGGTATAATAATCTATTTCATATTTACTTGATCTGAAATAAGGATTCAGCTTTTCAGACAAATCAAATATCTGAGAGCTGTTTACCCTGAAAATACTATAACAGCTATACATTTTTATATTTACTATTCAATTAAAAAATCTATCTTTTTATTCCTTCCATTTCTCTTTGGACGACCAGGAGGATCCCAGATTGAAATACCCAGTACATTTGAGGAATAAGAACTCAATGGAGCCTGGTGAACTTGGTCCTCTTCCTGTAAGTACAATCGCAATAAGACCAACAGCATATTCAACCCATAGATACAATGATAACAGCCATGCAGATCCCTTTAACTGTATAGCTTTGTTTGCACAATTCAGCCTGTTTAAATTACCATGAATATGTAACATGATTACCTAGATAAATGTGCCATGGGTGACTTTTCAAGTTGCAGTTGTGGTCTTTGTTTACAGTTCAGTTAGTGTCACTCACTGGTCAGCATATGTTTGATGTAAAGTAAAAGGAGACACGTGATCAGATGTCAGTGTTAGACATGTCCTTTTTAGACCTGTTAGAAAAGATGGGGGTGGGCAGTGTTAGAAGGAGGACGAGAAAAGCAGAGTCTGGGGGCCGTGATGATCCATAATTAGGTGGTGTCTGTCACCTGCACTATTATTTATGTGACAAAGACGAGCTCCCAACAGATGGGCTCTAACGTTACCACAACTAGATATTGAATAATGAACACTTCATGGGTTTCTACATCTCACAGGCTTGTGTGGTGTGTGCATGTGTGTGTGTTCTCTCTCTCTTCTCTTTCCCTCCTTCTCTTTCTCTTTCCACTCCATTCTGGTGGATCTAATGTATGCTACTACTTCTTCTACACCTGGCCATGTCTGTTTGGCAGAACCTACCAGAGGAGGTTGGTTGGTGCCTCCCTCCCTCTGCCTGCCTTCTTACCTGTCTGGTGTGGTCCGGTCTGGTCAAATGCCTGCAGACAGCCTTGCACTTTTATTTTATTTTATTTTTTTCTTCTCTCTTTCTCTCCTTTCTCTTTCTCTCTCATGACCGGCATGGATGGACTGTACCTTTCCCTTTCCTTTTCATCAATATATTACCCCACCTCTCTGTGCTCCCTCCCTGCACCACCACCACCCTCCCTTCTGTTTGGAGCGCCCCATCGTTCTCCATCCTTGTCTACTTTTATCTGTGTATGAGACAAAGATAGATGAGTTGAAAAAAAAAAAAAATGAAATAAAAAAGCAAATTAACGAGGAGGGATTGAAGGAGGAAAACATGGCTGCGGAGGGAGGGTTGGATGGAAACAAAATAAGCTGTACGTTAGAAGAAGAAACTTGCTGTTTCCTGCATGTGTTATCATCTGGTGTCCGCTCAAGCAGTTGCAGTTTATTTAGAACCACACATATTTGTGTATATACATATTGTAGGTACAACTTGTTTGACAGATTTGTCAGACTCGCCCTGTTTTCCCCACCCTTGACTCTCGATCCGCTGTAATTCTTTTAACTGCCTGACTGCTGTTGCCGTTTGTGTGCGTGCGTGTGGCCTGTGGCACTGTTCTGAGTGGTCACTGTGTCAGTGGTGGTCTACTGGTTTTGACTGGTAGTGGTGGCCTTTAACTTAAATGTTGTGGTCGTATCCCTGCCTTGCTGCTGCCTCAGACCTGACTCAAATAGGAGAGAAAATCCCTTCAGTTCCTTTGGTGGGTGGTTGATTGAGCTTGTCTCGCCCCGCGATGCTGAGCTGTCAGTGTTCAGTCAAGTTCAATCAAACATGAATTTAAAAAATCAAAAGGAAAGAACATTGATGGATTTAAATTACTATTTGAGCATGGTCTGCTTTAATAATGCTGTGTCATGGTGACTTATTGTCCTCACGTTTCTTTTTTTCAGCCTGGATGGGAAGAGAGAGTTCACTCAGACGGACGCACTTTCTACATTGACCACAGTAAGAAAACTTTGTGTTGAGCTTGTATTTGGTTGTGTGCACAGCCCTTATCCACCTGATTCACTTTTGTTCAGTATAATATAAAGGAGGTAGGCTTACTCTCATCTTAACGGATGGATTTCACCATTCCAGTAACATATTTTCACTATTAATTTAAGCTGTTGATTTTTTCTTTGACTAATCATTTACATTGTAAAAACAACAGCACCTACTTTTAAGGCTCAACCCAGTAACCACAACATATAAAGTGGACGTCCAGCCAGAGTCATGATTAAAACAAAGACTTTATTGAAAAAGAAAAAGAATGACAAAAAGTTAAATTAATCTGTGGGAATGTAGAGGCCTGGCCAAAAAGCACAGAAAATTAAGAGATCTAGACCAACCACGCAATGGGCCATCGGATCCAGATACCTCCCCCTTTCTACCTAAGTAACAATATCTAAATAAAACAAAAACTGAGGACTACCAGACCCCCCAACTTATAAAGAAAACAAACAATTAACACTGCAACAAGGACACAGGCTGCTGGCACGACAGAGAGGGAGCCCCTCTCCAGCTTCCCTCCACATATCATGCTCATCACTGAGAGGAGAAAATGTGAGGAAAGGAGGAGCAGAAAAAAGACACAAGGGGGGAGTGTGTAACAATGCGTCTAATGTTTGTTTTTGTTTTGTTCAACCAGATACCAAGAACACGCAGTGGGAGGACCCTCGACTGCAGAGTCCGGCTATCACAGGACCTGTGAGTAGTTTCCTCCTGCCCGTTCAGAGTCTCTGCCACAACAGTGTTGCTACATGGAAACAACAACCTCTCCCCTTAACACTGTAACTCTATCTGTCACACGCTATCATCAGCCTCAGTGCATCTTTGAGAAAAATCACTTTGTCACTGCGGTTGTCACTTAACATGCCAGCACCTTCTTGTTAATCTGTGTACCACTACAGATACTGTTCTCCCTTGCTCCCAACCTCCCTCCCTCTGTAACTCCCTATGTAGTCCAGTGCAGTGATCCTCCATCAGAAGCTGATCCCTAATGAGTATATTGATGTTATTTGACCTTTACCACTCCTTGACTGTTGTGTGTTTTTTGTTGTCTGTGCAGGCTGTTCCCTACTCCAGAGAGTTCAAGCAGAAATACGACTACTTCAGGAAGAAACTGAAGAAACCTGTAAGAACTGATTTTTAAAATGAATGTCTTCACGTGTTTGTGTTTATCGATTCTTTTTGAGGATCTTTAGTACAATAATACAAGGGAAAATCTGATCATAACCTCAAAGGTGCTCTGCTTTGCTTCCATATTTGTATTATTATTTAACTTTCTTTACACAGTTTTAATAGTGTGACTGACTTAAAGGTTTTTATTGCATGTTGAATATTCATTGCAATCAGCTAACATTATTTGTAATTAACACTACTGATGACTAGTATTTTTAATGCTGGATTCTGATCCAGATGAATATTATTGAGTGGAGAGAAACTTGACAAAAACAACAACACTTGTGCACATGGACTCATGCAAGAGCATGTTTAATATCAGCACTTTAGTTAATCTAGAGTTGATAGATACAGAAATGTGATGAGTCACATTAAGAGAGTATTAGGGCTGCGCAATAAAGCAATTTAAATATAATTTTCAGAGATGGCAGTATAAAAAGGTTCAGTGTATATCAATAAAATGTTTAAATGAATTGTGTAAGCACAGTGAGGAGATATAACACAGAATTGTTTTACCTTAAATTTGGGGAAATGTTTAGCTTTTTATCAAATGTTTCCTTTCTATTTCATTTGTATTCAACACTTGGTGTATTTGCATTAAAGTGAGTTATGTGTGTCACTTGTTCTAGGCTGACATCCCCAACAGATTCGAGATGAAACTGCACAGGAACAACATCTTCGAGGAGTCGTACCGTCGCATCATGTCCCTGAAGAGGCCGGATGTTCTGAAGGCACGGCTGTGGATCGAGTTTGAGTCGGAGAAAGGGTTGGACTACGGCGGCGTGGCCAGAGAGTGGTTCTTCCTCTTATCTAAGGAGATGTTCAACCCTTACTACGGCCTGTTTGAATACTCTGCCACGTAAGTCTCTGCTTAGTTTTACAGAGCTGCTTTTGATTGAGGAAATGTTTGAGCCAATATACAGGAAATGACACAGGACATAGTGTTAAGCAAAGCTTTTTGCTGTGATGGAAAAATTCTTCTCTCTTTTTTTCCACTAAGGTGGAGTAAGGTGTAGAGAGTATTGTATTGTTCCCCTTTGAGACTTAAAGGTTCCTTCCACTTTGATTAACGTTTCCTGTCATTCATAAAGCCATCCTGGAACAATGTTTCCCACATGCAGTGGTAGGTGTTGTGTGGTCTGCTCCTTTTGTTGGCTCCAGTAGATTATGATTGTCTTATTTTGGGCAAAGGTAACAAAATAATAATAGTGGAGCATTATTCGAAAAGACAAGAATGCTTACTTTTTTCATTAAAGTTTGCTAGATTTAATAAAAAAGAGTGCGCTTATTCCTAACTGCAAATTAGTTTTAACATCATTATGCTCCTGCCGTTGAATTAAATGCAGATGCTTGGCAACTACACTTTTTTTTTCTCCATTTGTGTTGATATTCCAAAGTTTTTTTCCCATATAAGATAATAGGACGCTCTAAACAGTGGCAGTGGGTTTGTGACTCAAAAGTTCAAGCTTTTCCCTCAGCTGAAAGCAGCAATGGATCAACATTTATAAGGATAAAAATAAATCACCAGAATTTGCAGGAGAAAAGGTAAACTCAGTGGGAGGTTGGGTGTCCAGTGACATGGTACAAATCCCTGTGGATATTAAGTACTTATGAAATGTCATGAGAGGAACTTTTATCAACCCCAGATTAAATAGATGAGGTAGTTAAACTTAGTTTCTTTTCACAGTTTATAGATGCAAATGAGATTTCCTTTCATTGGAGATCTTATATTTAGTCACCTTTTAAAGGTTTCTATAACCAAACGGACAGATAGATCATGCACGTGTTAGTAGCCTACAGTTGACTGTTCTGAGCATTAATAACTGACTGTTTTTCCTCCTCTGTGTCTTTCCAGGGACAACTACACTCTTCAAATTAATCCCAACTCTGGCTTGTGCAACGAGGATCATCTCTCCTACTTCAAGTTTATCGGACGTGTGGCAGGAATGGCTGTGTTTCATGGAAAACTACTAGATGGTAAACTGCTTGGTGTTTGATACTGTCTCTTTTCTTATTATGCTATTGTATGTGCAGGTTCCTCATGTTTGAGGATTCTAACACATCCTTTTTTTATTGATGTCTTTAAGTTTTAATTGTTTCTCCACACATACCATTACAGCGCTATGTTGCCTTCTTGTTTCCCAGGTTTTTTCATCCGACCATTTTACAAGATGATGCTGGGAAAACAGATCTCTCTTAAAGACATGGAGTCTGTGGTAAGGTCTCATTGTTACTAGAGGATATATTCAGTAAATATACCTTTAATTAAGTAATTCCACATTCATTAAACCCTACAATCTTACAATGAAAAGAAAATTAAAAAGTGTTTCTCTGTAATGGATGATTATCTGCCCTGCAGGACAGTGAATACTACAACTCTCTAAAGTGGATTCTGGAGAATGATCCCACTGAGCTGGACCTGAGGTTTTGTATTGATGAAGACAACTTTGGACAAGTGAGCCAACCTAAAATTCCCAAATTCATTTGACTTTTAGTGAAGTTATTAAGTTGATATCTATATTTTCATCGTGCTTTTGTCTTTTACAGACATACCAGGTCGACCTGAAGCCCAGCGGCTCAGACATGGTCGTCACCAATGACAACAAAAAGGAATATATAGAGTAGGAAAGAATATTACAATTTGTGATTCAAGATGATATTCAAACAGGAAGATAATTTTAAAGTTTTTCATTAACATCTCCAAATCTTGTCTCCACCAGCCTGGTCATCCAGTGGAGGTTTGTCAATCGGGTCCAGAAGCAGATGAACGCTTTCCTCGAGGTATTTATGTGCATTAACACTTTTACCATAAGGGGGCAGTGTGAGCACAGACTTTCTGTATTCATTCTCTGCATATAAATGTATGGCAACAAATATCCTCTCAACTAACTGTTAACTTGAATATTTTGTCTATTTGACTCGTTATTTATTTAGCTTGAATTGTAGGACAGTATAATTAATTTGTTGTAATTTGTTTTTTGTTTAATTTCCAGGGATTCACTGAGCTCATCATAATAGATCTGATCAAGATCTTTGATGAAAACGAACTTGAGGTATGGCTACCTGGCTAGCAGAGTTTAAATGATTAGTAAATTAGTCGATCAACTGTTGATTGATTGTTTCAGGTTTTTTTTGCTCCAGCTTCTCAGATATAAATATGTGGGTTTCTTCATTTTCCGTGCCTGTAAACAGAGGATCATTTGCTATTCAACTGTCGGTCAAACAAACCTCACATTTAAAGATGGTACCTTAGACCACCTGGTGATAACAATGGGAAACTGAGATAAATATTTTTTCTGTTTTATTTTCAAAAACCCTTTTGATAAAAATAAAATTATTTGCACAACCATTTAACCATAGTTTTAAACCAATTGACGAAACAATTAGTTGCAGTTGCAATGTTCTTAAAGCATTTTACTGGAATAATCATTCCACACTATAGTAGTGTCTGAGAAGAGCAATGACTGGACGTTAATGTTTTTTTCATCCTCTTCTGTCTGTGTAGCTGCTCATGTGTGGTCTGGGTGATGTCGACGTCAACGACTGGAGACAACACACTGTTTACAAGAATGGATACTGTCCCAACCATCCTGTTATACAGTGGTTCTGGAAGGTATGTGCGTTAAAAAATCCACACAAACATATGCTCGTGAATACATGGTATAAAAACAAACCGGCGCTGTCTAAAACATCAGCCACATGTTGCTAGGTATCAGTCATGGATGCTGGTTCCTTCACAATAAAAGCTGGTTCCAGTCATTTCCCCTCCAGCCGACCTGCGGCAGGTTGGCTGGCCTCGCTTTGGAAGATCAAAGTCTGTTTGGACGAACAGACGTGTTTGCTCTGATGAAAGAGCCTCACGTAGTTGTACCTGCCCTGTTTATCATCTGCGCCTCAACACACACACGCACACACATACACACAAAAAACATTATTTGTGCATGGAAATACCCTTACACACACATGCACATAGACAACAGTGTCATGTCATTTGATTAAGTCAACCAGACAAGTGCGCACACAAGGTTTCATTGCAAAATCTTTCTTGCTTTAAGTGATTTCATCATTCTTTTTCTGTAATAAATCAATTTTACCTTTTTTCAAAGTGAAGGCTGATTTTGATCAAGAAAAACTTGGAAAAACTCTGAGTCCGAGATGTTTATAATTGCTTGTTTATCAGGTCGTTCTGTTGATGGATGCTGAGAAGAGAATCCGGCTCCTCCAGTTCGTTACGGGAACATCTCGAGTACCAATGAACGGCTTTGCCGAGCTTTATGGTAGGTCAAGTTTCCTGTATTTTATACTGGTACGAAGTAGTGTAACAGTATCTGCTACAATTTTATGTAACAGTGACGCAAAAATCATGAGTCAGCATTGCTTCAGTTCCTAGTACTGAGTCCCTATCATTGTGCACATACCGATACTGGAGATATGTGTCATGTCAAGCAGATGAATAATGGCTTGTATAACGACTAATAACTTCAGATTATCTGACTGTTAAACTGCTACACACACTTTTATAAAAAATTATTGTGCGTTTGGCTCAAACCTGTGTTAATTATTTTCATACAAAATACTTTAAACAGCAAACATCTATAATATAATTTGGTTTGACCCCTTAAATGTCACAGAGGCCACAGCATGTCCTGCAGGACACTGTAGATACTAATGTTCTTTCTGACTGTGGTTGTATTTTCATAAATTATGGTCTGATGTACTTTAGAATTATGAAGCTTTTAATAATTAAATGTCAAAATACATTAGACTAAAGTTAATTTTAACCAAATGTTTTCCTTTGTCCTCTTTCGGTTTGCAGTCAATTATTCAGAGGTTACGTTTGTGCTCTAATGAAAGTGTTTCTGCAACATCGCAATATTGTTGTAATTATAATTTCTCAATGCCAGGTTCTAATGGTCCTCAGCTGTTCACCATTGAGCAGTGGGGAACACCAGAGAAGTTGCCAAGAGCTCACACATGGTATGTCATTACTACACACACAAACACGAGAGAGAATAAAAACAACTGTTGGACAAGTAAACAGCCATCCCAGTAGCTTTCCATCATTGGTTTTTTAACATGTTAGCATGCAAGCCTTAGCTGTATTCTATTTCTAGTGATGATTAGCAGAGTCTGAATTTTACATACATAATATATAATATTATTATTATTGTAGTTTGGACATAAACCTAAGAACTGTGACAGGAAAGCTGGACTAAATATGCTAAATATATATACTAAAATATAGACACTTATTTAAACTTTATGTATGCGTGGTAAATATATATTTTGACAAGGACATCTGCTATTATTTAAATAATGTGCATGTGGAGAGCCATGTGTAGAGTAGATTTATTTAGAAACAGAATACCAAGTGTTAACTTCAGTCAAATTCATCAATGAACTGTTTTCCATCTCAGTTTCAACCGCTTGGATCTGCCAACCTACGAGTCCTTTGAGGACCTGAGAGAGAAACTCCTCATGGCTGTGGAAAACGCGCAGGGCTTCGAGGGAGTCGACTAAACCTGACTGAACGCAACCTACCATCACTATGTCTAAGAAATTAAAACAAGACAAAAAGCCACAGGGATGTCTAACCAGCTGCTGGAGCAGTTCTGTGCAAGCATGTTGAACTGTAATGCCCGACTGTGAGCCACCAACACAGCACAGCGGTTTGAGACTATACAGCAACTTGTTGAGCCAATATGCCTACATCTTTATATCTTTTCAGTGTGGGTTGGTCATTCCGTAACGGTGCTGGGGGGGAAGAGCGGGAGCGTCGCACTGTCGAATGCTGGAACCTGTTGTCATCGGCAAGGTGTGAGCGACGAATGACGAGACCCAGCCTCTGATCTGCCGTGTCATCCCTTCTGCCCTCATTCTGTGAAAATCTACAGTGCTGGAAAACACTAATGCATTTCAATAGCTCCTTTACGTACACTATAGCACAGTATCCGAGCAGCCTTCAGCGGGCGTCTCCTAGCATGGCCATAATCTGGCTCCCACATGCACTATTTCTCTAAGAAACTGCAATGGCACTATGATCACTACTCTTTGTCAAATCCTTAGACCAACACCGGACTAACCTTAGGAAAGCTAGCCAATCACATTTCAGGAAATCTGCCCCACCCCCTCTCCACAGAGCCGCGTTTAAGTTGTGGGATCAGAAATCGCCGTTGCAGCCTTTTTGTAGAATAATGTTATTTGTTACTTTTCTTTTTTTTTCTTTTAAACCACTGCTAAGGATTCCTGAGTGGCGGATGACATAATCCTCAAAGATCATTTTAAAAGTTTTCGTCAGTTTTCGTTTTCGTCATAATTGTTATAATTCTTACAGGAAAAATACTCTCACCGTATTTGAACTGATGAACAATGTTGTTTACGATTTTGAGAATTCTATATGACATGGTGTGAAGTGTAAATCTGGCTCGTCTGGGGAATGATTAAATCCATATCACTTGTTACGGTGATTGCAAATGTCTTGAATACAATGGTTTTTAATTGTAGTACTATGAAAGCAGCATGAAACTGTTTATTGTGTTTGCTTGGACTACATCGTAATTTGAACGTGTAATCGGTCGGGGGGGGGGGGGGGTTCGCTGAGATGTCATGATTATATCAATATTCTCATGCCTGTTGCTGTTCATAATGCTGTAAATTGTACTTGGAGGAAAAAAAAACATTTTAAGTTCTTTTCATGATATATAAATATATGTATGTATTACCTTTAACAGAAGTATTACTGATCAACAACTCTAAAAGGAAGCTGTGTGTGAGCGCGGGTGCCTGAGAGAAAAGCTGTGATTGCCACTGAATATAAATGGAGCACGTTTCTTACAAAGAAAAAAAAATGTTTTTTTTCTTTTTTATGTCTTTGTTCCTCTCTCCTTTTTCTAACACCATTGAACCTAAAGGGCACTTTATAGATCACTCTGAGGTCATGTCGCCTGCCGTGTGTCTCGTCATTAACTTGAATGTGATTCTTTTTTGTTTATCATTCAGAGCACGTACCTGGTGCAATATTAATAGTCTGTAAATCTGGGCTGCTGCTAAGGTAGGAAAAAAAATTGTCGGGAGTGAAGAGGAAACTTCATGTCCTTTCGTATTCTCTAATTTATCTCTTCTTCTTTTTCCTCGACCTTTCCCCCCTATGTGTTTCCTCCCTCCTGCCTGTGACCCCACCATTCAAACTGACTGTAAAGATTCGTCCTATTTTTTTTAAGTGAGTTTTCCTTTCCTTTTTCTTTTTTTTTCTTTTTTTTTTAATAAATGACACAAAATATCACTTTTGTTGAAGATTCCACCACTTTCTGCAAGTCTATGTGGTTCATTTAACTTCAGTCAAATAAAAATGAAAATTCTCTGAAAGTTGTCTGAGTTACTGGAGACTGAACTTTTTGTTTCCCTCATATGAGAAGTAAGTAAATTATAAGAAACAAAAAGAACTACATTAGTAGTAAGTTTATAAGCATATTTGTATTTTTGTGTTCAATTTTTTTTTCATTCTCATTTTAGTAATCATTACATTTCACATTAAAATGTATAAATATTTATAAAATTTTGCAGTTGCCCCATTCCTAATTTTTCACAATTGAATGCTATTTGACTACATTAACTTAACTGATATATTTGAGTACAACTTTGGGTTTAGGTAGACTTACACTTGACTTTTCTATATCAGATAGTTTATGCTTTATCACCACTTAGTTTTTTGGAAAATATTCAACAGTTTTACACCAAACATGAACACCTTGTAGTTTTGAACTCATCAGTATATACCACAATTAATTAATGTAGCTTCATGATAACGTTAAGGATTTCTGAGAGAAAGTCAATAGAATTATTTAACTAATATAAATGACTATTATTCAGTATAGATGTTTATTATCATTATTAAATCTAATTGTAGAGCACTTTTCAACACAACGTACAAAGTGCTGCACAAGAAGAAAACGTGGTTAAAATACAGAAGTAGTACATTAATGATAATAGAGATAAAAAACAAAATAGCCTGGCAGCACATTATGAAACACTAGAATATAAACTGTCCGTTTAGTGTAGAGAATACTCTACGTGGCACTAATGTTACATTTGCCTGTTTTCGCTTGTCGTCACAAAGACTTCACCTAATCTGCCTCATGTTGCCACAACTGCCCTCTGTGCCCTCACATGGTGTTTTCAGGATTTCTGGTCATTTCTGGCTTAAAAGTTACAGAAATGGCGGAATAACCCTTTAGGTTGTTCGTATAGCTATATATCAGAACATATTTTTACTTGTGACAATATTTCTTTCACTGATCGTCACAAATAATTACAAAAAAGGCTGTTCCCCCACATGCTGTTCCCCCACAAGCTGCTGCTGCTGCTGAGGTTGTTTGTTTTCTTTCATTCAAATTATAGATGGATTCCTGTCGATCAACCAAACACAGCTCAACGTCAACTACACACCTGGTGATCACCTTTTAGAGAAGAAGTTGTATAAAACATTTTTTTAACTAGGTTAACAACTCTTGTCACTTTCTTTTTTTTGTGGGTCTTTGTGGGTCTGTGTGTGTATTTGCACATGTTGTGGTGAAGGGACCTCAGTTCATTCACACAGGCAATCTACGAGTTATCAGCTCCAAGGACGAGCAAATAAAAGCCACCCTGCCAGCCCGGGGACATTTTATCAAGACCTCCTATCCTCCATCTGGTCACAAACAAGCCAGCAGCCAACTCTGCTTTAGATCCACCTTCTAAAACATTCCACTGCCCGAAAAAAAGAAAAAGAAATGTCACAAAGTGCAACTGTTGTTTCATCTGCATGATGTGGACCAAAATCTTCCATATTATTAGAAAGAATCAAAGTTCAAACCCATTGCTTTGGTTTCCATAAAAAGAAGATGGCGTTTTAGTGAAGGTGAGGCCTCACAGGGTCTCTCACAGGCGTCTGTGCTATGTCAGCGCTCTGACCTTAAAGAGACCCTAATGGACGCTGGACTAAAGAAAAAGATTTAGTTATGTATTCTAAAATTAAATCATATTTTCAACTGGGACGTTGTTCATGTGCTAAATCTCATCTGGAAAAAAAATTTAATATATTCGATTTTCTTTTAAAAGGAAACTTAACAATATTTCCAGGGAATAAAAAAATGGTATTGTCTCAACTTTCATAGCAAAATCCTGAATGCAAAACGCCTGACAAAATCTTGCCTTTGACACAAAGTTCTTCCAAAGCAAATGATGTGTTTCACTGCTTATTACTCAGCGAGTGAGTGTGACGAAGCCTTTTCTCAAATAGTTCTCCTTGTTTCAACATGACTCTGGGGAGCAGCAAATAACTTCACCAAGTAGAACGCCACTCAGTTGGATCTACTCCTAATTGCACACACTAATAAATATCAGTCCCCTTCATGCCTCATTAAGATCCCTGACAAATAAATGAAACACCCAGTCTCCATCTATGTTAAAGAAAGTGAAAAAGAAAATCCTGGATCTACCCTATGACCTGGATCAACACCGAAACGAGGTCTTCCCTGACTCATACCACATCCTTCCACTTAGTTTTGTGGTAATCCGTAGGGTAGTTTTAGTTTCTTGCTTAAAATCAAACAAACAAACAGATAGAGGTGAAAACATAACCTCCTCATTAGCGGAGGTAACTATAAATGTTCCAAAAACAGTTGATTACTTTGCACTGTTACGCTACGTGATATTGTGTTGTCCATATACTGTCAGGTATGATGTCCTTTTGATTGCAGTGGTGAAAATAGTGAAGTAGTTTCTTTTTTAGACTCAGAAGCATATAAAGTACTGTAACTTATTTTTATTTTATATTATTGAACATAGTGTCCAATTAGAAAAGGCTGTAGATAAATGATAGTATCACGCTGCAGCACAGTTATTCACAATCATCAGTCATAGTCAGGCTCTCGACTAAATACAGTTAATGATAGACGCGTATCCTGTTCATGTGCAGCAGTGTTTAATGTGAAGAACCACGTGTGATGGATTCTAGAGTTTCAGAAGGTGAAAACTGAGCACACCAAACGACCTTCAGTTAAAGTGACGCTATTTCACAATCTGCCCTTTAGGTGACAGCTTTTATTATGAAACTTAACCACAGGGAACATGGACCCACTTATACAGTAGAGAATCTATAGAGTTTCTGAACATCGACAAATGAACAATGTGTTTTCAAAACAGTGAGTTTTCTTTTATACATTTTGCTTTCAGATAAATTCAGTGAGGATTTATGGAATTAATGTTAATGACTTTAAATTTTCCGTCCATTCCTCTGCCAGGATCCATTACCTTCAGTTCACAGTGACTACATTTACGTTCAGCAATATTCAGACTATTGACCTTATTCTGAAAAAAAAAAACAAATTCTGAATTTTATTTAATTTTACATAAATGCTGCTATAAAATAATGATATATATTAATATTCCATTCATTTTCACATTTTACAGATCATAGTCTGAGAATAACATTGAATGCCGTACATCCCGATGTGGCAAAATGCTGTGACAACTCCCATAGGACGTTAAAATCCCACAAAGCAAAATAGTTTTGACCCAGATTTGGGTCACGCTTTCATCCGGCCCACATCTAATGAGGAATGATGGCATTTGGGCGGTCCGCTCGAGTTTGCCACATCTGGGCCACGAATAAGCCATAGAGATATCACATGTCAACCAAAGGGACAGAAGGTGACCGAATTTGTTTTGTGCTGATAGGGTCATATTCACCATTTACCACATGGACCAATTAAGGTTGACATCCAGATTTCACGAGAAAGGCCCACATTTGTTTTGGGATATTTGAGCCACATTTGCTATTTAGGCTCACATCCACCACATCTTGTGCAGGCCATAAGGAGGCTAAAGGTGCTGCATCATTGCCTGAAGTGGCCCACATCTGTTTGCTGTCTGGGAATTGGAGTAAGACTAAGAGTATGATCGTATTCAAGTTAGTGTCTTATTCTGACTATTGCCTTAATCCGTGTAATATCAGAATATTGGCTTCAGTGAAACTTTGGTAAAGGGCCCTGATGTTGCCTCACAATTTTTTCGGCCCCCCCCTCCTCCTCCCCCTTCACCTCCTCACCCTCTCTATCTCTACCTCTGGTCAGGGTCGATCAATACTTCCCCCGTAGCTTATCACTAATGTGGAACTCGCTGTTTGTCCAAACCTGCTCTCTCTACATAAAGACATGGGACGGGGACGCCACCAAACACAAACGCGCCACCGATCACCTCGTGAACCTGCAGCTGCGGGCGGACTACTGGACTTTTACACCGCTTGGCACGCAGAGGCCCAGGAGACCGAGACACGACTTGTATTAGTGCGAGAAGGAAGGAGCACAGAAAAGAGAGGAGCTGGGAGAAGCAGGAGCGGGAAGCCAACTGATGGGCTAGAGTGACCGAGGATCCACTTTAGAAACTAAAGGTAAGTGAGTTGTTGCCCTTGTATTTGTAAAGTTTATGATTTCATGTATAAAGACAAATTTAAAGCTAGAAAACAGACTATTTTTTCCATTTTCAGCTCTAAAACATAATGAAGTTAAAAGCATGACGTAATATGGATAGTGTCAAAGTTATTATGACATATGGTCTAAACAACCTTTATTCAATTATTTTGAAAAAGTACAGATTGCTGGTTATGTTGGAAAAAAGGGGGAATCGAACAGATGTCTTCATCTTGCTTTCCCACGCATGTGCACACAGCTGCAGTCATCCACACCAAAAAACAAAAAAGACTGGACTTTGGACCCTTTGGATAAGCCTTGATTATTTACGTGGCATATTTGTTTTTCACAATTATTCTGTGTTCTCATGTGCTTTTTCCATTTTTTTAAATTTTAAAGGTCCACATGGCTACATAACTCATGGATCACAGCCTATACGTGATATTTCAGCCTAGTTTGAGTTTTTCATGCCGTCAACATTTTTTGTACTTTCTTTGACTTCATTGCCCTGAACTGAATCCCCTCAACCACAAACTCTTCCCTCTCATTTCACCAGGTTGTCCCGGGAACTAGCCTCTGCTGCGTCTCCACGGCAAACGATCTCCTCCAGAGCTGTGGAGTGTGACAATGGTGTTTGTGTACTGTGTATCAAACGCCATTCTCACACTAAATAGCTACAGTGTGAAAAAGACCTCAGTGTGTTTCCCCGTATCCTGTGCAAACTTTATACAACCGTGTTGCTTTTGCAGATTTAAAACAGCCTCCGATTTGGCGAAGCATGTAAACGGGTCCACAAGTGTCGTATGGCGGCTGTAGCGTGGGACACGTTGCACCGAGATGGAAATAGACAGTGTGTTGATGGGCCGTGCGTGATCTCGAGCCTCTGAGTGTGACCTACTTTATCTTTTAGTGTTTTTGGTGCTAATTTGCCGCTGGACACCTTCATTTATAAACACAGATGGGACAACAGCAGATGAATTTTAACAGTTGTAATTTTGTATTTTCACGATTGCACAATTGTTATATTGTAATAATTAAAATTGTTATATAAACAGTTTTTTGTTTTGTTTGTCTTCTGCTAAAGTGCAAATATTTGCTCGTCCGCAATAAACAGCACTTTGTGTGAACGTTTTATAAACTCCTTCACCTCGGCCCAGTGCAGACACTCTGTCCAAGTCATGTTCCAACACTCCCCCTACCCTTGGAACCTGCACGCTACTGGTCCCATTATAGAAAAAGGAAAATTAAGAAACCACAAAGCATTTTCAACCAGCAACCTCTCTTTAATAACAAAGATCCACAGAGTGCTTCACACACTAGTCACATAGCCACAGCCTGAGAGCCATGTCAACAGTTTGGGGCAGGGATTTAAAAAGGCAACACTGACATTATAGGACAGGAGAGGCTTATTGTATAGTGGCAGTCAGAGACGTTAGTTGAAAAGCCGGGACGCTTTATTGAGATTACGCCGTCGATTTGGCTGCGGCTGTCAGGTTACAGTGTGGTTTGATAATTGATTATTGGTTTTAGTTTTTCAAGCCTGAGCTGAACCAGAGCCGTGGATCTTCAAAATAATGCCAGAAATCAATGCAACAAACAGAACTGATAGTAAAATGACAAATGAATAAATCAGTTTAAGAAGAAAACCATTCAAATGTTTCTTTTTCGTGAGCTTTCTTCTGTACTAAATGTTTTTTCCACAGTACAAATATGACAGTATTGTGAATTAATCCATCACTCAATGAAGCACTGTTATAATCATGTCACATTAAACTGAAAATACAGAACGTTCATCCTAACCCAAGCACAAAAAAGACTGGCTTATACCATAAGTCATCTCCAAATAACATACTGTGTTTTTAATCCTGTGTATTTATCATACAACCTACTTCAAAGATATTCCCCCAAAGCAATTAATTAATAAGTTCATTAATTTAATGAACTAATGGTTTGAAAACATCATCAAAGTAGAAAAACAATAAACAATGCATCGACCTGTAAAGACAAAATCATCACACATCATCAATGCAGCGATCTAAGACGTCACAGTGTGTCACTGTAAATAAACTGTCTCTTCTATCTCTTTCAAGTGTTTGTCACAGTTTTCCCAGAACTTGAGAAATTTGTTATAACTACAGCGCACAAACTCTCATACAAACTCTTCATTAAAATAAAAATATATATTTCATATACATCTCAAATGTTCAACATGAGATGAAATAATCTCTTATATGACCTGTCATCTCCGATAACCAAAACTCTTAGAACAAAGAGTTCCCCTCTGGTTACGACTTCCCCTTCACTGTGGGCCCAAACGTTTTCTTCTTGGGCGCGGCAGGGGGTTGGGGTTTGGGTTTCGGAGCATACGCTGGCCTTTTGGCTTTAGGCTGCAGGGATTTGAGGCCCAGGATCTCACAGTACGTGTTGCACTGGTGCAACGCCTTGAACTGGTCGATGAAGGAGGTGGAGCAGTTTCCTTTAAAGCCCTTGTATCTGAAAGTAAATAAATAAAAACATCAGCTTGCAAGATTAAATTATTCTTGTATCGCTCAGAGCTGCACTGGTTCTCAAAGGACATACTCACACTTTCTTACAGGTGGCTATCCCCACATCCGTGAGCCTCATGCCGACTCCTGAAAATACAAAAATCTGATTAATATCTAGGATCCTACATTATAATTTGCTGATAGAACAATTTTCAACGTGTTTATTTTGCATTTCCAAACTTTCTCCATCCTCCCGACCTTGCATGTCAGTAACCAGCAGGTTGCCGTCGGTGTTGTGGTAGACCCAGTGCTGGAAAGCGCAGCATTTCTGTCCGGCCTCCGAGTCACACCTCATCAGGTTGATCTCTTTGCCGTCCTTGACTGAATACTTGACGAAGTCGCCGATCAGCTCCTCCTCCAGCGTCGCGTAGGGGATATTGTTGGATGGACGGTGAACCAGGTAGATGGGGATTATCCTGGTGGGAGCGTGAAACAAAGTAGTGTGAGCTAAAAGAGAGAGTTGTGTCGTACACCGAGTTTACAGTACTACAGACATCACTCACTCTGGGACTTCGCCGAAGGCTTCAACAGACTGAGCTGCAGCAGTGTACGCCTTGATGTACTCTCTTGCTGTGTTCTGAACCCGACACTCCTGCAGAGCAGAGAATCCACATTACAGTCACATTCAAATTACATTACACATATATTGCAAATGTGTACATTTTATAAAAAACATTATAAAATATCATAATATTTCCTTTTATTTTCCTTTAGAAAAAATTTAAAATGATGAATAATTTATTACATAATTTATGAATTGTGGATATAAAAGAAAACAGTGCATCAGTGCTTTTAGTGTACAATTTGTTTTTAACAAAAAATCATATTCTCATGCTTTTCAAACTAATAAGGGAATGCAGTATTGTAATTTTATTTTATGTTAACTATTTCGCTCTCAATACATTATTTTGATGCAGAAATAAAACGCATGGTTCCATGTAAAGTGACACATCGTATCAAAAGTGCTCAAAATACTCTATATAACTTATTTAGAGCATTGTCCTTATACTCAGGTACAATGAAATGTATAAAAGTGTCAGAATATAATCATATAATATAAATAGTAAGACATATTTACTGCGAAGTGTTCTTACCTCCACAGCCAAGGTGAAGTTCTTCTCAATGAGCTCGTCGTTGTTCTTGGTCCCGTAGCTGATGGCGTTGTGAACCTTGAGCACACAAGAGTGTCCCGGCAACATAAGAGGCTTCTGACCCTTCCGCAGCTTGGTCCGGAAAGCCCGCCGGTGCATTCCCTCCCCAAAGTGGACCTTCTCGGTGATGATGCTGACGGGATGGTTGTCCCCAAAGGATTGGTCAGATAGGAAATCCTCCTTGAACATCAGCCTGCAACAGCGGGCATCCTCTTCTTCGCTCCCCACCTCTACAGGAGCAGCTGGGGAAAAAGACAATACTTCAAACTCTTGGACAAAACTGTAGAGAATCCATTAAATTATTTGTTCTGGAATCACAACTCACATGAGGCTGTCTTTGGAGATGGAGGAATGACGATCTCACAGAGCACTGTGAAGAAATGCAGGGTTTCATGTCACCTCAAAATAAGTTTAACACACATTAAATGCTTATTATTATCCCTGGCAATCACATTTTTACCTTCGTATGTTAGCAGGTAGTCCAGAGTGACCGATCCGTGCAAGCTGCTGAGCCCACACTGGTACTTGCCCAAGTCTTTTTGGGAAGCGTTGGAGATGGTGAGGGACACTCTGCTCTCATCCCCTGCACTTCAGAGAGTGGTGTGGTGTCACAGTACGAATAAATCCGTAGAGATCTCAAAAAAATAGCCTGATATACTTTGGCATTTAATCCTACACATTATGGCAATCCAGGATCCTTTGTATGCTGGGAATTTGAAATGTGTCCCTTCAGGAGAAATTGTTGATGTAGACTAGAGTATCATACAAGTGAAGGTAGAGCTATAGACTGTAGAAGGTAGAGGTTCTAAACATTAATAGTTCAGGTGACCAAAAAAACTACAATTGATTCATATGAACACATTGGAAATTTATATGGTGGAAATGATGATAAGGTCTTTCTACGTAAGGCCAGTGGGGATAGAGACAATAAAGGCTGTGGCCTGTCATAGTTTCACTGAGACTGAATCCAACTAGTTATCAAAGATAATCTGGTTATTAAGAGAGTAACTGATTGGTTGTAGCTTCAGCTGTTCTGTGAAACAACATTGTGAAAATCATCTTTTATGAAACCTACAGTACCTTCTCTTGATCTCAGCGAGGACGGCGCCCTCTCTGCTCCAGGTGACAGTGTAGTCGGAGAAGACGGCTGAAAACTGACACCACAGGCACAGACTCTGTGGGTCTCCGCTCACTGACACTGTCTGGATGGGCTGCACCACCTTGGGCTCTGCAGACATATGAGGTGAGGAATGTGTGTGTTTTATGCCATAATGCTCTTGTGTTGGAAATGTGTCATAGCATGCAAAAGAAAATTGATAGATCTCTCACCTTCCTTAGGAGGGATCTTCTGTTTGACCACTTCACTGTATGCCTTTTTACGAGTTGCATCAGAATCAGCCTTGGGCTCCTCTGCCTTTGCTTTAATATAAACATCTGGCTTTGGTAGTTTAGACTCCAAAGCACTAACAATCTTCCCAAATTTATCCTCTGACAGGCGTCGTCTTTTAATAACGTCATCTTTCAGAGCGCTGGTGAACTTCTTGGGCTGGCGGTCTTTATTCTCTGCAAGATGCGGAGGTCGTTCAGCCTGGGAAGTTTTAGCCTCCAGTTGCTGGGACTTTTTCTCAGCGCCATCTGAATGACCACTGCCCTTAGGAGCTTTCTCCACTTTATTACCCAGCTTGGGCTCGAACATATCAATCCTTCCTTTTGCAGTCTTTGGTTTTGCTCTATTATCTTCGTCAGCCGGTGACTCTCCTACATTCTTCGGAGCTGCTGCGCTCAGACCGGTTTTCTTTTTCTTTTTGCCGTGTGGTTTGCTTGGAGCCTTCTCGGCTGCTGCTGCAGCTTCAGTCCCCAATTTAGCCTGATTGTCCTCAAGTCCAGCTGGAGCGTTCTCACATGTATGTTTTTCTACAGTAAGAGGATGAGTTTCTTGCTGTTTGTTGGCCTGCGGGGCTGAGACGTGATGAGATAAACTCTCCTGCTTGTTGGATGCCTGTGCACCATGATGGTGACCTGCTGGTTTGTCCTTCTTGGAGCGTGTTTTGCCCTCCGAGGTGTGCTTGTGAGATTTGTGAGGCATCTTCTCAGCTGTTTTATGGTTCAGCTCAGGCTTCTCAGATGGTACTGTTGTGGCGAAAGTTTTTATAGGCCTTGAAACAAATGGGTCATTAAAGTCCAAGGTGATGACTGCGACACAGTTTTTCTCTGAGATGATGAAATGATCTGCAGGTACAACAGCCAAGTTTGAGAGTTCTCGACTGAGGTCATCAATCTCCTCAATTATTGTCTTTCTCTCAGTGAAAAAAAACTCAGAAGTGTTGCAGGGTTGTAAGTCCAGTTGTCCCTGTGGTGAAGACTTCTCAGCAAAGTTTAATGTATGCTCTTCTTTATGAATCAGCTCCTGGTAACCTTCAGAGGACAGTTTGCCAGTAATCCCATGTAAGGTTTGCCAGAGAACGCAGGGTTTAACGTGATCAAAACTCAGGTCTCTGTTGATGAGGAAACTTTGGGCACAAATTTGATCTCCTTCCAAACTGCTGCCCTTCCGACATAGGAGGGAGGAGCCGCTACTGAGGGGAGCTAAGGGCATGATAAAGTTGGGACTCCCCCCCTGTTGCACCACCTGACATTTTCTGTCAAGGTCCGGTGAAGTGTCAGGCGACACGTGTGTGTGAACATGCAGGCCAGGTTGTGTGTCCACACCTGGCACGTGTAAGTTGGTCAGAGATCGTGTGGTGAGGAAGTTGGAGTCTGCTCTTCCTCTCTCGACCTTGGATCGCCCACAGATCCTTTCAGCGTACTGCTCGACCAGCGAATGCGGTTGGGAGATACAGCTTTCATGTGTCACTTCATACAATCCATCTCCTGAGGGCTGAACATCAAAATGAGTCAACAATGATAGAAATGTTAGACGATTGTATATTTCATTGACATTTTCTTAAAAACAATTTCATTCGTTAGAATATAGGTGTGTCAAACTTCACTGAGACTGTATTATGATAAACATGTTATAGAGTTGTACTATCATAGATTCTACATTTTCCGACCTTCTATGTCACATACCTTTCTTTAGAGCCACAAAGCGGATGTTTAGGAAAAACAAGGTTTCTATATCCAATCCCAGAGTCCATATGTCTTGCATGCAAATGAACCCCACAGTGCCACTATTCTAGACAGGAGCTCCAGCTCTATCTTGCGCACCTAAGCCTATCAAAAGCAGTCTCCCAGACCTGTGGACCTGTCAGCATACTGGTCGTGGGTTTTTAAAGGATATGCGGTGGGAATGGGTGTGTTCAAATGGTGTGTACAAAAAGAGGGAGAGAGAGAGCCAGGGTGGGTCAAGTTTCAGCCATCAGCTGTGGCGTCCTCTCACCCCACCACCCCCTGACACGCCACGGATGCATGCTATTATCATTGAACTCTCTCGGCTATAATTAGATGCCATTTCTGTCCATCTGAAGTTTTCCTCTCGGGCACTTGTTTCCTTCAGCTCCCACAGCTGTCTGTCTTTGAGATGGGAGCCAAGGGACTTATCCAATAAAACAGAATCATACCGTGGCGGGAGGCCTCGGGCAAAAACAGAGCAGCTCCAATTCAGAGCAAGGCGAGGACCCACGTGTGTCTCATGCGTAGTGACGTACATAGATTTCACTGCGCGGACCTCCTGACTGGCCATCAAAGCTTTAGGTATGACAACACTGGCAAGGGCAGGAGTGGGAATGTCTGAACTTTCTGGCTACGTATGTTTCCAGAGCACATGACTGATTTATCTGCTTGCCAGTATGACTGATGTGAAGGTGATCGCTGTTATTCTCTCTATCGAGAAGGGTGAGGCTCAGGCATAGTGTCTCTGCATGTGTGGGACCAACACACAAAATGCATGTGAAACATCCACTCATCTTTCATGCTTTTCACAAACAGAGCTCAAACGTTTCCCTGTCAAACAGAAACAGCTGATGAATTAATACATTGTGTCCTCTTACCTCTTTAATTGCATCTGCTCCCTCCAAATCTGTCTCCTCTGTTATATTCAGTATGACTGGATCTTCATTGCTGGTGAAAAGTTCTGTCTCCAAGGAGTTGACACATCTGCCACACTGAGAGAGATCCAAATGAGTGTGGCTGCCCTGGATTTGTTCTGTCTCCTCTGCTCCTTGTGCGGTTGCAGTAAAATCACACAAAGACTCAGCGCTCTGGGAGCCCACTCTGTCTCGGAGCTCCGGTCCTACAGCTTCAGAGAGACAACCCTGTCCAAAAAGGATGGAGCTCTGTTGGGAGTTTTGTGCTTCTAGAAGCTGATCCTGGATGCCCATGTTAGACTGGAATTGTGCCTGCGCTGACGCCTCTGTGTCCAAATCAGTAGTTACCTCTGCTAGTGCTTGTGTCAAAGCCTGTATCTCAGCCCCTATCTCCGTGAAGGCAGTTGTGATGTCGTCTGGTGAGGCTGTGATGATACCCGTCCAATCTGAGAGGGCAGTCGCCCAGCTGTCCACTGAGGACCACCTCTTGACCGGTGGCCCCCAGCCTCTGGTGTCCTCACTGGACCAGCCAATTACCTCGCTGCCTTCGAGGTTGTAACCCGACTCTTGTGTCTCTCCAGGGAGAAAAGAGAAGTCATCGGTGACTGTGAGTCCCTCTTGAATCACAGAATGACTCTTCCTATCCACAACATCTTCTGTGTCCTCACCTGCCAGATACTGACATGCATCCAGCCACAGCTCAACAGGGCTACCGCTCCGTCGTGCCTCAGGGGTTAAACCAGTGACCCCTGCAGTCCATCGCCTCACATCATTTACTGAAATGAAGCTTGCCTTGCAATCATCAGCAGCAGGTGGTCTAAGCCCTGCGTGATGTCCCACGTCTGACTCATAATCCACTATAGCTTGTTCATCAGTAGAGCTCAGGACGTCTGCTGAATCACACACATTACTTGTCCTTTTTTCTTCTATTTGTGATGATGCCTCGAAATCTGGACATATAATCTCATGGGGATATACATTTGGGTCCAGGACAAAGTCTTGTGCCTCACTCTCAAAGATATAAAGGTTTGACACAGGCGCTACAGCTGCGTCACCTTCTGAACTGTCGGAGTGAGGCGATGATGAACTCAAAAGAAAAGCGTCTTGAATGTGTTCACAGCTGAAGCTGAGCCTGGTGTGGGGCTCAGAGGCAGACGGCTCCATCAAACCCTCTGAAACATGTGACCTGGCCCCAAAAGGATCAGGTGTAGTGTTGTCTTGAATGAGAGGATAGGCGAGGGATGAATCCTGTTTAATGTAAAACTCTGAGAAAGTTTCAGTTGGGGTTAATCTAAGGTTGTGAGGCAGGTGAGGTAAGAGAGGCAAAGAAGTTTCCGATGAGCCAAAATAACCCTGAACCCTGAGGACAGCATCTGTGGGGACAGGCTCTGAGCGAAGTGACAAACAATCTGAGACATTGTAGCTGCATGATGAAAGTTTCAAACAGTCAGTGCTTTTCTCATGAGGAAGGCATGCATAGACATTTGTTAAAGCCTCGGAGGATTTGTCTGCCGGGTCTGAGAGCTCAGGCGCAGCCTCCGTCCCTGTCTCGCCTGCAGACAGCGTGTTTACAGCAGGGCTGTGTAAAAGAGAGATGGAGTCCAAGCCCCTCATCTGACTGTCTGGGAGAGACACCGATGACCGAACAAGGTCAGCGGTGTAAAGGAGTGACACATCCATCAGGACTGCTAGCTGAAATTGCTCAAGGGAATATTCAGCAGCAAGACTGCGGCTGTCAAACAGCAACTTTAGGCAGAATTTTGGGACAAAGTTCTCCGTGCCGCGACAGATCTTTTTTGCAGGGTGACATTTCCTCCCCTTAGGGTGCAGCTGGATCCTTTAATGTTTACTGTCAGCACCTGCAAAGTAAAGTCATAACCAGAACATTTTAATACTTCAAAAAATGAAGTAAATTCACTGTCAAAAGCCTCTAAACTGAGTCTTGTGTGTTTATTTATTTTATTTTATTTTGTAACTATTTGAAGCCAGGCCCACTATCTCCCTCTAGCTGTCAATTTGTGAGACATGATTATCTTAGTTGCAGATGCAGATGCCCCTGTGAACGATATCGCCTGCATTTTAGAAGCTTTAAAAGGCCACTTGACAAATCTTATCAACAGGAAACCTCCCGGTTGTTGTTACTTTGAGGCTGATAAAGACATCTGATGTGTGTGTGTCTATGTTCCAGGTATTACTCGTTCTGTTTTCACCGTCACATTATGGGGACATAGTTGTGGGGAAAAAAGTCTAAAAGTCTAAATCACTAAATGTAATGTCCTCTGAAGTCATGGAAACATGACTCCGGTGTGTGTGTGTGTGTGTGTGTGTGTGTGTGTGTGTGTGTGTGTGTGTGTGTGTGTGTGCTCTTGTACAGCTATCTTTGTGAGGACCGGTTTGAGTCTACTTACGGAGTGAGGACATTTTGGGAGAGTGAGGACATTTTGGCTGGTTCTCACTTTGTGACCCCCTTTAATGGAGTATTTTGGGGTTAAGACTTGGTTTAAGGGTTAGAATTTGGTTTAGGTTAGGTTAAGGGTTAGGGTTAGGCATTTAGTTAGGTTGGTTAGGGTTATGGAAAGGGGCTAGGGAATACATTATGCCAATCAATGTCCTAAGATAACTGTACAAACGTGTGTGTGTGTTGTTAATTGTCTCCAGACAACAATGTCCTATTTCTACTACCTTGCACAGCGAAGAAAAAAATTGATATGCATCTTTTATCATATATATAGAATATATAGCACGTGGAGCTCAATGTCATGTTATTGAATCCTGTGTGAATTTGTAATTTTGTCTACAGATGATCAATGAATGTACACCTTATCTTATCTTAAATTAATTTGAATTAATTTAAATATACAATGTGACCTGTTACCATTATGAGTATATTTGTAAGCAGTTTCTTAAATTTCTAGTTTTGTCCTTTAGATTACTGTTGCAACTATACTGGCCAAGGCCCAACCGTTCCCTTATGAAAACACATTTAAATAAGAAAAAATTTAAACAGATTATCATGCTCAAAATTGCAAACACTCCCTCCCTACATGTATCAGATTTTTTTTCATCAAGATCCATGAATTATTCTCTGAGAGAAAAGGTTTTGTATAATACCAATAACTAATAACCAAACAAACACAGACAAAAAAAGAACCTCCTTATTGGTGGAGGAAATCAATTCGTGATTTGAGTTGACCGTCAGAATATAACCTACTTCAAAGCACTAAAACGATATATAACCTGTGTTTGTCTTACTAGCTACGTGCAGCATGACATACGTGCAGATGCCTGATGAGAAGTGTTGAAGGGAGGAGGCTCCGAAACACGTAGCCTGATACACAAGATTGCAGGACCAGGAGCTGGTGGCACAGACACTGGAAAAATACCAGTACTTCTTCACCCATGACCTGCATTTGTCACATTCCTGCTGCACTGAAGGACACCTAGCTGAGCCCTTGAGTCTGAAATGTTTACTATGGAGCTTAGAGTCACACTTGGTGAGTCTATTGACAAACACACATTGCATTTTATCAGTTTCTAATAAAATGAAAAATTGAAAAATCCATTATTGAATGTTTTAAAAAAGCTGTAGCCTAATTTTTTTATTCCATCGACGACGATCACCTATAGTTGACTCACTCCATATCTACATACGTTTGAATTGCAATCAATTGTTTATTAGTGCACTAAATCACACCTGTACTTAAATTACAGAAAAACAATAAAGCTGTCAGCACATGTGTGGCTGACTGCAAGGAAGTGTAATTCGATTTCATTTCAAGTGTCTGTTTCAAAATAGATCCAGCCTCAGTCACACAACCCCCCCCAAACCCACACCCCCCATAACCAGCAAGAGCCTGCATCTTTTAAAGCGTCTGTATGCGAATGTTTTGCCTGAAAGACGTGAGCTAAACGAGCTTCTGAGTACATTTTAACAACATTCTATCAAGGAACACCACTGCATCTAAATACGAGACTTTTTCGACAAAGAGAGGTTATAAAATAAGCAGGGAGGTGAAAAGTATTTTTGATATGCATAAAAATTCATTACATACATAAATCACATTCATTTAATTCTGATGCTTGGCAAAGTGTATGATGCGGCATGGCAGAATGTGTGTGTCAGCCTGTCAGCGGGGTAACAGGCTAGTGTCTATTCCCCAAAGAGAACCAAAAATACAAAACAAGTTTGGTCGCAGTGGAATCACACAACATTGAAGGATTATCATTACTCGAGCCATTAAAAGAGTCATCAAGCTTGTGAAGGGGTATTTCCAGCCATGCAAGTCGTACGTACCCTTCTCATAGCCATGAAGTTGAGGAGATAGACCTATGATGTTGGACTTCAGCGGGAGTTCAGGCAGAGCCGGCCGTCTCGGGGTGTGAGTCTATTTTTAACTGTTGTCCCCCGCAAGTACAAAGTCGGATACATGATATTGCGGGCATGTGCCGATCTTAAATATTTAACACTGGATATCTATATTTACAGGCCTTTTTGGTGATGGCCTGATTTACGCAATGACTCTGCTGTAGATCTGTAGAAGAGTGGATGTGGCTTATTTGACTGTTGGGAATAAGGATTTAAGAATAAGAATATGGGCAAAACCTGCATCCAAGTTTATTTTTTCCATACATTTATACATTTTGTATACAGGAAAGAAATTTGTGAATTTTCAATCGTATGATGACATTGTCCAGTATGTTCATTATTTCATTTAAATGCCACTGTTAGAAGTCTATACCCTACTGCATGTTATAGATTAAGTTATCCTGTGTTTTCCTCTTTCAAACTTAATTACGATTAGAGTCACATTTCTGGGGCAATACCTCTAACTGCACTGGCAAAGCAACATTGCAACCGTATGAGGCCTAAACTGTTCTTTGAAAAAGTATTATTTGTGAATTTGCTCACCTTGAAATGACATAAGCAGTGGGCTAGTTTCCAATCATTTAAATGGTGGGATGATTTTAACTTGGAAAAGCATGAAATATTGATGTTTTTACTTGCCAAGCTTCATAAGTCCATTGAGGCTTTTATTAATTAGAAGTGGTGTCAGATTGGATCAGAATAAACAGTTTCACAATTTGGGAAACAGGTGTATTAGCTTTCTTGCACGGAGGTAGCTCAGAAGATTGATACCACTTTATCAGTCTGCTAAATTTAAGGTAGAGGAGTTAGCTTTAGTTGAGCATAAAGATTAGAAGCAGATGGATACAACTCACCAAACTCGTCAACAGAAACTAAGCTTAGCTAAGATAAGCTAAATAAGCAAAACTGAGCTAAATTAAGCTAAGACTAAATAAGATAAGCTAAAATAAACTAAGCTAAGGTAACCAGCTGCTGGACTACTTGATCTATAGCACGTCGTGACCCGTAGGTTGTCACTGATCTTTTCCAGGCCTTTCCAAATCTTCATCTCTGACTATCAATACTTTTAATTGGACCTGACTTGACTCATATTGCATGTACTGCAAATTTTTCCACGTAAACCGCTTCCTAAAAGTTGTTTCGTAACAACAGCAAGGGGCAGTGTTCTAACCAGGTAACGGCAGTTGCATCTTTGTCCCTTTGACAGTTGAGATGGAACAGAGACTTTTATGGCTAAAATCAACACGTTGTAAAAAGTAGTTTAACAACAGAGACATGGCCTCGCGTAAAACAGCAATGCTCCAAGTTTAAAATGGTAGAGAGAGAAAATAGACTGTTTCTAGCTACTGCTCATCTGAGAGCTCCACCTGCTTTCGCAAAACAACATGTGAAGTAATCAATCAATCAATCAGTTTTATTTGTTTAGCCCATATTCACGAATCACAATTTGTCTCATAGGGCTTTAACAAGGTGTGACATCCTCTGCCGTTAACCCTCAACAAGAGTAAGGAAAAACTACATAACTGAAGGTCAATGATTTGATGGATTATTGTCATCATGTGGAGTATCTGAGAAGAAATATTTTATATCAAGCAGTGTTGTTGAATTCATAGTCCTCGGTCAGCAGCCACCATGAACCACCATCACCACCAAATACCCATTGTTATGGTGAGGCATTAATGATGAGCTTAATGAATTAACATCCCTCACACACACACACACCCACACACACAAATCCTTAAATTATCTTTTAACTAAAATAAGTTGATGAGGACAAGTTGAATTTATGTCATGTCCTTGAACTCCTTTGTGCCATTATGTAACAGTTGTGTGACCCTCCCATGCTCTTGTGTTGCATGAAAAATCTACTGAGCAACAAGGGAATTATTATTGGACTATTATATGTGTGAGGGAGTTGTTTTATGCTACTTTGCATCAAAACTGGAGATTCTGGAGATTACATTGTTGATATAAAATAGAAAGATATATTTGAGGGCAGGTTCATTCTAATGAAACAACCTTGTAATGTAATGGAGAGCAGTTTAACTAACAAGCTTTACTCATATTGTGTCACATTTCATCGGACTGATCATGTCCTGGGATGGGACTTGAACGAGGCAGGACAAGTTCTGATCTTGTTATGATGTAGCTTTTAAAAGATATATGTGTGCATATGCATGTGGAAACATCTGTGGCCTCTCAGCAGCAACACATTTAACGTCTCGGTAGGGAACAGCTGATGGGCTGTAAATATTGTGTGGACGGACAAATATTCTGCACCGAAATTCACTGCACAAAATTGGAAAATAACCACTTTCTGTTTTCAGTGGTGGGGGCAACAGTTGATCTTTTAATTACAGGTAGAAATATAGAATTAGGCAGCAGAACTAATATCAATATGAGTATCTCAACCATGATCAATATTGTCTAAATTAAATATTTCTCAACGGCAAATGAAACCTTCACATCGTAACTTTAAATGCTCTGAGAGTCTCAGACATGTTAAAGCATCTTGGGCATGTTGTTGTGGGGTTATGGATTGGCTGTGGCCCCTTGGACCCATGTAGTCATGGAGAAAGAGGTATCATCTTACCCAAGCTGGATATATTTTTACACCGTGTTGTTGCACTGGCTGTCTTGGCCTGGCGTCTGCTGTCTCTCCTCAAACTTCCCGGTTGAGAGCCAGGAGGAGAACTGTGCTGCACATGGAAGAGGTGTGCGTCACGACCAGGTTTTGTTTGTGTGTGTGTGTGTGTGAGAGGGTCAGTTAAAGGATGCTTTTTCCAAAACCACTTAAGGCAGTAGTGTCATAGCAGGTGACTGACTCATATGAGACACCTCTTATATGCCAAAGTCTTATAAAGAAATACCAAACCATATTTGGCAATAATCTTATACAACTGAGCACATGACAGTATATCCTTAGTTAAACAATTATTGATAATTCAAGTATGTACATTGAAAGTTAAAATAATAATCATCATAATCATAATCATACACTTTATTTAAATAATACAATGCAAAACACAGCGACAAGAGGTTTTACAAGTTACAAATGAAAAATTTAAGGCAAACAATAAGAAATGATTGAGAGCAGTTTGAAGAACACACAACATTAGAGCACAAATACTTTATAAATAAAATGTACAAGAGGTTTAAAGCTATAGATGGTAACACAGGACTGTGGTTAATAATGAATTAAGGCCCAAATAGTATATGTAATGATATAATGATATAACAAATAAAATGTTACATCCGTGTTATTGGTTGTATGTTTGATTGGAAACTACAATCTATTTTCAATATATTTAAACATATATCAATCTGAAGAATATAGAAATGGAGGTATAACGACTGGATAAAGGTTCTCTATTGGGTTCTGACTATCATCTATGTACGGCTGTATTTTAGGAGGTAGGGCTTCTCAATCAGCACAGTCAGCACGTAGCTCAGCACCAGCGTCAGCACCACATGGCCAAGGAACATGTACATCTAATGAAGAGAGAAGAAACAGTGCACTAAGTTAAAATAGTATATATATATATAAATAGAGAGCCAACTCTGTGTCAGCTGTAGGGTTTATGAAACCAAATGAAACGAACCACTTACAAAGTTTAAGTCTGTGTAGTGGATTGGGGTCTCTTGCAGGCCTATATAGATGATGATGAAAATAGGATGTGACAGGTAGCAGGCAAAACTCATGTTGGAAAGTGGAAGCCAGAAACCCAATGACAAGAAGCTCTTGATAAAACCTGGAGAATCAGAAATTAAAAAGACCTTCATATATTTGCTTTCATGTGTAAAATATTTCACTTATCACTTAACAGGAAATGTACACACATGCTACAACTGAACACAGTTTGTTCTTGTATACTGTGCAAAAGCAAGCTAAGCAATTTTGTTTTTCATGTTAAGTGTAATATGGGCTTCAAGCTCGGGTTGGTTATCATGGAAAAGCAGAGCAGGCTTCACTTTGAAAAAAATGCAACGATAAATCCTACACCGTCCCATTGTCAAAGACACGCCCCCAAAATGCATGAACACATCACTAACTGAAAATTTCCATTACTTTCATGACAACTGCTGTGATGTATGACACCCCAGACCCAGATGACTTTATTTGTAGATGGAATATTTCAACAACCAACAGTTTTTTGGACTCAGGGCTCGGGTTTTGTTTACCTCCATAACCTTCCTCGCAGGCCACTATGATCCAGGTCACAGCCAAAGCCCAGAGGGGTCTGTGCAGTCCTTGATAGAAGGCATGTGGCAACGACAGAGAGGTTGGCTCCTCCTGTAGGACGTAGGCTAATCCAACCACCACAGCCATAAGTGAAAGACAGCAGAACCAACCAAGTGCAGCCTGCCACTGCAGCAACAGCAAGAACAGCAACAGTAAGATCACACATGAGGGCAGCATTGTGACTTGTTGAAACAAGCATATAATTCTTGTTGAAACAATGTGTGTTGCATATATGCCAGAGGTGCCTTTCAATATAATCATACGTTCTTACCTTGTGCTTTAGGACCTGATCTTTCTTTGTGGTCAAGTATATTCCAGTCAAGACCCCTATTAGAAATGGCCCATATCTTGTGTAGGGTTTCACATAGTAATGTAAGCCATAATTCAAATGGAACCTACAAAAATTAACGAATAAGATATTTATTTTAATTACAAAAAAAACAGATGGAATGGCTAGTTTGTTTTTACTCTCTTTGACATTGGACGCTACAGTAATGACGTGTCAGTGTCAACAGACAGATTTATGGAATTATTAGATAGATTTGGTTCCTATTTGCATTCGCACTGGACCACAATCTTACACTGAAGATGGCTGGAAGACGGGCAGCTGCAGGAGCGCGGTCGTGACGACACCAGCAGCAATGGTCATCAGCATCAGGCCTCCGGCCACAGCTGCAAACACACCTTTGTTCCTGATAAACACCAGATAGGATGGGTAGGATTACGTGTGTGTAACGCGGTGGCTGTTTTAAAACATTGCAAATTACAAAATATTTTTGGAAATTATATGAAAGCACAGTGGACATACAAGTTGTAGAAATAGAGTAACAGTGGAGTGGTGGCATAGCACTGGAAGTCAAGAGACAAGTACCATGCCCAAGGGATGCACTGGAGAGAGAGAAGAGACAAATGTGCAGAAATAGAGTGGGTCAATAACATACAAATACATTTTGCTACAGACAGCCAGAGACAGGTTAAAATTACTACCGGCTGTGAGGATGTGAGGAGATTGCTAATCAACAGGATGTTCCCCCACCAGTACGTCTTACAGTCCGCCATTGTCTCCATGATTTGGAACCAGTAGGGCCCCCCCTGTACTAAAGAGGTGAGGCCATTGGTGAAACACAGGATGAACAGATGCAGTGGCTGAATCCTGTAATGAAAGAAATAAACAATTAAATTGACATTGGTTCTGAGATCAAGTTTTAAATGAAGAAAAAATGTCTTTGTGACACTGACAGATTTGCATGAGTTGATTGGGTGAATTGATGAATACACTTTACCTTTTAATCCTGTTGAAGAGGTAGCTGGCCACCATAGAGATGCTCAGTTTGCCACCAGCCCTGTTGATGGAGTTTAGCAGAGACCTGGCACTGAGCAGACCCCTGAAACACAGAAGCTGCCTTTAAACTAACCCTTAACCCTTTTTCAGATACATTGGATTATAACAGCTTTCAGGCATGAACACCAGAATATAATATCCAGAAAATTGGTTCTTTTTCAGGAACCTGCCTCTTACATATGAGGAACGTAGAAGGAGATTGTCCGACACATTCACAACAACAGGAACAATCGTAAATATTTGTGTACTCTTTAAGTTAAGCCTACTTTGCGTGTTAGAAATGTCATCAACACGGCCACTTTCTTGAACTTTCAATACATTTCCCTGTTGTATTCTCACATAGGCCCACTTGGACATTTTCCTGGCCCTTTTAATTAAGGGGCTGACAGGGGAAATTCTGGAACTGCCTCGAACCCGCTTGGTGATTCCACCACTGTCTTTACGCTTCTCCTCACCCCAGCAGCAAAAAGCTGTCAACAGCCAGAAAAACAGGTCCAGCGAAGGCAATCACATACAGAGGGTTGCTTTTTACTGCTTTCTCCCAATGTTTCTTGTTATCTGCAACAGAGATGATACAATATAGGTACAATGATATGTGAGTAATCGGGAGAATTCCAAACTGAATGAGCAAAATACCAGTATCTCATACCCAGGTTGTATATGACAGAAAACTGGGTTGAGTGGCCACACATGATCCAGAACAGGCTGAGGACACGGATGCCGTTCAGGGAGGAGTAGCCTCCTCCTGGGATGGATGAGGAGGTGCTCAGGACACCTTGGTTGGTATTCTGAAGAGAAAGTGCCTCCAGGCCCCGGTTCACACAGCTTCGAGGAAAACACAGTGGTGTGTGGCTGGTGCTATCTACAAGGACAATATAAAAAATAAACAATCCATAAATATAAAGATTTGGCTACTGCACCTTGAAATTATTATTGAAATTGTGTTGCACATAAATTACTTTTATATTTGGTTTCAAAATGTAGCAACTGCTCTGTTAGTAAAAAGTGTAGCTGTTTAGTAGGGTATTCAAAAGTATTGATACTTTGATACTTTTTCAATAACGTGTGTTTAAAAATGATGCAATCTGCATAAATTTCACTTTTGATGGTATCGAAGAAAATAAGTGAAACAAATCAACTGATCCTAAACACCTTTTGTGGCCAGTTTTTAGTATAAATCCATTCCTTGTACAAATTGATGAATTCATTATTAATTAAATGAATATGTATTGTATTTGTAAATGACCATCACTTATTGTCACAAGCTTTGGGTTGTTACACAAAGAGTAGGGTCGCAAATACAAGCGGCCTAAGTGATTTTTCTTCGTCAGGTGGCTCACGATGAAGCGTTGTTTTTTATACATTATTATCAAAGTTTTTGTTTAGTTTTGGTATCATTACAACCCTAGTTCAGTATCTATTTCATTATCTATTGTTTGTTGATCTTGCAGTCACAACTTGCAACATGTTCCTGTGAACTTACCCTTTTCCTCTAGGGTGCCACCATCCCATTCACTGCCAGAGGAGCCATTGCTCTTCAGGGTCCCATAAAGGTTGAGCTCAGTGTTTATAGAGGAAGACTCAAGAGACGGACTGACCTCCCTGTTCCTTTTCCACCTTATTATAGCGGTGAGCAGGGTGGCGGCAAGAGGAATCGTGACCACCACGCAACACACAAACCTGCAGGAGAAAAGGTGCCAGTATTTTAGATGGAGTGTAGAATCCCTCAGATGAAGTCCTGCACATGTAAAGAAGCACTTCTCCTGTTCAATACTGATGGAAATAATTCAGTAGAGTGTACACTGACAGGCAGATGATATCGAATGCATCTGGGGAAACGGTGTTGGACAAACAGTGGGTCATCAACAGGGCCTGAGCGGTTTGATTGACCAGGATGGAAGGAAAAGGAGGAATGAGGGAGGTCTGACCAGTCTGAAGTCTCCCTGTTAAAAAAGTCAAGATGTCAAGATAACAAAATTTCACCAAATAAACTGAGTGAATCAAGAATTTTTGAATCACTGACCGTATAGCACCAGCATTTCCACATCCTCTTCCCTGCAGGAGTCAGGAACACAAATACCCACAACATAGTGGACTGCTTCCTAGGTAAGTTAAAACACTGCAATTGAAATAGAAATCTCCCATCCTTGTAGCTAGATGCCAGGACAAGTTTCTATATCTTAAAATGACGGTTCATGTTGTTACCTGCTGAAGAAACACCTGGCAGTACTGTCCAGAGAAGGTGGAGCCATGGGCAGACTGACACTGCTGCCGCGAGCCCAGCTGGTTGACATTACCTCCTTCAACATTGCTGCCCATCTTTCCAAATGAATCATACACTGATAATAAACACAAATACAAAAACAATTCTTTTTTATTCACTTTCTTTAACATTGCTAGATAAGGCTTTTTTCAACATTTTCCATGGTTTGTCAGAGAGTGAAATAATTTTGCATATTTATTGGACTGATGTTTATGACAATTTAATGCAGATCTAAAAATAAATCCAGATCCAATGAATTCAAACTTTGATCTTAACAGAGTAAATCTTTCAAACTTATATAAAAGTCACAAACAAGAATAGTTATTAAATAAATTCAGTTTCATTTTATGAAAAAAAATTCAACAATAATAATAATCAAATAATAATAACAATCAAAATAAGAACAATGAAGAGTAATTGAATAACTTCGTTTTCAGAACATATTTCTTGCATAAACAAGCATCTAAAAGTGTCTTAAAAAGAACAAAGAAAAAGGCAAACATTTTTTTAAATGGGTTAAATTTAAATATAAGTTAGTCAACAAGTAAATGAAATTATATGCCTATCTAAGTATAAGTGAATTTAAATCTATTGACTCAAAGTTGGAACTATCAGAAATCTCATATTTTTTCTATTTTCATAATTTATGTATTTCTTTAAAAAGGCAGCATCACTTACTGCGGACAGCGTATTCCCGTGGTCTCTCCTGCTTTAGTTCCCAGAGGAAAGCGTTGGTGTCCTCCTCACATTTTGTAGTCACATTCAATACCTGTGTGGTTTCCAGCTCTAAACTAGACCCTGCAAAAAGAAAGAACACCAAAAAACCCAGAGCCATTTTCAGGACTGAATGTATATGTTAGTAGAGGAGAGTTTAAATAATATAGGAAGGGACACACCCTTTTCAAAGAGGTCACATAAAGTTATCCTCTGGCCGGACCTACAAAAAAACCTTCCAATCAAAAAACAAGGCAATCATCCCCACCTACAGGTGTGAGCAGGATTGGTTTACATGAGGAGGCTGACAGAGAGATCCAGGCTTTGTGATTATGACCCCGTGCCAAATCAGCTAAGTGTTTTGGTCCCATGATTACAACTGGGACTCCAGATGATTTATCATATATGTGAAATACATTTTTCAAAAAGCCTTAAAATTCACTGAAGAAGAACTGTTACATTACACCCCTTGAATTAGATCTTTTATCTCAATTATCTTATCATAACTGTAAATCCAAAGTTAAAATGTGGGAAAAGAAATACCACAGACAGTCCACTATCTGACCACTAGAGGGAAAACTTGTCCTAAAATTGCATTTACCAGGCAACAGTGAGAGAAGATACCTGCACTAATTTAATATGACATAGTTTCAGTCAAGTCAGTTATAGTTTATGAGCTTATGAACTATTTGCTAACACACCAGCTACACTTCTCATCAGACTGGTGGAATGGTTGGCATAGAAAAAGGTTTGAGGAAATGTCCCAACTCTGAGAGAGAGAGAGAGAGAGAGAGATGTCACCTTTGCAAGACATTAATATTCCTTTGATTTTTGACCACTGACACTGTCACTGCAGGAGTTGAGTTGTTTGTTAATGGCTCAGCATCAAAGGATTCATGGTCCATGTATGTCTGAGATACAGAACATCGTGTTTTAATGGCGTGTAATCAAACTTTGACGCCACGCCACGGTCACACCATGTGACGAAAAATTGATCTTTGAGGTTGTTTGTATCTTCGTCTTGTTGTGATGACACTCATCTCAATTTGAAGTGGATCTGATGTAAGCCCTGGAACAAGTACCTCAAAGTAAAAATGTGGAATATGGCAAAAATCGCAACTTAATCCCGTACAGGCTTCCTGTTGCGTTTTTCAAATTGGACCTCAGACTTTTTTGTTTGTCCGGTCATGATAACCCTGTGTATTGATTTTTGTGAACAGTCAGTGCTCCGGCCCTAATAATAATAATCCTTACAATTGCAAAAGGGCGTCACGTCTGTCAGTGCCTGTCAGTGCCTGTCAGTGCTCGGGCCCTAATTAGCAAATAAATAATAAAATCACCAATAAGACATTCCATATTAATTAATGAGGGTCTTTTGTAACCCATGAAGTTGAGACTCCACTAGGCTCAACCAAGGCAACATTGAAAACAGCATTCAGTAAAGGCTACGGAAACTGTTATGCCTTCTGAAGTACAAATTGTACATTTCACTGCTGAATTCAATGCTCAATCACAGATAATTCAAAAGCTCTCTACTCAAGAAGACTCCAACCTCACATCGACATATTTCCTTTGACTTCTCTTTGACCCGATACCCATGTCAAATTCTTTTTTCTAAGGACAATCGTCCTCGCTGAGTCATCAGTTGCAGGATTTGTGGGTGTTAGACATGGCGGCTTAACCTGAGTTTGTTTTATCCATGTGGCAACCTTTCACTGACACTATCCATCATCAGCACTACTGATCATTTAGGTGTTAAGGAGCAGGTGCTCTGTGTGGTTTCGGCTCTTGTTGTGCCTCAAGCCTAAAGCTGCATTACCATCTGAAATTAAACAATTCACACTGAGCTGAACTGTATATTTCAATATATTAAATTATATTTTCATATCCTGATCTGAAATTACCACAAAAGTTTCTTTAAAACATTAGGTGCAGCTGAAGGTTTAATGTCTTCATGTGAAACACAACACTCATCAACAGCTGGGACTCTAAACACTTATTTCAGTTTCCTAATAATTATAATAATAACAGACGAGCCCTTTTATTCCAACGTCACATCATAGCTCTTCCTTCCACACTGACACATTTCCCTGTAACCCAACACCCATGTCCAATTCCTTTCTCTCAGGAAAACCTCCCTCGCTGCTTCGTCAGTAGCAGGATTTGTTGGAGGTAGACATGGTGGCTTAACTGGAGTTTGTTTTACATCGGCAGAAGCCAGGGGCTGGAAGCATTATGTTTCTGGGTGGCTGGGCGGGTGGGTCCGTCCGTCTGTCCGTCCGTTCCTTCATCCATTTGTGCGTCTAATCCAACCATCCCCACTTGTGAACATGATATCTCAAGAATGAAATGGGTGAGCTTCTTCAAAGTTGACAAACTTTCACTTCAGCTCAAGGGTAAATGATTAGAATTAGGTGGTTAAATGTCAAAGTTCAAGGTCACTGTGACCTTGAACTTTACCCTATGGACATGTTTTCTTAAGAACACAACTCAAGTAACAGCTGGGATTCGCTTAACACTTCTTTCAGTATGTATGTACCAATTGAGTCTTGTAATGTCGGGCAGTTAATTCATAGTACACTTTTGTGTGTATTTTTCAGGTTGATCTACAAGTGCTCCATGTGTGACACTCTGTTCACTCAGCAGTCCCTGCTCTGCGCACACTTCGACCAGCAAGTTGTCAATCATCGTCTCAGTGTTCAAATGCCCGAATGCTCCTTGCACTACGCACAGAAACAGCTTATGTTGAACCATATCAAAGTAGGATTGAAGAATTGTTATTTCATGCATGTTATTGAGTTTAATAATGACTTATGTTCCTAACATCATCATTAAGTCTGCAACAAAACATCATACAAAATTCTAGAAATGTTTTGCATACCAGTGTTAGAAATAAACACATTGAGGTACGGTGAAGGTTCATCCTTCGCCAAAGGAGACGATGTTGTCATAACTCCAGTGTGCATTGTCCTATCACCACCAAACTTCTGTCTCATGATCAGAGTCCAAGCCTGAACAGCTCTATGTGTAGGAAAGATCATCGGTGCCAACCTGCCCACCATCCAAGTACTGTACACCTCCAGTCAGGAAACGGGCAGGACAGATCACTGCAGACCCCTCACACCCTGGACACAACCTTTTCCATCTCCTCCCCTCTGGGAGGCACTACAGATCTCTGTTTACCAAAACCTCCAGAAACAAAAACAGTTTCTTCCCCCTCGCCATCTCACTTCTGAACAGCCAACCCACTGTGGCACTGTGCAATAACCCTGGATCTTTATAAATACCACTGTAAAATTACTCCCGGAATTATATTTTATTATAATTATATTTAATTTTATTTATTTACTTCAACCCTACTGTATCATACTGTTTAATATTTATCCCTGCACTTCTTTTCTTTCTTTTTCCTAGACCATCGTACTGTTTGTATTGTTTTGTTTTTGTGATGTGTATTCTGTGCAAGCACACTGAGAGCTTCTTCACCATGTCAAATTCCTTGTTTGTGTAAACTTACTTGGCCAATAAAACCTGATTCTGAGTCAATATTTCCTCAGTCATTTTTTTTTTTCAGGCAAAACGCATGCAATGCTTCAAAGGTTGTTTCGTAACAACAGCAAGGGGCAGTTTTGTAACAAAGTGTGAGCTGTTCAACATCGTTGTTCCTGTGACAAGTGAGATGGAACAGAGACTTTAACGGCTAAAATCAACACGTTGTAAAAAGTAGTTTAACAAAAGAGACTTGGCCTCGCGTAAAACAGCAATGCTCCAAGTTTAAAATGGTAGAGAGAGAAAATAGACTGTTTCTAGCTACTGCTCATCTGAGAGCTCCACCTGCTTTCGCAAAAAAACATGTGAAGTAATCAATCAATCAATCAAATTTTATTTGTATAGCCCATATTCACGAATCACAATTTGTCTCATATGGCTTTAACAAGGTATGACATCCTCTGTCCTTAATCCTCAACAAGAGTAAGGAAAAACTACTAAAAACCCTTTTAACAGGGTAAAAAGAACGAAGAACCCTCAGAGAGAGCCACATGTGAGGGGTCCTCTCCCAGGAAGGACAGAAGTGCAATAGATGCCACGTGTAATGGAAAACATCAACAAATAAGGATGTTTTCCATCTTGATTTGAATAAACAGTTTGTAGCATAATGGAAGGTTAATGAATTGATGGATTACTGTCAGTAATGGTCGAGTATCTGAGAAGAAGTATTGTATAGCAGTCTTGTTGTGATCATAGTCCTCGGTCAGCAGCCACCAAGATCATTAACCACCATCACCACCAAGCAACAATCGTTATGGTGAGAAATCAATGATGAGCTTTATGAATTAACACACAAACACACACACACTAATGCTTACATTATCATTAAAAGTACAAGGAATTGGTTGTATGTTTTATTGAGAACTAAAATCTATTTTCAATATATGTAAACATATGTCATTCTGAAGGTTGGTGCAAATGTGGATTTTAGTGCAATCAATCACAAGCTCACCTTGTTTTGGAGACGTTTCCTTTTTCTATATAAAACACGTACCTTAAGTTTATTAACCGGGAAGCGTATTTCCACAGGGAAACTGTTACAGCTCATAAGGCACAACCAAACAGAGTATAGAAATGGAGGTATAACGACTGGATGAAGGTTCTCTATTGTGTTCTGGTTATCATCTATGTACGGCTGTATTTTAGGAGGTAGGGCTTCTCAATCAGCACAGTCAGCACGTAGCTCAGCACCAGCGTCAGCACCACATGGCCAAGGAACATGTACATCTAATGAAGAGAGAAGAAACAGTGCACTAAGTTAAAATAGTATATATACCGTATATAAAGAAAGAGACAACTTTGCATCAGCTGTGGGTTTTATCGAACCAAATGAAACAAACCACTTACAAAGTTTAAGTCTGTGTAGTGGATCGGGGTCTCTTGCAGGCCTATATAGATCCTGATGACAATAGGATGTGACATGTAGCAGGCAAAACTCATGTTGGAAAGTGGAAGCCAGAAACCCAATGACAAGAAGCTCTTGATAAAACCTGGAGAATCAGAAATTAAAAATACATTCATATATTTGCTTTCATGTGTAAAATATCTCACTCATTACTTAACAAGAAATGTACACACATGCTACAACTGAACACAGTTTGTTCTTGTATACTGTGCAAAAGCAAGCTAAGCAATTTTGTTTTTCATGTTAAGTGTAATATGGGATTCAAGCTCGGGTTGGTTATCCTGGAAAAGCAGAGCAGGCTTCACTTTGAAAAAAATGCAACGATAAATCCTACACCGTCCCATTGTCAAAGACACGCCCCCAAAATGCATGAACACATCACTAACTGAACATTTCCATTACTTTCATGCCAACTGCTGTGATGTATGACACCCCAGACCCAGATGACTTTATTTGTAGATGGAATATTTCAACAACCAACAGTTTTTTGGACTCAGGACTCGGGTTTTGTTTACCTCCATAACCTTCCTCGCAGGCCACTATGATCCAGGTCACAGCCAAAGCCCAGAGGGGTCTGTGCAGTCCTTGATAGAAGGCATGTGGCAACGACAGAGAGGTTGGCTCCTCCTGTAGGACGTAGGCTAATCCAACCACCACAGCCATAAGTGAAAGACAGCAGAACCAACCAAGTGCAGCCTGCCACTGCACCAACAGCAAGAACAGCAACAGTAAGATCACGCATGAGGGCAGCATTGTGACTTCTATCTGTATCTGATATTACAAACAAGCATTTAATTCTTGTTGAAACAATGTGTGTTGCATATATGCCAGAGGTGCCTTTCAATATAATCATACGTTCTTACCTTGTGCTTTAGGACCTGATCTTTCTTTGTGGTCAAGTATATTCCAGTCAAGACCCCTATTAGAAATGGCCCATATCTTGTGTAGGGTTTCAAATAGTAATGTAAGCCATAATTCAAATGGAACCTACAAAAATGAACGAATTAGATATTTATTTTAATTCAAAAGAAACAGATGGAATGGCTAGTTTGCTTTTACTCTCTTTTACATTGGATTCTACAGTAATGAAGTGTCAGTGTCAACAGACAGATTTATGAAATTATTAGATAGATTTGGTTCCTATTTGCATTCGCACTGGACCACAATCTTACACTGCATATGGCTGGAAGACGGGCAGCTGCAGGAGCGCGGTCGTGATGACACCAGCAGCAATGGTCATCAGCATCAGGCCTCCGGCCACAGCTGCAAACACACCTTTGTTCCTGATAAACACCAGATAGGATGGGTAGGATTACGTGTGTGTAACGCGGTGGCTGTTTTAAAACATTGCAAATTACAAAATATTTTTGGAAATTATATGAAAGCACAGTGGACATACAAGTTGTAAAAATAGAGCAACAGTGGAGTGGTGGCATAGCACTGGAAGTCAAGAGACAAGTACCATGCCCAAGGGATGCACTGGAGAGAGAGAAGAGACAAATGTGCAGAAATAGAGTGGGTCAATAACATACAAATACATTTCGCTACAGACAGCCAGAGACAGGTTAAAATTACTACCGGCTGCAGCTGTGAGGATGTGAGGAGATTGCTAATCAACAGGATGTTCCCCCACCAGTACGTCTTACAGCCTGCCTTTATTCTCATGAATTGGAACCAGTAGGGGCCCCCCCATACTAAAGAGGCGAGGCCATTGGTGAAACACAGGATGAACAGATGCAGTGGCTGAATCCTGTGATGAAATAAATAAAAAATTAAATTGACATTGGTTCTGAGATCAAGTTTTAATTGAAGAAAAAATGTCTTTGTGACACTGACAGATTTGCATGAGTTGATTGGGTGAATTGATGAATACACTTTACCTTTTAATCCTGTTGAAGAGGTAGCTGGCCACCATAGAGATGCTCAGTTTGCCACCAGCCCTGTTGATGGAGTTTAGCAGAGACCTGGCACTGAGCAGACCCCTGAAACACAGAAGCTGCCTTTAAACTAACCCTTAACCCTTTTTCAGATACATTGGATTATAACAGCTTTCAGGCATGAACACCAGAATATAATATCCAGAAAATTGGTTCTTTTTCAGGAACCTGCCTCTTACATATGAGGAACGTAGAAGGAGATTGTCCGACACATTCACAACAACAGGAACAATCGTAAATATTTGTGTACTCTTTAAGTTAAGCCTACTTTGCGTGTTAGAAATGTCATCAACACGGCCACTTTCTTGAACTTTCAATACATTTCCCTGTTGTATTCCCACATAGGCCCACTTGGACATTTTCCTGGCCCTTTTAATTAAGGGGCTGACAGGGGAAATTCTGGAACTGCCTCGAACCCGCTTGGTGATTCCACCACTGTCTTTACGCTTCTCCTCACCCCAGCAGCAAAAAGCTGTCAACAGCCAGAAAAACAGGTCCAGCGTAGGCAATCACATACAGAGGGTTGCTTTTTACTGCTTTCTCCCAATGTTTATTGTTATCTGCAACAGAGATGATACAATATAGGTACAATGATATGTGAGTAATCGGGAGAATTCCAAACTGAATGAGCAAAATACCAGTATCTCATACCCAGGTTGTACATGACAGAAAACTGGGTTGAGTGGCCACACATGATCCAGAACAGGCTGAGGACACGGATGCCGTTCAGGGAGGAGTAGCCTCCTCCTGGGATGGATGAGGAGGTGCTCAGGACACCTTGGCTGGTATTCTGAAGAGAAAAGGCCTCCAGGCCCCGGTTCACACAGCTTCGAGGAAAACACAGTGGTGTGTGGCTGGTGCTATCTACAAGGACAATATAAAAAATAAGCAATCCATAAATATAAAGATTTGGCTACTGCACCTTGAAATTATTATTGAAATTGTGTTGCACATAAATTACTTTTATATTTGGTTTCAAAATGTAGCAACTGCTCTGTTGTGGTTGATTATGTAAAGTTTATTTAAGTAAAAAGTGTAGCTGTTTAGTAGGGTATTCCAAAGTATTGATACTTTGATACTTTTTCAATAACGTGTGTTTAAAAATGATGCAATCTGCATAAATTTCACTTTTGATGGTATCGAAGAAAATAAGCGAAAACAAATCAACTGATCCTAAACGCCTTTTGTGGCTTTTTTAAATTTTTTTTTTTTACAGTTTTTAGGATAAATCCATTCCTTGTACAAATTGATGAATTCATTATTAATTAAATGAATATGTATTTTATTTGTAAATGACCATCACCTATTGTCACAAGCTTTGGGTTGTTACAGAAAGAGTAGGGTCGCAAATACAAGCGGCCTAAGTGATTTTTCTTCGTCAGGTGGCTCACGATGAAGCGTTGTTTTTTATCCATTCTTATCTAAGTTTTTGTTTAGTTTTGGTATCATTACAACCCTAGTTCAGTATCTATTTCATTATCTATTGTTTGTTGATCTTGCAGTCACAACTTGCAACATGTTCCTGTGAACTTACCCTTTTCCTCTAGGGTGCCACCGTCCCATTCACTACCAGAGGAGCCATTGCTCTTCAGGGTCCCATAAAGGTTGAGCTCAGTGTTTATAGAGGAAGACTCAAGAGACGGACTGACCTCCCTGTTCCTTTTCCACCTTATTATAGCGGTGAGCAGGGTGGCGGCAAGAGGAATCGTGACCATCACGCAACACACAAACCTGCAGGAGAAAAGGTGCCAGTATTTTAGATGGAGTGTAGAATCCCTCAGATGAAGTCCTGCACATGTAAAGAAGCACTTCTCCAGTTCAATACTGATGGAAATAATTCAGTAGAGTGTACACTGACAGGCAGATGATATCGAATGCATCTGGGGAAACGGTGTTGGACAAACAGTGGGTCATCAACAGGGCCTGAGCGGTTTGGTTGACCAGGATGGAAGGAAAAGGAGGAATGAGGGAGGTCTGACCAGTCTGAAGTCTCCCTGTTAAAAAAGTCAAGATGTCAAGATAACAAAATTTCACCAATAAACTGAGTGAATCAAGAATTTTTGAATCACTGACCGTATAGCACCAGCATTTCCACATCCTCTTCCCTGCAGGAGTCAGGAACACAAATACCCACAAAATAGTGGACTGCTTCCTAGGTAAGTTAAAACACTGCAGTTGAAAAAGAAATCTCCCATCCTTGTAGCTAGATGCCAGGACAAGTTTCTATATCTTAAAATGACGGTTCATGTTGTTACCTGCTGAAGAAACACCTGGCAGTACTGTCCAGAGAAGGTGGAGCCATGGGCAGACTGACACTGCTGCCGCGAGCCCGGCTGGTTGACATTACCTCCTTCAACATTGCTGCCCATCTTTCCAAATGAATCATACACTGATAATAAACACAAATACAAAAACAATTCTTTTTTATTCACTTTCTTTAACATTGCTAGATAGGGCTTTTTTCAACATTTTCCATGGTTTGTCAGAGAGTGAAATAATTTTGCTTATTTATTGGACTGATGTTAATGACAATTTAATGCAGATCTAAAAAATGAATCCAGACCCAGTGAATTCAAACTTTGATCTTAACAGAGTAAATCTTTCAAACTTATATAAAAGTCACAAACATGAATAGTTATTAAATAAATTCAGTTTCATTTTATGAAAATTCTACAATAATAATCAAATAATAATAACAATCAATAACTTTGTTTTCAGAACCCATTTCATGCATAAACAAGCATCTAAAAGTGTCTTAAAAAGAATAAAGAAGGAGGCAAACATTTTTTTAAATTGGTTAAATTTAACTATAAGTTAGTCAACAAGTAAATAAAATGATATATCTATCTAAGTATAATAACTTAGATTTCTATAACCACTGTCATAATTTTACAGTTTTGTAGTACTGCATATATTTTTGTAATCTAAGAAAAACGATTTATCTTTGTCTATATCTTTTGTTTTTGATGTGAATTTAAATCTATTGACTCAAAGTTGGAACTATCAGAAATCTCACATTGTCTATTTTCATAATTTATGTATTTCTTTAAAAAGGCAGCATCACTTACTGCGGACAGCGTATTCCCGTGGTCTCTCCTGGTTTAGTTCCCAGAGGAAAGCGTTGGTGTCCTCCTCACATTTTGTAGTCACATTCAATACCCGTGTGGTTTCCAGCTCTAAACTAGACCCTGCAAGAAGAAAGAACACCAAAAAACCCAGAGCCATTATCAGGACTGAATGTATAGCTTAGTAGAGGAGAGTTTAAATAATATAGAAGGGACACACCCTTTTCAAAGAGGTCACATAAAGTCATACTCTGGCAGGGCTTAAAAAAAACCGTCCTGCAGCAAAGACAAACATCCCCACCTGCAGGTGTGAGCAGAATTGGTTTACATGAGGAGGTTGACAGAGAGATCCAGGCTTTGTGATTATGTCCCTGTGCAAAATCAACTTAGTGTTGTTGTCCCATGATTACCACTGGGACTCCAGATGATTTATCATATTAGTGAATTACACATTTCAAAAATCCTTAAATATTCACAGAAGAAGAACTCCCCTTGGATGTGAACTTTTATCTCAATCTTATTTTAACTGTAAATCCAAAGTTAAAATGTGGGAAAAGAAATACCACAGACAGTCCACTATTTGACCACTAGATGAAAAGCTTGTCCGAAAATTGCATTTACCAGGCAACAGTGAGGTAAAATACCTGAACTAATTTAATATGAAATAGTTTCAGTCAAGTCAGTTATAGTTTATGAGCTTAGGAACTATTTGCTTTCACACCAGCTAAACTTCTTATCAGACTGGTGGAATGGTTGGCATAGAAAAAGGCTATACCCTTGTCCATTGTTTTAACATTCAGTATATTGCAGGACAATCGCATTTCAAATCACGGTTATTAAATTCAGCAGGAGTATGAACAATCACGAGAGGATTTGTGATTTAGGTCCTTGGAGATGTCTTATGTGCAGTCGACATCAGATCGCCCTCTGGCAGGTTTCATAATTTATTGACACAAAGAACAACTTTGTACACAAGCATCAGAAATGTCTTAAAACAGCGGCAGCAGCAGATGCAAGACACTCTCTAACCCACAAACAATTCACAGACTGATTCTCACTTGCAGTTTTACAGCTTAAAACAGTTTGATGAAGATGATGATGAGACCTGAGTCAAGCTGTAGATAGTTTAAACACAACTTCCAAAGGTATGTTCACTGGTTTGATTTTATGAGTGTCACAGCCAAGTTTACATTCCTGCACATAAATACTGCTCTGTAATATCAACATTCATTATGATTTCACAATAAACCACAAACTGAAGAAGCTTAAAGAGAAAATGCGAAAAAAAGATGTGCTATGGCTCATTTTGGCAAATTTCCCAGGGAATAGTTCATGGAATTTAATGAAATATAATTATGAGAGTGTGTGATTTGGTGCACCTTGATTGAATTCACAGGAACTGAATGATTTCTACTGAATACATTTCTTGTTTTTATTGTGCTATATTGATAGGTGAATTAATCTGTGGATTAACTGCTGTTTAAAAGACACGTTAGTGTTTTGTGTCATATACTTTAAATATTCAGGTACATAAAAAAATGTCAGAAGTCAAGTTGAAATCTCAAAGAGCTGCCATTTATAGTGTACTAAGACAGGCATGAAACGTCAACTTACAAAGACTCAGAGTATTTTTCAAAATTCAGTTTTAAATTCAAATTTGGCACATATTTTTTTCTTTAAAAGACAATGCCTGGTGTACTAGTCAGAAAACCTGGGCTATAAACTAATTTTAAATCCATCTATATTCCATATTTTCATGGTATGTGTGTTTGATATATAAAAGATAATAACTTGACTGGGTGGTGTGGGGGTGCAGCTGAAGGTAGGATTTATCTTTGAATGATTGTCCTAAAATTTCTGATGTTCCATTTAATTGCAGCTCCAATCTAATGGAGAGATTGAGTTTCACTTCAGGGTGTTTTAGAAGGAGACAGGGACCTCTGTTTTGCCAGGAATGGCTCAGAGAGAAAAATGCGTTATCTGTGAAAATAAACAAAGTTGAGGTTAAGTTACAATTGAGGACCTCAGCTTGGTGAATCATCTGAGAAACCAAAATCTCCAAGTTGAACATTCATTCTTGCAGACATTCAATGGACATTAGCAGCATTGAGAATTTGGATCGCTGCTGACTGTATGAGGATTAGTCCCATATTACACTAATACATCCATACATCATCTTATCTGAGTTAAAAATTACCATGGAAACTGTTTAAAATAAAAAGGTCTATTCAAGGCCTGTAAAGTATCTTGTTTTTGTAACTTAAAGACACTGACTTCAACATGTATTACATATTTCTGTGAGTATATTGTATACATGATGTAGTATTTATTGTGTACATTATGTACAGCATAATCACCAATGTACTGTATGTTGTTTGCAATGTTAAAAAGTGAGTTCTTCTCACTTCTCAGCTGCACTCAGTCTCTTAGACTTGATAAAGGCCATTCCATGTGTCCTCATGTGAGTGTTCAGGTTTCCCTCAGTTTCAAACATCTTCCCACACACTTTGCATTGTGTGATGGGTTTCCCATCGTTGTTCTCGTCCGTAACATCCAGCTGGTTCTCCCTCTGACTCTCATCATCATCCCTGGCCCGTCCGTTGTATCGGGCGAGGCCGTGCGGCTCCTTCAGCCGATGAACGATGAAGAGGTGTCGGGACAGTGATCGGTTGGAGGTGTAGCACAGGCCGCACTCCTGACACTGGTAGGACGAGCCATCGGACTTGTGCTGGGGAATGTGTTTTTGGAAAGCATCGATGTCATCTGAGGTGAAGCCACAAACCGCACACTTGTGAAATTTGGGGATGTTCACTTTGAGCCTTTTCAGAAGCTGTGAGTCTGATCCCCTGAAGTTCAAACCTGACGATCCCTCATCCTCCTCTGGCTTCCTCTTTGGGCTGGGGGTCTGTAGAGGTGATCAAGAAAGTAGGTTAGGTAAAGACGGGAGAATCATGAAATTCACTTGTAGGGTATTGATTCAAAAGGAGAACTTCCCTCTGATAAAGTTGCATGTCTCCAAATTTGTGCCAGAGTACCTTGTCAGGTAATTCCTCCACATTCTCAGAGCGGACGGTCTTCCCCTCTGGTTCTTTGACGCAATGCATCATCTGAATGTGCTGATCCAGCAGCACTCTTTTAGTGAAGGGCTGACTGAGAGCTGGACAGTGACTAACGGAGCACAGAAAACCATCAATTTTAACACCAGCAAGCTGAAAATTTGACATTTTATGTTCATCCTCAGGTTCACAATTTTATTTGCGTTATAACTTAAAAGGTTTATGCCGGCCTCTGCTGCTCATGCTGGTCACTTTACTTGGCTTTATTGGGGGGTGCCAAACTAGCTGTTAGGCATGTTTTATGCAAGTGTGGGTTAGGCTTAGGGTTTACTGCGGCCTTTTGAATTTCTGATTGGCCTCACTTGATATTCTTCCTAACGTTAAACAATGATAACTCTCAATGCATAAAACTAAAACCTTCAGAGGCAGGGTACAACAAATCCTGTATGATACAAGATTATGATCATCAAGGATGAGCAGTGTCCAGTGTTTCCTCTCGACTAAAAAGACATTGGATTTGTAAGACAAGAAGAATTAAGGGGCAACTTAGAAATTAATAATTTTCTGCTTTAATCGACTACACATCAGGAGCCTTTTGAGTTTGGTTGCTGCAGATTTGTCAACATTGGATACTGTAGTGTTGTAGAGCAACAATAACTCCTTTACATACAAGAGTGTGACTCAAACAGTTAAACACAACAATTGTTTGGACCCTGCATGGATTTGCAATTGTATTCACTGAGACCTGATGAAACAGTGTGTGTACTCACGGGCATGTGTAGACCTTCCGCAGCCCCTTGTGTTTGAGACGGTTGTGTCGACAGAGACTGTGAGAGGAGCTGAAGGACTTGTCACACTGTCGACATGGGTGCTTCTTCAAGATCTACAATGTGAGCATGAGACTGTTTAAGGTAACCTAAAGAAATGCTTCATGAACACCATCTATCTATCTAATTCCAGAACTCTGACTGTCTGTCTGTATGTGACTCGCATATCTCAAGCTACCTTCAACTAATCGGCTTCACACTTGGACCTGAGGAAGTGCAGTGTCCAATTTGGTCCAAGTTGGATATATGGTACATTCAATATTGATTAAATATATATAAACAGGCAGTTAGCATTCGCTAGCGGTGGCAGCTGGAATTCATCAATGTAAGTTACGTTGTCGATCCTGACGACAGCAGGACTTTTCCGGGGCTCATGAACTTCAGGTCACTTTAACACATTTTAGAAAGACAGCTGCATTCAGAATTACCACAGACCAAGAAAAAAGCCCATTCCAGACATGATCACTTTTTCTGTCTTTATATGCTATAAATATGCTGAGAATCTTCTCCATTTTGGACTCACCTCCTGACAAGGTATTTCAAAAACATGATGTGATCAAATAAAAAAACTTCTATAAGAGTGAAGTCAGACATTCACCTTTCCATGTTCACGCCTCATATGAGCCACAAAGACCTCCCTGGAACTGAAGAGGGTACTGCAGTCCCCACATGTGTATCTTGAGCTTGGAGGGCTCTTGAGCCCTGCTGAGGATTTACTGTTGCTTTTCTTTTGTGGCGAACTTGAAGGTTTCTTTTCTCCCTTGTCTTGATGATTAACATTTCCTCCATCTTTTTTGTTGTTATTGCTGGAGCCGTTGGTGTTACTGCTGTTATTAGAATTTGTGGGCTTGATGCTGAGAGGAAGGTTGATGCCCAAGTTTGGTGGACCCTCGATGGTCTTCACGGTTCCATGAATGGCCTGGATGAATGATCCACACATGCAGATTTAATCATATTTCTGAATTTATATCATTAACACTGGTATGCAAAACATTTCTAGAGAATTGAAATAGAAATCGTATAATTTTGCATGATGTTTTGTTGCAGACTTAATGATGATGTTCTTCAATCCTACTTTGATATGGTCCAACATGAGTTGTTTCTGTGCGTAGTGCAAGGAGCAATCGGGGCATTTGAACACTGAGACTTTATGATTGACAACATGCTGGTCGAAGTGTGCGCAGAGCAGGGACTGCTGAGTGAACACAGTGTCACACATGGAGCACTTGTAGATCAACCTGAAAAATACACACAAAAGTGTACTATGAATTTACTGCACAACGTTACAAGACTCAATTGGTACATACACACTGAAAGAAGTGTTAAGCGAATCCCAGCTGTTACTTGAGTTGTGTTCTTAAGAAAACATGTTAATAAGGTAAAATTAGATTTCTTGAGGTCAGAGTGACCTTGACCTTTGACATTTGACCACCAAATTCTAATCATTTACCCTTGAGCTGAAGTGAAAGTTTGTGTCAAATTTGAAGAAACTCACTCATGTCATTCTTGAGATATCATGTTCACAAGTGGGGATGGTTGGATTAGACACACAAATGGACTGAAGGACGGAGAGACAGACAGACAGACAGACAGACAGACAGACAGATAGACAGACAGACAGACAGACAGACAGACAGACAGACAGACAGACAGACAGACAGACAGACAGACAGACAGACAGACAGACAGACAGACAGACAGACAGACAGACAGACAGACAGACAGACAGACAGACAGACAGACAGACAGACAGACAGACAGACAGACAGACAGACAGACAGACAGACAGACAGACAGACAGACAGACAGACAGACAGACAGACAGACAGACAGACAGACAGACAGACAGACAGACAGACAGACAGACAGACAGACGGACAGACAGACAGACAGAGGGATGACCCAGAAACAAAAATCTTCCAGCCCCTGGCTTCTGCCGATGTAAAACAAACTCCAGTTAAGCCACCATGTCTAACTCCAACAAATCCTGCTACTGACGAAGCAGCGAGGAAGGTTTTCCTGAGAGAAAGGAATTGGACATGGGTGTTAGGTTACATTGAAATGTGTCAGTGTGGAAGGAAGAGCGATGATGTGACGTTGGAATAAAAGGGCTGGTCTGTTATTATTATTATTATTATTAGGAAACTGAAATAAGTGTTTAGAGTCCCAGCTGTTGATGAGTGTTGTGTTTCACATGAAGACATTAAACCTTCAGCTGCACCTAATGTTTTAAAGAAACTTTTGATAATAAAATTATGTCAGATCAGGATATGAAAATATAATTTCATGTATTGAAATATACAGTTCAGCTCTGTGTAAATTGTATAATTTCAGATGGTAATGCAGCTATAGGCTTCAGGCACAACAAGAGCCGAAACCACACAGAGCACCTGCTCCTTAACACCTGAATGATCAGTAGTGCTGATGAGGGATAGTGTCAGTGAAAGGTTGCCACATGGAATAAAACAAACTCAGGTTAAGTCGCCATGTCTTACACCCACAAATCCTGCAACTGATGACTCAGCGAGGACGATTGTCATTAGAAAAATGAATTGGACATGAGTATCGGATCAAAGAGAAGTCAAAGGAAATGTCTCGATGTGAGGTTGGAATCTTCTTGAGTAAAGAGCTTTTGAATTATCTGTGATTGAGCATGGAATTGGGCATGGAAATTCAAGTTTTTGTACTTCAGGAGGCATAACAGTTTCCGTAGCCTTTACTGAATGCTGTATTCAATGTTGCATAAAATTGAAACAGATTGCGTTGAGAACAACATTTTATATAAATCACAAGTTTTGCAAAGACCTACTTGGGCTCTCCAGCCTTCACTCCTGGATGCTGTATATGTGCATGGGAATGTGTGCCAGGTGCAGTCTTGAAGGCCATGGGGCAGAGAGGACATTTATAGAAGGTCTCACAGTGAGCGCTCTGGATGTGGGACTTCAGCGTTGCAACATCGGCGAAGACCACACTGCAGTGATGGCAGCTGGAGGGAGACAAGGGGCAACAAAGGTAAGGTAACAGTCAAAAAGGTAACAGTCACACAGACTTGAACGTAAATTCAATTTAATTCAAATTTTCAAATGATTTTTTAAAAATCTGTTTGATGTATTGTCATTCAGCTCAGCTTAGCTTAGCTTAGCAGGTGAAACAAGGTTAAAAGGTTACAAATAAAATCTGCGTCTCAAAAAGAAAACACTAATGAAGCTCAGCTTAATGTCTATCAGGAACGTCATCTTTCTCATTTATTCACAGTTCTCTGTTTTTCTAATCAGCTGATTGTGGGTATTGTTTCAGTAATCCAATCAGACTTCTCTATGATCTCAATCAGCCGATCAAGTTGTTGCTATCAAACTTTGAATCTGCTCTCTTCTCATTTCAATGATTCTCCCGTTTCGATCCGTTTTTCATATCCAGAGCCTTGGTTGAGCCTAGCGGAGTCTCAACTTCATGGGGTACAAAAGTCTCTCATTAATAAATATGTAATTCTATGGAGTCCAAGCCTGAACAGCTCTATATGTCAATATTTCCTCAGTCATTTTTTCTTTTTTTCAGGCAAAACACATGCAACTCTTTAAAATGCATGTGCTCTGGGACACCGAATGCTGCTCTGCAGTCCTAGACATTTTTGAAATGATATTTTATAGTTGGTTCTTTGCAGGGTTGAGTAATTCTGGTTTTAATTATTGTTTTTCTTAATGTTATTAGGTGACTTTACATGATTTTTTGAAGGTATTCCTTTTTGATTCACATTCGTTTTCCCTTTCCTGCTTTATGTCAACATCTGCACATAAATACATAGCTCAAAGCAGCAAGTGGTTAACTTAGCTTAAAGCAAATATTGGAAGTAGTTGGTTCAAACAAAAACTGTTGGCAAATAGACTATCATTGGTTGGCCGTGTCTGCTTAATCTTACACGTCCACGTAAACGAAAACAAACAGATTTTAAACAAGTTGAGATGGAAAAACACACACAACCAATTATATGAGCAAAGGCAAAAACAACTTTCAGCAAACACAACCAAAAACAAACACTGTGTCGTGGACTACTGCATATTCACGCACACAATTCAGGTTTTTCAATGGACCTCGCCAAATGGAACCCTGGGTAATCAGGCCCAGTTTTCCACTCACTATAATGCCAATATAATTTTTGCAAAGATATTATATATCTATATATTGCCAATTCCAATCCTTAATCGCCCTTTGTGCTGACTCAACACAACTTAGAAGCTGTTGAGTCTTTATATATGTATTGTACAAACTGGCTAATGTGTACAACTTCAAGCATGGTTGTGTCTTCACGTTGCCGTCCCTACAGGCAAGATACCCTACAGGTGTATTGTCACCCTGCTGGAAACAACTGCAAACACAAACGCAGGCCCATTCAGTGAAGATAGTCTAATGATAAATAAACAGGCTTACATATAGATGTGTGGACAAGCTGGCGGGCATGTGTACAGGCAAATAGACTATCATGGCAAATAGAGTATCATTGGTTGGCTATGTCTGCTTAGTCTTACACGTCCACGTAAACAAAACAAACAGATTTAAAACAAGTTGAGATGGAAAAACACACAACACAACCAATTGTATAAGCAAAAACAACTTTCAGCCAACACAACCAAAAATAAACACTGTGTCGTGGACTACTGCGTATTCACGCATACAATTCAATTCAATTTTTAAATGGACCTCGCCAAATGGAACCCTGGGTAATCAGGCCGAGTTTTCTACTCACTATAATGCCAATATAATTTTTGCAAAGATATTATATATCTATATATTGCCAATTCCAATCCTTAGTCGCCCTTTGTGCTGACTCAACACAACTTAGAAGCTGTTGAGTCGTTATATATGTATTGTACAAACTGTGAAGATAGTCTAATGATAAATAAACAGGCTTACATATAGATGAGTGGACAAGCTGGCGGGCACGTATACAGGCAGGTTAACATCCAGTCAGTTACAAAATACAGCTAATAGACACAAAAGGTTCATAAACCGACAAACGGACGAGGAGCTGCTGACAAAGGCAGCTGTAAATACAAATTTTTGTATATTTTTTGTGCAAGAATTATAAATATGAATTTCAAAGTTTAAATCTTTAATAGTTTGCAAGTAATGTCAAATTTGTAAATGTGTTATGAGTCACTATATACACAGTTAAAAACAGAGACAGCGTTCATTTCAAACTATTTTGACAAGACTCGCTATTATTATTATTTTTTTTCTGGCAAATGAATTGGCTTTTTGAGGGCTTTAACAGGCTCAATTTCTTATAAAAATTTGCAGAAAGTTAGAAAATGGTGGAAATTTAAGTATTCTGGAGGAATTTTCAATGGGCGTCACAAGTGGCTCAACGGTGACCCCCGAGACCCCCGGAACATGTTCACTTCGACCGATCTTCACAAAAATCAATACACAGGTGTATCATGACCAGACAAACAAAAAAGTCTGAGGTGCAATTTTAAAAATGCAACAGGCAGCCTGCTTTTTGGCATTTAGTGGCCATTTTGGCCATATTCCACCTTTTACTTTGAGAGGTACTTGTCCCAGGGCTTTCATCAGATCCACATCAAATTGAGATGAGTGTCATCACAACAAGACGGAGATACAAACAACCTCAAAGATCAATTTATCGTCACACGATGTGACCGTGGTGTGGTGTCAAAGTTTGATTACACGCCATTACAGAACACGATGTTCTGTATCGCGGACATACATGGACCATGAATCCTTTGATGCTGAGCCGTTGTAAGTGGTCAAAGATCAAAGGAATATGTATGTCTTGCAAAGTTGACGTCTCTCTCTCTCTCAGAATTGGGACATTTCCTCAAACCGTGTAAACATTGAGGTACGGTGAAGGTTCATCCTTCGCCAAAGGAGAGGATGTTGTCATAACTCCACTGTTATAAAGCAAATATTGGAAGTAGTTGGTTAAAACAAAACCTGTTGGCAAATAGACTATCTTTGGTTGGCTGTGTCTGCTTAGTCTTACACGTCCATGTAAACAAAACAAACAGATTTAAAACAAGTTGAGATGGAAAAACACTCAACACAACCAATTGTATAAGCAAACGCAAAAACAACTTTCAGCCAACACAACCAAAAATAAACACTGTGTCGTGGACTACTGCGTATTCACGCACACAATTCAATTCAATTTTTAAATGGACCTCGCCAAATGGAACCCTGGGTAATCAGGCCCAGTTTTCCACTCACTATAATGCCAATATAATTTTTGCAAAGATATTATATATCTATATATTGCCAATTCCAATACTTAGTCGCCCTTTGTGCTGCTACTTAGAAGCTGTTGAGCCTTTATATATGTATTGTACAAACTTGCTAATGTGTACAACTTCGAGCAGGGTTGTGTCTTCACTTTGCCGTCCCTACAGGCAAGATACCCTACAGGTGTATTGTCACCCTGCTGGAAACAAATGCAAACACAAACGCAGGCCTATTCAGTGAAGATAGTCTAATGATAAATAAACACGCTTACATGTAGATGAGTGGACAAGCTGGCGGGGCAGGTATACAGGCAGGTAAACATCCAGGCAATAAGAAAATACAGCTAATAGACACAAAAGGTTCATAAACCGACAAACCGACGAGGAGCTACTGACAGAGGCAGCTATTTTTCGTGCAAGAATAATATTAAATGTTAAATCTTTCAATATTTTGCAAGTAATGTCACATTTGTGAATGTTTTATGAGTCACTATATACGCAGTTAAAAACCGAGACAGCGGTCATTTCAAACTATTTTGACAAGACTCGTAATTGAACCATAACTAATTGATTGAACCATAATTAATTGGTAACTGTCTATTTTCTTCCCCCAAAGTTTCATAATGTATAAAATCACTTTAAGTGATGTGGAACTGTCAAGCTGGTGAAAACACCATGTAATATTAAGTATAATTAGAGATGACATCATAAGTGGTGCTTTGAAAGAAAAGCAAGAGCCATTCAAATCAGAGTATAACCACTTACCAAAGTTGGACACTACTCTTTGGTAAATACAATCAACATGTTTTGCAGATCTGACTATCCAAAAAACAGGGTCTTCAGAAACAACTTTGAGAACTATATCACAAGTGAGGACTTAAACTTATGTTCAAATAATTGGATTTACTAAAGGTAGACTGACCGGTAGCCGACTCTGCGGGTGTAATGTAAGCAGCTCTTGGTAATGTGCGACTGGAAGTGGACAGATCGGCAGCTGGCGCCACACTCAGGACAGATGTGAGGAGACTTGTGCTGGTGGATCCGCTGGTGTGACTGAAAGCTGCACTGATTTGGCAGAAGCATTTGGCAAATAGTGCAGGTTTTCTGTGAGCACAGAGGAGAAAAAATTGATTGAAATGGAGAAATATATTAAAGAAAATTATTGCATCCTGAGGGCTAAATATGTATTTCCCAGAGAGTACTTACTTAATTATGATATTACACAGATCTCATTTACTTTGGAACTACCTTCTGTTACTGAGGGAAAAAGTGCCGATAGAAACAATGTACATCTCAGAACCTTGGCCCAGTAACACTAGAATGAAATTATAAAGTAATATGAGTAAACAGACTCAGCTTTACAGAGCTTTAGAGTTTCAGCTTATGATTTCAGCTAAGTCTTTAGCAGTCCAGCTCACAACTTCACTGTTTTGGTTCACTCTCACTACACTCATAGATACCAGCTACAGCAGGCTTCTTATTTTTGGGCTCGAATAGTTATATCTGCTGCATGTGTAAATAGACAATTGTTTGCTAACAGTCTCTCTATAACAACTTATAAAGAACAATAAAGTTACATCTTGTTTTCACTGCCCCCAAGTGGCCACAAACATCAACAACACTTCATAGGCCACTATACTCGGTAAACAAATACATCTTGCATTAGCCAAATTGATTATTTCCATTTCAGAATCCCAAAAATGTAATGGAACAATTTTATGTTAGAGTTCACGCCATAAATATATCCACACACCTGTCCACTGGACTCTGGTGCATGTTGATAGTGCTTGGCTAGCAAACTGTCATCTTGGAACATTTCATTGCACTCCATGCACTTTAGGCCGGGCCTGCAGAGCTTTGATCCATCATCCTCCAAGGGCATGGCTGCCACAAAAGGAACACTGCAGGGAGCTGAAATCACTGCAGTCTGGGACCCACTGACAGTGCCTTTCCATGAAAATTGACTTTTGTGTGCTTGGGCTTGGGAAATGGTGGTGGTACCGGTGATGTTGGTTGAGCCTGATGACAATGATGTGGGTATCATCTGGTCTGCAGGGATGGGTTTTAGGATTAGATGTGAGCACTGCATGACAACCCCTTTGTCCTTGTGGCACCTAGCATGAGACAAGAGGCTGCATTTATTGTAGAACACTAGACTTTTGGCACAGTGGTTGCAGGTGACCTCGATCCGCACACTGCGACGTTCGTAGTGCTGTGTCCGGCTCCTCTCCAGAGCAAATGAATCTCCACACTCCAGGCAATTGTAGCCACTTGAGGGTAGAGAGATACCGGCTGCGGTTGGCGGGGATAGGTTTGGAACATACACAGGGACAGGATTAATGCTACTTAGGACTTTATTAAAGGCGTCCACTACAGAACTTTGAGTGCTAGAGATGACTTGAACCCTGGAGACTTTCTTTGAAACCTGGCCAGTAAGAATTATCTGCTGCTTGACATGTGATTGTTTCGGGCTCTGCTTGGAGGAGGCCAGGGCCTGTCTCAGGTCACAAGTCACAGTCTGAGGCAGGAGGTTGAGGTTACCAAGATGGACTGTCTTTGGCACAAGTTTGGCATTGGGCAGACTGGAGGCAGGTACCATAAGAGTCTTTCGCTGGAGGACTTTAGCAGCTTTCAAGATGGCACTGCTGGCACTTTGCACTGATGCAGCAGGAATGACTGTTGCTTTGATTGTGGTGTTGTTTGCCAGCTTAAGGTTGATGACTTGTGAACCAGCTGTCTTGACTGCAGATATCGGCAAGAAAGCTGTCGCCACAGGTTTAATAGTCATTTGCTTGGTTATTTCAATTGATGGTCCTCCAGTGGTGGCTACAACCGTAGTTGGCAGCCTCGTGGGATTTGAGAAAATTGCAGTGGTAGTTTCCATGACAGATATGCTATTCTCTCCTTTTGTCAGGCCGTCGGGATCAAACTCTGGGAGAACGCGGGTGACAGTGCGCTTGATCTGTCCGGAAGAGGTCTTGATTGTTTTGATCCTGACCTTTGGGATGACTGGGGTTGTGTCTATGCTTGAGGAAGGGGAACCCTTGCTGCTACCTTCACTGGTGACACTAGAGGGGCTGTCTTGTGGTCTTGTTAGTAGCATCTTTGCAAACTCAAGGGCTGACTCACGCTGCTGTGGCTTTTCCGGAGCAGCAGGTTTTTCATTGACCTTGTTGGTTTCTTTATGTGTTGGGGGAGAATCCAAAACACATAAGTCCGTACCATTGGCCTTTTTGGCACTGAGGGCTGCTATGGCTGCTATACAAGAAGACAGTTTTGCAATGGACTTACTCTTGACCTGGGGGGTAGGGGACACATTAACAAGTCTTGAGGACTCTACAGCATCCTTACACTCCTTGCTGCGAGACTTGAGTTCCTCCTTAGGTAAACTTGACTGACGGATATTGTAAGACTTGGAATCTCCGATTTTGACACTATTTTTATTGTTGTTGTTGTTATTGTTTTGATCAGGTTTTTGGTCTTTCTTTGCTCTGGGCTTAGACACATTGTTCACTGATATGGGAGATTTGGGATTCTGGTCATTTTCCTTAGCGGAGGACCTAAAGAATGTCTGACCAACCCGATTGTCCATGGGGTCATCTACCTCAATTTGATCATCTTCATCAAACTCTTCAGCACTGGAGATGGGGCTGAACTGGTTGTAGGTGGATGTTTGGTTGTTAACTGGCTGTCCTTCCTCCCTGGGGGCTTTCCATCCATTCTTGGTGTATTGAGGAAAACCTGTTAAGAAGCCATTATGAAGTCTGTTGCAAGTGTCAACAGAATGGGAGTGGAAATTCCTTTCTGATGCAATTTCACCATTTTCCCTAGTGTCTGTTTTTCTTAGGTTCTTGACAATGACACTAACGCCAATGTCGTGTCCTGTTGAGGTGTTGTGGGCCTCGTCTTCATTAGCAGTCACCCCAGTGGGTTGCTTGAGCTGTCCGTCGCGCTCGTCACAGTGGCCAGATTCAATAGCAGCTTTTGGATCCACCATGTCGGGGATGTCGAAAGCCGCCAGAAGATCGTCAAAGTCGGGCGTCTTCATATCGCCCATGGTCCTGATCCTGGTCTGATGAGGAGATCACCTAGGGAACACAGATAAAATAATCATTAGCAACACAACAGCATTGTTCAACAAATTGTATTCAGAAAATTATGTAGAGAGGGAAAATATAAATGGATATGATCACATTTGTTTTATTTCTGCTGTAACACGCAGGTCACAGGTGGACAACTTTTATTAATACAGTTGATCCCTTGAGTTATGGATCTTAATTTTCCTGGTCCTTTTCATAGCAATCTGCTGATTAGACTTAGAAATAAAGTTTTTGCAAAACTGACGACTGCCGTAGGGTTATGTAAAATGTAATATTGATAGATTATTTCGCCTATAGTTTCTATAATTGGGTAATGATAATAATAATAATAACTTTATTTATGTAGCAATTATCTAAAAAAGTTTACAAATAAATTATCTGAGAAGAAGCCACATAATTCATCAAATTAAAATGTTCTCCTTTATTTTGTAAAAAATTATATAATTTGTGGTGGATTTCAGGCTAAGCGGATGAACGTCAGTCCTTAGTTATGCAGTTTCATTTGACACCACTTGGTGTGCGAGTGTCCACATACAGTGCAGCCTGTGGAATGTCATGTTAACCATGACGTAGTCACGACCTTGTGCTGCTTGATGTTTCATTGATGCATTAGCAGACTGAACTTAGTGCTCCCCCTCCCTCTTCAAAGCACTGATGAAAGGCTCTGTGCTACAACTGTACACATGTACAATTAGCACTGCTCCTGCAACATTTGTCCTTAAATCAGATACATGGATTTATTGTTTTTAGAGAGAAACACAAACTGACGATCCTAGCAGGGGGTACTTAGCAAACCATTTCAATGGCTCAATTGCTGTAAGTGAAACAAATGAAATAGGGAGAAAAACAATAGTTTGAAATGCAGATTTAATTTTATATATGTATCGCAGTATATATATAGATATATATATCTATATATATATAATAGAAGATGATTGATTTTGCTTGCATTTTGAGTAACTTCCCTTTTAGAGGATTGACGCTTCCCTGCTGGTTTGGGGTGAATATAACATGTAAATAATACCTTCGCTGAATGCAAAATGGAATATAAATGTGAACATCAGTCACACTTTTATGTAACATAATGTACATTTATTTTTATGGATCAAAAACACAGAGCATGTTCTGGTCATGAATTCAAAAAGGAGAATGTATTTTTCAAAAGGAGCTGTTTGCTTTCAGTTTGATATAAATCCTTAGAAACTGTTTTTTATGTACTTTAACCGTGAGCAGTGTGACGGGACTGAAGTGGCTGTTTGTATTGTTGACTTTGGGGACAAAAGACACAGCCATGGAGCTGCTCTGCTCGTATGTGCACCCAAATTCAAATGCATGGAAGCCATGTCTGCACACACACTGAACCACATTTTACAGTCTCACGGCATCTTGAAGTCAATTGCAACAATCCCGGATGCAGATGACGGGAGAGGTGTGATGGTGATGAGGTTCAGATGAAGACCAGACAAGAGACAGAAGGAGAGGCGTTTTGGAGAGAGAGAAGGGGCAGTCGAGAAATACGGTGAGGGGGGGGGGGGGGGGGGGGATGGCTGCCGAGCTGTGTGAAGCTGCAGCAGAGAAAGAAAGGCCTGGTGGAAAGAAGAGCTACTAACAGCCATGACAGCTACAGCAGCCTGACGCAGGAAGTCCATGATTGTTTAATACGGACAAACACGACAAATACACCACACACGTCCTCCTCTTAGCAACAGCAGTTTAATACACATGCAGTGTCACCACCTGAAATCCACACGCACGGTAGAAAAAGACGACTACAGTCTCAGATAAGTCAAATTTCAAATGTGCAAAGCGAAGCAGCCTGTCCTCACCCTCTTTCCTCCGTCCCTCTCCAGTCACTAGCCAAACCTTCCCTCCTGTCTTCCTTCCATCCTGCAACAAACACAGTCACAACACTGCTAACCCACAAAAGGCATCCACCCCACCCTGCCTGGAAAAAAACCGTCCTGTCTCTTCCCCAACCAGGAAAAGGCCCAGAACACAGGGTCAGGTTACATCCATGGGTCTTGGTGCGTGGTGGTGGTCCTGTGGTGAGGATCCTCCTGAGTCACTCTCTGCACCATCAGCAGCCCACAGACATACAAACAGACAGAAAGATCATGCTCCTGTGTGTGTGTGTGTGTGTGTGTGTGTGTGCACGAGGCAGGCGCCAGGCAGCAGATTCACAGACTCCCGGCCGTCCCCCCCATCCCCCTGCCCTGGTCCCTTCCCCAAAACCTCCCCTCGCCTGTGCTGCGAAGCCCGTCGACACCCAGCCAGCGGTGAGCAGCAGCAGACGCAGCAGGAGCAGGCTCTGTGCCTGTGCCATGGTGGCCAGTAGCTGAGCTGTGATGGGCTGCCATGGAGAAGCCTGGGCTATCGCTTTCCCTCAGAGGAGCACAGAGGCGGCATTGTTCCTGTCAGCCCTCTGTCTGCCTCAAACCGGTTTCAGCTGGTTCCGGTCACCCAACATAAAAGCCCCATGCTGCAGCATGGCCTCGGAAACACACAGGGAGAAGCCCTGAGACCACCTCCCAAGAAACACCGCGACATTTGCAAGCACAAAGTATATGGATGTTGTGGTATGAAGTCAGTGAAACAGGAACACACAACATTATAGACTACAGACAGATGGAGGTGATTCACAGGAGTAGCTTGCACGGCCTGACAACCAGGCCACAGAAACACACACTACAATAATAAACAGCAAAAGGATGTTTGGGTGAGCACAGTCACCTTCAAAAATAATAAAATAATATCAGAACGACTGTATAAAATGATGCAAATAAAACAATATAGACAAAAATATGTCCCAAATAACAAATACACAAAACTGCTGCGGGAAATGATGACAGCACATTATAGAGAAGAAGAAATTTAGGTAACCGTGATGGTAGAAGCTCAGTCCAGTGCCTTGGCCTGTTTCTTAGGCAGATCCCTCAGAGCTCTCCCCCTACACTTGCTGGTCGTCTCCCTGAAAACTCAAAACTGGCTTGCAGACCCCCAGCAGCTTTACACACACAGCACCCAGATGTAAAGACAGGATCTGTAAAAGCCCCAAACACAGACAATCTGACATGGGCAAAAAACGCAGGCCAGTCATGCACCTCCCTCCCCCTGTTCTCCATCAAACACATGCCCAACCTACCACACATGTGCCACCACAGAGACACACATACACAGAAACATGCACATTCATGCATATTTGCATATAGAGGTAAATGTGGCATACCCTGGTCAGATTTTTTTCCACTCTCAAGAGATATTCAGGACAGAAAAACAGTCTCCCTGCAGAGGCCTCAGCACCTGCCTTCACTCAACTCCAACCATTCTCCTCCACTTCCCTCCCCCTTCTCCCCTCTCTCGTCCACTGGGTCAGTACTAGACGTGCTCAGTCCCAGTCCAGGCCTCGTTTTTTTCCCGGAGCCCCCAACACCACCACCATGGCCGTGCATGGAGGGACAGGCGGAGAAAGGGGGCAGTTTTCAGCAGGCGAATCAGGCCTTTTGTTTCTGTGTGTGTGTGTGTGTGTGTGTGTGTGTGTGTGTGTGTGTGTGTGTGTGTGTGTGTGTGTGTGTGTGTGTGTGTGTGTGTGTGAGAGAGTGTGAGTGTGAGTGTGCTGGGGGGTGAGGGGACTCTCCACTCCGGCTCTGGAGCAGCGGCAGCAGCAGCAGCTGGTGCAGAGAAAGACGAAAGAGAGAGAGGGCGAGATGGAGACAGAGGAAGGTGGGGGAGATACAGAGGAAGAATGGAAAAGGGAGCAGGAGCATGAGGGCTTGAATATGTGCAGTACATCTCAGGCCTGTGCTGCAGCATAAGCAGATGTTACAAGATAAAGATGTTTTCCCAGGATCGTGATGATGAACTAATACTGATCCTGACCCTTTGCCTTCAAGGATAATCTTTTTTTAATAACATGACGTATAGCCTCCTTTTATAGGCCCGACTGGCTATCTGCATGCTGCGTACACCAGCGTCGATAAAAGCTTTGCAAACATACCTTGTATTCTTGCAGAGCAGCAGCCTGTTCTGGCTAAGAACACAAGAGAAACACGCAATGCAAGAGAATAAGGCAACCTTGCACTTGGAAAGCCTGTGACATAATGCATATATATGCTGCAATGGCATCACTTCTCAAATTCATGTCATTCAGTTTCACATCACAGCGGAATCGTCCTGCTACAGTTATTAGAGAAAAACAGCACACCAACAACAAGGTAGTCAAAATCAGATTATGTAAGGTCATTCTCCAAACAAAACACGGTTGTATATATAAATATGTCATAACCTACCTGTGTGACTGCAGGAAGAGGCTTTCTCTCTTTGGCCCTCTACCAGTCCTTCACACATCTGGCAGCCCCCTCAAAGAAAGCCATGAAATGCTGCAGCACATAATCTAATTATCCTTCATTATGCTAAAGGCCGTGCACAGATTTATTCACACAGAGGCAATTTCATACACTGCGGGGCTGGTGGAGACGTGCACATATATCATTAAAGGCCCTCATGGTGCCTCCTGCCTCTCCACAGTGTGACAGATCCAGAGAGGAGGCTGAGGTGGCAGCGCTCCCCACCCCCGACAAACACACAGTCGCATGACGTCACGCTGCCTCCATTCATGTCGGCTGGAAGCAGCAAAGGGAAGCTGCCACGAGCTCGCCATCTCATTTTCTAAAGATTAATTTCCTGTAGAAGATACAGATTTATGGTTGAATCGCTCGTATATATACACAGTACATTTTTCCATTATATCATCTGAGTCTGGGATATTACGGTATATGTATCAGGATTTGTCAGAGCTAAAATCTTTAGTGTTTATAAAATGTAGCCTAATTCTAATATCATCTCCACAACGTCTTTAATAATTGAAGATATAACCCTGATAAATGTTTTTCTTGATTTACTTTGGACTCCAATTACAAGTGGTTCCCAATGTGTTCAAATTTTTCACATTATAACAACCATGTGCTTGAACATATTTTCAAAATATATCAATGATGTGTGACTTTGCTTAAAGCTATAGAGCTAACAGTAAACAAGGGATGGCTTAAATGTGCACCTTACTGGATGCTTAAGATATAATTTGCCCCTCTGTGTAAATTGTGGCCCCTTTTTGGCCCCTGGATATTAGTTTAATCCTTTATCTGCCACTGCCTCAGTTTGTTCCATTTGAAGGATTTTAAAGGTCACTTCTGGCCTTTAAATATATACAGTTTTAATATAATACACTGTAGTATCCTTGAAAATGTCAGTATATCGACCTAAAGTTTTAAAGCCAAATATTGTTCAAACCAATTAAAATGCTATTTAAAATCCTAGCAGATATCATAATGTGCACATTTTGTGTCTCGGATTTGGACATTTCACTGCTGTTATTTTATAGAATATACAAATAGAGTACATGATATGGTCAGATATTGAGAAAAATATGATTTTACTGACTGTAAAGCAAATATAAGAGGAAAACTGCTTTTTGAAGTATTAAACCTTAAACTTGCATTGAATTGAGTTAAAAAAAAATAATAACACAAGGATGAATCATTCATACATGATCTTTCCATAAAACTAAAGCTTTTTGTTTCTGCAAATCCGACCGCCACCTCAGAGGCCCCTGATTGGACGGAGCTGTGACGAACAGCAGAGATCTCATAATGGAAAACTACCCGCTGTAATTGACACTTTCTGGCTGAAAGGCCTCCCTTAATCATTTTTACTTTTCATCAAACCGGTATCATTACAGTCGTGACACCGCAGTCAGAGCACTTAGTGTAGCGTGTGGCATTTGGAGACAATGAATGGTATGAATAGGAAACAGACAGGATGTTATTTTCCCTGCTCACTCATAGAAATATATTTTTATCATGACATTAGTTATTGTTCATCTGTTGTACATGAAAATGTTAAATTACCCCAAGGAAACTTATAACAGTAAAGACCATTTTGTGCTAATATACAAAAGTAGTGGTTGAGCAAAGATAACTATAACAATGCAATTTATTATCAATACATTCTAAATAACTGATAAATTCCAAATTTAATCTATAGTCTATAATCTACATATTTTCCATCATGTTATGAAAATAGATTAAACACTAAACAAAAGTTTAGTTTACTATAGTAGAGTAAGTATATCTTTCATCATAACACTGGATTATTTATACAAACCATGAAGTCTTTCCGGGAACATTCACCCAACAGTGCCACCTAGTGTCTTTACTACTAAATGGAAAATTAGTAAAACCGGATACAAAACCATTGTCTTTATTCTTTCCTTTTATTAAGATTGAAATTATACACCAGGGAAGAACATTGTATGAAAAACAGCAGGTTCTTTCCCACATAAATATACTGTATTTAAAAAAAACCTTCACAGCTCTCATGGTATAGGTAGAAGAATAAAAACTCCTCGACCTCTCGGTATGTGGCAGGTTCATACCTTCAATTATGCAGCATGCTTGACATTTGTCAAGATATATTCAATGATTTTTTTAAATACCAGAGCAGCTAATTTCAAATTCTAAGAACTCATGTATGGATATTACACTTAAAAAGCTTAAAATTAACCTCTTTATTAGCAGATATATATATGAAATAACCTTATATGAATAATGCATTTTGGTTTCTCAGAACATTTCCTTGGGGCACGATCATGCGCAGGATCTTGTTGCCTCACGTAAACACAAAACGACAAATACTCCAGATGGCACCTGCTCTGTGAGTTCTGTACCTGCCGCTGCCCTTTGACCATGTGGTGAATCACCCTGTTTGGTTAAGGTCAGTCTCGGACGGGGATGTGATACGTTCTGAGCGCAAGATGCTCTCTAATATCCTGCCGGGGTGTGTAAGTGGATAATGCCCAGAGGAAACCTTTAACCTTTTCAACACAAAATGTTGCTATACCTGCAAAGGCCTACGCACACGGAGCACATGGACTCCGTATCTGTCCTCATCCATTGTTATTCCCATCTGTGGGTCAATACTGTCATGAAAGGGATCAGTCAAGTATGAGAATTTGTTTTTTTAGGGCCGATTAATTCACACTGTTGACCTTTCCAGCGGGTTCAATACACTGTAATAAGCAGTGCCGATAAATGAGGTGGACCACATCGTTCTGTGTCGTCAAATATTTGTCTGTGGCAGAAATATTCCTCATTGTCTTGTTGGACTTGTGTTTGTTTTTTGAAAATTCTGCGTCATTTCCTCAGCTCTGAAAACGGGAATGTTTTGGAAATCACACTTTATTCAACAAAAGCAAGGGAGATTTACCCAGAATGTTTCAAAATGAAAAAAATAGAAGCAACAGGCAGGTTTGGATTTAACACTGATTTCTTTAGTCAGTGTGGACAATAACTATATTACGTTACCATACTTAACTTGATTGCTGCTTTACTACTCCATCCTATAGATCCAACACTTTTTACTACCTCACAGCTGTAGTTCATACTGCTTAGTTTGCAGATAAAGATTTTACAACAAGACACCAATGTGTTAACTTAATCAAATATATTGTAAAATCTAATTACGTGATATATAGTAACATTCTGAAATGGGGATTTGACATGATGGTGATGAAAGTTCTGCATTTCTCTTTACCAGGGATATTATAATGACTGAAAGGACTTTTACCTTTGACAAAATGTATACTGACTCAAGTTTTGTTCTTTGTTGTAATTTGAAATCATAATAGTTTTCTCAGGCCACTTTTCATATAGAGCAGGTTCAGATTATTCCTAAATTTGAAGAACTTATTACAATATGATCTGATGGCTAAAATCTAGATCTCATTTTAGACGAATATAATGTTTTGAGGTATGTTCATTCATTAGAAACATACTCTCATTATATTGCGAAAGTAGCCAAGCCACATTTTATTATTTCTTCAGCGGATGATCTGTCGTTTAAATTATATGCACAATTTGAATGGATTGAAATGACTAACAAAGTGAAGCCGAACCATCTCTATCGCCATCTGGCTGCAGGATAGATCACATACTCCACCCCCTCCATGTTAGTGGATTGGACGTACACGCCAAATCACGTTTTCAGTTTCTGTCATTTGATGGATAGTTGTTATAACAGTTATGTAGTAAAAAAGTTTATTTTTCTGAAAGGTTTGATTTAATGCCTCATAAATAATCGTATCAAACTGAATGTAAAAGAATTGTGAAAAGGGACGTTTTGCATGAGCAATTCTTTTCATAAATTCATGCATTTGGCTGAAAACAGTTTAAAGATGGATATTTTTTTTAAGTAAATCATCTGAGTTCTTCTGTCGTCACTGGTTATCGTGCAGCTTCCTCCTCCACGTGCACATCCTTGTTATGACGGATGAGGCGTAACTAATTACACACACGAGCCGTCCATCTCGACGACGTGACGCTGGCCAGCTCTGGACAAACAAGAGCAAAGAGCAGTGCTGTGATAATTACAGGCTGATGGATGACGACCACCAGTATCCTTCATGTTCCCTCTCGTCCTGACAGCACTTTTTAAAAAGCAGCTGCTGGCGTGCAGCTGGATCTGGATGAGGAGGGGGGTTCTGAACTTTCGTCATTAGGGCTATTTCTGGCTCAGGCTCCGGGAGTGTAACTTCAACAAGTCCGCAGCTCGGACCGACTCCCCCTCTCCTCTTCCTCTGCTCTTCCTCTGCTCCTTCTCTCTCTCTCTGCGCCTCAGACAATTAAAGAACACAATAAGTCGACTATGGAGGAGGTTTGCTGAAGTTACATCGAGCTGATTTCCCGCGGCTGAGGATCCATATACGTTTAGTTTATAGGTCTGATAACTGGTAACAATGGGCGGAATGTGCTGGTGTTATCCGTGGACCTGCAGACTGTGGCCGCTTCTGATTCTGGCGACTTTACCCAACTGCGTGGTGCAATACTCAGAGAGTCCGGCTGCTGTAGTGGGGAAGATGTACCCAAGAGGCAACCACTGGGCAGTAGGTAAGAACAACCTGATACTTCACAGGAGATACACTGAGTTAACTGCAAAAGGAAATGTTGACTTAATTGGGATTAGACTAATTGATTTAATTGAAATGAGACATATAACTTTATTTGGAATGAGATGTTTTGATCAAATTGAAATAAGATGTATTGATTTAATTGAAATTAGACGTATTGATTTAAATAAAATGAAAATGTTGATTAAATTGAAATAAGACATCAATTTAATTGGAATTATACATGTATTTAACTGGGAGAGGACTTCTTAATTTAATTGGAACAAGTTATGGATTCAATGACTGGATAAGAAATATGATGTAACTGAATTACAAGTTATTGATTTAACAGAAATGGATTTAAATGGAATAAGAGATATTGATTTTATTGAAGTAAGACATATTGATTAAATTCAAACAAAACATATTGATCAAATTGAAAATAAATTTCATTTACATGGTTTAAATGGGAATCTCTTACCTCCGCTTCTGCTACTGGACTGATAAATTAAAAGAAAAAAAATACAATGACAGTCAAATAAAAATAATTAAATTACAATCAAGTGAATTTTATTCAGTTAAATTAAGAAAAGTGTCTCCCTTGGACAGGAAAGCTGTTTCATGTGAAACATCACTGAAGCCACTGCATTTGTTATATGTGGTAAAATTAGAGTCTCTATTACTATACTTTTACTATTCAGTGTGATTACAGATGACTGATCACTTAGGGACGCATACTATGTTAGATAATTCTGGTAAGCCTACATGTAGTTCAATCAGAATATATACAGATCAATCTTCATGCATCTCTATTCAACATTCCAGGTCACTTGATGGGTAAGAAGAGCATCGAGAGCCCGCCTGCTGAAGTGCAGGGGACGAACCTCAACAGTGACCAGCTCACAGAAACAGAGCTGGAACGATTCGAGCCCCTGATGGAGGCACTGACAGAGCAGAAGAACCAAAACCAGAAGAGGCCCCAGACCGCAGACAGGCTGCTCCGACTGCACAGAGGCTGGAGAGAAGAGGTCAGAGACAAATATCTCAGAGAGGTCAGACTTTGGATTTTACGTCCTTATTGATCTTTAAGTGGTTTAGAAATAAGATAATAATTTGTGTTTTTCTCCATTTCATCCCAGCTGTCAGACCTGATTCTTCTATCTTTGAAACTGCGAGGCAACGACTCCACCTGAGGGCGAGGCGGTTTCTGTTTGAGAAGCAGTCACCATCATCTACTAAACACTGTAATCACATATCCACACTGACAGGGTTTTTTTTTCTGCTATGAGAAAATGGTTGAAACTGGATGTTTATTTTAATCAGTGATTTCAAATTTCTAAATCATGCAGCGGTTTGAAACCTGAAAACGAGGCCTGAAAACTGTCACATAACCCCAAAACACGGAATAAATTTAACGCTGTGATAACTGCATTGTTGACGTCTCATCATGCTTTGCAGACATTTTTTTTCTTATATTTATCAAATATGATCATCTAAAAATAATATTCCTGTTCACTCCAGGAGTGCAGTAAGTGGTCTGTACCGCTAGATGGCACAAGAGCATCTGTAGTTTTGACGTAACATGTGACCAGTAGGGTAAGGTATGCAGGGTTGACATGATCATAATTACAAATAAGAAGCGATCATAAGAAGACGATTATGGTCAATTCACTTTACCTTTTATGCTGCTTTACTCTCATCGGAGGGAAGAAACGTGCCATTAAGGACAGGAGGATGGATGATGATGGCGACTGTTATTAGCCCTTGGGGCTTACAGACAATAGGACATGCTAATTGAAACAATTTGGCTACACACATCTTTCTCTAAAGGCCAAGGGACAGTTTTTTTCTCTCTCTTCTGTTCTCTTCCCTCATTTTTCACGGATGATTGGCCAACAATAGAAGTACAAGCCACTTTCACCCCATCACTCATTACGAGTGTAATCCCAGGAGCGAATGGGAGACGGTTTACAGGAGCTAATGAGGATGAAATAAGTGGGTTGACAAACGCAGAGAGAGGAAGTCTGGGATTTAAACACACATTCCCTCCATGCTGCAAGGATACGCTGCTTTACTTCAATGTTTAATGTTAATTGGCTTTGCAGCTTTATAATATAACAATACAGATGATTATTTTTTTAAATCCAAATTTGTATTTACAGAAGTCATATAATGGACCTACTGGAGTCCATAATGCCAAACCTGAAGGGATTTTCACAGCCTTTGCAAAGTATTTTAGGTAAAAAACATAATCAATTAAAAAACAATCACAACCAAAAACATCAACTGTTTCACTAGTTTTTTATTTAATATACAAAATCTTTCTTCTCAGCACCCTAATTATTATCCACCACTAGAGGGTGCTATAGTCAGAATTTTCCATATTGATGTGTGCTGAGTTTCTGCAGTTTAGTCATTATTTTCTTTGTTGCTTTTACACACAGTTTATTGTATAAAGAAAATGTTCACAACCGATAAAATTTTTCATGGTGAAAACTGAGAATGTGAGTCCAAAACCAAGTAGAGGGAAATGAGGAGTGCTCCATTTACAGCAGTAGAATAAATACAAACTGGTGGCTAGAAATGGAATCTCTATTTGTTCTATTGGTGACAGGACACTGGGTAAGAATGAGCGTGTTCTGAATGAACGTAGAAACTTTAAGAAACAGTTTGCAGAGAAGATAAAGGAGAAGAAAAACCCAAAACAGAAAACTCTGATTTATCAGTAGTTCCATATTTTCACAGTAAATGTACAGTTAGTGTCAAACCTTTGCAGAAGGTCGGGTTAGGATGTGTCTAATCCTAGAAGTCAAACTGCACTCCTCACTTTCTCAATGTCTAATACTGCAACCCCCTCAGCAGGAGGATAAAGTCACGTTTCCAAAAGATGCAACAGATGTATTCTGGTCCTTCATGTCCATTTCTGAGCTCCACTTAGCATCACCACGTCTTCCCAATACTCTGAATGTGTTCCTTCGCCTTCATCCTCAGTGAGGCTATACTGGAGTTCCTTGGATCAGCAGAGCACTGGTACGCCTGGGGTGGGGGGCACATAGAGCCCATGTGGGGCAGGTGCTGGCCATGTCCCAGGCCGGGGCAGGACAGGAAGGAGGCCGACAGGGAAGAGGGCACAGAAGGAGGAGGAGAGGGGTTGTAAGTGCCCGAAAGGCCCTGCGAGCCACCGATGAAGCCCGGGAGGGACTGCAGGGAGGTGGAGGTGGTGATCGGGCTGGAGAGCCAGGGGTCCAGCTGCAGGCCGGAGCCCAGGGAGCCAGTGGGGGAGCGGCTCAGGCAGAGCAGAGAGGAGGAGGTGTCCTGGAGCTGGATGGAGCTCACCTCCAGCTTCTCCTGCCGACGCCACTTTGCCCGTCGGTTTTGGAACCACACCTGAAAGAAAGAGGAGGATTTTTTATTTTCAATGCACTTCAAATCATTATATCTTTGTTCATTCCTGTGCTTGGGAACTCTATGCAGCATTTTGGCCCTCAGAGCGTCTCTTAAAACACAAAGAGAGGAAGAGAGGAGGAAAGAAGAGCAGCTACAAAAAACACAGGATGTAAGGTTAAAATATCTTATGTAAAAATATCTCATTGTGTTTCAGTATTTAAATTCCATTCAATACAATTTTATTTGAACAGACCTAAATCACAACAGACATTATCTCAAGGCACTTAACATAGCAATATCGAGACCTAAATACTATGTGAACAATTAAAAAGACTGGATTAAATTATTAAATGTATGAGGAAAGATTTGAGCTTTTAAACTAAACCCGTTCCTTCAAATTGTGATGCTGTAATCAATAATTGCATGTTAACATACAGACATTTTCAAGAAGGTGTAATTTTCCAATTTCCTTTAATAACGATACAAATAATGATGTGATAAAAGCCTCATTTTCTTTTTACCAAACCAAGAGAAAAATATGACGTTAAAATCATTTTCTGCATTTAAATGAAACACCAATCTGTCAAAATAGTAAAAATGTCTTTACGGATATATAACCGTTTTAGTGACTGGTGGGTTAAAATAGTTGTAAATAATGGGATATAAGATAGAAAATTATGACGTATTATATATATATTCATAATCTCAAAGTAAGAGTATTGTCCAAAACTCTAATAATTGATTTAAAGTTGAATAGTTTTAACCCAAAACAAAATTTGGAGGGAAAGATGAAACCTATTCAAATGTTGCTTTTGATCTTTTTTTTTTTTGTAGATCTTTGGCATTTATCAAAAATATTGTTTTGTTCAATGGTGAAAATTATAATCACCATGGTTATACAGCCATTATGTGATCTTCAAATTGCTTTTTAATTGTTTCCTTCAGTTTTCCTTTGTAACTTCTGTAGCTCCTTGTAACTTTTGGAAAGGTGCTGTATAAATAAAGATCATAATGATCAGTAACAGGCCAATAAAAGTGTGATGAACAAAAGGTTTTTGAATTTCCTGGGACATACCTGCACTCGGACCTCCGGCAGGTTGACCTTCATGGCCAGCTCCTCGCGGCTGTACACGTCCGGGTAGTGGGACTTCTCGAAGGCTCTCTCCAGCTCGTGGAGCTGGAAGGTGGTGAACGTGGTCCGGTTCCGACGGTGCTTCTTCTTCGGGTTCTCGTCGTCGGACAGTTTCCCGTCGTCTCTGTCCGGTGAGTCCGGGCACACCGAGGCTTCCGCGGCGCACACAGCTGCGGAGACACGGACCAGGGTGAGGGGGGAGAACATCCAGGAAGGTACACGTTTTTTCCAAGTGTTGCTTATTTAATCTGAACTCTAATATTTCTTATTGCCACTCAAATCTGCTGAAGACAATTTGTTTTACATCATAAAAAATGACTCCTGATTCCCAAAAATATTTCCTAGAGAAACTAACAGAAAGTGCCATTTAATGTAACGATTTTAAACCTTAAAAAACCACAACGTCTATATGTATTTCTGCAGGTGAAATCGTCTCGATTCCTTAATTTAACTGAATCGACTTACTGTCAAAACTTTCTGCGTAAAGACTCTTCTTCCCCGGTGTCACGGTGACGCTCCCGGTGCGCTCTGCGTCTTTGGCCAGAACTTTTCCCGCCATGCTGTACGAGGCCGACTTGTGGAAGATGGTGTCCTCTTTAAATCCCAGTATGGCCTCGATGCTGTGGATCGTGGACGAGTTGCTCCCGGGGCTCTGAACCGAGCGTGCAGAGGGAGACAGGCGCTCATCCATCATCATCATGACTTGGGCAGGTGATCCAAGAAGCCACATTGGTCGGTGAGGTCTAAACGATGGTGACAATTACGCACAGTCCAAATCCAAAGTGCAGCTCTTTCTGTTCCCTCCTGTTTGGTAAAGTTGTGGATGTCAAATAAAAAGTTTGAGGGATGTTGGGGGAACTTGCGCGCAGGACGCACACCAGTGGGGCCGCCTTGCGCATGTGGATATGGAGCATCCTCAGAGGGGGCTTTTAAAGTAGCGCCTGCTGCACGACCCCCTGCTCAAGCTGCAACCCCCTGCTGCACGTCAGAGAGAGAGAGAGGACGTCCCGTGGGATTTGGCCCCGCTGGATTTAGGGGTAACTGTGCGCCCGTGGCACCGTGCAGCCTCCCATAGCTCCTCCCAATCTCAAGTGCATCAGTCGGTGGATGCTGCCTCTAAACCTTCTTACATAAATCTTAAAACCATCTTTCCACTCCTCCAGATGTCATGTCATGTCAGTCTGTCAAAAAAAAGAGGAAGATTATAGGCAAACAGATTAAGGTACAACAAAATCATAATTACAAGATTTCTGCTCAGGACATGGATTTCAAGATGACAGCTTAGTATTTAATCAAAGCGTCAAGATATTGTTGCCAAAATGAATTGATATTTGATTTTGTCGAAGCATTATTTGTCTTATTGACCTAAAGATAAAAAAATAATCACACCTCTTGACTCACATTGAATGTAAGTATACGATAATAGTCTCTTTAATTCAATTAAACTGTAAGCTAATGATTCCTAAACCAGACTTAAACTGTATGTTAACCAGTTCTTACAGGTGTTGAGTCCAACAGGGAAACAAAGCCCAAACAATAACTATAACCACTTAACAGCAAACAAAGATTGACAGCAGTATAGTAATCCTACTTAAGGGGATTACATTATTTTACTGAAAAGGGTTAAAACCCTTAAAACTATTTAGGTTTTCCTAATCACAGAAGGTGACCTTATCCTTTGTTTGCCAGAGAGAGGAGGGAGGGGGATTCGCTAACTGAGCACTCCTTAATTAACTCCAGAAAGTTGGGAGTCAATGCATGCAAATGTTATTTAAACAGAAAAAAAAAACTTGTTCTCTTGTCATCTCCTGCTTTTGTGTGTTGTAATGATGATTTGTGGCGAATGCATGAGGGGTTTCTAAAACAGATTTGAAAGTATCAGGGGGTAAAATAGTCAAACTCAATTTGTTTCACCCTTAGTTTCCAAATGTATTTCTGAATCCAGATGAGAACTTTTATTTTTCCCTCTGTTGAAATCACCTGTACCTCAAAGTTGTGTGAATCTGTTGACAAAATGGTTTTAATTTTAAATGTAAAAAGGCTAAAAATTGTGTTTCAAACAGACCTGGTCTGAGACAGTGAACCTGTCAGAACGTGTTAATTTAATAAAATGTATGTTTCCACAGAGAAAACAGTGCTTGGCTCAATAAGAGAGAATTTGTGTTTTATGGATATCAAAAATATTTTACAATTCAATTTGAAACAACAATTTAAAATGTCTTATCAGAGGGGCCCCTGGACCATGCTCCGCCCTCTGTGTGTTCACCCCTGTTCACCTCTCAACCTTAACTATTAACACTTTATATCTTGTTTGTTTAACACGTAAATAAATCCATTTTTATTTGCCTTGTCTGGGCAAATCACAGTTATTCTACAGAAATAAAAATAAATAAATTATTATTTAGCCTAAACCAAATTATTTTTACCCCAAAGATGTTATACATTTATTGACTGCCAGAACAGGCTTCATTATTCAGGGGGGGGGGGGCTATAGATTTGCTCCAACACAAGAGCAGCTCTGAAGGTGCTGGATGCTGAGCTCTGTCCAGGCCCCTTGGTCCCTGGGCCAGGAAGTGCTCTCACACAAAACTGCAGCCATCAAGTTAAAAGCATGAACATATTGTCGAAAATATCATTATTAGCCGGTGTCAGAGAGAAGCGGCATTGAGTCATAGTGCCATAGTATAATTTTCAGATACCTACTTTATTCAATTCCATTAAATGCAATTCTATACGTCTGCATTTCAAAGGCAAATATGGTTAATTTCACTGCTCTGTAAAATAAGACTTTGCTGATTTATGGTTGATAGACTTAACTGTTTGTAAAGTATATACATTTAAACTAAAGGTCTTAATAATAATATAACAATCGGAATGGGATTATTAATATAATTTTAGCGATCATGCTCTACTCAAGGATGGTTCAGGCCCAAGTAAAAGAGCCCCCAGACCCTTTTACATAAGTTTCTATTGATTTCCATCAAATGGCATTTCAAGCTGAACATAAATGTGATTGACTTTTATTGATAAACAAATGTTCAATATGTTTTTAGTCTAGTTGAACTATCAGTGTTTTGGTCATGGTTAATCAAACAGTCCAACCATTAGCATAACCTATAGGCTACTTGTAATCCTCGATTTCAACTGTTATTTCAACCATTTGTCGAGTACTTTTATCAAGCTAACTAGCTAATATGACTACATATTACATTTAGCAACAAAATTGCAAATTAAAAAGTATCATTTGTATTTTTACGTTGTTTTTTTTTTTTACTTATGCGGGTTAGAAACCCTTTGTCAGTTCTACCTCCATTTTAATATTTTAATAAATGTTAGCACCTGTCTATGCGTCTTGAAACTCCACAACAAACTGTGATGGAGTGGATGAGACTATTTACGTCTTTTTGTCTCTTATATTTGAAGATGAATATGATCGACTCGTGTAATTTGCAGAGCTGGTAGCTAAGCATTGTTTTCCGATGAAAAGAAGAATGACATATCCGGCCTTCAGACTTTGCTTCGTCCGCTAACATCCCCATCTGGAGCGAGAGAAGAGAGAGAGAGAGAGAGAGAGAGAGAGAGAGAGAGAGAGAGAGAGAGAGAGAGAGAGAGAGAGAGAGAGAGAGAGAGAGAGGGGGCACAGGCTGACAACCTTGGCTGTGCTGATCCTATTAGATGGTAATCTCCAGACTTCACAAATCCACAGCCGTCGTTTCGACTTCATGTGAAACTCTAAATGTTGAGGATTCCTTCCTTCTTGCCTCCCCCCTCATTCGGCCTAATCGTCCCTAACAAGTGTTTTTATAATGCCCAATTAAATTAAGACTGATTTCTTCATTCACAGCGTAAGCCTTTGATTCAGGTAGATGGTTTTAATCGCTCAGTTGGTTCAGCTTTGTACGTTTTATGCTTGGACAGCAGAATATCTACATGTCTGAGCATTTGAAAGGTCGCTAGTGAAATCCAGACATAAAGCACCATGCAGCAGTATTAAAGTTAATAATCATAGCAATTAGCGATTTTCCAAAACTAACATCATTGATAGTTTAACCAATAATAATCGTACATAAAAGAGATTGATTTTCTGGTTTGATTTGAAGAACCAGTTAAAATTGTGTGAAGTTGTATGGTCACTTTTTGAAAGCATGTACAAAATTGCATTCAAATATCATAAATGTAGGAATTTGCAAAACAGTTTGAGTTTGTCAACCACGCAATAAAGTTTCAAACTGTAGAAATAGTTGTTGCATTTGAAAAGATGTCTATTTAAATTAAGTTTGTGCTGGAGTATTTTCTAATGAAGTTTCAGGACAAACTAATGTCTAATCTGTCACGTGACACTGAAATTACGAACTATTCTGACCCTGTTTTTACGCCTGAGCTGCAATTAGCATTTTGTCCACAGGTCAGGTGAATCCTTCCAATCAGGGCTGAAAAAGGCCGATCCTAGTTACACACCCTGGTGCCAGTGAAGAGTGTAATCTGCTAGTGGAACAGGATTGAAACGCTATAATTAGCGCACGTTTATAGTAAACCAAACTCCCCCTGGTGGCTAGTCTGAGTATAGAAATACAGTGGGATTGCTCTCTGAAGAGGATTTTCAAGCTTCACGACACAAACAAACATATTTAATGTGTTCAATACACATCTTTATTTAAACATGACATTTGGTTTACTCAGTTTTAAGTACCTCCATGTATTTCATCAGTGTTTATGTTCATTCCTCTCACTGGAATGGAATAAATATATATGGAATAAGTGTATTGATATTAGGATTTGTGCAAATCTGCAAATGTCTCTGCAAATGTTTCAGGCTCACTGAACTGCTGACTTGTTTGTGTAGAGAAAGTAACAGTAATTCTTAAATATTGAAAGACAGAAAAAAACAATCTAAATACCGTAATTATTTCAAATACCACATACAAAAAAAAACCTAGAATAACCAACAACCAAAAGGACAGTTGAAATACACAGACGAAACTGTCTCATTATATCACAAACATTTTGAAATGCACTGTGACCTGTGACAGAGAAGTGAGAAGAAATACTTTGCATGGACGTACAGGGAAAATCACATTATTTGCATATTGTTTAACCAAGAAAACAGGGGAGACGTGGGGCACCTTGGACATGATTTAAAATAGTTTCGGATTATTAAGTAACTGGGAAACTTTTACAATATATCCATTTTCCCAGATGCAGACTGGTAGAAGTAGCACTGTATCACCTTGAGGGGACCAGGCATATTTTTTACAGTTTAGACGGATGATTTGCCTTTTTAGTGCTTATGACAGATTCTACATGTTGACTGAAGTTTGGTCTGTAATTTCCAGGAAATTGAAAATGAAGTCCGTTCACATGACGGAGCACTTCTCCTCCGCTTTAGTCTTGAGCTCGGTGACGGTGGCCGAGGCCTTCTCCTTCAGCTGGTCCATGTCCATGTTCTGCAAGTTTTGAAACTGGCCCATGAGGGAGTCCTTGCCCTCCTCTTCCGTGGCGTCCTCGTCCACCATCTTGAGCAGCTCCTCAGGCACGTCCACGTCGTCCCCGGCCATCTCGATCATGTTCTCGTCCTGCTCGCTCTGGGGACGGTGAAAGCAACGGCCAGAATACACGGGTCAGGACACAGAAACATGGACATATGACAGTAAATGGTGTGACGATATAAATCATATTAGAGATATTTGAAATAATGAAATGTCTATTTTAACACCTGTTCACAATTTGTCCAACAGTTTTTAATCTGTTTATCTGTGGTATACAGATGCTATTTTTCTCTTAATCATTTTTAATTCAGTTATATCTATAAAAAGTCAAAATATGTTTGTAAAAAATATATTTTGTGACAATGTAAGGTCACACAATATGAGGCTTCCAGGTGTAGGAAGAACATTGTTTGTTTTCCCTGGTTATAACAGAGACTATAGAGATGAATTCTTATTTGCAGAGGTAAACAACCTAGAGGCTGACTTAAAGGATTTTTACAGGATTAACTTTCTGCCTGGCTGCCTGCTTTTCAAAACATTTCTGGTTCCACTGCCACACTCAGGCCTGTCACAATACATATGCCAGTCATGGCTTATGAGAGGACTTATCACAAAGCTAAACTATATTTAAACTAAAAAGTCAATATAAAACATCCACAACTTTAAAATAAAGTACATTTTGTTTATTCCTAACAAAGATTTTAAGCGTTTTCTACCCTTTTCACATATTTTTCTGATGCCCCTGTGTCCTTTGACTTCCCTCTCTCTGCACTAAGTGCTCAGGCGTCATGGAAATGCTCAATTTAAAACCTTTCCAACGAACTAAACCTAATCACTTAATATGTGGAAAAGTCATGCAATAGGCACTGTACTGTGACTACTTTAAACTTCAATCTGTGGGATTATCTGGGACCTGCCTTTAGCCTTTCCTCTCTGAATCCCAACGATAGTCTAAAGATATCTACTATACTGTGTCGCACGAGACCCTAATGCCAGTGGACGGACAACAACATCTTCCTGTTTACTCACATGAGATATATATGAATAAATAGGGGTTTTTCTAAATCACACTTGAGTTCACATTATTTGTGTCCCCAACCCTTCAAAGATTAAAATAAAAGAATTAACAGAACAATATGCCTTTAGGTGCTTTATGGTGAAGGTGAAAATCCATTTAAATGTATATTTCAGCTCTAATAGAGACACTCCTACAGGCTTTGTATGTCTGTCTTTTTCAAACTGCCATGCAATACAAACATCCTTTACAGAAAATAATTACATCTATATGCACAGCTCCCTGCCATTGTCTCCGTCATAAATGTGTTGTTTCAATTTAAAAGAGACAAACTGTGAAAGGAAATGAACCCATTGTTTAAAACTACAGATGCAAGAGGCTGCTAGAAAAGCCTCCAAGGTCATCGCTGCATTCATGGGAATAGGAAATCATCTCATCATAAAAAGCTGTATTAGAAAGTGAATTTCCAATAAAAACACACAGTTCATTACAGGTAAGGCTGGATCAGCAGATTAATATATATAATTTTAAGGTTCTCGATATTTACCTTTAAATTGCTTAGATAAAATCACATCATACCTGAGTTGCTCCTTCCATTACAGCTTATTTCTCTGTAAGATTCCCTTTTAAATCATGTAGCTGCTCACGCTACAATCACTAAAGTAGTTGTGGCTCTTCCTTGAAGCCGGTTCACGCTCCCTGTTGCTCCCTAATGAGCCTGGGACACCTGCTCAGCGGCATTATTCCCTGTTAAGACTCCAGGTGCAATGTGGGACACATAGGCTGACGTCTCCGAGACGCTGCTTTGAGTGTATTTGTCACTAATCTACTGGCAAGGCCTCCACCTCCTGTCGACCAGGCTGCAGCTGCCAAGGACTCCTGTTAGATAAAGGCAGCCTCTGCTCACTGTGAAGCAGCTATTTGCCGCTCGGGCTCAGCACAGTCATCAGATGCTGCTCTTTCTGCCAGTCACTGGAGGAAAGGGCCTTTTAACAAGAGCTGACTCATAGTTTTACCAGTCCTTAATAGCAAATGGAGAAAGGGGCCATCTGATCAATATATATATTTAAAGAAATCCTCCAGAAACTGCAACTTGGGTCTTATACTATAAACTTGTATAATCTCCTTTTTTTGCATGTAAAGCAGTTTACAACCATATATTAAGTGTTTTCAACACACTGTAAAGCAGTCGTAGCCACATTTAATCCCTCTTAGGGAACCTGTGAGCAGAGGCTGGTGTATAAATGTTCTATTTTGTAAAATACTGTTATAATAATCATTTAAATATGTCTAATAAAGTTCTTATATGTCTTTATATTAGAGGTTTCAAGTGTGTCACAAAAAAAAAGTGCTTACAAATATCAAATACATCAGTAGGTCAAAGCGATGTGTTACTTTAAGATCAACCATTATACCGTTGCTCTATTAAGTATAATTTAAACACTACAACATCACAGATTTAAATCCCTTACCTTTGGCAGTCTGTATTTGTCTCTGAGGCACACCCTAAGTGTGGCCCTCTCTGCCTTCTTGTGTAAGAAATCTGCATCTCTCTCCATCCTGAAAGAGACACAACAATGTTATTAGTACAGCAACATTTACTGTCAGTCACAACAACATCCCATGTTGTTCAAAGTTAAAAAATATTATGTCTGTTAATCTCTTTTCTGGAGAACACGATATCTGCAGGTGGGATTTTGTGTGTTTGTCTTCAGTGTGTCACGGGTTCAAGCACCATAACATGTTTTCAACACCAGGATTTGATGTGTTTCATTCTGTTTTACCTTTTATGTGTTTCCATCCAGTGTAAAGAAAATAAACCTGGACCTGATTCCACAGAACTCATCGCAATATTCCAATAGGACAAACCTTAGTAGCTAGGTAATCAAATGAGTAACCAATATGGACTCAATATGTACCAATGCTTAATGAATGTGAAGTAAAGTTGTATTTTTTACCATTAGTGTATATTAGTGCTTTGGCTTCAGGGTGATTCCATCAACAATTTCAACTGTTGAAGCTTTTTGCATGAAATCTGCTTCAAATAGAAAGCAAGTTCAAAATAAACAAGGAAAATGTATGAAAAGACTCAAATTGAAATCTGATCACAAACCTGGTCACATGATGACAAACCATTCAGCTTCTGACGTTTTTTTGTATTTCTTATTTTCTGTGTTTATTAATTGTATTTTAGCAGTGTTTTATTTTATTTTCTATAATTCAGTATTTTGTACCTTTAAAATGTCATTACACTGCAACAAAACAAGGATTGGTTATTGAATTCTCTAGTTTAAACAAAGGCAATATATATATTTGATTAATTTCGATGCCACTTTAATCAAATAGTTACCAAATCTTGGGGCTTATTCACTTTTATGAGGTTATTTAGCATTTATTTTGTCCCCAGATATGCATTATGAAGTGTGCTGTATGTCGCTGAGGATCTGGTCCTTAGAAATGTTGTATTTCATGTATGCCACTACTGGTTAACCTCCCTTATATCTACAGAATATAAGATGCATACTGAGACTGTATTCTGTATCCAACAATAAATATGATATCATAATATAGTCATAATATTCTAATATAAACACCTCCAAAAATCTAACACAATCACAAAAACTTATTTCACCTTGTGATGATTATTTCATTATTCAAAAGTGTTTTCATTTTCTAAACACAAACGCTTAATTCATCAAAGGCCATTTCCTGATGTCAATGTGGTTCCGTGGACTTTGTGAGACCCTAGGTGTTCCTATAAATCATGGCAGTATTCACGTAAACTTTCCCTCAGCCAATTGAAGATGGGATTATTAGGCCAGACTGAGTCGAGCAGATTTGCAATCAAGCCAAGATGGCACAACCTGTTCAGGTTGTGCCATCTTGGCTTGAACAACAAAGTGTTGCACCGAGGTTTCTGTAAACTACACATTCATTAAAATGGCCTTTACTTTACAGATCATGGAGATACTGATACAAAGTATTTTATTTCCCAACAACGGGTTTGTCTGCATCAGGAATCATGGTTGAGTGAATATGTGAATAGGGTTACTACAAATCTAAAATAACGGAGGGTGTTGTCATTTTAATTCCCCAAACAGGAGAGTAGAGAGCCTGGATTAATCCTGTTATGTAATACAAGCGGACTGAATTTGATGCTTTAAAATCGACTGTTCCACCAGTCGATTTTGAAATATCTGTGCTATTGAAAAGAGCAGGAGTCCATGTTTTCAACTGAATACTGGATTGTTTTTAAAACTAAACACTAAATAGAATGTTACCCATCTCCGCTCTTGATGCAGAAACTGATGACAGATTATGAGAGATTATTGATCCAGGTCCATCATGACCTCTAGTCCCGGTGGATTATAATGTAGAAATTGTAGGGGAAAAAATCATTGTGTCGCTCAAAAAATTCACATATGCAGAAAAAAAATACAAATGAATTGGTGTTGGATGAGAGTGTGGTTGCAAGACAGGGAAAGTTAAACAGTGACGAAGTGGACTGCAGCTCTTCAAGGTCAGATTCTGCAGCCATACAGGTTCCCACGGACCAATGGCATCAATTCATAAAGGACTGTAGGGTCCGTGTTGTTTACTTACTTCTCCTCCACCACCTGTTTTTGGTACTCTTCATACTCCTCCCGTGTCATCCCCGCTGCTTTGGCTGGATCTGTGGGGGCGGCCTCCTCTTCTTTGTCACCTCCACCCCCGAGGCCAATTCCTGACAGGGGGTTCCCAATCATGCTCTTGATCAAGAAAGCCATCTCGACCTCTGTGACTGTTTTCTCTGCTTTCTGGTTGGAAGTAACGTAGCTGCCCCTTTATGGCGCCCTCCGCTTTGGCTTCCTATAGCTGTCAAATCCAGTGGTAGCTCTCTAGCTAACCTGCTGCTTGTCTATGGATCCAAGGACACACTGATGACAGGCAAACACACACACACACGGTTTGCCTCGGCCATAATCTGGATTTAATCCCCCCTGCTCCACTACGCTAAGAGGCAGATGGCCTGTTTTCTCTCTATTTTTAAATCATGCAGACCTTGGTGGATGTTGTTGTCTTTTTTATTTTGGACATTTAGTGCATTCTGTGGCAGAGCAAGGTGCAGCATTTATCATAAAGAAATAGAGTTTTTGTGGACAGGGGCCTTCACTTTGTGACCACACACACCCTCTGCTGCTTAATCGTATTAGTAAAGTACGGGCCGGCCCGTGTGCAGCTTAAACAGCTGAGGCCGAGCAGAGTGGAGAGAGAGAGAGAGAAGCGGGATTATAGTCATGTTTATCCGCACTGGAACCTCCCATCATGCCGTGCTATTGTTCCGTGGGAAGATGATTGACAGGAGGAGATATTGCTCAGGCTTCAATTCTTCATTTATTTTGGTTACCTCACTTGTACTGAGCTGTCAAATGTTTCAGAAATGGGCCATCAGATGTGTACTGTGATTTCTATGCTCAAGTGTAATCACACGTTCATTCTTTACTGCAAGATCACTTGGCTACTGGTCAACACTGCAATGTTGTGGAAATCAACAAGGGTCTCTCTAGACATCCAAGGACACCTTACAATATATCATGAAAATACTATAGGTGTAAAGTGTGCAAGAGATTAAGAATTCACAGATCTTTTTTACCATTGGCTCCATTCACTTCCTCTACATCTATGAAATAACCTGCAGAAAATAGAATATACAATATATAATGCATGTATGTTTTTTTCAAGGAAAAGAAAGATGTGCAGCAACAACTACAACATTTCTCTGAATGTCGCTCGCTTCATGATTTTGGAGCAGAATTAAACATCAAAAAATATGACATACGATGACAATGAATGTCAACATACAGCTATCATTTGTCGATGTTTCAACAAAAGTTCTGGATGTAATTTGCATCGATAGGAAACCTGAACTCTAATCAGGGATTATGCAAACACTGTTGCAGCTTGCTGCACATCTTTCTTTTCCTTGAAAAACACATACTTGCATTATTTATCGTATACATTCTATATGTTCTGGAAGTTATTTTATAGATGTAGATAAAATCAATGTCAATAAATTCGAATGGACTTTTTTTTCCAGAGCAGCCATTTTGACATACAAAAAGACAAATGTAAAACAGAAAACCCACCGTACATAATAATATTAAAAAAGGTAAATAATGTAACTATCTGGCCCCAGATCGTTAATCTGGACTGTTAAAGACCTGTGACTTCGGTCTTCAGTGAAATGAATCAACCACTATTAAATTAATTGTCATAAAATGTGGTAATTTGGATATTTATAACTATTAGATGGTTTCTTTTTTTTTTTTTTATGATTAGTGACAATAACCTCTTCATGTAAAACCACCAAAGGGTTAACATTTCTAATGTCCAGTCATTTAAATATCGAACTGATAAAAAATGAAAGATTTTCTAATTTGCAAGATGGCTGTGACTAAGTTCAGCCCCATTGAGCCACTAATTCCTGTGTTTATAGTTATATGTAAACTACAACTCCTTTAAGAAAGAATCCATGAGTGTAAAAAGTTAATAAAAGCTTTGCTCTTTTGTTATTATGCAGCAGTGTAATGTAAATTGTTCATTTGGAGGATGTCAGATTCTGACGGGTCTGACTTGATCAAAACAGAAAAACAGAAGCAGACATCATCTCTTTGAGTTTTGTTCACCAAGTGCTCAGCATTCTTTTATACAAAATTGCACAAGTCAAAACACAGGTAGATTTCTTTTGTTTTCAGGTTGGTTTCGTGGAATGGGACTGTGGCAGATTCAGCTTTAGAAAACAAAATCTACGGATCTGACTGATCAGAAATACTGCAAGGAAGTTATAGCATCAGGATGGAAGTCTCACACTAGCATTTATACACAATGATTGATCAAATTAAAAATCTGCAATTAATTAAAATAAACTCCATCGACAAAATTATTCTTTTCAAATAAAATAACTTACAATCTGAAAATATTTAAACCAAAAAAAATTACCAAAATGGACATTCCCTCATTTACACAATTTCATTTCAGAATTTCATCAAAAGAATTTCTTTGCTGCAGCTTCTTGTTGAGTTCTACACAAGAGAAAAGGAGAAACAGAGAATTCATTAAAAAGCAATCGATCTTTTAAGCACAATGAACTGAACAAAAAAAAATGAAAGTGTCTTACTTGTACATGATGTAGCAGAAGAACAGGACTGACTGGATGACGATGAAGATTATAAAATGAATGGTGGATAAGCAGGAAGGCACAGGAGGTGGGTCAGGGCACTTTACGATCTTCTCAGCAGGATTCTACAGGAGAAAACACACAGAATAAGATTCAGTAGAGGGAACTCTTCTAACTGTCTTAGTACTTTTTAGACAGAAACTCAAGAAAATGTGTCTGATCATTTTCCGGAGTTTGCCTTTCACAAATGAAGAATGCAGCAGGAGATTGCCGAGTCGGACGCTTCACAACAACAGGAAAACATCATTCAGGCAAAAGAGTTGTGTTGATGTTTCTGTTGACAGCACATCGATACTAGCGTCGGTCCTTATCCCCAAACACTCGTATCTCAATGTCTAAGTTCTCAGAGATCCCTGTCTTTGTGTATGGCACCTTATAGATATTTGCATTCTATTTGTTATGTAGATTTGTTTGCAGTTTTGCATCAGTCGCTGTTAGAAACGTCATCAACACACCCACTCCCTCTCTGTGAAGCTTCTGGATATTTTCCTGCCGGGTTCTCAATTGGGCTCACTTAAAAACGTTCCCAACATTCTACTGGGGACTAGCGGGGAAAGTTTGTGTGCAGGTCTTGAGAAAATTTTGCTTCCTCACTTTCAGCATCTCTGGAAAATTCCAGGAACAATTCGGAGAGTTCAGTGCATGTGTGCAAGTAGCCGAAGTGTCGGTGTTGAGTCGGATTCCAGACTCTGATCTGTACCTGAGCACTGCGCTGCACCAGGTGATCCACGTCTCTTTTGACCGTGTGCAGATGCTCCTTGATTTCGTTGAAGTGCTGAATGGTCTCATATGTTCCGATACCAGCTGCATTTCCCTGGAGCTGGGCTGAGCCGATCTGTTTCAGCGACTCGTGGAAGGAGCTTCTGCAGAGACGAGGAGAGGACACACAAAGGGATCACAGTCCCTGTAGAGGAACACTATGCCTGTTTCTAATACATCTTCAGTCCCGAAGCCTTTGAAAACCCAATAAACATGTCAACAATGCAGTCTAGTCTGTTTACCTTTCACAGTCTCATACATGCGTAGAGTAAATTCATGTTTGGAAACAGAACAAACAGTAATATGCTCTGTGGTATCATTTATTTACCACCATACAAATAGTCCAAAATTAATCTTTTAATCCCTATTCACAAGAGGCTGCATATTCTCAAAGTTTGAAAAACAGAAAATTACCATCTGATAAAAGAGGTCATGATTGCTAAATTAATCCCTTATGAAAACATGTTCTTACAACAGATTACAAGTACAGGAGGTTAATAAAAAACCCACAGAGGAACACTATCTGGAATATGTAATCCAGACTCTCGTCATGATGCTAAACCCATCTAGAGCATTTTCAGTATGGTGTATGCCATTTATTGTGTATACAATAAGATGTTGTATACTTAGAGCAAACACATTATGGCATTTTGAGTGTATAGAGTATAGTATATGCAATCAAGAGCATATAAAATGATGGCATACATGTTAAATAGGGTTAAGTTAATAGGGTTAAAAGTTAATGCAAATATCTGATAATAGGATATACACATCCTGTTATGTTTATGGTCAATAAAAACAAGTAGTAATTTTTCTATACTAAAACGGTGGCTTTTTATGCATCAGGAGCAGAGCCAAGATTCTGGAATGATAATAATTTTGTTTTGTTTTGTGTCAATGCAACTGTCTCGGCCTGATTATCGTATTTTTTTTAGGTTACTAATTGTCAAATGTCCGTAACTCATTACCTCGAACAGACATCAACATGGATGACTGAACAGTGCTGCCTCCAGTCCTCTGTGTCTTTACTTTCACTTTCAGAAGTAAATGAGGTTAAAATGCAAAATAAACCATTCTCAGGAGAGAATGAAAATGTCTAAGCTGGGATCATATTTCTCAACAAAATGAAATTTCTCAAGGCTGATTACTTACAGGGAGGAAGCAATAAGTTTCCTTTATCATCTTAAACACATCTAAGACGATTACAAAGAAAAAAAAAAGTGACTTGACAAATGAAAGGAATTCCAGCAGCGTAAGTCCTGATTGTGACAAGAAATCAATTGGAAGGAAACTGTGTTTTGCTGTGTATGACAGATGTATTTAAAGACGACTAATCTTATCAGGACAAAAATGGTGCTAAGATGTGGCCTTTTCTTGCTCGGCCACATGGCTGCGGTCTGAGAGGACGGCTAGGGATGACACATATACAAAATCTAATTTGTTTCGCATAAAGAGGGGGAGAGGACAACAAAAATCTCCCTTGAGAAAGTAAGTGAGCATTTATTAAAGCCGACATCTAATCTTTATTTACCACAACTGACCCATTTATGAGCGGAAAGCCCTCCTTGGAGTCTCGGATGAACTCCTATCATCAACTTGGGTGTTTAAAAAGACGGGTCAGGATAAACTGAGAGCTTAATCTACAAGGTAATACAGATCAGTCGCTCACATTAGCGCACAAAATGAAGCAGCTGCCGCCTTTTTGCCGCAGGTCTGAACTTAGTTAACGTGTCAATCAGCTCATTCAGCTTCACCTCCTCCTCTTCAAATGACCACTCTGATAATGTGCTTGCTGGAAATTACAGAAACTCTGTCTTTTCCTGCCGTCTATAGGATTTAATTCACTTATGAAGGCGTCTGTGTGGAATTAAATATATGAGACAAGTCAGAGTCCATGTGAGTTATGGGTCAGCGATGAAATAAAGAAAATCATGTATGCAGAGTCAATTGAGGATGAATGTCCTGTTGGATTTAGGGCATATAAACAGCTTGGTTCTTTTATGATACATGAGACTAAGAGATTAATGTTATATGAAATAAAATCTTTAATATCTTGTGGTTCTGATTAATTCTTTATGCAGATGGTGGGTTAAAATTAAGAAATGGCCGCGACAGGTCAATTACTGAATAAATTAACACTGTTGATCTTTGAAAGGGCACAATTTGATGGGGAAAATTAAAAACATTAACATTTTCTCAACAATTAGAAGCTGAGCTAAAAGTGAAGCTATAATTAAACAACTAGCTGAATATTTTATTTAGGGAAACGAAGTAAAAATAATGATTAAAATCCACTCGCTAATCTTTGGTTCTGAAGATGACTACTACTTCTTCTTTTTCTTCTTTTTTTAAATCTCTTGCGTGCTCACAATGACTAAGCCCACAAGCACCTTACACGAGGCGTACAAAAGCACAAATATGTTATTTACAAAAATAAAAGCGCTCCACATCAAAAAAATCACATTCTCTATACCTAATAAGGGTTACCCACGGTAAGTACCAAAATCAAACAGTCATCTGAGTCTCTGCTGTGGAAGGCACACCATCATAAAATCTCTTAAGCTGTATTATCTTGGCATTAAAATCTGTGCAGGCTGTGATCTGAGAGTGATAAGGAGAGTGTTTTTTACAGTTGAAGGAGAAGATTACAGCTGGGCTTTACTGTACCTATCACACTGTGCCTCAGCAATGACAGGATTCTTATTACGTGGAATAATATATTTAAAATAAATGACTTTCTTTATCTGGGATCAGACTAAAGGAGTTCCAGGCCGATATGACCCTGATTCGGTCACCAAAAGAGATCGCTGGAGAAATCTGGTGTGGAACCTGAGCTCGATACCGATAAACGGCCCAGATTGTCGGGTAGTGTGTTGGTTACAGAGCATTTCTTAAACCTCCCGAACTGCCCACAGAAAAATCTGGGCAGCACCGATAATTATCAAACATGTTTGATATTGATTATTTAGAATCAGGAGGATTATTTTTACGGTGAAACCACTCAGCAGCTGATGGTATGGACGAACAATGGTTAACAGTCTGAGGCTAACGTCGGCTAGCATGCGACTGTTGACATATACAGTTCAAACTTAACCTGAAGAATAGATAACCCTGGTTAACCCTGTCTCTCCATCCATTTTTTCATCCAGACTCATTTCGCCTTATGCTTTCTTTATTTAGATTACAGCAACTCTTCCCAATCCTGTTTTGGGTGATGTGCCCTTATTGTTTATTATATTGTAGAGTGGCCATGTCTAGGATGATGGAGAAAAAGATCTGTGATTCTCCTCATGTTCACCCGATTTCAAAATCAGTCACGATTTTAAAACTTAATTCTTAAATTAAATATATCATCTTATTTTTACATTGTAACAACACAAGCAGAGATGGACACAAGCGGACTCAGTGTGGAGGAAGCCGTGACAGTGGCTGGACTATCAGGCAGGCAGACACCTGCGATGTTGCAGCCACGGCATCCTGAGATTAAATGTGATTTCAGGGAATTACCGGCAGGATTTCCCTTGTTTTTCTGGAGTATCACAGACTGCTTCATCTGCGGTTGCACAAACAGCTCGTTTTTTAGGACCGAAAATCCGCAACAATGGATGATGTTGTTACTTACTTTAGATCGTTCAGGTTTCTGAGAACCTCTTGCTGGGTAGACAAGACGGTGCTCAACTGTGGATTGACAGAATCGACCTAGAAGACCAATACAGCACAGCGTGATCAAACACAATGTCAATGTTGACATTTGATAAAAGCTGTCATAAAATCAGGTTTATAAGTTTAGATAACCAGTCATAAAAACAGTTTGTTGGAAGGAAAACACAAGAATGTCACTGAAGTGAATGTTAAATGTCCATTTGCTTTTAAAGCTTTATTTCTTTGTTTAAGCAGGTTTACACTTCTAGATTAACACAGTGATAAGAAATGTATCTTGTGTTTGCAGAAAATTGTTTCCTTTGTGTGAAAAGGAGAATTCTAGATGAAATTAAGTGTTTTTTTTTAATCCTGAACTGACTTTCACTGTGTGGATCTGGTGTAAAAAAATTCTGGCAATAAAAGACTCACCTGTCCCGACTCAACGTTTGCCCCCTTTTTGGCGACCTCATCGGTGATAACGGAGACGTATCTGCGCTGCTCGTCCAGGATCATGGCGAGCTGCCGGTGGAGCTGTTTGATCTCCAGATGGATCCGGTTCTGGCCTTCAAACACCTGCCGGATCTCCCTGTCATTCACGGTCTCATACAGGTCCTCAACTAAAGAGGAGAACAAAAATGTAAAGATTAAAATCAACTGAAATTAAATCAACAAACCTTCTATGGGGAAATTTGGACATGCTCATGTTTTTGAGTAAATTATGATTCAGAAATTTGTACATTTCCAAATTTTAATTGAGTTTGTTCCTTCAATATAGACAAAGATTAAGAGAAAAGCAATTATACAATTTTACTCTTAATGATATTTTACCCTGTGCCTTTAACATAATTAATTGGGCCGTATGATTTCAGAACACTTACTTGGCTCTCCTTGGACGTCTGGGTGCTCTTTCTGAAACTCCTCTTTCTTTTTGTCGAGCTCTTGCTGGAAGTTCTGAAATTCCTCCTGGTACTTGTCCTTCTCTTCTTTAGGAATCTCAGATTCAGGTGGGGGCTTCAATGGAGAAGACAAAAAAAAAGCCCACTCTGAGCTCAATAGAGGCCAAGCTTAGGCTATATTGTGCACATGCGAGCATGCGCACACAGAGACACACACAGCTACAGAAAAGTAAGTTGCACACAGGACTTGGAGAGAATGAGGAGCTCTAGGAAAGTGTAGTTACCGGTTGCTGGCCTGGTTCTGTGAGTCTGAATAACAAGAAGGACAAGACATCATGGTCATCTGAGGGAGGAAAGAAATGCTGAATTAGAAAATGGCAACAGAGAAGCTTACTGCAAACACAGCATATCTTGGGAAAAACCTGGTAAATACAGAGTAATAAACTGATTTTACCTTTGTAATGGTATGTTTTGTTTATTACTACATGGTAATAGTTATTCAAAAACATGAGTAATATCTCAACAGGGCAGAAAATGCCAGTAATAACAGAAATAATCCCAAAATAATTAGGCTGTGAGGGTAGAACACTTTAATAATGGAGTAATATCACAGTAATGAAATAATGAGGATACGGTTATGGTGGGGAAATACCCTGATTCTTCTTTTTTTTTTCTAATAGTAGAGAACACAGTAGTACCTGCTAAACCACCGGTGGCGGCCGAAATGCCAAAGAAGCCCTCAGTGGGAATGACCATGTTGTCAATCTTTGTGCAGAACTCATAGTCGTCTTTGTCTGGAGTGAAACCGTTGTTGATCATCACCTGAGGAGGAAAAAAGAACGATACTGCAGCTGATCAAAATACTGTTGACTGTACTGATATCGACCAATATATTATATCTGTCTATATATTTTTTTCTTTAACTTCTAAGATGTCATTATCAAACCCTCACTACAAAAAAAAAGTAATAATTTTTCTGTAATTCCGATTTTTTTTACACTATAAACATAATTTGTGATAAATAACAATTTTAAAAGAAAAACACAAATACAACCTAATATATATATATTTTTTTACATACAATGTAAACAAATGCTGAGTTTTTCTGCATTGTTTATTTTGTAAAAGAAGTTTCATTTTGGCAAACCTTAAAGTAGACACCGATATGTCTGTAAGATGATCATCACTCAGCTGATCATTATATATATATATTATATACTGTATATAACGGATTCTCAGCATGTGCCAAAGTGCTGTGTGTCCGTGATGCTTCCTACCGTCAGTGTCTTCTTGTAGTATGTTATTTTGGCTCTGACAGGATACGGTTTGTTGCGGAAGTCTCGTAAGCATGTGCCGAGAGCTTGTGTGGTGCCGTCACTGTCAGAGGAACACAACATTGTCAGAAAAAAACATAACTAAACCAAGGCTCCAAGTCATCATGAGTTGGGAAAAGGACAGTAGGATCAAGGGGTATGAACCTTTAATATATAAGTGAATACAAATTAATGTCTGTTTTTGTAAACACTCGGTTTGGAAAACACTGTGAACTCTAAGACAAACTGGAATTGAAAGAGTGATTTAAAGCTTTCACTGGCTCGGGGGAGATTAGGAAAAATGGAGGATTATTTACTTTCCAAGCAAATATAATCATATTTCCTAATCTTCTTTAAGTTGTTAAAAAATTTGAGTTGGTGATGACATCAGACCTAAGCAAGAGAACTGTTTACTTACTTTTGGTGGTCATAAGCAAGGTTGCCATTGTTTCCCACAACTATTATGGACGGGTTATTTTTCTGGATTGAGGATGAGACGACAAGGAGATGGATTAATCCTTCACATCAAGTAAACGTATTTTAGGTAATCTCATGGCAAAATATCAAACTGGTACCTGAGCACAGATAAACACTTCTCAAATGTGACTTGTTTTGCCCGACAGCGATAAACAGATATATTTTTATTTTCAACACACTTCCTTTTTGACTACAGCAGTTGATAACAATCAAACATGAGTAGATGTCTTCTTCGTCAGATTTTTTAACTGGCTGCAAAGAATGAATCTGAGTTAGCTGTGAGTCTGCTCAGGTGCTGTTTCTAAAGCTCCACATAAGACTCATTCAGGAACAGAAAGCAAATAATATGTAAATATGTTTTAACTGTAAAATGGCGAAACTGACTTCTGTCCACAAAGGCTCCAAATGAGTAACAGTCTTGTGACCATTCACTGCAACTGTGTCATCGATTGTTTGAAGCACTGGAAAACTCCAGAGTAGTGTGGACGGCAGGCGTGAACGTAGCAACAGTGAACAGAATTTTGTGTTAAGCTGACACTGACCTTTCCATCGTTGTCAAAAGAGTCAAAGAAAATTCCAAGTCCGTTCCAGTGGTCGGCGGCTCCGTACACTGGGCCGTCGAGGCCTTGTGCCGTCGTGAACCACACAGCCTGTCAACACAAAAGAAAATAGCACACATACTTAACTTAAATTATTGTTTTGGTGACATTTGTTAAACAAAAGATTAAAAAGTGGTACCCTATGTGCACGCTGTATATACACGCTAGCTATATATACACGCTAGCTATATATACCCCAATCAGGCTATGCTTTGTTTATTAATTTAACAATGCCAGATTACAGCTGGGCTTTATTGTTTATCAAATTGCAATAATTCCATTTCCATTATGATGTCATTATATATTTTCTGACTTTGTCGTGTTGTCTTATGATGTCATATGATGTTGAATAATGATCTGATCAATACAAGATTATATTTATAATAATATTAGATGGTCTCTCTAGCTTTAATTTCTGCCCGAGGTAACATGGAAGCACAATCAAACTCCTGCATCACCCGTCATGTTCCTGTCTGTGAACGACAGTCATTTCTTCTCATCAGTGCAGTTTGCCTAAAATACTGCAAATAGCAAACTGTTGTATTCCCCAGGTGTGGAGACGCTTGTCATTTCCCCCTGTGGGCATGACACGCCTCCTGAAACAGGGAGGTGCACCTGCGCTTCAGATACAGGTTTTTCCATACTTGACATTCAGATTCTGAGAGGCAGCAGGTGCTTTATACAGTAGATATACTTATACTCAGCTCCAATTACAAGCTAACTTTCAGATAGACGTATGGTAAATGTATGGTAAGATTTATTTTTTTTGTTCTTTAATTTCAAATATGACACTGGATGTGATAAGGTGTAAGGTTGTGGATTAAAGATAAATTGCAGTGCTGTGCAGATTAGATTTGGGGATTGATTTTGATGATGCATCAGCTTCTGTAACAATGCAAACACAAAACTTTTCAGACCTTAGTCCAGGGAGAATAAGCATTTGTTTGACAACTTTTTCATTTATTTCATTCATAAAGAATAACAGTCAAACGGAAGAAAATTTTGCCGATTCAGATTATGAAATATTTGCAGAAGACAGCGACAATATCATCAAGCATTTCAAATTGTCATGTTCTTGATGCTCGATGCCACAAACACTGTTTGTTTTCTACTAAAAGTATTAAGGTGTAATACCCAGCCCATAGTGTAGATTCATGCAGTTGTAAATACATTGAGTATCTCAGCTCAGTGTTGATCAATTTGACCTCAGTTTTTGTACACTATATAAATTTCTCTAGTAAGCTTTTGTCCCTGGCAGTGTCCCCCTCCTTACCAAACCGTCCGCTCCCATCCTGCCTCTTCCAGATACTCTGAAGGTCACCTCGGCCTCCCAGTGTTCGAAGTTGACTGGGTTCTTCGTCCACACGGAGCCCTTCTGGCTCCTGAGAGACGGGGTGATGCGCACCTGGTCTGCACTGGGGATAGCATCTGGGATGGAGGAGAGAAGAACGTTTCAGTGACACGTTAAGTTTGATGGTCTCTATGGAAACAATACCTGGGTTTCATCTCCATTTCAGCAATCTTGTAGTATTGTTTGTTTATTTTCCCACAGTAAATTCTTTAGATACTTGAGACACAGGATATTTTCTTCTGATTATCTCTTTGTACAATCAAGAGGTCATATTGGGATTTGTGATCTTGTGCTGTGCTTACACCTGTGTGTGTTTGTGGGTATTGTTGTAGGAAGGATTACTAAAGAAACTACCGGTCAGATTTCCAAGAAAACTTGGTGGCGGGATGTGGTATGGGTCAGCAAAGAACTCAGGAAAGTTTGGTGGTAAACATCGCAACATTTTCACCAATTTCCCAGGAAATAATTCATGGGTGTTGATGAAAAATATCAGAAATATTTAGGGAACTGGTATTGATGATTGTGCCACTTGATGTGACTTGATTTGATTTAAAGAGACTCTTGGGCCTTGGTGGAGGAACTCTTTTAACTGAGAGCCATCCTAGTTGTTGCTGCTTTTCTCTTCTTAATATAATTATAACTTGAATACAGTAGTTTGCACTATTTTCTTTAGTTATCTTTTAAAGCAAAAACACCAAACTTTACCGAGTGTCAGTTATAGTTCATTGATGACACTTAATTGTTAGTCTTTGCCTGATGTGAAAGTTGACAGAATTAACTTTGAGTTTTGGGCTGTTTGATGGGGCAAAACAAACAACTTGTGTAATGGTGGCCTGGGGGGGGGGGGGGGGGATTTAGCTGGGGTTTGCTGCAAGCTCCTTGTACATGTCTGCCTCCCGGTTTCCTGTCATCTCTGTGTAAACCACTGTTTACTAGGGGACAACACAGAGGAGGCCGGAGAGGCCAGAGGAGATCTATGTGGACTCAAGGGAACTGTGAGGATGGCTTTCTAAAGTTTTACCTCTGCCAAAGAGTTGATGTTTTGTTATCTGCGTTTGTTTGACAGTTAGGCAATATCATGCAAAAAAAATACTGGGACAGATTACCAGGAAACTTAGTGGAAAGATGTGGCGGTCGGTCAGGGAACAGCCCATTAAACTTCGGTGCAGATCAAGGAATTTGTTTTCACGATGTTGTGAGACAGGGCGTTTCACAGAAAATGATTCATGTCTTGATGGAAAAACACATTTAGGGGACACGTATCTGTGAGTTTGAGCCCTTTGGTGCAGAAAAGGATCAGAAAACAGGGCATTTAAATGTGGTTTCACGAGTGGACTTGCCAGAAGTTTCCACACAAGTATCAATGTAGTTTATCAATGTGTTAATTTTTGGATTAAACTGTAGAGTAATGTGTAGACTCATTGATAATGCTCAGACCCATTGACGCCGGGTTACAGGGAGTATGTGTAATCTGTGTATTGATCGCTCATGTCAGCAGCTGCACGACTCGCTGTGTGATGCAAGAATCCAAAGGCCTGTTCCCTGAGGAGGAAAGTTCAACACTTCACATGCATGTGTCAGTACAGGTTCCTGCAGGAGTCAGAACCTTTAACGTCCTGTTTTAAACCCTGGGTTTTATATGTGCACGCGTGTGAGTGTCACCGGGACTTTGAGGTGAAGCTCGGCTGCTAAAAATCCATCAGTTCGCTGACGAGGTTTTGAATGAAAGACACAACCCGCTGTGGCCACAGAGAGAGGGGTGCAGAGCGGAAACACAAGCCGCTGACAGGACGCCTCTGAGCGGACTGCCTTCCCACGGAGGGTCGGAGCCGGAGCCGGAGCAGCTGTGTGTTGACAGCTGGACACGAACTTACTTCCCGAGTGGATCCAGAAGGGGATGCTGCCGTCGCCCTGCGCCAGGTGAGGACCCTTGAAGCTGTACTTGTACTCGAAGCGGCGGTGGAGAGCCTCCTCCGTCGCGGACGCACCGGAGACCATGTCCCCGACGCTTCGCTGGAACAACAACGTGGCGAGGAAAGTGAATATCAACGCAGGAGCGGTGCAGCCCGGCGGCCGCGCTGAGGACTCCGCCATGTTTGTATCACTGCTGACGTAGCGCTCAGGAGGACAGGGGCATGACGGGAAGCCTGGAGGGCCAACAGGGCGTTTTCTCATTGGACGGTTCCTCTCTCACTCATTCTCTGTCTGCCCCCCCTCTCTCCTCCTCTTCATTCTCTGTCTCTCTCTCTCTTCTTTCTCCCTCACTCTCTTCTCTCTTTTTCTCCCTCTCTCTCTTCTCTCTCTCTTTACTCTCTCTATGTCTCACTTCTCTCTCTCCCCCCTCTCTCTTCCCTCTCTCCCTCTTTCTCTTCATTCTCTACTTTCTCTCTCTCACTCTCTCTCTTTCTCTTCATTATCTACCTTCTCCCTCTCACGCACTCACTCACTCTCTCTATCTCCCCCCCTCTCTTCTCTCTCTCTCCACCTCCCTCTATTATCTCCCTCACTCTCTCTCTTATCAATCTCTGTCTTCCTCTCTCTCTCGCTCTTCTCAACACGATCTATGAGCAGGGGCGTAGCAGTGTAAGTAACAGTACCGAGGGCAGCACCACATGGTTCCCCCTCAAATAAACAGTAAACTGCTAGGGGTACTAGAGAGTACCCTACATGGCTTGTATGCCCGTCAATCAGGTATAAAGATGCCATTATGATAAACTGTACTACTAATATGAATGGTAATTTAATTCTAGCATTAGTGTCTGTTGTTTATTATGTTACTTTCATTGGGACCAATAATAAAAGTTAGTTTTATGTAAAGAATGTTATCTGATGTGTAACTCATACATCCTGCACAGACTGCACCTCTGGTAAACCTATACCCCCCCAAAATAACGATAATCTGTCCCGTATTAGTCATAAAGAAAACAATGATGTAACAAACAATAAACATATCAAATATAACAAACCTACATGGTGATGGCCGTCCTTCAGTTGCTGCTCCTCAGCAGCTCATGGGCCTGCATGAGGTCGGTGAAAGGTGAGGTGACTTAAGCCATTTCGGCTGCAGGAGCTTTCATGCTGCCATGAGCTGTCTGAAAGCCTCAGTGGGTGACGGGGAAACGACACAATTGTGTGCCACTCACTTTCTATTTACTCTAAATCAGCTTCCTCCTGGAGGCGCAGCATCACTTTCTGTGAGGGGCTGTGATTACTGGTTCAGGAACCAACCTCAGGACAACAACAGGCTATTGTGGTGACACTAATCTGGGGATTTTGACCACTCTGGCAAATGATCAGCAAATGATCAGCAAAGGGCAAGGACTGAGCTGCATGGTGTTTACCACAGTCAGGTTTTATGCTTCATTTCATGAGCATTTCCTTTATATGAGATACATGAACTGGGCTGGTCTGCTTCTTTTTTTGCCACATTTTTATTCTTACACATGTTTACCACTGGACTATTTCTCAACCTTTGCAAATCGTTTAGCCACAATGACAGCTGAGGTTTCCAGAGTAGAATATCTTTTACTTCTTTAATTTCTAATGCAACACATATGGTGCCAATCATATAATCAGTAATACGATGAGATTGATTTTACTCTGTCTGGAAGTCATGAACAACAATCACACAAAAACATACTTTGTACCAGAATAATCAGAGGTGTATTAGAAGGGCACTTGGAGGATGCATACCTCCACTGAGGCTAATTGGCCACCTACGTATTATTATTCATAGCATTTTACACATGCCTGTTTTCTTTATAAAGATCTTTGCATTATTTCTTCAGAAATTAATAAATACTGAGAGAAACGCAATGTTAAAGAAAGTGAAAATAGAATTTCCCTGATCCACTCCCTTTATTGGATCTGCTCCAATAGTAGAGGGATTCTTCCCTGGCCCATATCACAGCATTCCAGCACGTTTCGATACGATTGGTTCGTAGTTTTTGCGTAATCTGGCTAATACACAGACAAACAAACAAAGACACCACCAAAATACAATGAAAACATAGCTTCCATGTTGTACAGTTAAAATCAAAAAAAGTGATTACTTTTTATTTTCTGTGTCAACGACACAATAATGAAACACATTGTGAGGAATGAGGAATCATTGCTTTTTTATCAGATTAGTTCCAAATAGTGATCTGAACAGGAAATATTGGGGAGAAAATCACAACTAATTAATTAGCTGTTCACAAACAACCCTTGATACTGTAGAAATAAAAATAAAAAATCAATGTCATGTCAACGTAAATTGTATTTATATAGCACATTTAAAACCACCTGGTCGAAGTGCTTTACAGGTGTAATGGTACAACAAATGGACCGTAAAATGTAATACATCATTATGCATCTAATACAAATAAAAGAAAATTGTATGTATGATATACGATAAGATAAATTACACATAAAATAATGACTGAAAATTATAGGAGACCTCGACAAATTCATAAAGAACGAGATTCTAAGTGAAGTACATGAAATAATAACTGAGATGCTAACTTTCGTGTAGCATCTGAAACGCGATGAACTCCAACAGGTTTCCAGTGGATTTAGGAAGCAGAGAAATTAGAGGCCTCCGCGCTTTGTCCGAGGAAGTCCCCCATTAGAAAGTTAAACCGTGCTCTTTGTTGGGAAACGGGATTTAAATGACAATGGCGATGCTAATGGGCCCATTTAGCGGCGGACAATGCGGGATCCTGTAGGATGTTAATGGGTCACTGAGACTGTGAATAGTTTATCACGAGTCAGCACAAATATTTGGCCAGTGAATTACACAACGCTGTATCTTGGAGGTGACGGCAAGTGGATTGGCGTTTTTCCGGCGATACTGTTATAACTGGAGCGTGTACTAATGACGTCTCAACTCAAATTGAAATAATACTTTAACCTTCTTCTTAGATCTATTTAGTCTGCATATATCTATCGATGTAGTCTAATTGTCTTTCACTTATTTCCTGGTTTTCACCAATGAACATCAGATCTTAATGTTTTCTTTGTTTGGTTTTGGGCATGTTTTACGTCGTCTTTTGGTTTTAGAGCCTCTGAATTGGCCTAATCGGACAAAACAAATACCATTTGTGCGATGTATAGGGCTCCACAGGGCATTGGAAGATGTTTGTATTACCCCTGTGTCACATTGGGGGAAAGGGAGAGTGGCCCATCACCTCCTGGTGTGACGCGTCGGCTTAGTTAATGAAGCCTGTTGCTTCGCGGTGTTTGGAGGCACAAAGCAAACCATTATCACATGAACGCAGATGTCTGCTGGGAGGACGTCATGCTCGGGAAACGTCCCGTGGTCCAACCTGCTGTGCTCTTGAGTTTGTCACCAGGATACAAATCTCGAACTGATCCAGGAAGACAGGAGTAAATTAGTGAGTAATGGTAGAATGGTCTGTATTTATTCTGCACTTTTTTAGTCTTGATGACCACTCAAATTGCTTTATGGTACAAACTTGCCATCCACCTATTCATACACACATTCCTGCAGTGCATCTTTGTGCAGGACTTACTCTATCACACATCACTCACACATTGTCAGTAGAGCCGTCAGGGGCAATTTGGAATTGCTGGGATCGAACCACCAACCTTTGGGTCAGATGACGACCCGCTGTATCTCCTGAGCCACATGGGTGGATTTTTTTTTAATTATACCAATGCAGATAGATGGGATGGACACCCAACCAGAGACACACAAGCCTCATTTATTATAACCAAGACCAGATTTTTACTCTGATTATTAATATTTTGCATCAATCACCTTCAAAGAAACGTTTTCATATAACTCGCTGCTGTATTGTTTGTTGGACACGTCACCCTCCACAGTGCAGAGGGACCAGGACCTTTGCTTCTGATTGCCTCAACACGGTCCAGTGTGGTCCAGGCAAGAGAGGCCACTTATTGTCCACTGAGGACTGTGCCACATTCATTTGAGGAGCAGCCCTTTTTCTCATTATTAACAGACACACTAAACTGTGGGCCCCAAACAATACGGCGCAGATCCCTTTGTGCGCACAAGTAAGTGCTCAAAGTTTCGGGGCGGCCGCATGTGTGCCCTCCACCGCTCCCTCGCCTTTTCAGATACCTGCACATGAGTGAAAGATGGCGAGGACACAAAGGATATCCTGAACTTTCCTTTTTCTCCCATTCTGTGAAACGGGCCTGCACTAAATCTTTTATTTGTGCAAAGCCTCTCATTAACTCCACTCATGCCGCCTCCCTCGGTTTGCCATCGCTTAAGTACTGGGTGTTGTAAAAAAAGCTACCAATTAGTCCCTCATCAGCTCCAATTAGAGGAGACAAAGCCTGTGTAAAGATAACTCGATGAGAGGGAGAGGTGGAGGGGTTAGGGCCGTCTACGTGTGCTCCTGTGTGTGTGTGTGTGCGAGTGTGTGTTTGTGTTTGTGTACATGTGTGGAGTCCCCCCCGGCACAACAGAGTTTGCAACCATTGAAGAACTTGTGGCCATTCAGTCTGACCCACTGCAGCACAGGTCCATTCATCCCCCCCTCCCACCCCCCGGCTCCTCGGTGGACCCCTTTTCTCAGGGCCAAGTGTTGTTGTGCTGGGAAGACAGGCCCCCCAGGAGTCCCAGAAAGAGAGCCATTCAATCCTCTTTACCTGTTTGCAGCGTATAAAGCACTCAGGGCCGGGCCGATCTCTCATTATTGTCTCCTTCACTCTCAGGACTTCCTTAAACTTAAGAGCGAGCCCCCTTTAGAGGGGGAAATAGGGGATGCATGTTAAGGGGGTGCCTTTCGCCTCATTAGAATTGAATTTGCACTGTCTTGTAATTACGTTGGAGGGCAACAATGTATTTTCTTTCTCCATCATAATCTTCACTGAATGGGGGATTTTTGGGGCAGTTAATTTGCTGCCCACACTAATGCATTAATTAATGAATTGGGTAACACTAATTTTCTCTATGCTGCCCCTCTCTGTTTGTTTCCATCTGCGTCCTACAGTTCTGGGCAGCCACTACTAATAAAATTACCTCATTAAGGCCTTTTATCGCCGCACAGTAACTCACTCATTCATTTGCTATGTAACATTTTCTTTGGGAGGGGGCTGACTGGGTGACAGCTCCCATTCAGCATTGCGTCCCTTTGTGGGGAATAGTTCTAAATAATGAGGGGGACGAGCAGGGAGATATAATTAGGAACAAGGGGCCACTTCAGCAAATATTTGAAATCTTTAAAGGCTTGTATGATGGTGATTAATTACTTCCCAAGAGGATTTTGGGGAGAAATATATGATTTTTTTTTTGTACACATCCCCTCTATCAGGACCTTGTTGTGAAGATGTCAGCAGGAGTTTAAATATCGGCTTCTCTTTAATCAAATGCAAATAATGACATCAGCTCTTCTCTTCTGAAACTGACGACATGTCAACAATGATGTTGCGTTTAATTAAGGAGGCATTGGAAAGTTTTAGAGGATCCCTCTCCATGTGATCTTTTTGTTTTAAACATTTTATAAAATGACGGTTGGCATGGTGTTTATATCCGAATACATGGTTATTTACACATTAGTTGACAGGAAAGACTGTTTGTTGCATTTGACTGTTAGTTAATGTATATGTTATAATGCATACAATTTGTTTTGATCATTTCACCGACAGAAACAGGCCACGCTTGATGTTAATAAATAATAATGATCTGCTATCGCTACGTCAGGACATAAAAAAGGAAAAGTGAAGCTGAGGGAAAATGTCCACAAAGCTTTATTCATGTTTGTGTTTTGATCGTCTTCATCTGCTCCTCTTTGAACTGCACAAGTTTAATGAGTTCACCAACACTGTTTGCTGGGCCTGTACACTTAATAAGCAAACACTGTAATGTTCCTGAGAAATGACCGCCACCTAGTGGACAAAGGGGCGGCACTGGATGATGTCTGCTCTGTAATAGTTTCCCCCAAACTTGAAGAATAACAGTTAAAAGTAGAAACAAGAGACAGTGTGATGATCTTTTTCACATGCAGGGACCACGACTCTGTCCCATCTGGACGCTGGACTCCACTGGACTGTTCAAATCTCAGATCAGTCTACATGACATCTTATCTGTCCCTCACTTATTAGATTTGAATCTTTGGTTTAATTTTACCAGTTTGTTTTATTTCAATTATTCTTGTGTTACTTATAATATATCCTAAGTAACTTGCTAGTCTAATGCTGTTAAATCAATTATTATTAATATCATTGTTGTTGTTATTTAAGTGAACTTTTGGTAGTGTTTGTCTAATTACATTTTTTGTTGAGGGGTGTTTTCTGCAAGGCAGTGGTTTTACTTCTATACTGATACCGATCGTAAGTACAAGATTTATTGTAACTGAATCTCTACAAACAAAAACTGCACGTGACAAATATGCAATAAAAAGTTGATGAAAAAGAGAAACCAGAGCTGGTTAGGTTGATCTTGACCCAAAACTATTATCAGAAAATCAGAAAATGCACATACATGCATTTTATTGGGTAATTGTGATGTCAAATAACACAGAAACCAGTTAAAACATGTTTTAATAGAGACACATCAGCCATTTATTATTTGTCACATTATTAGACTATTATTAGATGTGTAAGAACAGAAAAATAAGAAATCAGTCATGTAAAGTTCTCCTTGTCTCTGAACAGATGTGCTTAGTTGCTTTATTCTCCTGTGGTTGATGAAGTATTTGAAGGGAAGTTACAACATGTTTGGATCAGAAGGTTTCTTGAACAGGTCTGTTTTGAGTTTTATTGAGTGTTCTTGTTTTTTCTGAAAATAAAGTGAGATCATCTTGTTTCCCCCCCAGATCGTATATGCAGCTTCTCATCTTCCAAATGAAGACAGAGTGAGATAAATATGAGTTATGAGCAGCAAAAAGAACAAAACTACAAAGTTCATGACTTCAGGAAAGGCTGCACTACTATATCAAAAACGCAGCTAGAAACCTAACACCAAGACCTCGTTCTCACTTCAGAGGCCCAGCCGCCTCCTCCACAAAAACTGAAGGAGAACATATAATATCAGACTTCAAAGCTGTCAGTATATAGATGAACCAGGGGAGGTTATTGTGGATAATGGCAAGAAATAATATCATGTCATACTGTGTAAATCTATCGGTCCTTTCAGATTAATCATTTGCAGAGAAGCATTTTTTATTGATGCTGGTAATAAGCAGTGTACAAACATTTAATAAACTGTTTACAGCACACTATGTGACATAGTTTTAAACAAGACATATTTTGTTTATTTAATCTGACCATAATATGAAATATATTTCTGCTTGACAGATGCTGTACATTCATAAACCTAATGTTCTTATATCTTATTACTACTCCATTATAATGTGTCATAATACTGCTTGGGATTAATAGTTCATTTATTTCTCAGTGTAATGACACTGTAGAAAACCTGATGACATGAAGTTAACCAGAATATCGTAAATGTCAGTGAATTAGACTGTTGGCTTTGAGTAGGTCGCCCTCTAGTGGGGAATATAGTGAAATGGTGTTAGAAATTCAGTCAGTCTCATTCATGAAGCCATACATGTAAACTGAGTTGAGTTCAGATGTGCATTCGATTTCACAGGTAGTGGGAAGCGGGGGAACGACTCAATGAAAACTTTGGATTGACAGTTTCCTGCAGCACCCGAGTTAAACTCTTACTGGTTTTAACGTAAATAAACAAGTAAACTATAAACATCTGCCTGCTGGAAACTGGCAATAACACCACTGTTCTTTATAGACTGTCCCCAACTCACCTTAGCCAAAAAATCAATGCTCTTATCAGGTGAACTAGTTGAACCTTGTCAAGTTGTTACTCTTTATTGACTTGTGTGTATTTTGTTTGATGATAATGCAGTAATACAAACCGCCCTTAGTTTTTCCAGAGATAATCTGAGGTCTAGAGAAGATGCACGAGGACAAGCTGTTGTTAAGCATCACAGCCCTTAGTTTTCTTTTCCATCTCCTTTTTCTCATATCTCACAGATGAGGACAGAAGGCTGTGGAGTCACCCTGCAGTTTTATTTCTCCAGTCCAACATCCCTGCTGCTTGAATCTCTTTGCTAAATGCATTCAAATGGATCAGAGCACAACATGTGTCACAAAGCAATGAGGAGCAAACAGCTTCCACGAGAGACTTGTTTAATGTGCTGTGAAGGAACAATATGTTTCTGAAAACATCCAATAAAAAAAACATGCATTTGCACAGTCTGCTCATTTTGTTATAAAATTACATATACTCTTGTATATCATACAAAAATAAACATCTGTGATGAAACAACATATATAGTTTATACAGTTAAATAAAAAAAAAATAAAAAAAAATAAAACCACTTTCAGTATTGACATCCAACATACAGTCTTTCAATCGAGCCTCTTTAAATATTTCAGTCACAGTCAGTCCCGTCTGGCTTCCTCCTCCTCTCCACCTGTTCAAGATGGAGCTTCTTTGTCGTCGTCCCCTGATCCCGTGTCCAGACTGTCCGTGTTGACCCTCCAGCTGTCGGGGGCTGTAGAGAAGTCGTCCACCGGCGAGGGCAACGACCGACCGTACACCTTGCTCTGCAGTTCAGCGATGTCGTTGCGGATGTCAGCCATGAGCACGAGCAGGAAATTAAAGGAACCTGGAGGACCCTGGTAGACAAAAGTGCCAAATATGAATCATGAGAAAAAACATTTTTTAAAATAATCTATGGACAACTAGATGTAAAGGCTTGTTTATGCTGCATTTATGTGCCAAAAGGGATACGTCCAATTCAAAACGACACATGAGTCCTTTACTTTGGCATGGTTGTTAGGCAATGCCTCCACTAGAGGGGAGTGCAGAGACTTGAGCTTCTGAGAAACATGTCGGCATTTGGATAATGTACCTCTAAAGAAAGAGTTCGTCCCTGTGCTCGGTCGAAGTAACATCATATCCTGTGTGTCTTACCAACGCGTAAAGTCTCTCAAAAAGTTGTGGGCACTGAACATCTCCTGATATTTTAGCATTAGCACCATCAGTTATTATCTAAGTCAATAATTACTCTATAATCTGATTTGTAGATTAAGTTTAGCTCTGAACAATGTGGCTTCATTATCAAAGTCTTACTGGTGGTCCGACGGGCCCAGGAGCTCCTCTATCCCCCTGAGGAAACAAAACAAATATTTAGTCGAGATGAATTACAGTGGGAAAAAAACATGAGAGAGCTTTCTAGATAAGGAGCCGGATATACGGGGTGTCAGGGAACTTGGATTAATACATACTTTTCAAATATTATCACACACAGTATTCAAGATATTTAAAATTGAATAAGTCACAATGTCCCTGACACATGGGGAGAGAAAGTCGAGCTCAGGATGAGAGTGACTACAAATTACACATTTTCAAGAAATACTGGGCCTTAGCCGGTTAAAAGAATATTTTTTATTTTTTCTAACTGAGAATAAAATGAGAATAACATAATCAATACCACTGTTATGTCTGTGCCTTAAATATGGCACTGGTGCTGGTAGCCAAGCACAAAGACTGGACACAGGGGACAACAGCTAACCTGGCTGTTTCCAAAGCTTCACCCCACATCTCAAGTTCACTAATTGACATTGTTGTATTTCGGTTATTTAATCCACGCATTGACCTGAAATGTGAAAACACGAGTTATGAGTTACTGTAAGTGCTGTGATGGTGTCAGTCCCTGTTCCCTGCAGAGAGGAACGGCCCTAGCTCTGCATCAAAACCACAACCTTTCATTTCCAATACATTTGATGCCATGTGTTCTTGAGCAGCAGTGTTAGAGGGTGTATTTCTGAACTCTGGGGAGAGCCAGGACTCAATGTTTGCCCTTGCATCCAGTCTTTACGCTGAGCTGAGCGAAGCTAATTCAATCCCTGCTGTAGCTTTCTTGAAGGACGCTGGTATCAATCTTCATTTCCAACTTCTTCACTGTGAAAGCGAGTGCCTGCATTTACCAAAATGTCAAACGATTCCTTGCTGTGTCTTCTCAGTGGCCATCAAAGAGAAAATGGGGCTCTTAGTGTATCATAATGTAATGGTAGCTTGACTGTGACTTGATCACGGCGGCCTGTTGACCTAGGTAGCACGTACACACATTCACCAGGCTACCGAGGCTGGTGCGAGCCGGCGTGGCTCAGGGTCACGGTGGGGCTGTGAGTGTTTTGGCAGATGGTTTGGATTTGTAACTCAGAGAGACAGATTAGCATCACCCTCCATCTATCCACACAAACATACTGAAGGAATACAGAGGTGCTGTGTCAATAGATGCACCTAAATTGCACCGTACATGATCCACGAGCTGAGCAAACACACAAGAACCTTTTACTTATCTTCTTCAGCGAGACATGGGTGACTGGGCATTCTTGATGACAAGTAACAACATCTCTTATCAAAATTACACTTAAGCACCTTTGCCATTTGTCAAAAAAACAACTAACTCCCACCAACATCTGGCTTTTGTCTGAAATGGGAATGGATATGAGAGGCAGTAACTGCTGGGTCAAATGACTCTGCAGTAGACACAGGTTTTTATCGGCAGTGATGGAAACATGACACCTGGGTGAACACGCTAATTTGCGGGTTTGCCTGTGTTTAAAAAAAACAACTCTATACTTGCTAATATTGGTGTAAAAGAGGTATAATCCACTAGTAACTAGTAATTTTGTAGTAAATCAGCCTCAACCTTCCACACACTGCAAATCTTATCCTCAAAGCAAGTTGTCTTACAGCATTTAAACCAGATATTAATCAATTTGAGTTCTGATGTCTGATAGTGTGTCACAGATCATTCCCAACTACTTCAACTGGCTGCTGTCCGTCTGCACCAGAGACTCTAAATAAGGATGGACGTCATGACCGATCCCCTGTAGTATAGGTAGTAGAGCACGCCTCCTCCGTGTTAGTGGATGAGATGGGGATATTGCGTGTATCAGAGGGACCTTGATACTCCCGATTGGTACTGCACAAACTCTTTATTTCTGGATAGCGGGAGGAAGTGGAGACGCATTATCCTTCTTTAAAAAAAGTCTGTGGTCTGAACAGGCTCTGACATCCTGTAGGATAACAGAGCTTCATTACTCAAGAGGCCTGTTTTGTGGCTAATCATTGTATGGCCACTGTTGTTTGTTGTCTTTGATGATGTCCATACTATCTTTGTCGGTAAAAACTGAGTTTCTCTAACATCTCCATTTGATGTTTGTCTATCAATGACACACACATGGAAGCAAAAGATGCTGGCAAATCGGGTTTAGTGCCAACAATGTGAAAAATGCTAACACAAATCTCACTGTAACCGGGATGGGTTCTGCATTGTGCCTCCATAATATGAGGCTTAACCATCTGCTGGAGTCTCTTTCTGTAACACTTAGCCTCAGGCCTCCCAGGAGAGAAAAACATTCCAGTTACTTTTGAAATGTTGGTACTACCTCCCGGTAGCAAATCCAGAAGTTATTTTCGTGTAATCTGTATGATATTTGAATCAATTGCAATAACCTTGAGGGATCCACAGTCGTCACACTGGCCACCAGGTAGAAGCTGCTCGGTAACCACCATGGATAATACATCCATGGCTGCCACTTAAAATACCAGCTGTTGGCCTCAGCCACTTGGGAATTTGGTCATTTCTGATTTAAGAGAGAAATCATGACCAACTGTGAAAACCTCACCTAACGTAAATACTGGCAGAACACATTATACCAAGATGCTTTTGTACAAGCCACATCATTTCAACCTATACAACTTTTGCAAATTTTTTCAAAATTATGCAAACTACTGAAATCTCTTTTTTTCCTCTCTCAAAGCTGCTTGTAGCAACTTGTAGTACAGGCATCCCAGCGTCTGCAGGGACTAACTCTGCCTGTGCAACATCCAACTGAGTCAGTTTGTCAGTATCCTGGAAGCTGCCGAGTGCTTTTCTGGTGAGGTCGAGAAACAATTGAGGCAAAACAAACTGGCGGAATGGAAGGTTAGCGGTTAGCACTGTCGCTTCACAGCAAGAAGGATCTCCGTCTGACTCCTGGTTCAGCCAGGGTCTCTCAGCATGATCTCTGGATACTCCGACTGTAAGAGCCATTATGCAGTATGTGTGTGTATAGTTAAATATTTATGTTGGTTTACAATCTCTTATATTATCCAGGTTTATAGTTTAAGTTTTGTGCAGTTAAATTTTATGCTGTATATCATGGTTTCTATATTTCAAGTATATTTTGTTTTGAGCACTGTTTGCGGGTTGTTTTTGCAACAGTTTGATGAAGCCGTAAGGCGGTTCTCTATATCAGGTGGGTCGTGAGCCAGCGGGGCTGGTTAAGTGACGCACAAGAAGATTGGTGAGTTTAAGGAGTCTGCAGGAGTTTACTCCAACAAGTTTTGACCGTGATTTTAACGTGAAACATGCTTGCAATCTTGAGTGACATCTACGTGAAGACTGCCTGGGAATATCAGGTGCTGTAAGGCTTACAGCCACACCAACTTGAATAAAATCACTTCAAGATTAACCCGCCTCATGTGTTCGTGGAACAGTGGGTTGCCACGCAGGGTCGGGCCTGACTAGTATGTGGACACGAGTCAGCTGTTAAAAGTACTCCCTCAGACAAAACCAAGTGGCCGTCTTATTGGAACGGAGTGGAACGGCCACTACAAAAGTCAAAACTTGTGAGCGCAGCGGACTGCGCAGCCATCGTGACGAGGAAGGATCGGACTATTACCTGGGCGCACGGACAAGTGCCAGTGATCGTGAAAGGACCTGCCGCAGAAGTTACGCAGGAAATTGGATTGTTGAACACAGACATCAACTTGCGCATGTCAGTAGGGCTGTGGGACTATAAGAACAGGCTGCTGTCAAAGTGAGACGTTACATCAGCAATACGTCATGGCGGATGAGAATGATGATATTGACGCACTTGCGGACTACGGCCACAAGAGGGCAGCAGAGCCCACGGTGAAGTCAATGGAGGAAAGGAGTCATCATTACATCAATGCCAGAAGAGGAAAATTAAGAATGTTAACAAACAAGTCAAACGAAATGGATCTATTAATGGAAAACAACTGCAACTTGGAGAAAGTTAAGTCAAGGCTGAAAGTTCTTAAAGCTACTTATGAGGACTTCAAAGAATGCAACAGTACGGTTCTGCTCTACCTTCATCAGGATGAGATAAATAAAGACCAAGAAGAGTGGTTCTATCCTAAGAAAGATAGGGTGCAGGAATTCATTCAGAAGACTGGAACGTGGATTAATGATGCTGAGTTGGAAAAAGAAAAGTCTCAAGAAGTTGATGAGGCTGTAACTCATATGGAAAGTGTGTCTATGGTGTCCCAATCTATCGGGTCAAAGTCTGGCAGTGGAAGTAGTAGAGCATCTTCTGCTCGCTTAAAGGAAGAAGCCAAGCGAGCAGCTCTGGAAGCTAAGGCAGCCGTATTCAAACAAAGGCAAGCCTTAGCATTGAAGGAAGTGCAGTTAAATACGGAGAAGGAGGAACTGGAACTCAAAACCGCTCTGGCAGTGTCTAATGCTAAAATCAAAATCTATGAAGAATATGATTCCCCTGTTAAAGGTGATCCTATGAACAAGTATGTAGATGCTGTAAATCTGTCACAGACTCATTTAAAGAAGGAAATTGCCCATCCAGAAGCAGGACACCGTCGAACACACGACCCCTTCAGGGATGAAAAGCCTCCTGATAGGATGCTACTGCAGGAGGAGCTAGATCTAAAGAACACAGAAAAGAAAAATCAGCTGCAACATCCCATGGGGTTCTTCAGGACCAAGATGGCACCACAAAGGATATCTTCAATGTCATTAAGCAGCAGGCTGACATCACAGAGCTGCTTGTGAAAAATCAGAACTTGGCACGTCTGCCAAAACGAGACATTCCTGTTTTCTGTGGTGACCCACTTGATTTTAGATCATTTCTCAAGGCTTTCGAACACACTGTGGATTCCAGAACAGACAACAATGCTGATAAACTGTACTTCTTGGAGCAGTACACACGAGGCGAGCCACAAGACCTTGTGAAAAGTTGCCAGCATATGCCAGCACATCGTGGTTACCATGAGGCCATGCAAATGCTGGTTGGTCGCTATGGCAACTCGCTGAAAATTGCCACAGCATTAATGGAAAAGGTGTTTAGCTGGCCACAGATAAAATCGGAGGACGGTGTGGCACTGAACAGTCTCTCTCTCTTCCTCTTGGGCTGTCGTAACGCTTTAGAAGATGTGGACTACATGGATGAGTTGGATAACCCTACAAACATGAGAGTTATTGTCTCCAAGCTGCCCTACAAAATGAAAGAACAATGGCGGGCACTTGCATTCGAGATCCAGGAAAAGAGTCAGAGGAGAGTGAGATTTAAAGATCTAGTCGCCTTTGTGGACAGGCAAGCAAGGATCATCACAGACCCTCTCTTCGGAGATTTGCAAGGCCCCGCTGCTGAAAAGAAGGAAAAGAAAGTTTCAATGATTGAGAGAAATTTCCAGAAAGAAAGAATAAAAGGAAGCAGCTTTGCTACAGATGTGGCCACAGCCGAAGAGAAAGATGATGAAAGGTCAAACACAAGGAAGTTCAGTACATCAAACACTGTAGCTTTCACTAAACCATGTTTGTTCTGCAAAAGGAATCACACACTAGAGGAGTGTTGGTGTATTGCAGAAAAACCTCATAAGGACAAGCTGGATTTCATATGGAAGGCTGGACTTTGCTTCGGATGCCTAGTTAAAGGGCATTTAAGTAAAGACTGTAAAAGGAAAATGTCATGTCAAACATGTTCTGGAAAGCATCCCAGCATGTTACACATTTACAGAGATGACGCCCACAGCCAGTCAGGTGTAGAAAGGCAAGAGGATGCTTCTTCAGATCAAGCTGTGGTTTCCAGTGCATTGGTGAGCCTAACCCAGAGCAAAAACCTTGTGTTGGGGCCGTAGACAAGTGTGTTCTTGCCATACTTCCAGTCTACATCAAGGCAAAGAAAGGAAACAAAGTTGTTGAAACTTATGCGTTTATTGACCCTGGGAGCTCAGCAACCTTTTGCACAGAGTCGTTAGCAAGGCAGCTCAATCTTCAGGGAAAAGGAACTGAGTTGATCTTAACCACAATGGGCTCAACAAAGGAAGTGAAAAGTTGCCTTCTTAGAGATCTGGAGGTCTGTGGACTTGAGGAAACTAGTTTCATCAGCATGCCAAAGGTCTATACTCAAAAGAGCCTTCCAGTAAAAAAGGAACATATTCCTATGCAGGAGGACATACAAGCATGGCCGTATCTCCATAACGTGAGGCTGCCACACATCGATGCTGAAATAGGGCTCCTCATCGGAAATAATGTGCATGGAGCGTTCGAGCCATGGAAGGTTATCCACAGTCAAAGCAATGGGCCATATGCTGTGAAGACAATTCTTGGTTGGACTGTTAATGGTCCGCTCAGCGAACACAAGGGACAGTGCTTTGGATGGTGATGAACAGCAGCAGGTCACGATTAACCGAATCTCAGTGGAGACAGTGGAAAAACTGCTCATACAGCAATACCATGCTGACTTTCCAGAGCATTGCAACAGCGACGAGGTGGAAATGTCACAAGAGGACAAGCGGTTTATTACCTCTGTGTCTAACTCAGTTAACCATGCAAACGGACATTATTACATTAATCTGCCAACAAAGAAACCTCTGATTATTGAACCTCAAGAAGAAGCTCATCAAGAATCACAAATTTCACCAGGAATACAAAGACTATATGAATGACTTGTTAAAAAAGGGTTATGCAGTTGAGGTGCCAGAAACACTGCTGAACCTACAGAACGGGAAGGTTTGGTATATCCCACACCATGGGGTCTACCACCCGCAAAAGAAAAAGCTCCGTGTGGTCTTTGACTGCGCTGCAAGTTATCAGGGCACTTCACTGAACAAAGAGCTGCTTCAAGGACCAGATCTCACAAACACTCTCCTTGGAGTGTTAACAAGATTCTGACAGGAGCATGTTGCACTAATGGCAGATGTTGAAGCTATGTACCACCAAGTAAGAGTTCCAGAAGAGGACACAGACCTCCTGCGTTTCTTGTGGTGGCCACAAGGAAACCTGACACAGGAAGTTAAAGAGTACAAAATGGTTGTACACCTCTTCGGTGCCACTTCATCCGCTAGCTGTGCCAACTATGCTTTAAGGAAAACAGCAGAAGAAAACAGACCTGAAGCATCACCTGAGGCTGTAGACACAGTTCTCAGGAACTTTTATGTGGATGATTGTTTAAAGTCAGTCAGCAGTGATTCTGATGCTATTTCCCTAAGTAGTGACCTCATGTCCCTGTGTGCTTCTGGAGGCTTCCATCTGACAAAATGGACAAGCAATAGCAGAGCTTTCTTAGCGGCTTTTCCTGAAAATGAGAAGGCAAAACAAGTTAAGGACTTGGACCTGTCTACGGATGCTCTTCCTGTTGAAAGAGCGCTAGGCGTGCTCTGGTGTATTGAGGCAGAGCAGTTCATGGCTAAACAGAGCTGGATTGAAGGACCATCAATCTTGAGGGACGTGGACAATCAACATTCAGGAAAGCAGGACTATGTGGCGCTCCCTGAGGATGATGATGAGGTGAGGAAAGCTGTCATTGTAAACTGTACAGCTGTAGCGGAGAGTACTGCCTTGGATAAATTAATGAACTATTACTCTGACTGGCATCGTCTTAAGAGAGCAGTAGCTTGGATGCTACGATTGAAAGAGGGTTTACTGCTTTCAAGTAAAGGGCAGCAAGATTTGAGAGCTGCCTTGCATAAGGGACCTCTTGGCGGGGATTGTCTGGACAAAGCCGAGATGGATATAATCCGATATTGTCAGCGTTGCAGGTTCCAGGCAGAAATCTCCGCACTGAAAAAAGGAAAACAGATTCTGAAAGGAAACAGTCCCATACGCAAGTTAGACCCAATGTTGGACAGCGGCATCCTAAGGGTAGGAGGTCGCCTGAGCAAAGCTGCAATGCCTGAGGAATCAAAGCATCCCATAATTATGCCAAAGGACATGCATCCCACAACCCTGCTTCTGCGGTACATCCATGAAAAGGTTGGTCATTTAGGGAGAAACTATACGATCTCTCGTCTACGCCAAAGGTTCTGGGTCCCAGCAGCTAATACAGCAGTGAGGAAACTTCTGTCCAGGTGTGTTACATGCAGAAAAATCCAAGCAAAAGTTCATGGACAAAAAATGGCAGACCTGCCTTCAGATAGATTACTGCCAGACAAGCCGCCTTTCACCCATGTAGGTGTTGACTATTTCGGCCCCATAGAGGTCAAAAGAGGTCGAAGTATCGTTAAAAGGTATGGCGTACTTTTTACCTGCTTGACAACACGAGCTGTTCACCTGGAGGTCTCTCACACACTTGACACAAACTCATGTGTAAACGCCCTTCGACGGTTCTTGTGTAGAAGAGGTCAAGCTTCAGTAATAAGGTCAGACAATGGCACCAACCTAGTCGCTGCTGAGAAAGAGCTACGAGTAGCCATGCAGCAATGGAACCAAGCCAATATCCAGGATGCTCTTGCTCAGAAGGGAGTCAAGTGGATTTTCAGCCCACCTGCTGGACCCCATTTTGGAGGAGTGTGGGAGAGACAAGTGAGATCAGTGAAAAAGGTCCTCAAGTCTGTTCTTCGAGAGCAAACAATAGATGACGAGTGTCTTCAGACTTTATTTTGTGAAGTTGAGGCAATACTTAATGACAGACCGCTAACGACATTGTCTGAAGACCCGAATGACCTTGAAGCCTTGACACCTAATCACCTGCTGTTGTTAAAGAAGAAGCCCTTTCTTCCAGCAGGGCTATTTCATAAAGATGACTGCTACTCACGCCGCAGATGGAAGCAAACTCAGTATCTCGCAGACCTGTTTTGGAGAAGGTGGGTGCGTGAATATCTACCCAGCCTACAAGAACGTCAAAAGTGGAATACCATCAAGAAAAATATGGAACCAGGACAAATTGTTATGATCCTGGATGACAATGCCCCCCGGAGCTCCTGGCTTCTGGGTAGAGTCGTGCAAACCATATCAGATGGAAAGGGTCTAGTTCGTCGAGTGCTAGTAAAAACCAAGTTCAGGACCTTGGAGAGGCCTGTGGATAAGCTATGCCTCATATGTGACGTGGACACTTAAGAATAAATACCGTGACTGTTGAACTTTTGAACTCCATTGCGGGGTGAAGACGGATTACTTCTTCTCGTGTGCATACAAAGTGTAAAAAAAAAAAAAAAAAATCGTGTTTGTTATTGTGGTTTAATATGGCTCTTGTGATGATGTTGCATGTTTAAATAATTATAAAGTTATCCTGCCTTATAATTAGGGGCCGGAATTGTAAGAGCCATTATGCAGTATGTGTGTGTATAGTTAAATATTTATGTTGGTTTACAATCTCTTATATTATCCAGGTTTATAGTTTAAGTTTTGTGCAGTTAAATTTTATGCTGTATATCATGGTTTCTATATTTCAAGTATATTTTGTTTTGAGCACTGTTTGCGGGTTGTTTTTGCAACAGTTTGATGAAGCCGTAAGGCGGTTCTCTATATCAGGTGGGTCGTGAGCCAGGGGGGCTGGTTAAGTGACGCACAAGAAGATTGGTGAGTTTAAGGAGTCTGCAGGAGTTTACTCCAACAAGTTATGACCGTGATTTTAACGTGAAACATGCTTGCAATCTTGAGTGACATCTACGTGAAGACTGCCTGGGAATATCAGGTGCTGTAAGGCTTACAGCCACACCAACTTGAATAAAATCACTTCAAGATTAACCCGCCTCATGTGTTCGTGGAACAGTGGGTTGCCACGCAGGGTCGGGCCTGACTAGTATGTGGACACGAGTCAGCTGTTAAAAGTACTCCCTCAGACAAAACCAAGTGGCCTTCTTATTGGAACGGAGTGGAACGGCCACTACACCGACTTCCCTCACACACGATGCAGACTGGGGTTATGTAAATAGAAGACTCAAAATGTGTGATTGTGAGAGTGAATGGTTGTTTGTCTCTGACCCATGCAGCTCAGTGGTATTGATATCTGTCCTGAGTAAGTTCTGAATGTACCCAAACGCGGCCTCAATGCCCCCCCGCAGCCCTTACAGTGTATATGATGTATTGATGGAAGTTTTATTTTTATTAGCTGACAAAATAGGTTGTGACCTCACCTTTCGCCCATCCTTTCCTGGTGCTCCTGGAGGCCCCTGCAAGATAAAAAGAAAGGCATTTTATTTGTGTCAATTGTTTGTGTCAGTCTGATTCCGGACACTGTAAAATCCCAATGATGTAAATAAGCATGTGTGGAGAGGCGGTGGACTAGTGGCAGAAACTTGGTCTATGGGCAGAAAAGGTCTCTGGTTCGTCTCTGGTTCGGCTCCACGGAGAAACAACAAAAAGACGAACCTGGATTGATCTGCCCAAAAATCCAAGAGGATTCTCCATACCCTGTCTAGTGCCCCTGAGCAAGGCACCTTACTCCCCCAACATCTGCTCCCCGGGCGCCGTACATGGCTGCCCACTGCTCTGTGTGTCCTGCACCAGATGGGTTAAAAGCAGAGGTTAAATTTTCCTCCTTGCATGAGTGTGCTTGTGCATGTCTGTGCACGTGTTTGGGACAAATAAATGTATCTTAATCTTGTCTGTTAGCCCGATGACGCATCTTGCACACAAACCAAAATTTGTCACTTCAATTTTGTTCTCAGAACACCCATTTACTCTAAATCGTTTTCTAGTCTTGGTGACCAATCAAAGTGCTTTACAGGACAGTTTATTGCCATTCACGCACACATTCATAGTGCACCTATGGGCAGCACCTTCTATAGGGGGCAATTAGGGTTCAGTGTCTTGCCCAAGGAGACTTCGGCATACAGATGAGGAAGACTGGGAACAAACGGACGACCTTCTGGTTAGAGGACGACTGCTAAACCCCCTCAGTCACAGCCAACACTTAAACACTGACACCTCCATCGCACTCCACCGGCAGAGATCAATTGTGTGACGGCCCGCAGGCCATTTCTGAGCGACTTCAGCTCAGCGGTGGAGAACACTTTGATCTCCTCCCTGGGATAAACATCATTGAAGAAACCTGACGAAATTGTATCAGGAGCAGTGCCAATATTCAGATCAGCGTCAAGCCTCTGTCCCACATTCACTGTCTCTTAAAACCTTGACATTCACCCAAACACATGAGACCTGGCTGCAAAACAGAATAACAGGGCTCAGAATCTAATCAGGGTTCTTGTGCGAAGACAGGACGACTCCCTCCTAGTCAGCATGAGCACTGATTAAATATATTAACGGGTCATGAAAAAAGATTGTGAATTAAAACACATGTCCAAATGTCACAGGAAGAAAGCAATACATCATTTTTTTAAATGTTTTTTATGTAAAAACACTGTTCCTGACCCCTTGGTTTTGGCCCCACGCAGCTTGTGATATGACTATTTGCAGGTGTTGATAGTCTGATTAATCGGTAACGAGATTGCATGAATACAAGCGTTTTTAAAAGCTAAAAATATGACTCACTGGCCACCTCCTGCACATTCTTGATTCAGGTCCCACACTTCAACACGGAGGGTTTGCACTCGAAGGCAAAAAATCGCGGCAAGCCAAAGAAAACAACTAAAGCTGTAAATGGATTCAGTCCTCTCTGTTGGTTTTGCCGTTACCATGTGTCATCCCTTTTTTTCACCTTCCAAAAATTAGGGATATCTCTAAGAGTGTGTGTTTTTTAAATGTGTGAAAGGAAACATGAGATATTTAGTTGCTTCATACAGATAAATCAATCATAGCTCTCCTGGGCCCTGTCTCACGACGCAGGATTACTAAATTATCTGAACTGCTTTGGCAAGAGCAACCAACAACGCCATAAAAACTGTGACTACACTAAAAGGAGATTTTCCAGCATTCCAGATTAGATTCAATTCCAGATTAATTCAGTTATTCTGCCCTATGTCACGGAACAGAGGTGTGGATCGAAAACAACAGCAAACAAAGACAAAGACATGCGTAAGAGTGTAGTTTACTGTATCCTAGAATGACACAGAGCAGGTCACAGTCAGGACACACACGTTCATTGTTGCTGATTCAGAACCGTGTGCTGTTAAATATGAGATTACGCTGAGTAAAGCTAAATATGAAAATTACTTTCAGGAAGAATAGTACAAACTGACCACAGATCCTCGAGGGCCACGTTTGATGTGGTACAGATCTGGTGTGGGTCCAATGGGCCCCATCAAGCCCCTCGGTCCAGGAGGGCCAGGGTTCCCCACTAGACCATTAAACCCTGGAAGGCCCTCTGGTCCTGGATCTCCTAAAATAAACCAGAGTGATATTAGTGGACCTCAGAGAAAACTTAAGTAATCACGGCAAAACAATTTACACACAGTATAAGACTGGGTTTGATGCTTTTCAGCTAATTTCTGGCCTCACTATTCAGGAATCCAAGGCCAAAATATCCTGCATACTAACGCTGCCATCTTGGACAGTAGTGATCTGGCAATGGAGCCAGAGTAACAAGGTCCCACTGATACACACTCAACGTTTTACCCCATTATTATAGCATCAAGTAATTCAAACAAAACCTCATTGAAGAATTGTCCTTGAACAAACATCAATGTGGTAAGAACTATCAAAAATGTTGTATGTAATGTATAAGTGTGTACTTTGATATTTTAGTTTGGTCCAAGTCCCAAACACTAACATGGAGGAGGCAGAATCTATGACCATAGACCATCTTTACACACAGTCTGATACATAGCATTTAATTTGGCGATCTCTTTTCCCTGGAGCGCCACCATAAGGTTCACATTTCTGGTTCTAAATGAAATGCCTGGACAACTGATGGATAAATTACGGTAAAACTTTGCTACAGATATTCATGTTCCGCTTGTTACTTTGTGATCCATGAACTTCAGTCAGACATTGTTTTATCATTTTCAGCTGTGTTTCACCTGGGGGGCCAGGGAGACCCGGAGGCCCTGGTAGAAATGCGGAGGAAGTCATTTTCTCGCTGGTCATCTGCTCAGGGACGTCAGCACTGTTTGACAGCATGGCCATCTTAACGAAAGGATGCAGAACGAAAGGACTGAATGAACAGGTCAATGAAAAGGCATCTACAAATAACACCATAAACAATATATTAAATTGTCAACATTAATACATGTCATCGTGGGATGTGGGGAATTTTTTTCCTTCTTCTGGAAGCAAACAATGTGTAACTGCATGTGGTCGGCATTCGTAACATGGTTTTGCGCTGTTGAACAGGACAGGGAAATTACACACCGAAGGGCCAATTCCAAGTAAAATGATGTTTGAAATATGTACCGTGGCAAAGATGAAAGCCAATCTTCCATCTGCAACACGCTACAAGGTGGAACCCAGACAGATGGTGGGCCAGGCAACCCCTTTACATTATTCAGCATGACCATGGAGAACTCCTGCCCTGTATGCGAAGTGGCATCCTTGGGAAAAGCTATGTTTGATCTCTGTATAACGTCCTGCAGATCTGGAAATCCCAGTGGGAAACACCCAAAAGACCTTACCTCTATGCAGCAGGGGCTGACTTTCAGACACAGTAAGTATTTGAGCCGCAGTGTGACCCTACATTCAGACTCTAACCTTCTGGAGTGAATAAGAATATAATAAGAATATACAGTCCTCAATAACTATTATGCTTGTAGTTTCTTTCTTAATATACTGACATTAGGAGAGAAAAAGAGGCGTATACAGCAGCGCATTGAGAGCACCTGGACCACACAACTGGAAGCAAACCATACATCATGTGCTACAGTCTGGAGGAGTTGAGAGCCACTGTTGACAGACTCGTGCTCTGATGGGTTCAGATGCCTCCAGAGGGAAATGTGTGATGATAAGAAAATAAGGAATATGAAAAATTGTTTGTAATATGGTTATACCAGTGGATTCATACGAAGTGTCTATACAAACTTACACTTTACAATCACCCATGTGTTTAAGAGGTAGTGCAGATACTTTTTTAATACTCTGCACAGTAAGTCCTCTTTAAAGGAAGTTATTTAGTTTTTTCCCCTAATGTTGTCTTTGTATATTTTATTGTCTGTTTGTTTTATGTCTTTTTAAAATGCAAAGAGCATTAAAAAAAGACATTCATCTAACCCCAGTAAAGTTGAATCATTTTAGCTTTTTTATTTCATCGGGAAGAAAATTGCTTTAATGAATCTGGCTGCTGTTGTTGATTTTTGTTATTATTTTGTGAGCTTCACCTTCTGCTTTAGCTGCAGGACCGACATCTTGATCTGGTGGAAATCATCACAGGTGGCTGAGCAAGTCCCAGCATTCATCACGTTGTCTGATTTCTCAAGGAGATGCACTGCTGGGGAACCGAAGGAAAATAAAGATTTGGTCACAGAAGTTTCCAGAATTTTTTTTTTCTTTCATAAAATCTTTAGAAAAGGACACAAAATGTCCCCTTATTTTCTAAATGTATGGACAGACTTGACATGAGCTGGACAGGTATACAAGACAAGACAAAGCAAGTCAAGATATGAAAAGATAAGATACGATTTGATACAATACAATACAATAAGTCAATATATTATTTGTTCTACAATAGGGATATTTGCTTTGCTGCAGCAGCAAAGAGGACAGTCAGAAAATTGACACCAGTTCATGTAATAGTTAAGCAAACATATAACGTAAAAACAAGGAAAATATCATTTCTTAATTTGTGCAAATCTTATTGAAAGAAACAAGACTCCCATACTCTCATTTCACCTTTACACTCTGTCTGTAGAATCACAATGCAATAAATAATTCTGTCATTTTCAATAACCAAAAACATGAATATGAAACCGAGCCTCCGTGTGCTTCCCTGGTGACAGTTTGATGGCTTTTTGCAAACTCTTTCCATTTAGGGAATGTGTGACTTATACAGTGCACGCTGACTCTGTAACATTTTCATTTTCCACCCACACTCACTCCTCCGCTGTTTATTCACTCAGCACATCCAAGCATCAAGGTTGAAGTAACATACTTGCACAATCCTGTACAAACCAAAGAAAACAAGACAATAAGCACAAAGCCGCCCTAACTCTCCTGGATTTGTCTCTGGCCTGTGTAGAAAGGACTCTACTTTGAGCATGCATGCATTTTATGGATGAGCGAACATGTCTGGACACTATTTTCCCCCACTGTGTTACAAAGCAGCACATAAAGCAGGAGCGTGACTATATGAACCATCATTTCTCACTCCTGAAATGTTTTAGTAGGTAATGGAAGATAAACTCATGGGAGGAAGTAGCAAATCTGCAGCCTCTGTCTGCTTCACTGGGAACTGAATACAGGGTTGAAGGAAGAAAAAAAAAAAGACGTTTTGACTTTTCGTCTGGACCATTTGTGATGTTTTCCTCAAATGCATCCAGCAAATCAGAAGAGACCGGGAGTCACGGGGGCAGCCGTATGTTTGGGAGACAGAGCTGTTCTGACAGGCACAAGGATGTGGGATGTGTAATGACTACCAGGTGTCTGTGTGTGCAGGACCCCATTCTCTCTCCACTGTACACACACACACACACACAGGCGCACACACACACACCCGCGAGGAAATAACAATGTGTGGTCAGCTCTGCATCACAGTCAGATGTGCTTCGGAATAAAGAGAGAACGTCTCCTCACCTCTCTCCCCCTTGGTGCACATTTTCCCATCTTCTTCCAGGAAATAGCCGGTGTCACACTCACACCTGTAGCTCCCCAAAGAATTGATGCAGATCTGAGAGCAAGCGGTCGTGTTTTTGTCTGCACATTCGTCAAAGTCTGCAGTGACAGGAGGAGACAGAGGGGAGACAGCAAGCAAATTACGGAGAGACAAAATGTCAATCAAGAGAACCATTAAAATGCAAAAACTAATTTGCACATAAAGTAAAGCATTTACAGTAAATCTGAGATGTGCAAACGAGCCTTAAAGGAGACGGGTGCTTGTTTCTCACTTTTTCTTTCCTCTAGGGTTTTATATAGCTTTTTCCTATAGTAATCAATCAATTAATTACTCAATAATAAAATGTGGGTTTTAATTAAAGCATGTAATTTGTAAGAGAAATAATCTTGATGATTTGTTGCACAAGGTCTCACCCAGACAGTAGGGCTTCTCTCGCTTTCTGTGGCGCTCCCGGTCATAGCGGTAGCCGGGGTAACAGGTGCAGACAACTCGACCGAAATGGTCAGTGCACTGTTGCTCACAGGGGGCGCCAGCGCACACGTCATAATCTGCAGTAAGAGATTAGTGATTTCATCAGTGTGAACGCAAGGGAACACAAGGGTGAGGCTGATGTTCAAAAGTATCTCTCAGACGGTTTTCATTTTTCATGCTTGTCACAGGCCATTAAACTGCCTGTGACGTTTAAACAAATAGAAAGAGAAAATAATCATAGGACACACTTCCAAACTGCTTTTCCTACCTTCAGGAATGCACTGGCCCGACACAAACTTGAAGCCCTTGCAACATTTCTTTCTGTAAAAGATCAAATGGACATGAATGTAAGAGGAAAATCCCAAATACTCACATATTATATTACATTAATATGATATCTACAAGATTTCTACATAATGTGAAGAATGATGGACGGAACATGAATAAAGATCTGCAGGATTTGTTGAGATCCAGTAATTCTGTTTGTTATTATGATTGAGTTAATGTGAAAAACATCACTGAATGTGGCCAGACTTCACACACACCGACACATACACACACACACACACGCACTGCTGTCTATCCTGCTGTGGCATGTTAGTTCATGTCTGTTGACTTGACACTGAATTACAGTTACTGTAAAATCCCCCATCAGGTTCTGAATGAACAGGCGTTTCAAATTTGTCTGGAATATTTATCTTTTGAATCATTCACTGCTGACAGAATACTTGTACTCCACTTCACTCCTTTACTTCCCATTGTCTGTCATGTCTTTCTCTTTCCTGTTTACCTACACTCAGATTATCCAGTGTAATCCATACATCTGCACTCAGATTTGATCTAATTTCAAGTTTTGAATGTGGTGTGCGAAGGAGTGTGAAAAACAACAATCTGAGACAATGTGAAGCAATAAACTAACAAATCAGTTTCATCATCTCCTCAGACATCTGTGTTAAGTTTTATCAAAAACATCTCGACGATGATGACGTACTGATGCAATAATGTATCAGCACAATCTCTCACATCATCATGTGCTATTATTCATCCCTCACTCACACCCGGCTCTGAGGAAAAGTGCTACCAGGTGTCACTTTCATACTTGAGGTGATGAATAAATTCTGCACTATGAAGTCATTGCAATGCAAAACGGTCTAGATCACGTACTGAACGAAGACCTATTCTGTAAAGCTTCGGAACTTTCAATCAGAAGCAGTTCTGGTCATGGGGGCCACAAAACTCTTATCAGTTCATATAGGAATCCAATTGAACATACATCATACAGAGACAACCAGAAAACATATTTGGCCACTCGCTGTCGTCAGCACTGTGTCATAAAAAGTGACTGATTCATTCTGAGGGGGAAAACATCCCTGTTCTGAAACACCAACCATAATATGAGAGTTGAGAAGATATGCATGGAAAGAGTTTTAATGAACGTTGTGGCAAAGTAAGAAAAGCAGAACCTGTTTTATGACGACAAACTACTGATTGATTTATGAGATCTCTACATTAAATGGTCCATTAGAGGCTGAGAACGGAAACAGAGAATAGCCTATAGTACAGTGTACCATTCTGAAACCAAATGTATCTACGAACGGAATGACCCATCTGCACTGTTTGCAGACATGACATCATTACAGAAATATACTCTTGATAGAGCGACATAATTCACTGACTCTGCATCGCTGCAATGCAATGGCTCTACTGTGTACAGTCAACCCGCTTATAAAGTAATTTTGAAGGTTACAGGATATACACAGCAGCCGAGCACTTATTCACTCCCACAACTGAATATTTATTACCTGAAGAGGGGCAATAAGGACCCCCCTCCCTCCCTCAACTTGAGGCTCCCACTGAGGAATATTATCAACAATCTCATGTAATGACAGTACTCAACACTGCAGCTCCTGTAGTTATGGTAAAGGAGGAATAATCATCACTCGAGAGACCCTCTATGATTTGAGAGCAAGGCAGGTACAGTGTGTGTGTGTGTGTGTGTGTGTGTGTGTGTGTGTGTGTGTGTGTGTGTGTGTGTGTGTGTGTGTGTGTGTGAGGGAGAGCGAGGGTGGGACTTGTGTGATTCTAGAACAACTGACAGAGGGACACATTCAACTGCTATATCACTTGGACCCTTTCCTTTCAATCAGAATAACTCAGATGCCGTGGTGGGATGTAACAAAGTAAATTCAATAAGTTACTGTACATAAGTGGATTTTGTATGTATGTATCTGTAATTTACTTAAGTACATTTATTTTGACGAGAGCAACAAGAGCAAAGAGCAGCCATAATGAAGTAGGAGCAAGTTGTATTGTAAGGAATAGGCTACACTCGACAATTACTTTAATTTTAATACTTTAAGTACATTTAAAAGCACAAACTAACTTACTCTTAATCAAGTAGAACAGTGTCTAATGTGGCTGTAAACCCACTAACCACAGTGGTACAAGATGTTTTTAATGGGGCCAAGATACTGTACTGTAAAATGAATCAGCGTGTGAAAACCTCTTTCAATATGTTAAACACTTTTCAGCGCACTTTGTGTTGTGGTGTTTGTGGGTGGGAGAGGCGACAGCTTGGACACCCTGAGAGAGTAGATCTAAGGATGGTTTCCTGTGTGACCCAATATTTCATGTCAAAATAACATCTCCACGGGGACGGAAGGCAATTATGGCAAATAAACAGCTTAGCAAAATAACCAGAGTTAGTCGAACAATCGTGAGAAAACAAACATCCATGTCCGTCTCCAGAAGATCATGAAAGAGGCAGAAGCGTCCCATGGAAACTGGATCCAAATCTGTGTCCTGAGTTCACTTTTACTCTATTATATTATCGTTTCGGAAATACTTATCAGCTCTCGATTCCATGTCTTTGTCATAAGGTTTTGATATCGATATCTTCGGATTCAAGGACATTTTTCCATCCATCTACCATTTATACAGCTTATCCTTTTAAGGTTTTCGGGGGAGAAGCTGGAGTCAATCCCAACTGTCGCCAGGATTTGACATTTTTAAAAATATATCTATTGGCCAATATATCAGTGTAGGAAATGTATTCATTTATTACGAATAGCTAAACGATCTAGATAGAAGTTACAATATACCCTTATATCTTTAAAGTTGAAATTACACACTAAGATGATATGGTTTGAAATGTTGTTTTCCAAAGGCATAACATGGTAATGTAGTTAAAGCTGCAATGATGCCAAACACACCTTTCTGAAATGGTAACTGTTAGTTGCTCGGGGTAAAATGCATATGGTTTCCTATGGTCAGGGCCAAATGCCGTGTCTATGAGGTGGATAAACTCGATATAGCCTCTGCTCAGGCTCACGAACGCCTCAATCGAAAAGGATATGTATTTCCATATAGCTTTGCCTTGATTTAAACAACTGTCTCAATCAATATCTGGCTTTAATTCCCCAAAAGCTATTTAACAGTCGACTTCAGCTCCTCTCACAGTGTTTGAACAGCAGAAACAGCTCAGATCCAGACCAGTCTCCACACTGGCACACACGGGGGGCGGGAAAAAAGAGCAAAGACACTAATTTCTCTTCGTGCCTCTAACAATACTTCCACAAAAGATGAATCATTTTTTAACAATAATATTCAAATCACACAACAAACTCCATGCTGAGCAGGGACCACAGAGACTCGTAACAACAGCGTAGAATGCAGTCGTCCTGTGCCGAGCTTGTTAGCGGCTCATGAACTTAATGCAAATCAGCAAACAGATTGAAAACACATGTGGATTGCATTCATATTCATGAGCGAGAGAGCAAGGCAGAAGGATATCCCCAAAAGCCTCCATGACACTCTGCAAGAATATCAATGAGCGTGGTTTACATAGCCACATACCCACACACACACTCACATATTACCAGCTTGTAGGATGACATTTGACTTCACACACACTACGTCGTGCACTTGTGCAGAATGGCAAGGACATCACACACAATCAGTGTTTTGCCACCTGTGCCTTTTTCGCCCTAAAGGTTATTTAATTTTGCCAGTAATCCATATCATTTTACACACAGCCCCTCTGACAGAGAGACGTAGATTAGTCTGACCTCAGTTACCCGGGTTGAACCATAAGCACTCTAATTACCTTATAAACAGAGGACCCCTCCTCAAAACAACATGGTGGGCCAGTCTGGTCTGGCTCTGCCTCGTATAGAAACACGCTAATTCACACGGACACACAAGCATAAGTGGAGGAGAATTATTCAGTGGATGCATAAGGGGGCTTGAGAATGACAGGGGGTTGTCTTCATCACATTGTAGGATGCTTAGTGAAAACAATTAGAAAACTGACGGACACGCACACACACACACACAGCTGTGAGACAACACACACAGCTCAGAGGAGGCTTATTTGTCTAGCATCGCTGCCAGTGATACAACAACATGTCTGCATTCCACACCAGAGGAGAGAGGACACAACTGCTACACTCACCCTGATGCTCATGTCGAATTCAGTGTGACTACAAAAAAATCAGTTCACAATATAACAGCTTTGATTCAAGAAAATGTCAAAACAAAGAAACTGTAGGGAAATAAAGAAAATACATGTTTGATCACAGGAAGTCAAGAAACTACACAAACCAAAATGACTAAATCTTATCATCATCATGGTTTTGTGATGTCATTGGTGTACTAGTACCTATATTCAGTATACAACAGGATGAGTGAGAATCCACACAGAAAAGACCCAACAAATAGATTGATAGGACATTTTAAAATGATAACTGTGTTTCCACATACGTCAATTCCTAACAAATAAAACCCAGAAAGTGAAGGTAAACGGATGCATTGTCATTGCAAACCCCAGCAACGAAATTGAGCCGTAAGAAAATAGGAGTGCAGAAGTTATCTGACCTTTAAAACTTGTTTCAAAGACAGGAAGGTTAATGCCAGGTTCAGATTCGACCCTGTACAAGCACTCCTCAGCCATCTCTCTTTTAAATTCAGGATGTTAGTATGACCAAGGCTAATCACTTGGCTGAGTGTTGTTTTTAATGACATGAGACAATACAGGAGACAATGTGGCTCACACAGTCTTGTACTTCTTTCTTAGTGAGGACACTCACTGGCATCATACATTCCCTTTACCCTAACCTTGAGCACCATCAAAACGAAATACTTAACCCTAACCTAAACCTAGCTCAAACTCTAACCCTAAAACCCCTCACTCTGTAAGGTCTATGTACATTTCACTTCAGAAAGTCATTTAGAATATATGAGAAACTGAATTTAGCTTCAGTCACACTCACACCAGAGTGGCTCCTGCGGCTTAACTCTACTTTAGGTAACATTGTTGTTACGTTCATTCATAATGTTACATGCAATAATAATGTACAGCAATGATGAATCTCTCATAATACCTTATAAATTACATTTAAGGGCCTGCATGCTGTACACACACACACACACACACACACACACACACACACACACACACACACACACACACACACACACACACACACACACACACACACACACACACACACACACACACACACACACACACACACACACACACACACACACACACACACACACACACACACACAAGCCACGTCTCCATGACTTTTACAGACATTAAATTGACTTACATTCATTTCCTGCAGACGTATTCGAACCTTAAAAATATCTTCACCTTACATTTTTGAGATTTATGTCATGGTACTTTTTGTGCCCTCATAACAAACACACACACACGCACGCATTCACAGAGTCTAAAACATCACACTTCCTCTGCAGATTGAGAGTCTCCACAGTGGAATATAAACAATCTAAAGAAAGTAGCACAGCATTTTGTGATGCCTCCCGCTTTTGACATTCTTGCTGGAATTTCTATACATTATGTCATTCAGAAATAAAAGTCAAAATGTGTCCCAGGTCAGTAAACACACACACACTCACACACACACACACCCATTACAAACAGGAGATAAAGTTAAGAGAGTTATATTAAGAAGGACAGTTACGTCTGCCGACGCCGTATCCAAAAATACAACCCCCGGAGGAGAACGGGTTTATAGGAAGACATATAAAAAAACAAAGCAGGGTATGTTTTCAGAATGCCTGCATACTTTTGTGCTTTTTACATCTCCAGACTTAAACCCCCCACAAACCCTATTGGAAAAGTAATTTATTCAGGTCATAATAGATGCAGAAAAGGACGGCATGAGGGTTCACGATGTACTCACATTCCCTTTTCTATGCAGTTTCTTTAGCTATGCAATATTTTCTCAAAATGATCACGACTAATTATAATGTATAGATTGGAGATGCCAGAAAAGGTAAACAATGTTTAGAGAAATATGTTTTTTTATTCTCCAACCTGACATCTGTTCATTGAAAGCAGTTAAAGCATAACAACCCCAAAGTATTTAGTAGTATAACTCAGCGTGAAGACTAAAGGGACATTACACACATCGCAGGTTCCAACAACAACTCAGCTGTTCAAGAACTTCACACGCACACTGAAATTTATAACACAAGGAAAGAACAGGCAAGTTTTTACTGGCACAATCTTTCTACTAATGAAACGGTAAACGTTTAATAATGGCACCAGATAGAATATTTGCATTAGGTCTCATACTTATGCAAAAGCAGATATTCCAGAGCATTGGTCCCTACTTATAAGGATATTTTTACAACACATCTTTTATGCAACACTGAGCTTCTCCACCTGTTGCTGTTTGAGTATTTATAATTAGAAACAAAAATATTGTCAAGCTGCAGTAACATTGTTCGGGCCAATGAGGAACAGAAGATGTCAGATACAAGCTGCCAGACACACAGCCCCTGTCATATTATCACCTTTACAAACTGCTTTGGCTAAAATGTGAGGAAACAACAGCATACTTCCTCATCAATTTGGCACATACAAATGCAATTGACCCATTGGAATCCATAAAACCGAAACTGTGAAGCTAATGACGATGAAAAGGCTCAGCAAATGAGATAACTCCCAGAGGGCTTGTCACTGCGAGCGACCCCTTTCACATTACATGCACTCGTCTGACTGAATATCGATATGCGAAACAACTTCACAGAGCTTAAAGGGAGCATTGACCATACAACGACCCTGTCACAGATCTTGGACTTACTGCACGACCCACCTCTACTGACGTCTTGAAAATCGAAGAGGGTAAAATGAGCTGTTCTCTGCAATTATGTTTCTATTTGTATCCCGGGTGATTGCCTATATAGTGCATATATATATATATATATAGCCCCAAGTGACGAGCTGCTATAAGTGAATACCTCAGACAGCGGAAACGCAATGATGATGAGGAGGAACCATTATGGAAGGACAAGCCCCTGCATGGCATATACCTTTCGACAATTAGAGGAAGCGGTTCTAGGAACAGGTTAAATACTGTGAAGAACCCTCAAACTCCCAGGCCTCTGGTAGGCAACCTGAGCTTGAGGAAGACATACCACTTTATGTCTCAAGTGTGGGGAGCGAAAACAATTTATAAATGTGTCAATGTGTATATATATGTTGGATAAATGAATGTATATGTATGTGAATATGTCCAGATGCATTTGTATATGTACCTGTTTAGATACATATACGTATATATCTATATATCTATATCTATGCATATATAATATATGTATGTGCATGTGTGTATATAAACATGGGTTAGGGTTATGTTTATGTCTGGCCAGAGAAATAATTGTGTCCCATTTGATCACTAACATGGTACATTAACTAGCCTATTGGTTAATGACTGTCTGAACTCCGAGTTCCCTGCCTGTAACAGTCACACAGCTTTGACATAACCCCCCATGATGTAAGGCCCCCTCATGTTAAACAAACAAGCTGGTCTGGTTTGAAAACTGTGAATATGAATCACTCAATTTAACATTACTAATAGCTTTTAATTCTTGCAGTCTGTTTTCATTTTCTCTCTTGTGACGGTAACAGGAAAATCAGATAAATGTGAAAGAACAAGGAAAATATGCTGCTGGAGTGTGTAGCAACACGACACAGACACACGTTTAAGGAAGTTTTCAGTGTTACATTTATAGTCTACCTAAGATTACTTAAAAATGTGAAACTTATTAATTTTCTAAAACTATTGAGAAGTGTGATACAGCCAGCATGTCTGACTATATGCCTGCTCCAGGATTACTCATTAACAGGGAATCTCACAGTGACGGCATGAACCAGCCACACCAACAGCCCAAATCCAAAACAGAAAACAATTTGACATGTCTGTCTAATCAATACGCAGCCATATAGGAAATGAAAAATTGCTATAATACATGACAGCTGAACAATGGCTGAAAAGGGTCACCTAAAAAAAAGCGAGCTTTTCAATGAGACTCTCTGCAGCAGAGGCACTTGGGTTCTGCTCACCTTCTGCACATAGCCTGAGCCAAGATGCTACTTGTCTATAAGAGAGGCAATCCGAGCCCCTGCCTCTCTCATGTTGCTATTCCTCAGTGGTGTAGCCGCCTCAGACAAATCAGATTTGACTCTGACCACATGCTCCAAATGTGTAAGTAATCCATAATGAAACATATCTGCTTCTTTGCCACATTTTCAGTCGAGAAAGTCACATTTCCGTTCAAATACATTTTCATTTAGAAGCTGAGGGCAAGTGCAGAGGTATATGAGATGTTTCTGACACTGACACCTCAGGAAATTATACAGAGCAGGGCTGTCTGCGGCCTGTTACTGTAAACCATCATCAGCCCTTCCATGTGTTTCTAACTCAAACCATTCTACTGGACACAACCCAGATATTATACCGATCCCCTCCAAACACTGAGGTTACTGTGAAAGCGTGCAACTTCCACATCAGGGAAATGAAATGTTTGAAATATTTAAAGGAATCTTTGAAAATGAACTGTTGTGTTTTTTTATTCAAAGATTTAACAGCCCATTACATTCATAAAAAAGAATCCCTGCAATATGAACAGCCCTATATGCAAATGATGCCAAAAAAATCAGATGTAAAACTGGTCCCTTAAGAACTGGCCTCCAGAAAGGTAAACTAAAATCGACAGTCGTTTATGTCAGATTTATTTTATTCCGGTGCAGAAGATGGAGCCAATAATATTCATAAAGATCTAAGAAGCAGATGTTCCTCTTTTCTCAGCTCAGACCTTCCTGTAGTCAGAGTTGGTCGACCATGTCTGTACCTGCTCCTGATGATTTTACAAGCACTGTATAAATGAGAAAGAGTGCTGTAAATAGAAAAAGGGCTTTCAATCTTCCTTCCTTTCAGGTTACATGACAATGGGGCCTCCAGTCGTTACGTGCGAGCAATCAATACAGTTCTATAGCTGCAGAGTGATGAGAGTCTTATCAGCGGTCACACATGGGAGAAGTAAATGAAGTGTCATAAAGCTACGAGAAGAGACTGAAACCTTTTTGTGCTAGTGATGATAGAGCTACGACATTCATAGCTCAGGTGATCATTTTGGTGTTCGACTACTATGTCCTGGTTTCCACCCTCCACTGTTTTCAAGATGTATGTAAAATGGACAGGCATCTCAGATATGCAGACACAGACATATCTTTTTTCTACGTTAAGGCAGCATAAATGAGGCTTAAAGTCTCTTTTTGTTCTGTTCTGATTTTTAAGCAACGTGACCCATATATAGTGAGTCATTCATTCTGCCAGGTGACCAGATGTTCTTTAAATACATCTGATATCCTTGTCCTGGGGCTGTATCATAGCAGGAGATTATTATTCCCAGATATTGATCTAGTTAGTGTATATTCATTCTTTATCTGTTTCATATGTTCTCATGACACAGAGTGTGCAATGTAACTGAGATGTGACATACGTTAGCCCATTTGAGGTTTGGTGGTTTTGTTTTAATACTTGCATGTAGTGAAATGTAATATTCTGTCCGGGGACTGCTCATAAAAATTACCCACATTGGCTAACTTGGGTTTCGATTTAAAATAACTCTTATTAATGTGCATGTTTCCTCAAGAATAAAACATTTTTGACATTCTTGAGCAGAAAGTCGAAGGCAAGGGGAGGAGGAGGGGGGGGGGGGGGGCAAATGAGTAATTGAACCAGACTGGCACGATGTAGCTGTACGTCTGCAGCGTGGTGGGGTCTTGACAGGTGGACAAACACGCTGACGGTGGTGGTGGTAGCGAATATCGTTAACCGAATTATAACCCACTCCCAAATATTGAAATTCAGCAGCATGCAAGTACAATTCTCAACGGACGGGGCAACATCTGTGCTGCCAAGAACCGCCGAACGTGACGGCCCTTTTCAAAAAAATGTGATGTAAATGTTGAATGCTGCAGCTGTTTATAATTTAGAACGAGTCTTTTCCTGTGTGGTAACTGCTGCAGTCGAACTTCTGTCCTTCAGGGCTGATAAATTAGCAGCTTATTCTTTAATGGGAGGATAAATGAAGGCTTTAAGTGGCACAGCGATGAACTACAATCACATGTGAAAAAATAAAAAAGTACAAATAAAAATTTTACACACATCCCATTTCCCTCAATTAGCTGATGAACTCATCATGCAGTTCCTGTTTGACGGTAAAAATACTCCTAGTACAACTAATAGTCAAATCTGATAAAATGTTGAAATTAACTCGTGCACATTGTCAGAGATACAGAGCAGAGACATTGGGGCAGAAAAAGAACCACAGCCTGTGGTTCGCATATCATCACATCTCTTAACCATTGCAGAACCACAGTTTGACCAAAAGCGTGACCACGCTGCAGCTCTCCATGGAAAAAGAAACAACATAACACAGATGGGTGAATGAGTCTCAGCCAAAATAAACAAGAGTGCTTTTTAAGAAATTTAAAAAATCTCTTGAGAGGTAAATGTGAAAATAATGTGAAACAGGCACCACAAGGTCTCAAACGTCAGCCGGCAACAAATCAATCTTAAAATTCAATTCATGTACTTTACTTTTATGATGTGTTTAAAATGGATATTGAAGGTCAGACCACGAGTTGAGTAATGAAATGCACTTTAAGCACTTATCAGTTAATATATATATATCAATATCTTAAACCACTTTATATGTTAACACAAATGCCCTTATGCCATATGAAATTACTGGGATTAAAAATTATAATATATTTCAAAAGAGACTTGGTGGACATCTTCTACAGGTATATGGGTTTCCTTTTCACATTCAGTCCTCGTTTCTACATCTTGTTTCTACTATACAGCGTTAAATTATGTATTCGCTCCACATAGGGTCAACATCCTCCAAACAACAGTCGCCAAACTACTCAGATAAAATGACTCCAGGCGTTTGGACACGTTATTAAGCATGTGAAGTGCACGCTCTGTCCGGTAAAGGCTTGTTTTGCATGAAAGTCTTCTTTCAAGTGGAAACAGATGGCAAGATGCATCTGTAGCAAACCGAACCAAATTACGCTCCCAGCGGTCCAACAATACTGTTAAACGGTCAAATATTGAACATGATTTCAATTTTAAAAAGATTACGTCGTACGAGTGTAAAAAAGAAAACAAGATGACAAAAACTTTCCTAATTGTGTGTGAGAAGGAATCATGTTTGTTGATCTTTGAAACAGAACTTATTAACATCCATATATTTCTGACGTGCCACTTTAATTCACCGAGGCCACCGCACCAGGGAAATAAGAGAGAGGAGGGAGACAGAGGATGTTTGCTGCTGCTTGTGCTCTACATCCGTCACTGAGGAATGCTCCCAAACACTAACATGTCCTCCCCTGCTCTCATCATGATAACTTGTGTCTTCCTCTGTGCTCTTAAGGAAAAACTATGGCGATTCATTTTTTACCTAATAGGGTGCATCAGCTGAGTTGTTGACGAGGCCGTGTTTAAACAGCCACTTCACATCGCAACGATGATAAAATCACAAGGACATTTTGCTAATAGGAAGCTTTGTGAAATATCCCCCCCTACGGGAGCAAAGGTGAATGACGAATGAGTATCAGACTTGAAAAACCTGCCGCCTCCTCCCACTCAGACCACAGCTCAGCAGCGACTGTGAGAACTTTTCACTAATATATTCATGAGCCAGTCAGTTGGCTCGACTTCTGTTACTCAAAAAAATGGTGCAAAGTGCGGAAGCCTTAAAGTGACACGTTAATGTCTGGCTCGGGGGCATATGTGACATGAATTATTAACATCAAAATTAATACGATTTCTGTGGGAAACAGATTCCAAGGTTGAGTAACTCTTCTTTCTGCACGATAGGAACAGTTTCTTAGATTTAACCATGAGTTCTGTGTATTTTTTTATTTTGCACACATCTTATATGACAGAAACCAAGTGCGTGCTTTTAATGTCTATCTTTAAAGCAACACTTTGTAAATTTTACTTAGCCACAGCGCCCTCTGCAGCCACACAACTGAACGGTGGATATCACCCATGATCCCGTTTCCTTAACCAGAAGAGCTGCGGCCATAACAAATAAACCAAACCCTTTATTCTTCATATTAATGAATATTGGAGATAAACACTGGTTTTCAATGACTTCTCAGTCTCTTTAGCTGATCTACGGTTCAGCATCACTCTTAAACTTGTTTGGCCTTAAGCTGTTATTGTCAGTTACACACTTCTCACAGGTAATTGTACCAATGTACCAAAGTTACATAAGGTGCTGCAGATCATTTTCGGAGATTACAGAGGTGAATTGTGAGGCAGCATGCTCGAGGTCAGTTGCTGTGGACCTTCTCCGGAGTTTCTCCTGCCAGCCCCCGAGAAAAGACTCTGGACAATGTCCAAATGAGGCCATGTGAGAATACAGCAGGATAATATCTGGAGAATTCATGTGTTGATGAAGTTTCTCACATGATGCCAAACCTAAAACCTGAAAATTTTTATATGTTTGATATATACACTTAAGAAACTAGTGATGGTAGAGCCAAGAGACAAAGTGCATACAAAAGAGTAAGTATAGGGGGGGCGCTAGTGAGCAGGAAATGGAGTGAGACGCTAATTTCAGTGCTCCTGCAGAAGCTACAATATTTTCATAAAAAAACAGCTACAATTCCAAAAACATCAGCCACAAAGCTCACTGAGGACAACGCAAAGGGACCACCACCGGACCCATGCAAGATACGCCGTTTTGAATGGCGGAAAAGCTTCAAAAATACAAATATAAATCCGGCGCTAGCTCATCGCGGCCTACAAGAATCACGAGACAGAGACCACCAGGTGATCCGGACCAACCTTCCCCCACCCGAAGTGAAAGCCCAGGTATGACCACTGAAAGAATGAAAGCGGATATCTTATCTTCCCTAAAGGGAGAGATTTCCAAAATCATAAGAGAGGAAATTAAAAGTGCGTTAGCGGAAGATTTCCATGCCCTGAAGTCCGAGTTACAAGCGGTGCGGTCCGAAATCGCTAGCAACACGACCGCCATCCAGGCAGAAGTTGACCACATGAAAACCGAAATAAAAGACATTAAGGGCGGCTTATCAACATGGTCCGACGAGGTGGCGACACAACAAACTACGGTAACCAGCCTCCAAAGACAGGTGACAACTCTAACAGACCGATGCGAGGACATGGAGGGGAGAATGAGACGCTGCAACATCCGTATAGCCGGCATTAAAGAGCAACCGGACTCCAGCTCCACCAAAACAGTTGCTAAAGTTATCAGAGAAGTCCTGCAGATGGACCGGGATATAAAGATTGACCGATCGCACCGCACATTCGCCTCCAGGAAACCGGGAGACCGGGAGAAACCACGCGTGATCATCGCTAAACTACACAATGACGGGGATGCTGTAGAGGTCCTGAGGAGAGCCCGAGACAGAGCGCCGCTGGTGTACAACGGGAACCGGATCGCCATCTTTCCAGACTACACACCCAGCGTCACCAAAGCCAGAGCCGCATTTACAGACATACGGAAGGCCCTACGAGGAAGGAAGGGGGTCCGCTACGGTCTACTGTATCCAGCCAGGCTCCGGATTTCACACAACAACGAAGACGAGGAGTTTCTGGATCCCAGCAGAGCCATGGAGTATGTCCAGAAGAAAGTGATTCCATCTACTGAGGCTGCTGACTAGATTTACCTCCACCAACACTGTTAATTACAGTAAGGACTGCCCAGTGAGTTTTGCACATATTGGCACATCATGTCTATTTTGTATTTAAATATATATTTTTTCTAATATTACTCAAAGCCCACTTGAAAACACAATTCCTTATAGTCTATATTGTGCCTATTATTTCTATTAATATTATTTGTATCATTCCTTTACTTGCTCACAGTCAGCTACCTTAAGAGGTTGTTTTGTTTTGTTTTTTTTTAGCTCTACACGCAACTCAGGTACTATTTTACCATAAGGAGCTGTTTGATTTTACAGACCTATACCAGGTACTGCAGGGGCCTGAATGGCCATTACTCGACACTGTCCCCTTTCTGTGTCTACTTACTTTCTCTTTATTCTTTTTTTATTCCTTATCTTAGCACACCTTAAGCATAGTTGATTTTATCTCAACTGTGCACCGTTGCTGCTTGCCCTAAGTGGCTAGGGACTAGGTCCCACCGGACTGTTGTTGATGTTAATTAACAGCAGTCACAACTGTTGTGCTCCCCTTGTTCTGATCCCACTGTTCCCATGGGATCCTATGTTGGATATAAGTGCAACAAGGTCATTATCTACTTTTCTTAAATATCCCTGTTTAACCCATCCCTGTTGTTTTCATTATGTAGTTCAAGTCCCCACACTCCACATAACAGGATACATAGCCCAGGTGCTCACTGCTCACTTCCGCTTCCCATTTCCCTACACAAACTCTCAAAATATCCAAATTAAATATAATACGTTATGTACCCGCTAAAAGTGATAAGTTATAATGTCAAAGGTCTCCATAATCCTGTTAAGAGAAAGAAAATTCTGCATCAGATGAAACAAGCAAACTGTCACATTGCATTCCTACAGGAAACCCATTTATCTGATGCGGAACATGAAAAGTTGAAAAGATCCTGGGCAGATAAAGTATATTATTCTTCGCACCAGTCAGGGAGAAAAAAGGGAGTATCCATACTGATACACAGACAAATTAATTTCACACAAACACTGGTACATAAAGATACAGAAGGGAGATATATTATACTTAATGGTTTAATTGATGGCATAGAAGTGTCCCTCATAAATGTGTATGCACCTAATGAAGACGAGCCCGGCTTTATCAGGACATTGTTCAATAAGATTTTAAAATATAGTTCAGGACTGCTACTGATGGGAGGAGACCTGAATTGCGTAATGTCACAATCAATCGACCGACAACCTGCCTCTAAAGCTCCACTCTCCAGAATGAGCAGAATGCTCAAATACCAATCGCTTGAGGCAGGCCTAGTAGATGTATGGAGAAGCAGGTTTCCGAGAAACAGGGATTTCACCTTCTATTCAAGCAGACATGCATCCTACTCAAGGATTGATTACTTCTTTACCACTAAAGCAGAGCTACATAGGATAGTAGACATTGAGATCCTTCCAATAACTATATCTGATCACGCACCTGTGGCATTAAAATGGGACATAGGCAAAAGACCAACATCTAAACAATGGAGACTTAATGCATCTCTCCTTAATGATAAAGAATTCACCTCCTTTGTCACAGCAGAACTCAAGGAATACTTGGATAATAACACCTCGGCTGAAACGAATCCTCTTATATTGTGGGACTGTGCCAAAGCATACATCAGAGGCCGTATTATTTCATTTACATGTGCGAGGAGAAGAGGTAAGGAGGCTAAACAGAGAGAATTGGAAGATAAAATAAAAGATTTGGAGAATAAACATAAACAATCAGCATCGAGCAGTCTCCTAAATGACCTAAACGCAACCCGGAGAGAACTCAACACCCTACTATCAGATAAAATTGAGCGAAGTTTAAGATTCACAAACCAAAGATACTATGAACACGGCAACAAGGCAAGCAGATTATTAGCATTTAGATTAAGAAAACAGAAATCATCTAATACAGTACAGAAAATAAAATCAAAAGAAACGTTTGTTACAAAACCAGATAAAATAGCAGAATCATTTGCTAAGTTCTATGAATCTTTATACAAAAATACAGATACCTGCTCTGATGATGCAAAACTTACAGAGTTCCTAAACCCTATAAAATTAACTGTACTTACAGAACCAGCAGCCAAGGAATTAGATGAGCCTATTGAGGAATGGGAGATCAAGCAAGTGATCTCAACGCTCAAAAATAATAAAAGCCCAGGACCAGACGGATATATTAATGAATTTTATAAATCCTTTAAGGATATTTTATCACCACTGTTGCTAAAAGCATACCACCATGCATTAGAATCTAAAACTATGGCACCATCTTGGAAAGAGGCCACTATAGTGGTAATTCATAAAGAAGGCAAGGATCCCACAGAGTGCCAATCCTATAGACCGATATCGCTGCTGAATGGGGACCTGCGCATCCTAACAGCAATCCTAGCAAGAAGAGTCAATCATGTCACAGTCTGCTCATCTCCTGTCTGCTGGTATTTTTCCACTCCTCTGTCTCTGCTCCACTCTACCTGTTAGCCACGCCCCCTCATCAGGCCAACTCTCCACACCTGTGACAGCCCTGGCTGCATATAAGCCTGCTCCTGTCTCTGCTTCAGTGCCAGATTGTCTTGCGTAAATGCCTGACCTCCAGCATTTCTCTCTCCGGCCTGCTACCTGTTATCTGCCTGCTACCTGCCTGCTACCTGCTCCGGCCTGCTACCTGTTATCTGCCTGCTACCTGCCTGCTACCTGCTCCGGCCTGCTACCTGCTATCTGCCTGCTATCTGCCTGCTACCTGCTTGCTACCTGCTCCGGCCTGCTACGGCCTGCTACACAGCTCACCACTGAACCTGTCTGCATCTAGGTAATCCTCCTGCTGTGGACCTTGCCTCCACTCAGCAACACCAGACTCACTCCTTGCCAGATCTCGCTGAAGATCACTGGGAACAAAGACTTTTCACCCTGCCACTGTTAAGAACTGTTTAAGACTGCAGTGAAAAATAAAGTTCATTACCAATTAAGATCTCGTCTGCCTGTGCTGCATTTGGGTCCTCACCATACCCGTGACAAATCATATAATCACTGAAATTATCCACCCAGATCAGACGGGATTCATCACTGGAAGATACTATGGCGATAACTTAAGACTCTTATTAAACATTATATCCCATCAAAAAGAAGAGCAATCAGAATCAATGATTTTGTCCCTAGATGCTCAAAAAGCATTTGATAGAGTATCATGGCAATATTTATTCCAAACACTAAAACGATTAAAATTTGGCCCCAACTTTCTAAATTGGATACATACATTATATTCATCACCACAGGCAGCTGTTAAAGTTAATGGATATAGATCACAAAGATTCACTCTTGAACGCGGCTGCAGACAAGGCTGCCCTTTATCACCCCTGCTGTTTGCAATTAGTATCGAACCCCTGGCCCAGCTCATCCGAGATGATAACAAAATAAAAGGAACTGTAATACAAGAAGAAGAGCATAAAATATCCCTTTACGCTGATGATGTATTGTTATATCTGACGCAACCTGCATCAACTATACCACATCTAAAGGAGCTCATCTCACAGTATGGATACTACTCAGGATACAAGGTAAATGTGGAAAAAACAGAGGCTATGGATGTCAATGGTAACATCTCAAGAACTGTAAAACTCCAAAGTGGATTTAAGTGGTCAAAAGACAGTATAAAATACCTTGGCATACACATCCCCCCATCCTTACAGAATTTGTACGAGGCCAATTATAGTAAAATAATTTGTTGCATTAATAGTGACCTGGAACGATGGTCTGCGCTCCCTTTATCCCTACTCGGTCGTGTTGAAAGTATTCGCATGAATGTTTTGCCCAGAATTCTCTACTTATTTCAGATGCTACCTATAGAAATTCCAAAATCGGTATTTGATAATCTAGATAAAATCATTTCCAAATTTATCTGGCAAAAAAAGCGCCCTAGAATTAGACTTAAAACCTTACAACTATCTAAGGTAAACGGAGGCCTGAAACTTCCAAACTTAAAATGTTACTTCTGGGCAGCACAAATGAAACCCTTGATAGCGTGGATTCAGAATAGCACGTACACGACCCACCCACATATAATATATGGACCCAAAAAGTATGGGACATCTACCAAATGGAGCAAATCACATATTCATTAAGGCTCCAAAAGTCTATCTTTACTAAACGATGGGGTCCTGTCTATGCGTTTTTTAATACAATGAGGGTTACTAATTAATATCGCTCTGGGCCTCTGATTGTGCGGCTATCTGTCAACTCTCCCTACTTACGTACACCATACACCATCCTCTCGGAAAAGCATATATAGCACCTATGAAACTACATTCTGGAGGGACAATAACTATTTCTTTATCCCTGGTTTTGTTTTCATTTACTTGTTTTGCTTTTTTCTTTCCTCGTTTAATTGAATATATTATGTATGCAATCAATCATCTATTCTTATTTTTATCCCCCCTCTTTTTCTCTTGGAGTGAGCACTGTTTGATGTTTGTTGTTTCTTCTATGCATTGCACACTATACTTGAATGCCATGTATAACAATATTGTATACAATTGAAAAATGGACAAAGAAAGTAACTGTCTGGACATGCATATTGTTTTGTTGAAAACCAAATAAAAAATAAGTTAAAAAAAAAAAAAAAGAGTAAGTATAATATTGTTTTAAAGTGAACAAATAAAAAAAAGCATTAAGCTTACTTCTTCCGTTAAATGCATGGAGGAGGGTTAAAGCTGCCATGGAGCTCAATCCCAGAGAAGCTGAAATAACATGTAGAACTTCCTGTTCACTTTCAAGTGGATAAGATGCATTTGATGGAATTGAACCGATTGTACGTTCAAGTCCTGCAATAGTAACAACAATAAAAACTATTACTAAAAGAAATTAATGGATTCAGTCAACGGAAACACAAGTGTGCTTTTACAGGAAATGTTGCAAATATCTATTTTTGTGATATGTTTGAAAGCTATGCACACGTGTAAGGTTACAGTGACTCCATGTTCATGAGTATCTGCTTGTGATTCATCAAATTGATCCATTTGTGAGAACTATTTCACCGCTTTGCATCAGGTTGACACCAAGAGGAGAGTTGTTGACGTGTTTAAGAATCAACCAAAAGCAGAAGTTACCATCAGTATTTTCACTGGAAATAATCACTTTAAGCCTCCGTCAGACACACAGACGAGGAGCCTTCATGGCAGCCGACCTCCCTTCAACTGTGTGGGAGCTGTCATTAAAGAGTAACAGCCAACGTTCACTTTAACGCTTTGAATCCAGTGTACAGTAAACAGCAGAACCACTTCACTTAACAGCCTCCGTATCCTCTTTCTGAGGATTGATAGAAAACAGATGTTGACGTCTTCTGCTTGGAGGACATTTGGATTGTGATGAATTATTGGACATGGTCTTATGCTCATGTCAGTTATTGAGCACATGTTTGGGAAAAGCAAACGTGCGTTGTATTCTAATAATAGAGCTGCTGGTCAAATGTAATAGTGTAGCTTTCACCTCTACCTGTGCTGCTACAGTTGACGGACTCATCCTGCTGGGAAACGATACCAGCTATGAGAAACTATTCCAGGTATTTTTGATTGGCATGAACTTCAGCAGCGTTATCTGATTCTGCATCGACAGCGGCTCATTCTTATAAACTCTGTTTCCCTGGAAGGGCTGTTGAGAAACAGCTTGGATGTATTCCATGCTCCCTCCTCAGACATCTTATTCACTTTATCATGAGGCATCTTTATTTTGGTCTTTTTAGATGCAAAAAGCTACAGTGGCTAATTTGTGGTTTAAAGTAAATGTAAAGAAAATGTTTTCTGTCTAAATACAGATTGGGTTCTAATAAATCAAACATGTGCCTCCTTTGGCACCTACTCTCCGTGGTTCTGGAAACCTTTAAGAGGAAACCATTAGAACGGGGATCCCAGCAGAGCAACAGCTACAGCAAGTGTAATGGTTTGCTTCAGTGCCATAGCGAAATCTGCCAGAATCTCTCAAAGTTTTTTTCCGTCAACAAACAAGACAAGACTTGACAAGTAAATCAACTCTCCTAACTCTGCTTTATATCAAGTATTAGCATCAGGAAGATGATAATTGTGCATGTTAGTAATAAAAGAAAAACATCTATATAGAATGTCTGCAGATAAAACTAATATTTTCCAGGAATGAGTTTTCATTCTATTATGTGATTCCACCTTGAACCTAAGAATGACCCGGGATTCAAAAGTTTTGGAAAATATAAGTTTGGCCTCTTGTTAAACTAGAATGACAGTGATTAGAGCGCATATCTCCGATAACATCCAACAGACCCTCAAATTCAATCAAGCTTCACTAAATTTCACACACATATCAGTTCCATATATACAGATATGCATGATTTTTTGCCGTCAGGATCGATAAATTATTCTCTGAGAAATTGGTGAAAATCTCAAAATACCTCAGATCTCTCAATGTTTAAGAAAGTGAAACATATAAATGTTGACTCCACCCCTTTTGTTAAGATCCATAGCAAACCTCAATAGGTTCCTTCTTGATCTTTTTCACACCCTTCAGTTGTGGAAATCTGTTCAGTTTTTGCAAAGTAGTCCACTGTTGACAAACAAACCAACGAGAATGGCGCTCAGTAGAATGTACTACACCCCGAACTTCATTTAGATCTGCACCAAATGCACACATTCATAAAAATAAGTCCACTTAACGTGCCTGATTTAACAAAAATCAAGTTCCATTTGTTTTTCTTTGATAAATTGACAAAATTTCCTAATCTCACTATGTTAAAGAAAAGGGGGGGGGGGGGGGAGATGTGGATCCTTCCACTGATCGCGAGCTGCAACAAAGTTTGATGAATTCTTCCCCTGGTCATGTCACATCCCTCCACAATCTAGGAAATCAGCGGAGGTTTTTCTCTGTTATCCTGCCAACTAACAAACAACCACAGATGAAAACATATCCTCCTTGGCAGAGATAATGAACCTATTATAACCCCACTTAATATGTATTCCCATGAATCAACTTGTGATTGTAATTGTAGTGCTATCACAACATTGAGTTTTTGGTGGACACTTTCCCCAGAAACGTTCTCCTTAACGTTGCAACTTGTCCATGAATAAATACTCCATGAATAGTTTTTAGTACAGATCAGAACATTAACAGTGGAAATTTCGCAGCAAAAAGCACAACACATACAGGAAGTAGAACGACACTCAGTAGAGCGCACACCGCTGCCAGCGCCAAACAGCCCACTCACATTTAATCAAGCCGCACCAAAATTCCCAGATTCTTATCAGTTCCCGGAAGATGCCTGTTCTTTTACCATCAAGATCCATGAATAAGTCCTTGAGAAATGGTGAAAATATAAATAAAACCACCATATCCCACAATGTTAAAGAAAGTGAAACCTTTTTGGTCAGATCCACAGCAGGTTTGCTGGGTTCTCTCCTGGCCTATGTCACATCCTTCCACCAAGTTCAGTCGAATTCTGTGGAGTAGTTATTGGGAAATAATGCTGAGATCAAACAGAGTTGGAGGTGGGCCCATGAGTCAACCTATTGTAGTTATATAATGGAAAGGGGGCGTTCTTGGATAACAAATTTTCCACTGAGAAATTCTCCAGAAAGATGCGACTCATATGTTGTGCCCATAAATCTTGACTCATTCTAGTTTTCGGTCCAGAACGTTTACAGTGGAAATGTCGCGGCAACAACATGAACTAGTCTGGTGAACTCTTTCAGCTGTGCCACAGTATATCCTTCATGGAGCGACAATCACTGGAGGGACGACAATATGGCAACAACGAGTGCATTTCCCTTGTTGAAAGCTTTCTGAATTGTAAGAAGGAACATAAATTTAGCTGAGAGGGTTATTCCAAGGTGCAGAACATATTTATATGTGATGTGAAAAACAGATTTGAGAACCATGGATACGAGACCGTCTGCAGCTCTTTGTGGCCAAGTCGAAGAACCAGACTTGAGAGATCATTTCTCTGGAACTGAGCTGCACCCCCCACTGTGTGTGAACCCAACATGGAGTCACAATATAAATCAATTATTGGTTTTACATGGAAAATCTATATCCTATTGACGAATTTCAAATCACTCGCTTCCCTGGAATATAATCCACGAAATGAGTAAATAAAAGTGAGGAATAGAGTGAATGTGCTATAAATAAATTACAATGCAGTACAATGGAATGAGGTGATGGGGACATTTTCCAGGACACAAATGTTGCGGTCTGTGTCGGCCCAGTGCATGTGAAGTATCACGGCTATCCCGTCTCACTGGGGGGGCAGGAGAAATGCTACCCTCAGTTTCCTCACTGCGTAAATCTGAGTTTGTCCTAAATTCCAGAGTTGTAAAGGAGGGAGCAGCGCAGAAATGGGAGGAAAGGGTGAATAACACAACAAAATGCTTGGTACCACCACAATTATTTGGAATAATAACAAAGCAACAATTACACATCATTTATGTCTTAACTGTTACAGCTGCGGAGTGGAAAGACTCCCTCTGCCTGTGCTCTGCTTCTTTTCCAGAGCAGCATTTCCCCTTACAGGGAAGGTAAGGGCTGTCACTGTATACCTAATAAATCACACTAATGTAATCACTGTTTCATGTACCCTCTTGTCACGTAAGAAAAGTTATAAACACTGGTTATTAATGCGTCTCGATGCTATAATGGCTAACACACTGGATCTGGCTCTCATCGCGGATTACGTATCACATGTTCATCTCAGCAGCAAGAAAAAACATTCTGTGTAAACTGTGTAAAATGATATTTATTCAACGGCATGAAAACGATTTCCGTAGACGTCTTTTTCCGCCACGCTCAATTGCCAATTCATAAAGCTACTTAGCCGAAAGCCCAAAAAAAGATTTACCCTTTGCTAACAGTCGGTGTCAGGTACTACTTTCCCCCCAGGGGGTCTGTCTCTACAAAGGGAGGATCATGAAGTTAGCTGGATAAACTGCTGAGTAAAGCCTGGAACTGCAACTGGAGCATTGACTCAAATAAAGACCACGAACTCAAATAACATTACACTCGTTCAACTTATTCAGTAATCCTCCTTTATAACACAGGGCCGCAGAAAGAAAAATTCTCTGGACTAAGAAAGTGATGGATTAATGTTTTCAGCAGCAGCAACCGTGGTTTTGAAAAAAAGACAATGCGCGGAAGAGGAGCATGGTTAGCGTGGCCAGCAATGAACAGCAGCGCCAAACCAATAAAGAAACCAGAGAAACTGACAGAAACTAAATCAAATACTTTACACACACAAGCTTTTCCTGCTCAACTGATCCGTGGGAGGCACATTGCAGAAAGGCAACAGCAGTGACCGCGTAGCACCGGCGGTGTTGCCAAATTTAAACAAACACCTTATCCTGTAAATCAAAACCTCTAATCAAAGCAATTGTTTTGCAATCACTGGTGTTCAAGATTAAAGAGCAACTAGAACCCTGCACAGCCCTTCACGCTGAGCAAATTGAACTGTGAAGACAGCGAACATTCACATATATTAAGCATTGTAACCTAGATGCTGAAGTAGGAGGTGCTCAGGTGGCTGAAGCACCCCCTACTGCCAAGGAGTGCAACTACATGCAGGTAACATTCTGAGAGTAGAATAGAGGCATTTTCATAGGGTTTGTTTTCATTTTTAAGAAGAGTCAGTGTGTTTTCTGTGTAGCCTATCTGATGAACAAATGCGGAACGTAACTTATACAGCATGATGGAGTATAGACCTGCATGTCCAGAGTTGCAGCTTCGACATACAGCGAGTCGGTGTTTGCCGTCGGTTTCAGCGTAAAATGTTACAAAACAGGTGTAAAAGGTTGTTGGCCATGTTAATGTACTATGAACTTTCTCTCAGCGACCCTAACTCTGACTGACTCCCAGCGTCCCTGCACCGTGAAGCCTGAAGATGCTGAAAGCCAACGCACTAGGTCTTTAACACGAGAACCCAAGTATGATGAAAGAACCCAGAGAGACAGCGAGAGAAGGATGGTGCCTGCGCTGACAGGGAGACAGATGTGGCCGAAGTCAGCCGAAGCCCTGGTACTTCTCTCGTGCCCGTGACATATGCCCTCTGGGTCTCTGGTGCCTCCTCTGGGGCTGTTTCACAACATGACGGATGCCCCGAGGATGAGAGTGCACACTGTGGCATACCATGACGAAAGGGAGGCCTGTTTCAAAAGGTCCATCATCAGGTCATCTCCTCTTCCATTAGGCTGACATTTTGTAAGGAAATCTAATATTGATCTTTCTTGTCAAGAGTTATATCAACACTCTTACATCTGTTAGTCAGATATAAAGCTAAAATCAGCAGCCTGTTAGTTTAGTATCGATACTGGGGGAAAAGGGGGAAGGAGCTAACCTGGATCTTTCCAAAGGTAACAGCATCCACCTGCCAGCACCTCTAAAACCCACTAATTAACATGTCATATCTTGTTTGTTTAATCTGTACGAAACCTCAAGTGTAAGAGGTGGGGGGTTATGTACTGGAATAGGTCTTGGCAAAGGGCAGCAACTTTCCAAACTTTCCGATTGGTTGCCTGGCAAAGGCTCTTACTGTACAAGACATAAGAGTGCCATCAATCTTCTCATCCCACTCTTGAAGAGAGCAAATAAGCAAGTTCATGACTTCTATTGCTTTAAAAAGCAAAACGGGACAATTGCTATGTCCATCATCCTCACAATTCACCTCCTACGTGGGTTGTGGGATGGTGGCTCGTGGAGCTGACATTGGGCAAGACGTTGGGAGCACCCCCAGCGTACTGCAGTGCCAACATACAGAGATAAACCACTATTCCCAGTCACATTGACACCTACAGACAATTTAGAAGAAAGCTGGAGTACACAGCGAAAACTACAGGAAATGCAAACTCTTACACTTATATCTATAATCATAACAATTGTGATGTATTTGTTATGTACTTAATTTAAGCAGATCAACAGACAAGCAGAACATATTTACCTTGGTGATAATTGCATTCATTAAACTCAGGACTACATAACTATAAAAAACTTACTAAATGCTATGACCACAACCTCTGTATAAACACCCAATGAAGGCACTGTTAAAATCATATGCATATAATAGAATAGTGTTACTGCACAGAATGGATATTGCACTTAAAAATGATGAATATCAACAGATATCATTTGGTAGATATTAAAGTTTATAGCTGACATACAAAAATAGGGGGCCATTGGACTATTAAGACCCATTTACATATCATCAAAATCATAGAAATGTCTGTACAAGCAACAACGATTATAGAAATTGTTTTTAAGACAGTTTTTTTCAGACACAAAATGTTCTGAGATGTGTCGGCACATTGATACTCCGCAGAGCGCCTAATGAATGCCATGAGCCTAAACTTTCCTTTGGCAACTGCATCGTGCCAACTAAAATCACGCTCGGTTCCCTTTGAACTACATCTCAGTCATTGCCAAGGTGTAATTTCGCTGGTATGTAACTGCGAAAACCTGCAGAATGCAAACACCATATTCATCAAACGTGGGTTTACAGAAAGGTCGCCTCCCTCAGCATCCACGGCTGAAGTGCCCTTGAGCAAGACACATCCCCTCCCTGTGGGTGCACCCAGGGTTCTCTTAGTGTGTGTTCACCACTCACGGATGGGTCAAATTTCTTGCATACTTGACGTTAAATGACACATCTTCTTCCTCTCGTCAAATTCACATCATTCATTCGATTTTTTTCTTTATTGGGGACCACAACAACATTTCTCTAAGAACCATGACAGCACAGCCGGGCGGTCATCAGGTCACACTGTGCAAGTGAACCTAGATGCACCCACACATTAACTCTGCACAAACAGCTCCTCTTCTTTAAACAAACATTGTGGGAAACAACTGTGGCTGCGGCCAATAACCTTAAACCAACATAATTACATTGAGATGGTGTTTGAGGTTTGAAGATCAAACGCCATGTCATCTTAAAGGAACATCCGGAGGAGCGATGTGGAATGGCAGACCTTCTACTCTTGATTAAACTGTCTGGCCCTCATCACAAACTTTTTGCTCCAAACATCTTCATCAAAATGTCACACCTCATCAAAACTAGGGAGTTTTTAAGGTATAAATATAAACCTTATTCCCGAAACTGGAAAACAAATGCTCAGAAAGCTTTAAACTCTCCTGCCTGAAATGCCCCATGTGATTCTAAAGATCGCAAATAACTCAACTCTGAAACAACAGACCGCATCAGTTCAGGTGTCTGTCAGCAAAGTTTCAAAGCAAAGATTTGCCCTGTCAAAACTCATGTTTCAGAACTTTTTTCAAGAGTGAAAACTCAAATAGATAATCATGTTGGCAGAGAAGTGGATTTCTTATTTGAGCTCATCAAAACATAATGGCAGGCTTCAAAAGTTAGTTTCAATCATGCAAAACTTTCTTCTTTACTAGATTTAAAGCTTTCAAACACAGACTTTCAACCCTTTAAGGCATTGTTTTCAGTTTGGGAATATGGCATGATATTTATTCCATAGATATTTGCTTGGTTTTTCAAAAAAACTGCATTTACAAGTCTTTTTCATTAAGCCTGAGAGGCGGCTACTTGCAATGAAGACAGATTAGTTACTAACAACTTAATCCGTAGCCTCTGACAGGAGTTTTTTGCTGAGCGGCCACACTGCAGCGTCCACTGTGTCTGTGAACTGTCATAATTACAGCCGGTGGCGTCAGAGCATAACAGGCCAATCTGGGGGCTTGTGGATATTTAGATTGCTATGATCCCTTTGAGTCACAATGGGAGACTAAAAGGGAAAATCCACATTTGATCCATTCATCCGCAGAAGTCCCATCATTTCAACACATTAAAAACTCTTAAAAAAAAGATGTTTTGCAATATCTGTGATGATCAACAGCCTTTCTTGGAAGCAAATTCATATTTATTTGACCAAGAGTAGACAGAAATGATTTAATCTCATGCATAAAGGAGTGCAGGGGGGTGTTTACCAGCCTTTGCAATTTTCATTTTCTGTCTTTGAATCCATCAGCAGAGCTCGGGCCATAAGACTTGATGTGATTTCCACTCAGGCTACATTTAATTTGAAGTGCTCCATGAGGCAGCACTGTGCCCAGCATTAAACAAACTCCAAACTATTCCAGTAACATTTAACCACCACCAGGTGAACAGCGTTAGAGCTCGGGGTGATAAATGACAGGTCTCATTTTACATCATCTGCAGCCACATTTCTGAAACACTCTCACGGGCACAGAACGTCCCCCCACTAGCAGCTTAATCATTTCACACTCTTTCTGATGCAGCATCCAAGAGCAGATTCACACTACCTGTGACACGTCGTTACTTCTCCAGTCGACTTCACGCAGGGGTACTTTGTTGTGGAGATGTTATTTTCAGAGCACCCGTCACTGTGGAGAAAAAAAATTTTGGAGCAAAGTTAAGCACTCTGCACACGCATGTGGTTCTCCCCGTGGTCTTATTTTGGCGCAGACAGAGTTTACCCGTCACTGGCATCCTCCTCCTGGTAGGACCAGAGCAGACCCCCTGAGAAGCACATGCAGGTGACGGTGAGCAGAAGAGGACTCCTGTGGTGGTTTAGTATCATCTCATCGGTGCAGTCACCTGGCAGCTGTCAGTAATCCGCACTGGCAGTGGTGATGACCTCTGTGCCGCGCTGCAACTTCGGTGCGTAATAGTGGTGCCGGAGGACGCGCGCGGACCCTCCCACTCAGCCTGCGCTCCTGAATGAACGGGTTCTAATTCCTGTCACTGAACTCAGACTCAACTTTCACTTCTCTCTACTAAGTTCAAGAACTCCAAAAATATTTTCTTCTAAACTTTTTTATTCTCAAAAATGTCTTTCAAGAGGAGTTAAGCAACATATAAATAATTCCTAAGGGTGACGGTCCTGAAAATCGAGTACAAAAGGGAACTGACGCACACACACATTCACACAAACAGGAAAGCAGGGCGCACTGTGCGTCAGGATCAGCAGCTACATCTTTGCTACCACCGCGTGGCGGTTAATGAAACAGCGATTAGTGAAGGTAAGCATTGTGTGTTTATAGTGGATTTATAATCTTTAATTCATAGCTTTGTTAACGGTTTATATTTGATTCACCTGTAGTTTAAGGTCAATTGCTGCCGAGTTGTGGACAAAAAACAAGCATTAAATCTATGGCTGCAGGACATCTGGAGAGAATTATGTTTTTAAAGAGTTGACCACTGCACCGTTTCAATGTAGACCACTTGTTGATCTGACTCTTGAGTCTAAATTTGAGGAGGTAAAATCAATGGAATTTAGATTGACCAAATCAATGTAAATAATCAAATATGCGTTTTAAATGTATAAGCAGCACAACATATTTCCAAAGTGGTTTTAAATGCATCTATTGCAACCAATTATATTTACATTTTTTCCAGATTTTCAATTGTAAAACGTTAACATGTTTATTGAGAATATTGTAAAGAAATAAAATAAATTAGTGCAGCACTTAGTTTACTTAAATTAAGACAACTCCTTTAGTCTTCTGTAACATGTAATGGTAGAAGCACGAATGCAGCTTTTTCAAAGAAGACCTGAATATTTATGTTGATTTGTTAACATAAATAACAAATCAACATAAATATTATTATTTGCTGTTTATCTATTTTGGGATTCTTCTTAACGTTTGGAACTAACGATCTTTGATTACTGTGTTGAAACACTGGGGACTTGAAGTGCAAAATATCAACAAAATGCTCAGTGTCGTGAATAAAAAGGTTATTTGATTCAGTTTCAGTATTTTACCATTCATTAATTATGAAAGATAAATAATGCAATGAATAACAGGAATTAAGCTGTACCTTCCATGTTCTGTTGACCTAAACCCACCTCATCTTCCTCACTCTTCAGGGTCGGGCGAACTAAGGGAGTTAATGAGAAACCCTGAACCGAAACGCTGCCGACTTTCATTCTGATTGACCTTCACCTCTGTGAGACCTCTGACCTGAGGACAAAGCACCGTTCGCTGGCACCTGCAGAACCCGGGAGTTCTTCAGTTTCTCAGGAAGGCATCAGTGTGGCGTTACAGGGGGATGGATAGTGGAGGAGCCTGTAAAGGATATCCCAGTGAAACAAGAGGACCGCGGTGTCACTTTCAGCCACTACGGTCGCTTTTCAATCTGGGAGGTCGGTCAGGTATGATTTTACCTTATTTAATGATATATTAGTCAGAATTGAGTGACTCAACACACTATTTCCCATCACCCTCGTGCTCATCTTTCTATTGAGGAGAGTGCTTTGTGCCCGTGTCATTCAGGAGAAATGACACCTCGAGCCTGCTTCAAAGGGCCCCCTCATGCATGACCATTCCAGCTCAAGGGAAAGCAGCCCTGCTCGCTTTCCTTTCAGCAGAGCAGCTCAGCGGCTGTCTGTGAAGGGGGTGCAGTTCAAAATCCTGCCACTTGATGGCCCTTTCCACCAAGAGATCTGGCCCCCGCCGCTCCCCCCCCCACCCCTCTCGCCACTGTCGTCATCGTTGCCCACAAAATGGATGACAGCTTTTAGAAGTACCGGGGTGCGTCACGACTCTGAGGTGCACATGCTGTGCCATTTATGTTCCACCTGTTTTGATGCCTCAGCAGCACCGAGATCTGCAGGCAGGATGTACACGGCACAAGTAGCCAATTAATGTTGCATGCTGCTACTGTATCAAAGCTACGGGGCTAATGACCACACTAATAACATCTTCTGCCTCTGAGATAGGAAATAATTATCTGTGACTGTTTTGCCAGGTCATCAATTTTTCAGGAAACAACACAAGAAGATCACAGGAAGGATTTTATCTCCTCTACTCTGACGATGCACTTTATTGTCCCTTTCAAATAAATGTCTCTCGTTATATAACTAGTAGTAGCTTTAATAGTGGTTAAATCTTGTTTATCACGACATTTGGCCCCCTTGCTTTAATCATAACTGTGTCCGGTCGGCCGCCTTCCTCTGAACTGAATGACAGCTTGAGCTACGACCCTGAGTGGTCCCACTATCTGTTTCCTGCTCTCACTGTTTAAACCAAATCACTAAATCAGCGTCGGCGGGTGTTTCCTGGCACAGCGGAATTGATTAAAGAACAGGTGGACCTTTTTTTCTGTCTCACACTCAATACTGCACATCGAGTGAAACTCTCATCTCTGATGAACTTCACGAAGGGGGGGAGGAAAACAAATTGACCCCGAAACTAGATCAGATGAAAAAGAAAAGTGATGCAAGGATAGAGGATGCAGTCAGGCCGAGCATTGTATGGGAACAAACAATAGGCTGTAAAGACTAAAACCCCTAAAACCCCCTGTGATGGGACTTTGGTTTGTTTGGTTACGGAGCAGCACTTGAGATCGATGATAGAGCCTGAAAACACAGCTGGAGAAGAAGAAAGAAAGGTGGAGCACACCCATAGACTGTTAATCTTATGTTGGTTTCAGGGGGGTTACATTGCAGCGAGAAGACTTTGTAAGTTAGGAAACAAGAAAGGAAACAAGTTCTAACAAAGGAGCGAGCAGCAGAATGAGAATATGCGCAGTGAAAACCCTTTCTGAGCCTTGTAGGTCACTGACATTGACATTGACCTTTTCATGGATGCTTCATTAGGGCCGGGCTGCAGCAACAGACTGCTCACAAATACACAAATACAGTGTTTTTATCCTGTAAGTGCTCCGTCACACATGATAATATTGCATGGACTGAACACCCCACTGTCTAAACCCTCTCTCTCTCTCTCTCTCTCTCTCTTCACAGTGCAGCACTGCAGTGCCGCTCTGCACATGCCCAGACAGACGGCGAGAGAGAGGCACAACAAGTTTGAGCTCAACGGAAATATTAACAGCCTGCATGGCAGACAAATCCGTGAATTTTCACTGCAGGCTGAGAGTAAAACTCAAAATAAATGACATTTTAAAAAGGTTGCTGATGTGGACGCATTTGCTGTACAGGTACCTTATCTTTTTTCCTCAAGGTCACTTTTCCTCCCACGAGCTCTGTATACAATCTGAGTAAAAACACATAGTATCACGCTACCTTTCTCATCAGCTTTTTTTATTACAGTAATGAATTTGTCATTCCCCTCATTAATACAATGCCTCTACACTGTGTTTAACTCTGTCTATAAAGCTCCGTAGTCTCTATGTCAAATATCTCAGCATGGTAATTTATGTATATTTTATACAAACAGTATCCTGACGAGCCACATTTAACTAAACGTGATGTGTGAACATATGAATGTAACCTGAAGGTATTTTTGGCTGTTCTTCCATTTTTCAAGCTGCCTGGTAAATGGCTTCAATGGGCGGTTTTTCATTTATAGCAATCTTGCATATTTGACTTCATTCATCATTGAAGACTGTTGCTTCTTTTTTTTCGGAACACAAAAACACGGATGATCGATTCACATTGTGATTCATAACTCACACAAAAGACAAAATAAATGGGAGAAATATGCAATATGTTATGATGCTCCTGCAGCAACCTTTTTGAATGGAGGCCTAGATTAGAAATATTCAGCAAATGGTCTTTGATTCTATAATATTCACATGCTCTTAAGTACACTGGTTTCTGTAAGTGTTTCTCTTCTACTGACCATGAAGAGAACCGGTCCAATGCCAAAATAAAAAAATGGGAGACAAAACAACACACTGTCCTTGTTACAGCTCAACTGAAGTAAATATGAGGCTTCATCAAGTGAATATAAATAGGAGGAATGATTACAGCTGCTAAAACCTGTTTAAATGTACATATGAGCATGTTACTGCTGCCTCTGCCAACCACTGCAGTTTCAGTCTACAATTCCTCCAGATTCATATGAGGTCCCTGTGACCTTTGACCACTGAAATCTAATCAGTTAATCTTTGAGTCCAAATGACAACTGGTCAATTTGAATAAATTCTCTAGAGGCAGACTTCAGATATAATGTTCAATAAGAACATGTTATGTGAGAGCACCGTGACCTTTTGACCTTTTACCACTCAAATTAAATCAGTTAATCCGTGAGTCTAATTAAATATTTGTCCCAAATCTGAGGGGATTCTCTCGAGGCTTTGCTAAGATTACACATTCACAAGGCAAAAAGGTTTTGTGAGGTAACTGTGACCTTGACCTCTAATTTCTAATCAGTTCATCTGTGAGTCAAACTGACCGTATGTACAAGAGTTGAAGAAATTCCCTCAATATATTCTTGAGATATCATGTTCACAAGAATGGGACGGACAACCCGAAAACATAATTCCTCATCTGCACAGGGGCCTTAAAGATGTGAACCTATCTCTTAATTTGGGCTCAGCTTCAAAGTAAACGATACGTACATCAACCAATTACAAGAACAAAGGCATTTTTAAAAATAGAAAAATCTATAAGCTGTCCAATTTGATTATTTATGTCTTGATTTTAATATCAGGAGTAGATGATGTACAGGGGGCAATCCAATCAGGTTGGCAGAGCAGAGCGAGTGAAGCACAGCCTTCACAGCTCTGGCTCTCACTCGTCTTCTGTTGTGGCAGACGTTTAATACCAGAGTTTTTCGTCCTGTCATCTCAGTGAGAACAATTCCCGCACCACGTGTCGCTGTGACTCTGACTCTCTCCCCCACCTCCCCCCACTCTTCTCCTTCACCAGCACCAGCTGCTTAAAGGTTCACTGGTGAGTCACACAAGGTGTAAAGAGATGTGCTGTGCGAGAAAACAGGCCTGTGCGGTGGTGAATACAAAGTGCTGCTGCATGATACAAATATAGCGTTTTATGTATTTATATCTGCTAAAATCCTACAAGTCCAATCACAGATTCAGTACACAACTAGAATCTGGAGCTGATTTAAAGTGTTCATATATTCAAAAAACCCTCAATGTGGCATCAGAATTTACCTCTGCTAGAGTACATGTCTGTGCACGTGTCCCATCAGCGGTGCAGGGATCAATAAATATAACGTCAGTGCAGTGTCCTTGGGATGGCCACATTTCACCGCCCCTCCCTGCCATTATGTCTCTGCCCCTCCTCTGGCTCATTTTTACCACACACAGACACACACACATGCACAGTTCATTGCATCCCTCCTTGAATTCATCCTTTCTTTCCATCCTCCTATCAGATCCGGATACTCTTAGATAAAATAATGCATTGGTCTTGTCCTCTGTGACAAAGTGGTGTGTGTGTGTGTGTGTGTGTGTGTGTGTGTGTGTGTGTGTGTGTGTGTGTGTGTGTGTGTGTGCATGTGTGAAGAAGACTAGGGAGACATGGTAGCATGTGGAGCCAATAAGAAGATACAAAAAACTAGTAATAATTGGTTGGTAATCCTGGAAACGCAAGAAAAAATTTAACCAATGCATCCCATCCCCTCCCATCGTCCCTATTGTCAAAGCTAGGTTCCCAAAACACAGGAATTTGCTCTGACAGGCAACTGTGTGAAGCCGATGACACGCTCACTAACTTCAGGCTATCGTCTCCTCCATAGTGATTTCTGTTCGGGTGAAGGCTTCCATCATCCGCAGTTGACTACTGATACACAGGCATGCCAGCCAATCATTTCATTTGCTCGGGTTTATTACAGTACGACGAAGACAGACACCAGCCTTTCTTTATATTTTTTCCGGACTACTATGTTTATTCATGGCTGATTGTGTTTCTGAAACAACTCAACAACCCCTACCTTTAACCTTCACTTATATTCCTGTCAGGACTGCTGGTAGCTCCAACATCATGAGGATGACTTAATTTCTTTACAATCATCGTGTGTGCTGCATATTTCTTGATCTGGATGTACTGAGCCAGCGAGCAGATGGTTGTACTGTGGCAAACCATGCAGGGAAAATGGGAATAAAAAGTTCCTTTATTACCGCCGGCAATTTTAGTTAGTTTGTAACGCTTTGCGCTTCACAGATCTAAATTCCAAATATGATCTATATATGAACACAATATAATGTCTATTTTATATCTTTCAAAGCTCTTCTCTAGCGCCTCCAAGCTTCTCCCCTTCCCTGCTTTTTACCTCTCCCTATCTTTAGATGATGACTCCTGCGGGCTGTGGTGATCACTGCTATAGCACAGGTCTGATAATATGGCTCATCATCGTTTAAATTAGTTCCAAAGCATTAGACAGAATTGGACCTGGGTATCGGGGAATTTATGGCACAGTTGTGGCAACATGCATCAGTACACAGCCATAATGTTTAAAGAAGCTCTTATCATACCCATCTATTTCCTTTTCACTCTCGGGATATTTGAATTTGCATCAGAGACAGTAATCACAAATTTTTCCCTCCAGCAGTCGTTACTATAAAATCAAATTGATATAAACAGAACTTTGTTTGTTATTCCCGTTCGTCTAAAACAGTGTTCAGCGTGCAGAGGTGCACCTTTCACTGTTACAATGATCATTCCTGGGAAGTTGTAAACAACAGAGCTGAAGACACGGCACCTGCATGGGTTACTTCACTGTCTTTCTTTATCGCGCATGCTCTGCTTCTACTAAACCTGACACATCTACTATAGGAAAACATTCTTCCATTTGTTCTATGCTTTTTTTCTGTTTTTTTTGACTGCAAGTCAGAATCGCTCATTAGAAAATATCTATTGTTAGACAGCACAGCACAAGAACGACAAACCAATTGAAGAATCTCCAGCATAAAAGTCTGTAATGCCCATAGATATATACCCATGTATATAAAAATTGATGTGTACTCGGGGTCGGGAAAATTAAGCCGATGTGGAAGTACCTGAAACATGTGTTCTCTCAGATGACCAGCAGAGGGTGACTCCAATGGTTGTCTTTCAATTTCTGATGAAGTTTATGAGAAAATGACTCTACTTCTCACTTGACAACATCTAACAACAACAACAACTTCATAATGCTATTGTTATTATTAATAATAATATAATCTATGATATAAATATGTAATATATTATCTGCTTGTAAAATTATACTTACATCGTATGTCCATTCCAGTATTGCTTTTTAGGATTTACTGCTAAAGTGCTTTGAAAAATAATACGGCACATTCTACATACATAAAAGTGCCTTTTTGTGTGGTTTTCATTGCGTTTCTATTGTAGTGTTCAAATGATTGTGTAGAAGCGGAAGTAATACACATCACTGGACTACCTGTTGAAAGCTTGAAAGATGAGCAGTCAAGGTGCAGCTCACGCAATGACACAACAAAGCCCCAATAATAAGCATTTACTGACAAAACCTGTGACAAATTACACTTTGCATCAATTACTAAATTAGATCATTGCTCATCACATATTCTTCTCCTTGTTCAATCTGATGTATGGTCTTTCTAATTTCAACAGAGAAAAGTCCCTTCAGTCCTACATGTCATGCAGATTGCTGCTACACTGTCCGACTGATCCGCTTTAGAGGTCATCAACTGATTTTATCACCTAATTGAATTTCATGTGAGCCAGCCAAGGTGCCAATCATAGGCTGCAGCCACTGGAAGCCCCCACAGATTGGTTTATCTTCCAGGACTGTCACTGATTCCTTAGTCACAGATTTTGAATGTAAGTCTGGAGGCAACAGCTTGGAGAGAAGTAAACAGAAAGTTAGGTTCCCTGTGTAGGTGTTGGACACTCTTCAGAGCGGCTGTGGGTGGGTCCTCGTCCAGCTGTGTCACAGGGAGTTCACAATCAGGACAAGTACTGTTTTGGATTCAAGTAGGACATCCTCAAGTGCACAGCCCTTGTTTTCTGACATGTCCAAAAGCAGGCTGTTTATTTGTAGTGACAAATAGTACAAAGTCGAAAGTGTGATGAAGAATACACAAGCATACACTCAACTGCTGATAAGATTCACCCATAGATTGTACAGAGAGATGGACGACACATCTCCACTTGCTCCCATTATCCAGAGATGAAGTCAAAATATCTCAGATACGAGCATCGCCATTTTGCACATTTGGAGCCAGAGTCTGCATTAGCGATTGGGGGATTGAGTTGCGTTAGTAAGGTCCTGTTCATACATGCGCTCAACCAACGGCGAGTCAGTCTCAGCTGTCTATAATTTTATATCAATAATTCATTAAAACCAAACTCACCAGAAAAACCATCATTCGAACAAACACCAGTGTGATAAAAGCTACATAAAATAACTTAATTTGACTTTTTAGGTTGGTCCATGTCCAATCCAGAAACACGAAGAAGGCAGGGATATGAGCTATACTGCAGCCAGCCACCAGAGGGCGATCAAGGTGCTTTGGCTTCACTTTGGGAAGCAGTCTTGTCATCCAGCTTCATATTCATTCTGCATTCTACAGATGAATATTCAGAGTCTTGACAAGATTTTGTGGTTGGAGGTTTTCTGCTTTTTGTCTAGTTTGTCCAATCACGTTTGAGCAGGACTTGGTTGCAGTATATGTGGAGAGCAAAACAGTTGCAACAAATGAACCGAAATGCATCAGCTGCCAGGTTTTTTATTTATCTGCATTCATATGCAGATAGCTGTTTAATAGAGATTGCTGGTTGTGACAAAATCCAGTCGTGGATGTCGTCTATCTACTCCAACGTGTCTCACATGGCTAGTCAGACTGCAAAGAGTGTACAGGGAATGGAAGACAGTAAAGTCTTGGCCCAGATACCAGCCGTCTACACCGGAAGCTTCACAATATTGGCTGTTGCCCCCCAGAGGTTAATTCTTTGTCAGATGATGGCCAATGGGCTCCGAGATTCACCTTAACCTAACACTTGATGCAACTGTTTCACAACAGACATGAAAAACAATGAAAATAAAAGGTCACAATGCCTCCACTCACACTGATTTATTTCATTTATATCACATTGTTCTCCGTTTCAGTGCATTGCATTCAGTTTCTTTCAATCCCTCTTTCTCTGCAATCGTCAACATTACGCCCCACGCTGCACTTTACATTTCAGCTGTTTGCGTGATCACTACCTTATGACTCTGCTGTGTGGCGATGGATCGTGCTCCTGATGTGACATGAGCACCATCAGAGGCAAGGCACCCAGCTTGACACACACTTAACCAACTGGCTACTTACTTCATGTGATAACACAACTTTTCTGAGACCATTTGAACACTCACATATGGTTTTCATGGACATTTTTATATAAATATATATCCACTGTATGCCGCTGAAGCATAAAATATCCAACTCTTCTCATACTATATGTTGTTAAGAGTACTTGAAGCCCTCAAGCCTTTTAAATAATGCATTAAACTGCAACTCTCAGGTCAACGCGAGAAGGCGGCGGAGGTAAATACATTATCAATATGTACAGGTCTCATGCATCCTCCTCGCTGGAGTCTTCACAAATTGCTCCATCTCTGTCTCACCTCAGCCACATGGTCATTTCACTCTCACTTTGCATGATTCAATATGATTGCATAACACTGACGCTCACAGCTGCTGGTTTATTTTTTATTAATGCTTCTTTTAGGAGCATGATTTGCTGCGCTCCGTACAGTGTTTGAACTTGAATCACACAGGGTAGTAATTTCCCAGGGTTTGAGTGTTGGACCACGAGGCCAGAAATCTTAGATTAATGTTGAATTCAGACCTGAACTATTCTGGAAAAAAGTCAAGCAAAATCATCTAATCAGCTATTGCTTGAAACAGGAATACTGCAAAGATTAATCATGTGCCATATTGCACCATCTTCAGCATTCTTATCCAAGATATTTTGGCTTCATTTCTGGATAGTGGGAGGAAGTGGAGACGCGTCGGCCATTATTATATACGGTCTCCGGCTTCGCCAGTCCTGTGCGGCCGTGCATGTTCTGGGAGCCTGCACTAAGTTGATTAGCAAACACTGACGGTCAACTGGAGGGCTGTTAACTTCGGCAACATATGAATTTATTGAAGTACCTGCACATTTCATCCTGCTAATTTAATTACCAGTGAGTCTGGCTCAAGGACAGAGGATGGTGGAGACGTATTCGCAATTCAGAAGATGACAGACAGCGACAGAGGGAGAGAAGTAAAACAGGAGGGCTGCTCTTCTCAGCCCTTAACGATATCTGCTATAAAGCACAGTAAAAGTTAGGATAAATATCCCACATCCAAACATTAATATCAAATCTGATTAATATCAGATGAGAGATGATTTATTTTCATCCTGCATTCTCTACAATGTTCTTGAACAGGCGATAAAGAAAAAGTTGTCATGAGGATGAATCCATGAATGTCTTTGACAAGTTCAGCAAAAAATAACTCTTTTCATCCGTTCATGAAAATTCTATCCGGCATCATGAGATGATTTATGGTGCGGACGGACTAAGGGCACATGCTCTCCTCGCGGTACTTTGGATGATGGATGTATGAACTATAGGGGGTGAAACAGAGTTTCTGTTACTATGGTCTTTTCTCCATTATTATGGAGGAAGGAATCTCAAGGACTGAGAGAAGGTTCTCTTCACACAATAAAATATAATAAGATATTTAAAACAGATTGTTAAAAAGAAAGATTGACACTAAAAATTCACAAATGAGATTGAACGTTTTTAACTATTTTTGACATTAAAGATTATATAATATATTATAATATCATAAAGGATTATATTATGTTGTAAATGATAAGGCCAATTCCCAGTAGTTATTACTTTTATCCCATTTTATCTCCAGGATGGAAAACTTTGCTAAAAGCTACAGATTGTTTTAGCATTGGAATTTCATAGAGGAGTGACATACACATTCACCAGGCCGAAAAGCCATCAGTTCTCTCATGTTCTGCCTGAGGAAATGCAATCTGAAAAAAATAACACAGGCACGAATGCTGCTGTAACCTAACAGCTTTCGATTCCATAACCACTTGTATATTGTCTCTAATTTCAAGATGACAAGAACAAAATGGATATTGCTGCGTGCAGGAGATGAGAGGATCTTTGCTGAGCAAGAAAATAATTTGGTTTGGAACAGGCACTGAATGATGTTGTGTGTGTGTTGCAGCGGAAAATATAAAAAAGACTTTCGACTTTCTGGACCCAGTAAACCTATAAAGATGTCAAATGGTTTCAGTCTCAGTAACCAGTGTTTATAGACTCTTCATGATGGAGCAACCCCATCCTGGTGATAATTGTGAATATAAATCATGCATGTCCCTTTTCCATTAATTTTAAGCTTATTTCCATAGTCCTCTGAGTATTTTCAACACAGGACTATGTACATCTTGTCACTTTATCATACCAATAGGAAGAAAATGTCCCCAAAGGAGCTCAGTGGCATTAACTCTAGTGGTAATGGAGGTATTGCCAGCAGGGTGCAAGGTTTCTTTGACCTCTTGTAATTTGCCTGTAGGGCAAATAATAAGGTAGATGAGAAGCAACTGCCACTTCTCAAACTACCGTGACACGTTCTTATTCATTTATTTTCCGCTTCTTTTAATAGAATCAGTGGCAATATATTGGCTGAAAAAACTGCTCCATCATTTTAATATGAATTTTAATATCATCAGATGGACTTGAAGACCTCTGAGGCTCGGACTAAATTATGTGCTCTCCTCTAAATGCTCCCCACAGGGTTGTGTCCTGTCCCTCGTGTTTTTTCTTACTTGCTAACGACAGCAGAAGTTAGAACAAGGACAGACACATTTTAAAATGTGCAGATGACATAGTTAATGTCAGTGTAGCTCATAATAAAAATTGTGATTCATTGTTTGGTGTGAGGGACTTTTTCCTTCTTTTTCCAGTATCTCTTGGGCCATGTTTCTCTACAGGTGACAACAAGCTTTATTTCTAGCAGAGTGGATATGTGTCTAGTTTCCCAATCCTCATTGGGGGTTACCATAACAACCAAGGTCGAGGAGAGACCCTCAGAGACAGTGGTGCAGAGACACCCCTTAACCCATAACACCCGTCAGGTCGGGATTTACACACCTCTTCTCTGAGAAGGACATGTTTCATAGTTGACTTAGGTATAATAGCAAAGCAGTCTTTACACATCTATCTTCTCATGAAGAACTAGAATGCCACTCAGTAGAGCACATTCCTCTGCAAAGGCCTAACAATCCTATTATTAATCCACATTTAAAGTGAGTAGATCCACATGTTCACCTACACAAACCACTCAATAAATGCAAAAGGTTTGCAAAGGTAAATAGGTATATATCCATATATAGATATAAATCTATATATATATATTCTTCCTTGGTCGATTAAGCTTAATTAAATGCTTCTGTAGTGTGACCTATAGAGGTTGCACTGTCTGACACTATGTTTGTTGACTTCATTGTTAAAGGCCAAGAGGTGGAAACTGGAGAGCTGTGTGTTCCCAGTAGGTCGTTGACAAATAACTGAACTTTGATGGCAATTCAAATGACAAGAGACGAGAAGGAAACAAAAAACAATGAGAAAACAACGTTTCAACTGCAAATTATACATGGCATTGACATGGTATATAATCATTCTGTAACAGTTGTGATCACAGTCATTTACAGTCAATTTAGAGTCTCAAATTTACGACAAATCTGTATGTCTTTGGACTGTGCAAGAAAGCCAGAATACTTGGAGAAAACCCACACAGACATTGGGAGACAACATGCAAATGCTAACCACTGGACCGCCGTACCGTCCATTGATCTAATAATGAGCACTGATTTTTTTTTCCTCTCCGATCGCTGTGCTGGGGTCACCTGAGGTTTGACCAGTGGCGTGTGTCAAATTAAGCAACAGTTCTCCTCCTCCTGTCAATAAACCTCTGGGATGCCACATCAGAGCGAAGAGCAAACACTCATCCAGAAATAGCTTCCCTTCTCGCTCCAATGTCAGGATGACAAAGAGAAACTCACCAGAATCTGAGCACTGAGTACACACACACACACACACATATAACACACACACACACACACAACACACACATGGATCCTTTGTGTAAGTATGTAAATTGATTGGATCAATATGACCAATGTACTGTTAAGGGGGAACAAATACAATGAATTTTCACCTCTTCTCCCACCAGTATTCATTCATTCAATATTGCTAGTGATTTGAAACTTGAAGAAAAGAAGCATCTATTAGAATATTTATACTTAGTGCAGGTGTTGGGGGTGAAACCAAACACTTGCAACAAGACTCTACAGCACTTTACAACACTATAGAGATAGGCTTGCAGCTCTAATAAAGGCTCAGAAGCTTTTAGCTAAATGCTTATGTCAGGATGTGTTCACAGACAAAGTGTTGACATTTCAATAGTTGGTATGCGCGTACCATGCTTAGTATCTTATCTTAACGTGGTGGTAAAAAAGCAAATACCAACCCCATGGTGGTGCTCGAGGAAAAAAATCAGGGGCCTGGTAGGAGAAGCTCTGCATAATGTCCGAATCAAATATCTCGGACATTTGCATTCTCACTGGAAAATGTCTAGAGAATATCCAAAGTTCAATGCATGTCTTAGAGCAAAGAATCATCATCTGAGTGCTATGAATTGCCATCCTTGGTGTCATGGAGCTAGAGAGGCTGAACACAAAAAACGTTGACCCTACTGTGGCCACATAGAGAATTATTACTTTTTGTTTTACTGAGGCCTCTATTTTGAAATCCCCTTTACTCCTGCATGTCCCCATCGTAGGGCTGATAAGGAATAGTGTATCTTCAAGGTCACTGGGATTCAACCTCTGTGGACCATTCATTTCTCTACAAAATGTTATGGCAACATGTCAAATAGTTGCTTTGGAGATATTGGCTCGGACGCATTTGCAGTTGGATAAAGGGACTACACTCCTCGTAAGGTTACAGATTGTGACCACACTCTAATTCATGAGAGCAAACTGCTGCACATGTTAGTTAATGCACCTCTGGAGGTCAAACCTGTGGTTATAAAATGTGCAGCTTTGCCTTAGCGGCTCGACTGCCTCCGTAACAGCCACATGGCCACTGAGCCTATTATTACTTCAGGCTGACCATCAGCGCTTGGTTGGCTACTTTTATGCCACATCTGTACACGTCCATTTGTTCTGTGATGTAATACTTCCTCCTGATGAAACAGGAAACCATTTGATTATCACACAGCTTCTGTCAGAGCAGCAGAGGGCCAGTCCTGCAACACGAGGAGGGTTGTCAGGTCACACAGATGGCTTTTTTTTCATGGACATAATGTTTTTGCCCTCAAAAGGCTCTCTGGTCCCTCGTGAAGCTCCAGCCTTATTCTCCATAATATTCATGACACCACAATTTCCCGTTTCTTTTCTTTTTATCATTGTGTTCTATTAGATTTGATCATACATATTCATGCGGGCTGCAGCATCTTAATTGGAAATAAATACGCTTGTTTATTCGCACTCTCGAAACTCTCGTTAAAAATTACATGTGACACTATGTGACCCAGAAATTTTATGAACTGTGTATCAACAACAAACAACACAAATGAAAGGTGTCCTTACGATAGAGCAGTATCCTAACTGTTATTGGTCCTTACGTAATGATCATATCAAAGTTCAGTTTAGGCCACATGAGGAATTCAGAAACAAATCTGCTTTACGTCAACACAGAAACTAGGACTCGCATGTAAAAGAGGCCACAAATGTCTCCTTCCTAAGACAACTATAACCATCACAAACAGACAAAACAATAAATAAAAAATAAAATTCTCCATTGGTGTCTATTGGTCTGACCTTAATGCCAGATTATATCAGTATTTCATCAGACATCTGTCATGCAAGGAGCTGAGTAAACGGCACAATATGACTTGTGAGTGTCACAGAGGAGAAACGTAATTTGCTGACCTGAGAAGTGGAAAAAATGTGGGTTTGACATGCTAGAGCAGATATAAAAAGCACCCGGTGGCAAAGATAGGAATGTCCCACTTGAGTAATGTTACGTTGAATAATTTTGACATGCATGTTGATCGAAAAAAACACCTTCTTGTGAACATTTAAGCTGGAAAACTGTCAAATGAACAATAACTCACAGCTCTCACCATGTATGACACTGAACTCTGCAGACCATGCATCAAGGACACAGTAAATGTCCAGAGCATGTTGCACCTGCACTCTTCTACAATATATCTTCCTCTCTGCAGCAGTGTTGTTGTGTAGCTCTGCCTGTGGTCTGACCTCCATGAGGACAGGGGAATAACGAGAATTTTCCTGCAGGGCTCAATAAAGTATCACAATATTAAATTACAATATCAACCCACGTTTCAATCTCAGCATTTCCTGCTCATCAGCATCTTTGGGATATCATTGAGCTGACAGTATGACAGCCACTGAGCGTGCAGAGTGTAAAAGTGCATTTTTCTTGAGACAGACATGCAGTGAAAGATATAACATGTAACTATTCTCCATTAAAAAGTCCAAAAACGACATTTGGACTTATATCATCAAAAATGTTTCCGACAACCAGGGAAATCTCTACATTTATTCAAGGTAATTGGACATTTTATCTTAGTTGCCTTCGAATTGCGTCATATCCACTTTTAATGTGGCTTTGCCCGTCTCTGAAATTATTTCCAGGACAACATCATATGGCGAAGGAAAAACACAATGTTAGCCAGTTGGCCAGTTAATAGTCACTCGTAATGGATTATGAGCACTCAGTGCCATTTGCTGCGTAATGTGAATAAAACTTAAATTCACTAACTCATCCATAAACCATTAATAACTCCCACGATCCAACACTGCTTCATGGTGTCATCAAACTAAGAGCTGGGGTCTTTAGTTATCGTTTTGAGTGAGACAGTTGCCGGAGTTATTGTGTGTTGAATTCTGGACATTTTCCTGCATTTAACCTGAGGGGCTGTATGTGGAACTTTCAGGAACATTCCCTGCCAGCACTTTATTAAAACATCCGTTAAATTTCCAAAAGAGTCCACATTAGAATACAGCAGGTCAATTTGTGGGAAAATTCCCAAATTCACAACAAGACACAAAGTGCTGTCCTTCTTCCTGCATGCCCTGACCAGGCCGAAATTGTTGACTGTTGTCGTGAAAGCGTCTGACCTGAACAGTCTCCTGTGGCAGACCCAATTTTCCAGACATTTCCGGATGTTCACCTTTAAAAACAGCTTCAGTTCTTTAATCCTCACCAAACAAATCCAATAAAGATATGGTGAAATAGGGTTTTGTAAAGGGTCTCATGACATTAGGATTGGGGAGGCAATGGTAATACCACTAGCAGATGAACTGGCGGCAGTATCAGTATAATAATAGAATTACATCAGATCCCTTTCATATTTTATTTGGGGGGAAAAAAATAATAAAATAAAAGCTTAAATCGTCTAACAGACGGTTCAGGATTCACCAGCTTAGACTAAACCGGCTGCTGAGGTCATTCACTTCTCAATTCATTAAATTACAAATAGACATTTTGTTCATTTAATTGTGCTGTTGAGTTCCATGCATTAGTTTTGCTATATGGTGCCTGACTCTGCTCTGACTGCAAACCACTGCCCACAACAGCACTGCAATCTGTCAACGTCCTGATGAAGCACAGAGGAGGATATGAGGGGAGAGTCATAATATTATCATTCATATGGTTATGGAAACTACAACAAAAAGTCAATTCAAAAGGGATTTGCTTTAATCTGGCTGGGTTTAACGATGGCAGGATTATTTACTCTTATGCAGGAGGCTTTAAATGTCACATGTCCGCAGAGTCTAGGATAGGGATCGGGCTCTACATCACAGGGAAACCTTTGACTCCATTTGCCCTCCAACTGACCAGATTACAGTTTACTTTAGTGATGACTAACTGATACCAAACGGTCAGGATTTGAGTCCATCTAGGCACACCGTGCAAAAACACAATGTTCCTGCAAAACCCGGTAATTCATACAAGGCAGCCGTGCCCAGGCTATGCATGTATAAGCAGGTACAAAATGCTCACATTGCCAATTCACGATTCCAAATGTAACATCTCTCGTCAACATGAGGAGCCCTGCTGAATGGAAATAGCGAGGCAGTTCAGAATACTTCAGTGGAACAAAATGTCCAAAATAAAATCTGCAGGCAATTGTGAGTAACTGTGTCATTATCTTTACAAGAGACGCCGGTGTTGAATGTTTCAAATATAATCTTTGAGAAGCACAAAACTGCCATAAACACATTTATCAAATCAGGAACAAGGGGAAGATGGTTGAGTAAGAATTACCATTCAACATACACATGTACATATATCATGAATGTGATCTTTTGTCGGCATATGGAGAGGAAAATTGGATGCCTTGGCATGTGACAGATTGCCGGACCAGATTCGATTCATTCATGCTTGGAGAGGAGGCAGATGTCATTTCCTCAGATCAAATATAATCCGACAGCATTGGACTGTGGTTATTAATTGTTGTCAGCAATTCTCAGAAAGAAATGTATTCTTCCACAAAGACCATAACAACTGGCTGCTCTTTTTGCCCCCATTTTAAACTGATGATATAACACCACACAATGTCATGATCTCTGGTGCAATTACGTCATAAGTCATATGTCATTTCCCTTCACTACATTAGAATTCAAAACCTATAATAAGCACTATGAGCTATAAACTACAGGTTTCTATGCAGACTGAGATTTTACAAATTAAATATATGATTACACCACATATTTACAAAAAAACAATGAGTTAATGTAACACAATCAAGTTCGGCTCATAATACTGATAATGTCTAATGAAATACTCAAACAATTTTACTTATAATAACATATTGTTCCATTTACACTTCAATTTCATAATATAATTTCAACTCTGTGGGATATTACTTCACCACATGACCCTTGTTATTCACCCTTTGCTTATACAGCAAAACTATTAGCAAATTGACTTGAGCAACATATTTTAATAATAATAACTTCATTTTTAAAGCACTTATCTAAACGAGGTTAGAAAGGGCTTTACAAAAACCTAGTGATAATCATTTCAAGTCATCTTTCAAGTTGGTATTAACAAGCATTCTGTGTTTCAAGCCTCTCAAATGAGAATTGTCTGCTGTTGCTTGTTTGCTGGCAGTGGTGCGGACAATAAAGGTACTTCAATACAATTTGTCAGTAATTCTATTTCTACTTGTGAAATCGCTGGGTTGGAAACCATTGTTTTAGTCTTTACAATGTGTATTTAATCAGCTCATCAAATCTTGTTTCATATAAACTCTTGACTTTGAAAAGTGACTAATAGGCTAACTATATCTTTAGGAATAATGCGGGAAGCATGGGGGTAGTATAAAGTAGCATACAAAGAAAATACTCTAGGTACTGCATGGTTTTTAAGTAGATGTACTTACACTGTTGTTCAGGAGGTACCTTGGTCTCTGGTGAATTGTGTTGGATGTCTTTACAAACAGCAGACCACACATGCAGCAGTGTTGAATTTACAAACTCTCAAGCGAAAGAGAGAAGGTGAAAATAAAAAAAACACACATTTGAATCAGCCCTTTAAAACAACACATAGTGAACAGTTACGCCTTATAAAGCTAAATGCTTCACTGCAGTACTGTTGTATTGACCCTGCATTAGCTTTTAGCTAGGTGTTCCTAATTAACTGGCACCTGTCAGATTATTTCGATGCTAGCTCACTAAACTACAAGGCTCGTTCCTCTGCTGCTTTTACAACATGTGTCATGTAGCTACACCTGCTAGCAGCTCCGTCATGGCTCTCTTTGTGTTGTTATGAATGTGTAGGATATACTCACACTTGTCCAGCAGCTAGCATGTAGCTAGCAAGTAGCTAGCATGTAGCTAGCTCTGAGCCAGGTGAGCCGAGGAGGTGGAGGAAGAAGCTTCTGTTGCTGCTAACTTGGGAATAAATGTTTTACCTTCTCCTCCTGGACCTGCAGTGACTTTCTCTCTCTCTCTCTGTGTGTGTGTGTGTGTGTGTGTCTGTATTAAATGCTTATTTTATTTTACTTATTTTACTCCTTGTAACTTATTTTTGAATTCTTAGCCTATGCAAATTCATCCTTTTTGTTTATTTCACATCTTTCAATATCTTTACCTCCTTTATTCTGTCCTTTTTAATCAATTTATACTTCTTGGAAAATGGTTTAAAACTCTGCTTTCTAATCATAACTTGATTTATTTTAATGTCGTCTCTGCATTGTTTTGATGTTCCTTTACAGCCCCATGAATCTACCTCTGTGTATGAAACACCCTCTAAAATTAAAACCTAATGATGCTTTACAAACAAACTGTTTTGAAATATGAAGTCTGAGTATGGAGTGCAGTGCTTTAGGCCAAACTCTCTCTGTGTAATATTTAACCAGGGAACCTTCAGTAGAAGTGCATGTTGCAGGGACACGACTTTTCTCTGCACACAACTGATGATATATTATTGTTGAGTAACATACTTACAATGCATCTGAAACTCAACATGGCTTAGGTGACAGGGTTTTCTGATTGCACTTAACATTCAGCATATCAGTCGTGGTCATTCAAGGTTTTAAGGCATTACATCTTACATGTGTTTGTATAGAGGAGGTGGTCGGCTGCATTTTTTTGACTGTTTCCCTCAATATTTGTGGATTGTTCGGTTCAGATTTACCATCTCAGTATATCAAAACATCATCTGTCTATTAGTTGGAGGTGATTTAATGCAGAATGACCGAGGCAGACCATCACCTTTGCAGTTGCACATGTCTCCCACCACACAGGATTAAAATCGCTTGTGTGTGAATTTTGTCGGCCACTGTAGGGCAGCAAAAAATAATTAGGATCATAAAACTGACATATGCTCTTATGAGTTGATAGGTGAGCTTGTAATGGAGCAGAATTGAGTTTCTGTCCAGCCCCTGTTCAATGTGCGTCCATTGCCACTTTGTTTTAGCTCAAGTTTTGGTCTCCACTTGCTCTTGAATAAGCTGCATCGTTCACTGCCGTGTCTCGTATCGTATCTTCTGTTTGGAGCACAGGAGGTGTGCGATCATTGTTAGACATTTTTTTCTCTTAAAATAGCTGTAAAGGTCAAAAGTAATATAATACATTGTTATAAAAAATATTTTTAGGATGGAAATGTATAAACATGCACACGGTTTTAAGTCACACCATCTTTACATGCATGTTACTGTTAGGCCACAATAAACAAATAAGCATCACGCTGTTTATCTTTCCAACTGCTCTTCTTTTCCTCAATCTGGATAGTTTACTTAAAGGAAAGTATAGCCACTTAATTGATAAGCGACCTCTCCAACTAATAACCTAAACTTACCATGGTGCTATATATAATCAATATCTAATCACACACTAATTTAAAAAACTATCTGTCGGCTCGGAAAGAAGCACCTCTGAAGTTATGGATCCGATGTCTGTTGATGCAGTCACCCGTGTGCCTTTACTTTGGCTTACTTTCTACATGAGAGACAGTCACTGTGAGTCAAATCGCTTAGAAGCATTGTAGCATGTATACGATCAGTCGGTAATGGATGCAGCTTCCTGAAGTGATTAGATATGCACATTGTCATTGACAAGCCAATAAATATGAAAGCAGACACAGCAGAATACAGGAGAGGACGTGATGATTTATTGTGTTAGTGATACTAGACCTTAATTAAAACAGCGTCCCAGGCCTAAAGATGTACTGTAATATCTTTGTTGAAAATGAAGAAAGCTCTCTGAAGTCCGTCTCCATAATCTTATATGAGTATATATAGGAACTTGGTACCGGGATGAGCAACATGTTACGTTTTCTGAAATAAGAACGTTAAAGCAGTTCTACGTATAATAACCTAGAAAGGTGCATTGAATGTGCATTGAACGTCCTGAACTTTTCATGCGGCAATGGAAGCAACATCCATGAAATTGTGTTCAAACAAACACTCAAGTGCAAGCGCTACCAAATCAAATAATTTTATTGTGAAAGCAAAGGTAGAGAGATTAACCGCTGTTGTTGGGGAGGTGGGGGGCACTCTAAGATATTTTCTGACACTGACTAATTGCTGTTATTACAGCTCAAAAACAGAAGCTATCAATTCAGGTTTCCCACTATGAGACTTCCAACTCATATGGGTCTACATGTTGTTTTTGTTATACTAATTACATTCCAATAATAATTTTACTCATATTGCACATGCAAATAAATTAACAAATTAAATATTGCGTATGAGTGCGCACACATCATCTTATTTTCTTATTTACAGTAGTTTGCAAACTGAGCGTAATAGTTCTCTTTTATAACACAGGCTAGATAATCCACTTAGTATAAATTGATTAGCTATTGAATCAGATTGACCATTAATCTTTTTAATCTGTCAGTAACCTTCTCTGTGTGTGGTGCTCCATCATTGTAATGGAGAGTCCAGGAATTAATTATTACACATATCCTCTCCTACAGTAAAAAAGAACCTCATTACAGGGCAGAATTACTGATGCTGCAGAGAGTCCTGCTGGGGAGAGTGGTGAGTATTGTGTGTCACATCACAACAATGTCAGGGTCATTGCAGCTAATTGAGCCACATGTTGCACTTGATCTGGAAGCAATGACAGTGTCAGGGTGCAATGTGTCGGGGGCATTTCGGGAGTTACTGCTGCGGAGATAAAAAATAGAAATAGTCTTAGTAGTTAGCAAGAGAATATTTAGTGATAAACAAAGTGAAATATTATTTAGAAATAATTCTGATACTGTGAGATGCTTAACCAAAACGATACCAATGAAAAACAGACCTGTATTGTATTTAAAACCACTTTTATTCTACCTTACTGTATATCCAGAAACTTTGTCAAGAAGTTAATTACACACTTTCATGTCCCCCTCAGGATAAATTGCTATCTCCTTGGTGATTTCTTAACTGTATTGTGAATTAGCAAATGTTAGCAATCAACACAGCTTAATTAGTCAATCAATTAGTCACTTGTCAAAATAATTAAGCAGAACCTTACTGGTCCAATATTAGAAAACCAATTAATTGACAGATCCAGGCTCTGAAACCTAAGAATCTGCCGCATTTCTGAGTTATATTAAATATTTTGGACCAAAGAAAAACACATTTAATGAGGTCACCCTTGGCTCTGAGAAATTGTGATCAATATTTCGAGACGTTTCATAGACTGAAACCTTAATGAGAATAAAGTATTGGCAGATTTTTCTATCATGACGTTAATTGCAGCCCTTATAACATCCTAACCTCTTTGCAATATTGTGTTTTGTTTTAACACAAAGTGTAGATCAGTCCAGTGCACAACTGATTCGCGCTAAGTGCACATTTGTCAGCACTATCTGTTTTGTGCGTACGAGGCCTCGATCTTAGAGGGATCAGTCGGAGCACGTCGGGTTTCCCTTTGCCACGTCACTTGTTCATATTGCAGGCTGACATTTCTAGGAAAGTATTAATCCTGACAGATTAATGTTGGAGAGCAGAACAGTGGGTCTGGTGAGGGGATATTGCATTGTGGTCGCTGATGCAGTTATAAGATAATCTACTGATCGAGACCCCTTAAGAGGACCCCTGCTGCATGTGTGCGCGATCAAAGCCACGAGTCAGAAAGAGAGAGGGATTCCGATGAGCAACTGAAGATACGGAGCTGCTCACGGGATCAAGCTTTCATCCACAGTGCTGTGTCATGCATTGGATGTCATATTAAACAGCGCAAGACAAGATGATTTGTTTGATACGTAGCGTTGACAAATAAATTATATTTTCTAGATGATTTCTAAATTGCGTTTGTGCTTGTAAATTAAGAGAAATGATGACGGGGAAGGCCACAAAATCTGTTCTTCTCCCTGCAGTTAGTCAATAGTTTATGCAGCAGTTATTTCTAGATTGTAAGGCTCAATTGAACTGAGACAAACCTGTGGTGCTCTTTGACTTATTTAAATAATTGCTGTCACTTTATGGCAATGTATTCATTGACTTTACTCTGCAAATCCACAAAATATAAATCCACAAAATAGAATTACCGCCCTGCAACTGTATGCCTTTGTCAACCAGAGCAGTTTCAGCCTACATAAAACATTTTTAAGACTCATATAAGGTCACTGTGACCTTTGACCACCAATATCTAATCGTTTAATCTTTGAGTCAACTGGTCAAAATGTGAAGAAATTCCCCAAAAGACAGATTTGAGATATGTTCAAGAGACCAAAATCATGATTTGTGAGGCCAAGAGGGTCTTGACTTTTGACCCACATTTAATCAGTTGTGCCAGATTTTTCTCAAGGCAAAACAGAGGTTAGGGAATTCATTTAGACCTTGGGCAGTAGGGCAATAGGGCAGAGGGATGGGCTGACAACTTGAAAACATAGTAAATATGAACAACAATAATCTATGAAAGTGTGGTGTAAGTTTAAGTATTTCACTGTGATTAATTCTATGTTTATAACAATAGTTATTTGATTCAACATTCTATGAGTTAATCACATTGCTTGGTCTCTCTAAAGGGACACTGGGGAGAAACAAGGTTGACGTAGTTTGTTATGAACTGTCACAGCCACTCATCAATAGACTCCCATCCACCTAGGAAATGTTCTCGTTACTTCCTCTCTTTGACTCTGTGGGTGGATTTTGAGGCTGCGGGGAGGATGAGAGGGGAATACAGCTGCAGCAAAGGGCATTAGAGAAGAGAGAGGTGTAATGGATGGAAAGACGTGTTCCATGAAGGAGATGATGAACACCATCTGCTGACAGTTCATCAATAGGTGTTTGAAAGGTGGAGGTGAGGCAGCATTAGCAGCATGAAGGGGCCCGGCCACAACACAGCCGAGGTGGCTATTACAACAATATTCCCATTTCATATTTGCCTCATGTCGCTGTTATCTGTCATTAGGTTTTGTTGTTCCCCCTGAGGCATGTTGTCCTCTCAAAACTTGCTGATAATCAGGATTCAGCTTTTGCTACTGCAGGAGCTATATGAGGCTTTTTCTCAGGGTGAAACCGAAAAATCATGTGTGTGTGTGTGTGTGTGAGAGAGAGAGAGAGAGAGAGAGAGAGAGAGAGAGAGAGAGAGAGAGAGAGAGAGAGCGTGTGTCCGTGTGTTATCAGATAACAAGAAGCCTCTAACCTCTACCGTGAGGTCAGTGGAGACACCCAGCAGTCATATTTGAGGTTAAATGCTATGTGAAGGCAAGGTGCTTGGAAAAGGTTAAAGTGACTCACAGCACATCTGGGTACCACACGCAAAGAAAAAAGAAAAAAGGAAAAAAAAAAGAGAAATTCTGCGAAATGGAGGAAATGTCTGCTGTTCTCAGTGTGATCCCTGAGGGAGGAGAGAGGGGCTGCTACATGCAGCCTGACAGGTACAAGAGTTCATGTATGAAACGATCCATTGTTTAATCAAGTGAGAATGAATCAATGGCAAGTTTAATAATCAAATAATAACCACTTGTTTGTTGGTTACTGTATTTTCTCTTGAATACAACGAGGATTCACAGATTCCTCTTCCTCAGTCTTTCATCTTTTGATCAAGTTTTAACCAAATTTCCAGAAAACTGTCGAAAGAAATGTACTACTGTTGTACTAATATTATTTCTATTCACATACAAATATTAATCAAGATAATAGTGGCACTAATTCTCTAGACATGAAAACGTCTTCTGTTGTTTTTGTTTAATTTGAGGAACGTAACAGTCACCTGTCTCTACATAGATCTGATAGCTGAAGTCATACTGTTTTATTTTAAGTATTGTTTGCATTTCCTAACGTTTTTTAAATGTTATGTAACATATATAAACCAGATAGATAGATATACATAGATTAAAAACACACTTTGGGCACTAGTAACTTGTAATGGACATGAATAATTACAATTGGCATGATAGACTACAAACAATATATTGTTAGGTAAATTAATTGTCTTCAAGTAGTGTTTGCTTTTTGTTTGGGTCAAGTTTTCCAGATTTGTCTGCTTTTGGGATATTATAGATAAAAAAAATGTACTGTCACAGATAATCTGGCATGAAATGTGAAAAAAAAATGATGTTGCTGTTGCTGCTGCCTGCACCTGTGCATATTTTGCAAACTGTAAGCATCTGTTTCCGAAACAACAGGTTATAAAATTTGACTGGGCCCTGAGTGCAGATACCGATGCTTCTGATTCTAGTTTTGCACTTTATCCGAGAGAATTGGGATTGTCATGAATCTTTTAAGATGAAAACAATTGTGTGATCTGCCAATGTTGTTATTGTGGCTGTGTTATTGAGCTGTCATGTTTGAAGTCCATTGTTGTCAAGTGAACTGGAAACAAGAAACAGACAACCTAGAGGCAAATCAAATAAACTGCAGAGCAAACGTTTGCCTTGTAAGTGTATCGTTAAGTTTAGAAAAATATGAAATAATAAGAGTGTGTGTTAAAGGCAGCAGTTTTATTTCCCATCGATCTCCATTCAACAGAAGGATTTGAAATACACTTTCCAAATGTTCATTTCTGTGCGGTTGCAGTGTCCCACATTGAACATGGCCTCCCGTGAAGGGCAGACCTCACTGAGCTAATCTTGATCGACATCTCAGACTTCAATATTGAGTTCAGATCACACAGGCAGCGCTCCTGCTGTGTCCTCTTGGAAGAAGATGCGTAGTGAGATGTCTCCATTTCCATTGCAATGCATATTTTAAAATGTCCTCCGATCTTTTGCCGTCCATATTAAATGACCCAACTTTATTTTAATCTATACCTGCACTCTTTTTGGCATCTGTGGTGTTGGACAGCACATCTCTGTATAATATCATAGTTTATGGACATGCTGCCATAATACATTTGTAAAGCTACAGAACTGAAAAAGAACGCATGTCATTGGCTCGTTCACAATCTGTGTTAAACTGCAGCGACCAGTGTGAGATCACGTCAGGTCACCTATCAGAGTTCATTCAGGTTTTCCACAGTCACAACAACAATCATTCAATAATCCAATCACAACTCCAGACCACAACCTGGCGTAATCTGAGCCAACATTTCGCAAGTGACTAATAGCTTGAGTCATTGTGTGTATTGGGGAGAGGAGACTCATAGAGGATAATCCAGTTACCTTTTGGGATGCGCGTTGTTAAATCCGCAGGTTGTTGCCGTTCTGGAGTGGAAACATCATCTCAGACGTCGGATACAATTGTTTGCACTGCTTCCTGAAAAGAATACATTTCTGGTTATCTGCTCATTGTTTTTTATGGTTTGACAAAACCCCCTTTTTTTGTCTTTTGTTTTATTTTTGTTTGTCAGACTTGACTCCGTCTGTTTGTGTTTTTACTGATACCGCTGCTAAATCAATACTTTTAAAACGGCTCAGGTGCCTAAAGGGGGAAGAAATGTGTGTATTCCCTTTCAGGTCAAAGGAGTAACAAGCTTTGCAGTCAGGTCATAAACTTGTTTTTGCTGCTTTGTATTTATACACGAAATATGCATTTTTTTTTTCTCATTTTCCACTCACTGACATTTGGACCAGAGAGCAAAGAACAGGAGAAACAAAACAGAACACAAAACAGACCAGCTGGTGTGTGTGTGTGTGTGTGTGTGTGTGTGTGTGTGTGTGTGTGTGTGTGTGTGTGTGTGTGTGTGTGTGTGTGTGTGTGTGTGTGTGTGTGTGAGAGACAAATAGGGTGGGCAGACACAGACAGAGACAAAGCAGCAGAGGAAGAGGCCAAACAGCGGCTGGCCAGCTCCTGCATTCTAATCAGTCCCCTGTTTTGGCTCCCAGGAAGCTCTCATCCAACGGCCGAGGACAGTGTGTGTCTCATCAGTGCTTGCACAGACACAGAGTTAACACAAACACATACACACTTTCCTGAGGAAAATGACTCTGACTTGATAGAGCAGGGGGAAATCTAGGAGGTGAGAGGAGGCAGGAGACCGCGGGAGATGGAAAATGAGGTGACCCTGCTAAAAACAAGTCCACAATCAATCTCTGGCCTGTCCTGGAAATGAAAAGTATGACTTATTTCAGATCAGAACCTCTAAAAATTGCTTCGCGGATACCCTACGCTTGTCTCTCCTGATGGGTGCGACCTTACTTGAACGCCCCAGGAACGGTCGCCTAGTTCCTAATGTTTCAAACGTCTTGAGGTGATTGCTGAAAATGAAATGCGACGGAGGAGAAGGGAGTAAGGCCGACATTGATTCGAATCACGTGATGAAATTTGATCTCTGGGACGAACGGGACACAAACTGAAAGGAGCTACCTGCCTGATGCGCGTGTAGTAATGAATTCAATGCTTCAGATTGGAGGAAAAGAAAGAGCACCAATGTTTGGAGCATTAGATTAATCGTCGGCAAAGTCACATCAACCAAAATTCCCAACCACATGGCACTGATTGAAACGGCTTTATGCAAATGATACTTGTCTACTTATGAAACATATAAGCAAGTCATTTTCTATAAAAAATGAGTACTTGCGTGTAGTGTGTAGTACTTGTGTGTAGTGTGTTAAGCGGATGAATTGTAAAGTCATTACCACTTGTGCCACAGATTTATTGAAATATATCTGAATAGGGATTATATTAAAATCCACCATTAGTCGAGAAAACTCAACAGTGCCACTGTTGGTCACCAGTGAGATGCTTTATGACGCACTTCTGTGGTCTTCACCCCTCCCCAGTATAATGGACTGTACTGTCCTTGGTGTAATTTAGCATTAAGAGCTGCAGGTCAAATAAAACACTTTAATATGCAACTGTAAATAAATTGAATCTGTAGGTTAACAGCGTTCTAAAGGACAAGCACATTTATTTGTAGGTCTTCAGTAATTTTATGGTCACGCCAAGGTTACAGCGCATGTTCTATGGATGTAACACTGAAACTACAACATCACAGAATTACCACACAAATATGAGAGGACCTCAAACTCACCCTGATGGAATACATTTCAACAAGCAGTCAATTCACGTAGCAAGTTTTGATCTGGTTTATATTGACCACTACTATATATATTTTTTTTCCCTTTATCCTTATTTTATATTTTGTATGACATTGCTCTGATTGCCGGGCTGATCTGCTCCTCTCATCCTACACTTTCATTGTACTATTGAGCCCATGTTAACGTACACATGACAAATTAAAGTTGTAAAAATAGTCATTTAACATAGTGAACTAGAATGATTCATTTTCATGATTCCCACAGGACAAATAGCATCAATGCAAATTGTTTTGCTTAATCATTCTGTTGTACAGACTATGTAATATCTTATAGATGACACTTAACCAAAGAGAAACATTAATTAGACAAATGAAATTATCACTATGAATTTTTTACAGACTTTTTGGTATCAGTGTATAATGTTTGCTGATATGCGCTATACACTTTTATTTTACAATGCATAAAATATGTGCATTGATGTTTAATTTCATAAGAAAATGATGACCTCTTTTAATTGACTTATTAAATGAAAAAATTGTATTTTGTGAAAAACAAGAAAAATGTCAGTATGGGGTAAAACTATATATATGACAATGATAGATGTTAAAATACATATATAATATGTGATCCTGTATGAAAAAATATAGATTTGTTTTTTTAAAGATCAAAGGAAAGAAAAGAAGAAAGGCGTGTAAAAGATAGAAGGAACAATTGGTGCATAGCAAAAATCTTCAGTATACTTTTTTTTGAGAGATCAAAGCCATTTACTGCGTTCATTGGACTTCAAAGACATTAACCATCAGTTGGGTCACTGCACTTGTAGAGCTCAGCGAGAAACCCAGTGAAAAACTTCTGGACAGGAAATTGACATTTCTTAAGTTGAATCTCAAAGACGCAGTTGAAGATAATGGATTTTAACACTTATTTTTACGGTTTTGGGGAAAATGTGGAGAGTGACAATGATCTGGACTCGACCTTTGTTATTGCAAAGGCGATGTGTGGAGAGATGAGTAACCCGACACCTCCTCAGGCTGTCCCGGTAGATGACTGGTTTTACCCCCTGGAGGGGACAACTGCAGAATACACCCCCCTGGTGGCTACAAGCCTCACCTTGGAGCAGCTGCTCGATGAGCTACGCGTTGACTTGGTCGCTCCACTGATGTACCAGCAGCAGCGCTTCCTGCCGCCGAGCCCTGTGCCCTGCCAGAGACAGGTAAGGTCCTAACTGCAGGTTAGACATAGAATCACAAGAACTGGATACAAAATATTGACAATGTTAAGATGGGGGACAGTGATTATACAAGCTTCTGGTTTAAATATGTTCAAGGTGTGTTTTTGACTGATGACAAAGAGAATGCAGTTTGTCTGACCTCCTGCTTTTTGTCTTTCAGTTTGACAATCAGCAAACAGAGACTAAACAGCCGGAGGTGAAGCTGAGACCTATTGGAGTATTGTAAGTACACACACACACACACACACACACACACACACACACACACACACACACACACACACACACACACACACACACACACACACACACACACACACACACACACACACACACACACACACACACACACACGAGGCTCTGTTTTTATCTTCAACCCTACTTTTATCTGTCATCTAATGTGTCTGATTGTGTTTCTGTAGTGATCAAAAGGTGATTTACGGAGCTCCAGGAGACAGAGTTCCTCCTCCAGTGAACGCCCGCATTACAGAGTAAGTCTGGTTCCCAGTCGTCTTAGATTTCATTTATTTATATTGACTTGTGCACCAAGGTCCCAGCTAACATGTTAGTTTCTTTTCTCACAGTTTTACACAGTGGTAATTCATGCTCTCTGTCGGTTTTGGTCTGTTTCCCCACAGAAGGAGAACGCGTGTGATAGAGGAGGATGACGACACGCAGTATGTGAAGAAGCCGCCCAACGCCTTCATGCTGTACAGGCAGGAGCAGAGGCCCAAAGTTTTGGCCGAACTGAGAAACTCTGACTGTGCGGCCGTTAACACGATCATTGGACAGATGGTAAGTGTCTTTGAGACTCTGTGTAACACGAACTTCACCTCACCGAGCAGCGTCTAAGAGACAACACTTCTTAAACCTCTGGATCTGTTCATATTGTGTTTGTGCACTTGTCAGCCTGCAGTTACGTGTGGTTGTGTGTTGCTGTGTGCACTGTTTACTGACATGTTGTGTCTCCACAGTGGAAGGCGCTCACCAAAAAGCAACAGGAGAAATATTATGAAGAATATGGGAGGCTGAGACGTATCCACAACCAGCTCTACCCTGACTGGTCAGCAAGGGACAATTATGTAAGTTCACTGCTCCCATACAACTCATACATATTCACGTTGTTACTCTACATGATGTTACACTGAGCTTTTATCATCTGACATCAGAAAGAATGTTTAAAGTATTTATTTTTTGTTTACAGGGAAAAAAGAGGAAGAGGAGCCCGAGGAGATCGTCTAAGACTGTCAATGGGGTCTCTCAAGGAAGTAGCCGTCCTCCCCGCTTTGCTCCTTCATGGAGAAATTCCCGTTAAGTCATAAGGAGCAGTTTGAGCCTCCTCCCCTCACAGCACATCTGCAGCTGTGCTCCTCTCCACTGACTCTTCTTTTTAGCACTTTTACCTTGAATGACCTTGAATCTCAGTCAATCTTAGTATTTTTTAAAGGGTAATGGTTAGAAACTTTAAACTTTTTTACAAATTTTGCCTCTAATATATTATTTTTTTATCAATATTTGTGTTGCTTTTTTTGTATGATTATAAAGCACTTTGGCTCAACTAATGTTGTTTTTAATATCTATAACAAAATTAAATGATTCCTCTTATCACTTCCTGGTCTGAGTTCTGATCTAAAGTTCGATTTTAAATACTTGATAGCATTCAGTTTAGTTTTACACAATCATGTATGAGTCTTTGTGGGAGTTACTCTCATGGGGAGTCCTCAAAGTTTGGTTTTAGATCAGAGCTTTATTCCTTACTTTATTTCTTACAAGTATCGTACAGCTGATACATTCACAGTTCCATAGTAACTCCATGGACTGAGTTAATTTTAGCCTGCAGTAAAACTACAGTAAAGTAAAAAGTAAAGTTCATCAAAAACCTCCTGCCACAGTTAAAGCACATTAATATTATTATATAGATTTAAAGCTTTGCAGTAAAAGTAGTGACTACTACCCTCTGACATATGACGTCGGTCTGGCTCTTGATGTCCCACTGATGGTTACTTTTAAGAATATATTCTTATTCATATAAATAATATTGACTCAACACTTTTGCCAACCTTGAGTTACAGGTGGATCAATGAGGGTCAATCCTAAGCCTGTAACCTTATTTTAATCTTGTTTCAAAGGAGATAACGCCCACTAATCCTAACCATAGTCATGCAGGACGGGAGAAGACAAAGCCTAACCTGTATGAAACAGGGGGAGTGACGGGCTAAGGAACACTGGGAGGAAAGAGTTTTTGATTTAGCATGGTTGACAAGTGCAACCTGGGAGTTAGACCTATTTTACTTATGCATGACAGCCTGGTCTGACATCTCTGCTCCCTCACGATATCCTGACTTTGCCACAAAGAACCCAACATCTGTATCTGAGTGAAAGTAGCTTCCATTGCTCTGTCACCAAGTGCAAATTAAACTGTAACTGTTACAAACAATCATCATCAGTGCAGTTATTTATTATATTGGAGATAGCATTCTGTTTAGATAAATATGGGGGCTGGAAAAGAACTTTAAAACAATGTGAGAACCTTTTTGTCACAGTTCCCTAAAAGAGTCCAAACTTTTTTAGCCCATTTCTCCTTTAAGATCTGAGACACATGGGATTGGTGTGGACGTCACTCACCCTGGTCATCTCGGCTCTCCTCTTCGTCATGGGTGGACTTGGGTGGCTCGTACTGTCGGAGCATGAACTCTTCACTCATAGCAACCCTCTTCACCCTGTTTTCGATAGGGCAGCTACTTCTGATAAGATTGCACTAGAAGGACTGGGTTGTTTTTCTCTTTATTCTTTTTTAATACGGACTAATAATGTTGGCTGTAGCACAATTACCAGTGTCTAAGCGTACTAATCAGGCCTAATTTGCTCAATTAAGACCGCCTATCTTTTTAATTAAATAGAAGACGAACAATTTTACCAGCTCAATGGAAGATGGATGGTTGTGCCCTTTTCACAGTATAACTGACAGAGCAGATAGGCAGCTTTAGAAAGACAGAGTGGACATATGTATATGCTAAACGGCAGAGACTGGTGGGAGTAGAACCTCATTCAAGGCTCCACTGTACTCATTGGAATGACTGTCACATGGACTTAAGATGTACAAAGGCAGTGTGTGTGGGATTGAGAGAATAATAACAAACACCAATAAATAATCAATTACGGCATTAACAACAATAATTAAAACTTAAGTCGTGGCAACTGTGATAAGACCTTTTCATATTGTTTCATCTTTAAATGTTAAAAAACGATTATTTTTCATTATATATTTTTTAGTTCTACTAAATGCTAGATCATTGTCAACTGTATCACCTTCAGCATTTTTTTCCCGTCCAACCAACAGAAAGAAAACTAAAGAAATTAATTTTGCAAACAAATGTGACAAAGAATGCAATCAATCATGTTTGAGAAGCAGCAACCAGCAAATATAGGTCATAAAAATAATACATCTTTTACTATTCGATCATTAGAATAGCTGCTAATACATTTTCTGAGGCTCATATAAACATTCCAAATCAGTATAGCTCTAATGTTGTTGTACAAGACACCTTAGCCTGCATTTAATAACTCTAGTAAATGTGTGCATGGTCATACAGAGATAAGTGTTTTGGAGAGCTGCTTTCAGACATGTACTCAACTCTGGAGGGGCTGGATGTGTAAACGCAAATGTGCAAGTTAGAGCTTCCGGACTTTCTCTGAACAGTCCCCTGACAAAAAACCTCCAGAATGTCCGAAGTAGCTGATGGGAGGACACAGCAGGAGGTCCTCCGCAGGATGCACAGGGGGGCGACTGAAACAAAAATGAAAGAACAACCAAAAGAATATAAATAGCTCTAAAAAATGGTGACACAGGCGTAGAAGACAGACGAAGATGTCAAGAGAGCTTTTGGTGTAAAGGAAAAACACATGATCCCTGCTGCATTGTGAAGAGGAACCTCCTGAGAAAGTTGGGACCCAATTCTGGAGATCATCCAGAGTTCATGTCTGAAAACAGCCTCAGATGACTGATAAGTGGATTGGTAATGAATGGAAGTCCCAGGTGACCACACACAGACAGATTCCTCACCTCAAAACGACACTCATCTGACTCCTCTCCGTCACTGCCTCATCTTTGATTTCACTTCTGCATTTACTTCCAAACAAAACGCACACTGCCTGACAACAGAATGACACACACTTGCTTTTAAATGACAATTTGTCGTTTATTTTCTATGTTTTAAAGGTTTATTATTTACAAACAAAATAAACAAAAAAAAATCAAAAAGATTTTTTGACAAACACTGTTTGTCTGCATATTGTTGTAAGAAAGTCTACATTTACCTTTCTTTCGTCTGTATCAAATAACCAACTAATAGTTCGTTGTCTCTAAACCTTGGATTACATGAGCATGAGCTGAACAATGAAAGTGTGAGCGGCGCCGAGGAGGGTGGGGGGGCTTGCTGCTGCGGCTCCCCCCCCCCCTCGCGCCGCTATGCACATCATCAGTAAACATATGAAACCTGTGGTCGTCGGAAACCAAACGAGCATTTGGTTTGTCCTCTCTGGGCATTATACTCACTTCTTTTTGCATCTCTTTATTATTCTTTTTTTTAATCCTCAAACCAACAAAACAAAACAGAAAAAAAAAGAAATATACAAATATATGTGCTGGTTTGTTGAGAGTCTCTATACTGCTAATATGTAAGCTCATTAGTTTTGTGTACATCACCATTAATGCCCATTCCAGTATGTTAGTTTGTGATTGGTATAGTGAAAAAAAGCACATCGCTGGGAAGCTCTCCCTCCAAAGGCAAGTATCAAAAACAGCACAAACCAACAGTGCTGCTATCCATCTTGACTGTGCACTAGTTCCTATTCACTATGGCATATTCACGATTAAGCGCTCTCTGTTGTAAATAGAACAACCCCCTCCCTACCCCCACCTCCGACCTACTCATTCAGAACCTCGTACATGATCCGGGCAGCGCAAACTCTCGGGGATATTGCTCCCTTTTCGGACTCATTCAACATCCCTAACTCTTGCTGAAATAACCCCTACCTTTTCTTTTGTTTTTCCTTCTTTAAATTATCAGAAAGTGCAATTTAAATAACAAAGACAATGACTCAGAATGTTTTGCTTTGGCCAGTTTTCCTTCCACGCATCAAAATTCATCCCAAACATCAGCGACTCGCGACAAAGAAACGTACAAAGGTTCTTCAAATTTTGAGTGTGACCCGACTGCGAAGTCAAAAGATTGCACTTTTTTTTTCTTTTTTTACTTTTAAACTGTACACGACCTCATTAAATATCCTAAATAGCTCGACTGAGAACTTGAGGAAGAAAAGAAACCTGGCTCTAGATAGAAGTTCACATTGTAAGTTAAAAAGGTACCAATTGAATAAACGGAGACATTTGGCCATCATCATCGCTTGTTCCTTCCCCGTCTAAAAACACTGAGACATAGAACACGTAGAGTATAGTAAGAATGAACAGGCGGTCGTGTGCAGGAAGTGCCCCCCTCCATCCCCCCCCCCCCCCCCGCAAGCAACGAGCTTGCACGCTTAACAAAGGATGGAACATGGCTATAGTTTAGGCACGAATACTTAAGAATGTCCATGTGAAGAGTCAATGCTTCTGTTCACACACACACACACACACACACAGAGTCTAGGCAGACGGACAGTGAACGAAACGTAATCTAACATTAACATTTAACGTCAACATTTTTGAGATAGTATCTTTTTTTCTTTTAAGTATTTGTGACAGTGCATGCTTTCATGACAACTGGTGGATCGGCTGTATCGGTACACTATCGACATAATCCGGAGCAGAGACTTGTGGTCTTCTTCCAAAAACGTCATCGCAGAGGGCTTAGTCACTCCGAACTGATGGTGCCTTGAAAACCATGACTCTACGTAGAAGTAGTGAAATGACAGAACACAGACAGGGAGGGGCTTGAGCACGATGTACAATCAACAGTGTGTGCAGGAAAAATGACCTGTGAGCCGTAATGGCTGCACAGTCATCAAATACTTTAGCTATTATAAGATTAAAATATTTGAAATCCTTTTTTTTTTTTTTGTTTAATAGAGTGAGTCACAGTATTCTGGCTTGACCTTGCTTCCCCCATCTCAGCGTCAGTCTGGGTCAGTTGAGAGTGGCTAAGCCCACGTAATGGATTTACATGAGAGAGAAACCTTAATGCAAACCAGCGTTTCCCCCCCCTTCCCCGACTTGCAGAGGCCCAGAAAGACCTCAGTGAAAATTCGAACCCCTCTACACCCTTGAGAAACTGGATCGCTGACGTCTTTAAGCAAAAAAAAAAACGTGTGTGTTGAAAATGTGCCGGGCTCTTACACTACAGCAATTGTGATGTGAGAGCGTACGGTTATACTCGAGAAGCAGATGAGCAGTCACTGAAATCTAAATTAAAAATGTTAAATATCTGAGCCTCATTTCTGTCCTTTCATAATGCATCTCACAAAATAATCAGTTTGACTTTTAAAACAAAAATTATGGTTTCTCAAAAAAGCTGCTTTCGGGAAATGAGGCGACAGAAAAGACGTGATTTCTCTACGATGTGAATGTAGGTATATGTTCACTCGAACTATACTAGAACTAGGAGTAGTATACAGAGAGAGAGGGGGGTTATTAAATGTCATTAGCATTAAGTTGTGCTAGCTATTGCATTAAGGTTGGTTTATCTCTTATGAAACGTACGTTTTTTTGTCTCTTAACCTTTTTGTCGCATTTAGATGATCCAGGTTCCTGATAGAAGTAAGACATTGTTATGATAGAGAATGCACCACACAGTATCTGTAAATACTAGCTCTACAAAACTATTTACAGCACACATATAGGTAATCTTTATGTCACAGTCTATTGCATAATGGTGATAATCTTTAGTTTATAAATATTATAAATATACACAGAATTTCTAAGCAACGTTACATAACATCTCAGCCATCTGAAATCAGAAATAGAAAAACAATAGCATCCATCCATATCTTTCTCCACATTCCAAACAAAAAAATACAGAAATCAGCATTTCTATTATCTATTCCCTTTTTGACCCATAACACTGTCAAGAGTTTGTTTGCGAGCCGCTGTGGGGATATAGCAGCTCAGCAGACTGGATTCTCATCGCTGAAAGCAACACAACACTTAGTTACAGTATTCGTTGGTTTCTGGGATGGAGGTTCAGGAAAATCGGCGTGTGAGATTTATTTTTACATGTGCTTTCTGAGATTATTCGTCAGAGTTGCTCGCACTTATTATTCCACAGTGGTGCCTAAAGCTTCTTAATGGGAGAAGATGATTTTCCTCTTCCTCAGTGGTAAAAAAAAGAAAAAGAAAAAGAAAAGTCATTGTCGTAATCCACAATGCATTCCAGTTTTAAAAAAGAAAGCAAAAAAAAACTTACATCATATATAATTCTTTATATTTCTCAGAAAGGAAGACTGATGTTTACACTACAGCTTTTAAATTGCCATTGCCAAATATTGTAGTTGGATTTTATACACAGTCACATACACACACACACACTCGCACACATCATCCATCCACACAGCTATACATACATACATACATAAATATATATACATATATAAATGTATGTATGTATGTGTATAGCAGCATATATATATATTTATATATATAAATGATTAATATGGCGTAAAAGAAACAGATGTGTCTGTATAATATACATTCTTAAGTTTAGGGAGACAATGTGTCTAAAATATAATACAAGGGCTTGTATGTACAGGATTTCTTTGAGGTTATTTTAGAATAAAACCGGAGAGAAACAAAAATGCTGGAGTTCCTCATTTTCATCTCTTTTGCTGTATCTCCATCTTTAAAATTGAATCCAAACATGTTTAAGTTTAAAAAATGAAAAGGGGGAACAAAAATGGGATCATAAATTTGATGCAAAACGCATTTTGTCTTGCTCAGTCTCCGTACTGCTCAGGACAGAATCTCTCCTCGATCCGGGGGATTCCCTGTGCTGGGTTGAGGATGAAGATGCTGCCGCTGCCACTGCTGCCGCCGCCGCTGCCGTGGCCGAGCGAACCGGGGGCAGAGCTCCTGATGACATCTGCCGGAACAAGTTGACCCGCTGGGGCACTGTAGTGCGGATGCCACCCGGCAGATTCATTCCCTGGATCGCTGCTGCTGATGGTGGCACGATGGAGGCCAGCGAGTCTCCTGAGGCTGGGTGCACCCTGGGCCCCAGAGATGTGTCATGTGGCAGTGACGGTTGGGAGGCCGATAAGTGTCGGACATCTCGACCCAAGCTGCCTGACTGAAGAGCCTGTGTGCTCTTGTGCATGTCTCCCCGCTGAGGTGAAGGGACCTGCTGCTGATGCTGAGGCGACGGCTGCTGCTGCTGTGCTGCAGAGGTTGCAGCTGCAGCTGACACAGTGGGCTGCTGAGCGAGCTGCTGCTGTGTGGATAGAGATGGTTGGGCGAGGGGCTGCTGGAGGAGTGACAACTGGGAGCCTGTGCGCGAACCGTACTGGAAGCTCCGGCTTGCCAGAGGGGTCTGCACGGGCGGACTGCACATGGCAGCCGTGAAGGAGCAGGGCGACATGATCGCTCCCTGCTGCTGCAGCGGGCCCTGTGGGTTGGTCGAGGAAGAACTCAGGCTGCCATGGGAAACACTGGGTGCGGGGTAAATCCCCTGGGCTGCGGCAGTGGCAGCAGCCGGCAGCATGCGGGCAGCGGAGGCATTGGCTATAGCTGAAGCACTGAAGGTCAGGGGTACTGAGGACTGCTGGAGCTGATTGATGCCGAAGGCATTGGAGAAGGGTGGCTGGGCTGGTGAGTTAATGATGGAGTTTCCTGACATTGGTGTTGAGTTCATCCCGCCGACCGACATTTTGCGGTCCACCATCATCACCATCTCCCTGTCCTGACGGATAATCTGCTTCAATATCTCGTTCTCCTGCGTGTTGAAAACGCCGGCGTTCAGATCCTTCTGGAACTTCTGCAGCAGCAATGAGTTCTTCTTCCCTGTTGGGGTGCAGTCGGGAAAAGTAAGCACACAAACAGCCATGGCAAACTTTGGTAACACCAAACCACAGGGACAGGGCAGAATTGAGGACAGTATTCATAAAGATTGCAGCTTGTATATTCCAGTAGTAAGACTGTGGCATGTTTGCATTTGCACAGAATTTCAAACAGAAGTTTTAGTTCCTGATTCCACCAAATGGTCTAATCTTACAAGCTGCATCTTTTCATGTCCACTAAGTTTTGTCGTATTGAATAAAAAGTGTGGAGAACATTGTATGGTAATGACTATGGAGAAGTATACAGAGGAGTGAAGGACACACAAGTAGACAGAAATTACTAAAAGTGTGACGTGATAGCGTAGACTGTGAAAAGGTGCTGATGTGGACAATGGGACACAGAAGAATACTGATGAGTTGTACCCACACACGATACTGGACAGTTTCTTTAAGAAGAGAAGACAAAAGGTCTTAGCCAGAAGAATACATTTAAAGTCACATTCTATTTAAATCACAATGACAACTCGACTAAAACACACCACAAGGACACTCAGATAACCTTTAAGAGTTTCTAAGGTTAAATAAAAAGAAAAGAAAAGGACATCAACAAAGATCTATTCCTACATACACACTACTGTACCTTACCGTAGATATTTTATAGGTAAATATTTATACATAACAATAAACTTTATACATCTTACCACAGAATGCAATGTTATTGTTATTGTTTATGTTTGCATCTATTTTAGTAAAGTATCTACACGATTGTATAATAAAAATAAATTGTTTCTTTAATAAAGTTAATATACAGTTGTCCACTCTAAAGGTGTGACAGATGCTGTCGTGCAACACCAAACACGTTTAAAGCTCTGGGAGTTTAGGAGCATGAGAGACTGTTTTCTTATTGGAGAGGGAGCTGCCACATCAGGTGATACTGATTATAAAGAGTAATGCTCCCTTTAGCGCGTTTGCTGCCGAATGACTGTGTCCACATTTATTGAGAGGATGCGTTTTTCTTGTAATTACTTTTGACCTTGCATATCGACAGGGCTGCGGAGCATTATTTGTCGCTAAAGAAGACGGAGTGGGATTTCAGTGCGCTGAAGGCTTTAGCCACAGTCACTCAATCACTAAGCTCCGTCCTTGAGGACAGAATATTTTCTCAGGCAAGTTTCCAGTTGAGTCTGCAGCGCTTGCTGGACGGCTCTCTCCTCCTCAAGGCTGCTAACAACCCGTGCATTCAGCTATAAGAAAGGACCTTTACTGCCTGAGCAGCTGAAAGTGGATGGATGTTGTTTATTTTTGCCGTAGGCGTCTCAGAATCAAGTTCTTCGTTTCACGTCCACTTTGACGGCAACAGACACTACAAGGTCGGGTAGTCAGGAGCTAAAGAACTAGCACCACGCACTTGACTATAGCGCTACTGTGAACTTACAAGGCTGCTCTCATTGCATGTTTAAAGGTGACGAGGTTAAACCCTGTAGATCGGAAGGACAACACATGTTTGTTATTTTTGCCAAAGCAGAACCTGGTGAGGATGTGAATATTTGATGGTTTCATCAACAAGGTGGTTAGATGAGGGGTTATTTCTGTGATTTCCGGCCATTTGGCATCAGTCACTGTATCAAATATTCATAATGTGAAAGGGAAAATTGTCACTGAGGTGACCTGTACCACGTACATACAATTTTCTGAATCAGGCAGAAGATACAGCTCATACAAATTGCACGGTTACCGGCCCCCGTGACGTATTCCAGGGTGCGTGCCATCTGTCTCATGTGTTCCTCCTCCTGCTGCCCTCCTAGATTTGTTTTCCTCTGGCCTCCTCTTATTTCTCTCCTCTAATCTTTTCATCTCATCTCATCCTTTTTGTTATTCAGTTAATCTCCTCATCTCATCCTTTTTGTTATTCAGTTAAGGGCGTGCAAAAGATGAATAGGCACGTAAAACATTTGTCTGACTTTAAGAGCTACAGTATACAGCTATATACACACATTAATTTGAGTTATTTTCAGCATAGTATATGCAGAATATTTCACTTTGCATCTCTACTTAAAAGCTGATATTTTCTGTAGCTGGTTTTAGCTTGATGGATGTAGTTTTTCCATCGGTAAAAACAATGAGAATAGCTATGATAGCTTCCCATTTTTTGTATTTAGCATGGAGCATATAGGGGCTGTCACTTTTGAAGGAGGTAGATATGAGGTAGAGGGGGGGTTGGGCTGGACGTAAAGAGGATATAAACCTATTCTGCCCAAACAAAACTATATGGTATGAAGCATTGACTGTAAATAAAGATGAACAATATGGAGCTGAAATGTCCCAGATATGGTTTCCACCATCTTAAGCTTTTAATATAATTTGGAACCTGTGCAGTTATGATCAGGGTGGGCAGCTGAAGAATTGCGGTTCCGGCAATACAAGATCACATCAAAGGATTAATTCATACCAAACTTGATAGTAAAAATTAACACTTGAACAAACATCAGTGTGAAGATAACTTCTATAACGAAAATGACAACTTATTTGACGTGCACGTAGACCATTTATTTCAGTCCCATCCACTAACATGGAGGTGGCCGGGTTTTACCTATACTGTAACCAGCCACCAAGGGGCGATCAAAGTCATTTGGCTTTACCTTTGGGGAACTCTCATGTTGTCCATCTTTATATACAGTCTATGTTATGAACTAACCACGAGCCACTTCCATGTAGGAAAAGTTTAAGTTGTACTTAAAAGTACATCACAGTGAATGTCAGCGAACCCTGTGAAATACATACACACACAATTCCAGGGACATGAGATACTGCCCTGCCCACTGTATTGAGCTTAACCCACAATTATTTGAACACTGCAAATCTACGCCACTAGGAGTCCACTGAAAGGAACACTTTAAACCTTACAAAACCTGTCTTATACTATTTATGTATATGTTCAAAATATTCCAATCTACCAGTGGTAATTTCTGAACATGTCCACAAAATGCATTTTATATTCATCTATAAACTAAAAAAAAAGTCAGTCAGTCAACAAACAAACAAACCAACAAAATGAAAACAAACATACAAAGAAACAAATAAAAACATGAACAAAATGTAAACACCACTCATGGGTTCATAAAGGTTTCTATTATATATATAAAACATGTAATATTGAAATATAAACAGATCAGATATGGGTTAGATCACCATTAAAAAAAATATTGTCTCTTCTCGCATTATAGAACCAATGGGATTTGTTCAATATATGGTTTTCACCAATCAATCAATTTGATTAAAAAATGTATAGAGTAAATAACCCATATCTGAAAGAAACTCCTCTGCAGCTGCTTGAAAGCCAACAAAAGCACCAAACAAACCAATAAATAAACAATCAAAACACAACACATAAATAACATCACATAAATAATATTAGTAATATAAGTATTTTGTAAAAAAAAACAACATTTAGAGATGCATTTACGGCTTCACCAAACAATTACACATTTTAAATTCGGACTTACAATATATTCTTTAATGAATTAAATTGTTGCGATTAATTCATCTCTTCACAAGAGATTCAGTTCTTCAGATCTTATTAACTGCACCATTACTGAAAGGGTATAACTGGTGTAAATGTGCGTGACAAAATGATTCTTAATGGATTAAATAAACTTTTACGCTCCACACGTGGACAACATGACATTACTGCAGCTCTGTGTCTACATCAAGTTTAAATCAAAATATTAAATGGACTCATTAGTGCCAATAGTGTCATAATTGTCTTTTCAGAAATGATTGTCAGAAAAGACGTAAGTCATATTTAATAAGTCAGACAATCAGAAACAAATCTTTTTCTTTTTTCTATTGGTGAAAACATGAATAAAAAAATGAAATGGGATTTCTGCATGTAACAAAAACTGTAGGTGGCGTTGCATTAGTAAGGTTTTTACTAATCTGCAGACATGAGTTCATCTGTGAGTCGACTTTGAACAAAGAATTCAAAGATTACATAAAAATGTCACACCAATAGAGCTGAGTATGTATTCATAATCTATCTGATTATTCGGTGCAGGGATTGGTCACAAAATAAAACATGACATGTGACACTGAATGAGGTCTCTTTGTTTCCTTGATTGTCTCATTTTGAATGTGTCCAAAAAAACAACTGCAGGACTAGTGTGGGTGACTTTGGTTTGCGTGTCACTTATGCAAGAATTAATAACAGTTGATGTAACCTTTAGGTCAAACTCTTGGAGGATGACTCTGAGACCGGGTCCATTTAGCAAACCTCTAAAGGTCAATTTGTCCCTGTTCGAACGTTGGAATTGGAATAAAGTGTTTACCTGATGCCTACTCGTCGGCCAGGACACTCTTGAAAACGAGATGTGCTCGTCTCAAGACGGACTCCTGGTCAAATGATTTTTAGATAGATAAAAGATAATGTCAAATGTGCAACATGTTATTGGTTTCAAAGCATGGTTACTTTTTCTTTCCTTTTTTTTTTAGAGCAAGACAAGCATGTCACCAAATGCAGTTCATATAGAGAAACGATACAACCAGCACGGATCATGACAAAAGTATCTTCCCTCGTATGAGACAAAACCCCCTTCATGGTCAGTCTGAAACGATCCAATCTACTGTATGTCACTCTGAGAGGTGTCACTCAGAGTGGGCAGCTTTCGTTTTTTCTAACGTTCAGCTGCGGTGAAAAGTTTCACTCAGCTCTCAGAAAAAGGGCAAATGTAGATTAGGGACTGTAGAGGTCAAAGGGCATACAGTGTGTTTGAGAAGGGCACAGTGGAAACAAATTAACACACTTCACTACAGGGGAAACACAGAGGATGTGTGTTTTTATTTATTTTTTGTAGTCAAAAAATGCAACCTTGTCCCCTGTGAAATATGTTCATATGCAGATATTTTCCTATTGTTTAATTCTTATGCAAGATGCAGTGTGGCATTCATAAAGTGTAGTATTTGGTGGGTGAATTGAAGAATTTTTTGTCTTGTACTATGCCGCCCACACATGATCAGGATTAAAACTGCTCTGTGCGGACTCTACCACTGTTCTCCTGTAGGGAGAGAGGCAAACGCACCAGCCCTGAGTGCTGCGAAATTCAAACAATTTAAGCGACGACCCCGGTGGCAGCTGACCCCTCGAAGCGCTAAAACAATAAGATAACAGTAAATATAGTCTGAAGCAACAGGCAGAGGAGACTATTTTTTGTGTTTCAGTTTTCTTAACTGTAACACAACAATAAAAGGATACCACTATCTTGGTAGGAAGAGTATTTTGTAGCTCACAGGTTTATGAACAGGTATATAGTTAAGAACTAGCTCAATTCAAGGATGGTTAGCTTAACTGTTTTTGTGCCTCCTCATATGCTTCTTTATTACGTATTATTACCTATACCTGTGCAGCCCTTCGCCTCCGCAAATGTCTGCGCCCCCGACCGAGCTGTGACGAAGAGCAGGTTTCTTATCATGTGAAGGCAGCTTTAGGGTTGTGAAATTTGAATGTAACCACAATCTTTCCCTGGACTGAACCAACCAGATTTAGCTGCCCAGCACTTACCATATTCACAGCATGAGCAGATATTGCTGGGAGGAATAAACTGACTGGCTGTTAACCGTTAATCAGATATGGTTACTATGGAATTAAATTAAAAATATATCCAGAATAGGGCTGGACAATAAAGAAATATCAGTAATTATCGCAATACAATTTCATCAATAGCAATACAACAAAGGTTCAATGTGAAAAGATATACTGCATTGGGCAATCACATTGAAGAGGTGAAACACAAAATAAATCTATTTCAGATTCGTAAAATGTTTCAAAGTGTTTGTGATTGTCCGTCCTTATGAAATCAGTCTTTAATGTAATTAATCTTGATCTTAATCAATATCGACGATATGTAATTTTTTATCGTGAAATATTATTTGGCCTTATCGTCCAGCCCTGATCCAGACAACTGGATGTTCCCTCCAAAATCAAAGTTGTATACGAACATATCTCTGAGGAGAAAAGGTTGTCTCAGCAGTGACACACATCTGTTGTTGGGTTCTGATTGACTTGGAGAGGTCTTGTTGTTGTTGCCTGTCGCTGACTACAGTGTTTCAGTGTCGGGTCAACACTTGGGTCGCAAAGCAACTCAATACTGACGACGTGCCCGTATCAGGCAAAAATAATACACAAACACAAAGCCATGACAAAGAAAAACAACGGGAACAGATAGAGAAGTGGATACAGACTGCAAGCTTAACCACTGATATGAGACAACATTGGCACACTGGCACTATGCAAGTTTAACTTAAATTTTCTATACAGGTGATATTATTTTGAGGTGAATGTAATTGAGGGACAATAACCGACTAGATAATCAAAACGTGCTTTAGTTTTATCGACGGGCATAAACGCTGACAAGAGGGCAGCTTTATTACGTAAAGCCAGAGGCAAAGGCAGTGCTAACATAAAAGCCAATGATATCAACTATATATCATCTCTAATTTAGCTTATATAATATATTGTATTTATTAACAATTAACACTGAGATTTATATAGGTTTAACTGAGGAAGCAGCTTTCTGTGCAACAGCGGAGTTGCCAAAATGAGACGTTTTCACCACCTGCAGCCTCAAGAGCAAATTATTATTTTTTGCGAATATAAATCATTCCAATAGAGTTGATACATGAAACATAAAGAATAGTATTTTGTCGAGTTATTTATCAATACAAATGTTTTTAAAAGGAGAGCAATACAATTTTAAAAAGATACATATTTCTAATATGAGCAAAGACAAAGACGTATGTTCTAGTACAACACTCGTGATCTTATAATATTCTATGTGTTTTATTTATCAGTGTCAGTTCCAATCAAAGTCGTAGTAGAGATCGTGCAACCAATTATTGCCCTGTTTGTGAAACATACATGTGCCCCTTTTTAAACTGTAACACATCTATTGTGCGTCTTACCACTTAATCTGTCACGGCCAAGTTCTTCTATAAATGTAGACAGTGAAGAGAAGGAAGTAGTATTGATGACGTGGGCAAAGCTGAATGAAACTACAGGTCCTGCCCGGACGGGGCTGGACCCGGTGGATTTGGGAACAACTCCCTGACATCACCCATTTTTTTTTCATGGGCTTTGTGTCTGGTTAATTTTGACATCTCTAATATGGGGTGGGGTGCTGCTCATACCCAGGAGTGCAGATGAGTGGAAAGAGGACCAGACACACATGCAAGTGAGGTTAGCTTCCATCCACTCGCTGGCATCCAGCGGGGGGGAGGGGGTCGACACCAAGCCAACGAGGGGGCGACCTGACTCCCTCCCGGACAGCGGCATGCACTGCCTCCCAGTTAATCCAACCACAAAACGCTACTTTGGTTCTTTAGAAGGATTAATACTGGTTACATAATTTTTTCCCTTTCATGTTATTGAAACCCCAAAAAATTGACGGAAACCGGGGAAAAAAAAACAAACAGCATACAGGTCATGCAGCGCAAGATGGCAGACACAATGCTTTTTATGAACAGAGAAGGCAGACGAATACTGAGAAAGACAAGACAACAAGGCACGATGACAGGCAGGAGATTCGACCAGTCAGACAGGACAGCTAGATCAGGGCGGGGCTTACCGATGCGGTCCAGTCGGTCGATGGCCACGGTTTCGAAAGCGCGTCGCATCATGGGGTACTCCTCTAGCACCTCGTTGAAGTGGTCGACGGAGAGAGAGAAGAGTCGACAGTAGGTGTCCGCCCTCACGCTGGCCGTTCGTCTGCCCTTGGTGAGCAGACAGATCTCTGTGCGGCGCGAGCACAAAGGAAGAGAGGAGAAAGAGGGAATTTAGACACATGGAGAAACAGTAAGTGTAGTGGAGGGTGCAGAGGAGCTTAAAGGAAATCAAGCCAGTAATTACAGGACAGATTAGCATGTGATGACCCCAGAGTGCGAAAAGGTAGAGAAGCAGATGCTAATGTAAATAAAAGAAGAAGCCCATCAGCAGTGCTGTCACTTGCATTATACTGAGATAATGCATCATCCTGCAGAGAGCTAATGGTCCCTTAATATGAAGCAGCAGTCGGTTCACAAAAAAAGAAAAAAAGGAACCTCTCCAGCATCAGTGCATCAGTTTACATTAATGTAACATATAAGTGAACAGGTACATTGACATACAGTATATTCCTGTATTCATACCCAGTCACATGAGCAAATATGAAGTAAACTTTCTGCTTTGTGTTAATCAAAGAAGAATGCACACAAAATAACCATATCCCCCCCCACACTCACTTTAGGATATAACACAGCCTGTATCTCTTTTCACGATTGTGTATATACGCTTCAAATGGGTGTGTACTACACTGAAATTACAAATGACAAATTGTATATGATTCACCTGACATCTGTAACAAAGACACATGTTGTCTCATTCACACGGCTGTTTGGGCAGCATGTGAATGAGCTGCATGACCGACAGACAAAGAGCTAGATATAGAAGCGCCGTGTGAAATTGTGTGTGAAATGTGTTAACGTAAATTAAACGGTAAAGCACCTTGAGTCGTCATTAAGAGTAGACAAGCTCTATAAATACAGTCCATTACGTTTAACTCGGACATCTGAGACGACTAGGGGAGTTAAAAAGGTTAGGGACCACGGATTTAAAAAAGAAAATTTGAATATTGGGTTTTATAAGACATTATAATATCAATAAAATGAAAATACTAACATTTCTCAAATTGTTCAATACTTGAGTAAATTCTCATTTGGGTAACTGACTGATCAGTGATGGAACATAAAATGTTTAACTTGTGTAGTCAATGACAACAGATTAAATCCTTGCTTCTCACAATGATAGTATTGCATCATTGTGTTCGTGTGAATACAATAATAGCTCCCTGGGAAACAAGGACGTATAAAATGATCTACATTTCCTTGCATGAGCATGATGTGATAATCAGGCAGTAAATCCAAGATCAGCATATGTGTGTTAGACGATGTGCAGCACCTGACTTCCACTGCTTATATCTGTGTTTTCATGAACCAGTGGCACCAGGAAGAAAGTGAACAATCCCCTGTACATCCGACCTTATTTATTCACATTTTACTATCCATGTACTTTCCCTTCGTTTCTGTTCAGCCACCAACATGGCTCAACCTCCACCCACATTAGCACCAGCCTACAGTTGAACTTCCACCTTAATTAAATTGTTAAATGCTAACTCGCAGTGTGAGCTGTCACGAGAATAGAGCAGAGCTGGTGTGAGATGTGAGCAACACTCCGACGCTGTGTCTGTAAATGAAGTGTGGTGCCTTTGGAAAGGAAAAACCTCCCTTCAGGTGATACCTCCGCTAACCAAAGACGACACGCACAGAAAAAACATGTGTCTTGTTAAATGTAACTCCTCAAGAGAGGAAGACAGTTACTGATTGGTTGGTCTATGTCAGGGGTCTCAAACTCAAATTACCTGGGGGCCGCTAGAGGCAGTATCTGGGTGAGGCTGGGCCGCATCAGGTATTCCACAAAAAAAAAACTTTGCTAAAAAAATCCAAACTTCTCTAATGTCATTACTAACAGTTATTTAACTTCAATGGGTTCTTCTGAACATGAATAGAATATTGAAGAACACGAACAGTTCTTGTAAACATGGCTTCTCTTGCCTACTTCTTGCTGCCAGAGACCTGGCAGCGCTTCCTCTCACATAGCTGAGCCACATTTGGCTTGATGAGGGAGGAAGCAGTTGAGACCCTCAGTATGGCTTGAAGATGATCATCAGTAAGCCTGGACCTGTACCTGGACTTATTGAAGTTCAAGGTGGAGAAGAGCTTTTCACACAAATATGTGCTCCAAAAAAGGCACATGGTCCGCTTGAACATTCGGGAAAGCTCAAGGAAGCTGGGGTTCAATTCTCACAAAAATTGCCCCAGCTTGTCTTCCTTTCCACTCACCTCCCTGAACTTGGCTTTGAGGTCAGAGTTGCACTGCAGGCCAATGAGCTCCATTTGAAGCACAGGAGGGGCATCTTGCACATCAAAGGAGAAGGGATCCGCAAAATTTTTGTAAAAGTCGCTCTGTGCGTCTTGAAGTCTGCAAATCTATGATCAAATTCCTCCTGTAGCCTCACATTTTTCTATTCATTTTTGTGCTTACTTTGTGCCGGCGTGTTGGCTTGCCTGCGTTCTGGGACTTATTTGAGCAGAGCCGGTACCTCTCGTATCGAAAAAAATATGAACATTAAAAAAAGTTTTTTAAGAAATGATTAAAATAAAATATAACAATATAATGTAATCACTAGAAAATTACGGAGCCCCTGTTGACATCGGTGGATGAATTACTAATTTGTGGCCACGCAATAACAAGATAATCTAATAAATTATATATAAAGCTTTCTTAACAACAGCATCACAATTTCATAAAATAATAACAAATGCAGACTTCTAAGATGAACCAAAATAACTAGCACATCGTCATGTACAGTCCGTGGCTCGGTGCGTAAATGTCACCACCAGAGGATGAGGGAATTTAAATCATTAAAATTCATCCACACATATCAGGTGTAAATAATAATGTAAAACAGCCCAGACTGTAAAATGTAGATATTAGCTCAATGACGTGTTGTAAACTGCTGCGGTTTAGAATAATCTGTCTGCGTAAAGAAGCTCCCAAAACCTCACAGCGCAGCGTGTGCATAAAGGAGCCGTGGTGTCCCTTGAATTTGCCTTCAATTTAACAAATTGTGTGTGTGTGTGTGTGTGTGCGTATGTGTGTGTGTTCCGTTCCGCTGGACACAGAAGTCGCCTTTGCTCAAGACGCCACTTTATTAATCACTGACATAAAGACTGATACCGTCACTGCAGTATAGCCTAAATAAGTCCCACTGCATTGTAAGTGGCATGTGTGTGCTGTTTTAAGCGGCGTTTTATGTGCGTTCCGGGACCTGTGCTCGTCGTACCTGCGCTGTGATATGTACTTAGCGTTCCGGCACCTTGTGATTTATAAATGAAGCACTGGATACATCATGACCTGCGCGAAAGAGGGCAGAAAACTATGAATTTCACCCTCCTGCACCGCACATCCAAAGCCACTCTTTTCTCTCCCGGCTCTCTCTCTCTCTCACTCTCACACGTACACACACACACACGACCCCGCCCCCCATGTCACTCACTTACATGCTGCGTTCACTGGTCAGGAACACAGTAGGAAACCAGAACATCATAACATTGTCCCACACAGCAGCTAACAGCGGAGCTGCTACAATGTTTGTGCGGGCCGCACTAACATTAAACTTTCATATTAAGGTGGGGGCCACAAAATATCGTCCCGCGGGCCGCAATTGGCCCGCGGGCCACGAGTTTGAGACCCCTGGTCTATGTTGATAAAAATCCCTCCTTACTCCCAGAAAGCTCATATGACGTTCTGTGTTTCTACATTAAAGGGTACATGCAGTGCTTGGCAGTAAAGGGCCAGTGTGTAACGCCTGGAGAGGACGACCTAAAACCAACAAAGCTCCTCTCCTGACAGTTTTGTTAAAGTTAAAAATGAACTTCTTCCCCCTCAAGCAAGAGAGGCTTCTTATGACACCTTCAGTTCATATTGAAAACCCAATACAGATGTGTCCAGATGTACTCAGTACAATCAAATTATTAGTTTGAACGTGGTGCTGAGGTAAGCTGCTGTGTTGAATTTGCTGCTCTCTCTGGATACAACTAACAGACGAGTAGAACCGATGCTTCTGCTGCAAGGCTGTAGCTGAATATGCGAAACATGAATCACAGGAATACTTCATATAATAATTAGATATTAAAGAAACTTTATCCAGTAAAGTACAAGAGGAAAGTCTGTATGTTATCATGCCAGAACCAGAAGACAGTTAGCCGAGCTAATGGTCTAGTAAATCTAGTTTCTTATTTGGCAAAAAGTTTTGTGTGTGGATGCCCAAACTAAACCCGGCTTGGCTTGTTGGGTCCCGATGTCTCCTGACAGGCCGGTTTCAGACAAGAACTCTTAATGACATTATGGTTCTGGTCCATCACGATGTCTGGGCTCATGTTTTTGTCTGTAATCGGGGGAAAACAAGCAATAACCATGCCTGTCAGAGACTCGGTGACAGATTATATTATCGTAAACCACAAATAAATGATTTGCTGGCTCTGCTTTGACTGTGTTGTCAGGTTGCCACACCGCTCCATAACCACAGTAAAATAATGGCAGAAGCAACTGGGGACTGAAAAACTATTTTCTCTCCTTTTTTTCTTGCTTTCCTCTGTTGGAATAGCAGCTTCAAACGGTGCTAATTCATTCTGTCAGACCAAGCTGACCTCCAGTTGTGAGCGATTGTCGGGAGAACGCGAAAGCGCCATGCCGACACTGAGCTAACAAGAAAGCAGGAAAGTCAGTATTTTTAGGCGGTGCCAACACCCATGTTTCCATATATCTGTATCCATACATCACATGTATTGCTGCCCCTGTGCCTGACAGTGTTTTCTTGCTAAACTGCAGTGGAGGAATTGTAACACAAAGAGGCAGTTTCCTACTAAAGTGAATGTCACTTTGGAAAAATAACCTCTTTGGATCCTCTGTACTTAGACTAGTGAAGCTTTATTCAAACTCAATCCGAGGGGGAACATTAGCACTGTCACCTGGAAGACCTTTGTGTGTATTTCCAGGTGTGTATGTGTGGGTAAGGTGAGGCCCTGCTAACACTCCACATGATGTGTCCCGACACGTGTCTGTTGCCGTGTCACAAAGCATTACCCGTGAGCCCAGGGGCATTGCGGATAATTTTCAATCACTTCATGTGTCACGTATACAGCCATGGCAACCAGCTCCCTATACCCAGTCGCCTCTTCACGACCGGGAAAGAGGAGGATGAAGTCCCATGTGAGGAAGACGCTGAAGCCCAGCAGGGATTTCTATCCACTGTCTGTTATTGTTCTAGCGTTAAACTCTATTAGTCCCTTGGCCTCACTGCAGAGCAGTGGAACCAATATGTAATCCTATTCACGCAGGCCCAGAAGTGATTATAGCGTGATACCTTTTCAGTATGCAGGTGAGGTAGTGGCCATGGTTGGAGGTGCTTTGTGACCTACTGTCCTCATACGTGTCCAGCTCATTACTATGCTAATAGTTTCCTGTTTTTGGGCTCGGTTTCGTCGCTCGCTCCCCCCGTCCTCTGTTTCTGTGTCAGTCCCCTTCGCTGATTTCTCAGTCTGGTCATAAGAGGAGTGGGAATCATCTGAGACTGTGGGTTCGGAACTCCACTAATGGATGTAAATGGGTAAAAACACCAGGTGGGTAAAGGATAAGGGCAGGTGGCCGGTCAAATACTCGACAAAACAAACACCCCCCTTATCCAAAAGAAGATAATATTTAGAGTATCTAGTTCTCTGTGTTTCTCAATATGTTTCCCTTTGAGCTGGTTTTGGATGCTGACAGGATCTTAAGGCCAATTTATGCCTCTCCGTTTTTTCTATTAGGGACAGATAAGACCGCCCTATCCGTCGTGAAACGCCCTCTCCGAGTGCTTCGGACAGCTTTTCGTACACGTCTGATTTTTCTAACTATCCGTCTTCATGTTGGAGACCCGACGGACCGCTCTTGGCTGTGATTGGTCCGCCAACAACATCATTTCCGTATGACGTAATTTCCGTATTTCCGGACCTCAAACTTCCTGTTTACTCGTAGCAACAAACACGAACACAACTATGATTCTACGATTAATGTGACGTGTGTGTTAAGCCAGCGGAGTTGTCCGGCTGACGGTGGCTCGTTAGAGCACTGAGGGCATGTGTGCACGGTCACATACGGTTATAACGAGCTTTCAAAACGGCGCTAGCAGGCTAGGCTAGCCACCATGCTAACTGCGGTGGTAACAGTGCAAGAACCCGCCGTCACGACTTTAATTCCACTTCTATCATGACACTGTTTCTATAATACCGTCAGGTTAGAAGCAAACACTGGATAGTAGTTGTTAGTGCCGGGAGTCCCTGCTGACTGTGTGTGGAAGCTGGGGGGAGCTAGCTCCGTGTAGCTTCTAGCTACATGTAGCCTCAAGCAGATTCAAGCTGTGGAATCAGCAACACAGTTCGGAAACAAGACCGGGGAACCGCTGCGCTAAGAAACGATTACATCAGCATCTTCATCGCCACCTATGGGTTTGGCGATGAATTTTTTCCGACGGACTGTGTCGGAGAAGTAAAAATCAAAAAGACTCTTTGCCCCCCCGCTGAGACCTCTCCGAGAAACGGACACATAGTAGTATATAAGAGCCTTTAGACTATCAACTCTATCAATTGGATTGCTGGTTGCTTGCTAATTCAAGAATTAATTAACATATGGCATATCCAAATCAGACATAGAGACATTACATTAATTATTACTTTCATTAATGACTTATTATTATATTTTCTTTAATATCTAACTATTACTTCAATTTAATTTAACATTTTCATGTTTTCTATAATCTGCAATACAGCAACCAGGCTCTACTCGTCTTTTACAGACACATCCATGCATTCAACAAGGCAACTTACCTCGTCACTGCGCTTTAACCAGTAATTTGATTGTACTATAAATCTGGATACATCTGTATCATGTTTTTAAAATGAACTGATAAATATTTTTCTAGTTGGACCAAGCTGTGAGAACAAACCCCACAATTGCAACCACACAAATATAAATTGTGTTGATACTATACTTGTGATATATTATTTTGAAATAAAGTGTTCCAGACAAAGCTCAAAAAAGAATTAGACAGTTTATGGAAAAAAACCATGCATCATTTAATGAAGAAAGTGAATCCACAGATTAATCGTTAAAGAATATAACTGTTCACTCTGTGCTGAATTTAAGATACTGCCCCTCCTCCTCTGGCGGTCCTACATTTCAGTGAGAGAGTGAGCGTCGACATGAAACGGTGTACGACAATAATCTCGTGCTTTGACCAAACAGAAAAAAAGACAACGCCTCTCGTGTTTGATTCACCGCCTTCCTCAGCTCGCCTGTGAGACATGAACTGCAAGCGGCAGACACTCCAAAGTGAAGGTATTCTTAGACTCTTCAGCCTACTTCCATAGTGGGGATGAACTTATGAGATAAAATATGCAAGAACCTCTAAAATGGGATGCTTTGCTTTGCTTTCACGTAGACACGACAATGTCTGCCTTGGAGATTTTATTGGAGTAAACAACGGGCAGGGAAATTACATTTGACATCTAAAAAATGAATGACGTCTGTAGTGTTTAGGAGAGGGGAGCGGAGAGGGGAGGAGATGAAGTTAGAACAAGAGCACAGCAGAGAGGAGCTGCTCTTGTCAGTGTCAAGTATGTGAGGCTGGGATGTATGGAGAAGGAGAAGAGTTTGTGTGTGTGTGTGTGTGTGTGTGTGTGTGTGTGTGTGTGTGTGTGTGTTTGTGTGTGTGTGCGTGTGCGTGTGTGTGTGTGAGAGAGGGTAAGAGTGGGGGAGGGACCTCTGTGTCCTGAGGGATGCCTGATCCATGCCTTGGCCCACTCCAACTACCAGATGAGAGGTTATGTAACTGTGGAAGCTGACTAACCTCCAACACCGGTTAATGAGAATCTACTTCTATAATTACTCAACTTCAAACAGCTTCAAACACCAGACTGGGTTTTTTGCTCTTGCTTTGCAGCACAAACATGTTTGGTTTTAATTCCATTTTTTGGGATCCTCTCGTTTTTGTTCTTACCTCCGAAATATGATCCGTCCGTCAGCTTCATCTCCTTACTGAACTTGGTGATGACGCTTGCGACGCCGTGCTGAATGAAATACATCTTCTTCCCGACCGTGCCCTCCCGGATGATGTAGTCGTTGGGTTGAAAGACCTCGAACTTCAGCTTGCTCAGCATCCCCGTCACAAAGTTGGGGTCGGCGTTTGCAAACAGAGGCATGGTGGCCACAAGCTTACGACAATTGAAGTTGACAATTTCCTGGTGGAGAAGACAGAGAGAAAAGAAGAATGATGAGATTGTGCCATAAATAAACCTCCGGTCCACGTGAAACATGACAAATGAGCATCGGTTGGGGAGTCGGACACAAAATGCCACCGCAAATCCTTCCTCTCTGCTGGCACAAATACATTGCATGCATATTGCTGCTTTATCCCTAATACTTCTAAAGCACTTCCCCCTTCACTCCTGAGAAAAGACTTTCTGGCACACGAGGCAGATCCTGATGAGGTTGCCCTCTGGTGCCGGCCGCCGGCCATCTCTCTGGTCTCATCCTGTCCCCTCGGACCCAGCAGGAGATTAGGAGCTTGTTGTCTGTTTACCCACACATCTCTGTTGCCGTGCAGATGGAAAGCCGGGGCACTTGGCATCTGCGGCGGTGTGTCGTTGACCCCCCATGAGGGATAACTCTCCTCCAGTAACAACAGGACATTAACAGTGAGATAACCAATCTCTGAGACATTCTGCTCGCTAGACGGGGGGGCGACGCAGAGAGATGTTAGCTCAGAGTCAGATGCCGGTGTCAGCTAATGCCACGGGGCGCTGACCTCAATCACGGACCAGAACTAATGAATTACATAGTAAGCAGTTTTCATGCCCAGCCAGGAGTCCTCTTGGGGAAACAATCTTTGGCTATGCCTATTTAAAGATCAGTCATATGGTGGAGAATAAGAATCAGGGAGACAGAGGAAAGGAAGGGGGGGGGGACGAGCAGAGAGAAGAGCAGTCTGGCCACTGTGATATTCAAAGTCTGCTGTGTGCATGATTTAGAAGATTACCTGAAAAACTGCATATACCTCACATTATTTTACTTATAAGCGTCTTTTTCTTCTCGTTATTCCTTTAACAGAGTCTGAAAAACAACTTTAGAATATGAAACTTGCCCCAGACCGGCCATCCATCACAATGTGTCTTTCTGTCTCTTATTTTATTATATTGTCAATGTTGCTTTGTCATCGTGTTACGATAGCATGGCAGGTGCAGTTTGGAAAAACACATTAAAGCACATTAATGGGCACTGGCTGCTGAACAACAAACCTTTTAATGAAAGAAACAACCACATTTTCTTCTTTCACAGCTCTCGTGTTTCTGTTACTCATCGATGAAATGATTCTTGGCAGCTCATGACGGTCAATCAATGCCAGGGAGAGTTTCTTCCCACGGTTGCCTACCACCAAGAAACTTCCAGCGAGATGGATACTGGCTTCAAGAAGTGTGATTTGGCTGCCAGTTGATTTTCTTAGCAAGCCGAAAACATAATCAATGATTCTTGGAAAGGAACTGTAGGTACTATGGTAATTTCATTTTGAAGATATATTGAGCACCGCCACTTCACAAGAAGAGGTTTCTTGGCTCGAATCCCGGTTCGGCTGCTGCCTTTTCTGTTGGGAGCTTGCAAATGATCCCTATGTCTGGAAACTAGAGACTCTGAATTGTCTGTAGGTTTGAAAGGGTCATTCGTCCCTATAACTGTTTTCAGACGGAATTTCTGCTTTAACGCAGCAGAAGATTGCCGAGTCAGACCCGTTCCCAGTAACGGGTCTGAAAATCTCTGGAGTTTTCAGCTGGGAGATGTCCTCTGTGTAGAGCCTGCAGGAGGCAGAACATCCCAATGGGGAAATCACATGTTTTTGTTTACAGCAAATACCCACCGGAGTCAGGCCTTATCCCCAAAAGCTGTCAAATCCCGTTCTCTTTCCAAACAGCCTTTTCTTTGTTGTCTTCTTCAGTGCATGTCACCTCTTGTTTTTCATCCAGAGATGTATTTATCCAGTTTTGCATCTGTTACACGGCACATCATCAATCGACCTAAACATTTGCAATCAATCTCTGGACATAATCCTGCTGTGTTCTCACTCATACATTCACTGGCAATGTCATGGGAAAAAATCCAGAGACTGTCCGGAGCAACTGACTCGGGCATTTGTGTCCCCTCTGAATAATTTCAGGAGAAAATCTGGAGTTCAGTGCGTGTCTGTAATCAGCTTTTATATCAGGGTGTGAAGGGTTGAAATCCTGGGCGGGGCTGGTGACATGCCCGACCTGCGTGTCACTTAATGTCAGCTGGGATTGGCTCCAACACCCTCGGTGATCCTTTAAGGATAAGCGGTATAGATAATAGGTGGATGGATTAATATCGTCCACTGCTGGACATTAAAATGTCTTTGCGGTGATCATTACAGTTGATCCATCCACGTTATCTAAATATCACATCGTCATCACTGCCTGAGCCGTCAGCTGCCTAAACCTTGTGATAAAGGACGACCCAGAATCAGCCAGCAGATACTTGGGGCTGATTTTGTGCTCCTCCGCTGTCCCAAAGCGAGTCTGAGTGCCGCTAAGTGGAGCTGATTCGGATCCAAAATTGACCTACAACTCAGCAGCCCCCAAAATTGTGCCGCAGCACCACACTCAGCTGCAATCAGCCCGACTCCCCCCTCCAAGAGGTCTCCGTCCGTCCACCTGGAATACGTCTGCCTTTAAGCTGCCTTAATAGATTTCTCAGACACAGACTGCAGCAGAGGTTGAAAAACAAGTTTCACCCCTCCTTTAATCATTTGATTTTATAACAGAACTCGTGGCCACTTTACTCCAAAAGCCAACTGGGCTAAGCCTGGCATTAGTTGTGCCACACTGATAAATCAAGATGCATCTACAGAGCTTTGGCAAGCCTCAATTAATGTCTGTGCATACAATGTACAATGGCTTTTAGTCTAACAAGATTCAAATGGGAGTTGGCAAAGGAAATGTGTCACTGGCACATGAAGGCTGGTGTTACTCATATTGCTTTTTAAAAGGTGGGGTCAGTGCAGAACAGAATAATTATCATGCAAAATCTGGAAATAACAACAACTAGATTATTGTTGAAACAGTAGTGTAACAGTAAAATGCTACGTGATGCATGTATCAATGCATCGATATTATTGATCTAATAATGGTTTACACTGTATATATCTGAGGTAGGGGACAAATCAATTCACTTTTGATACTTCAATTTCTATTTGCTGATTGCACAAGAGTATAATTCACAGGATTTTGATTGTATGACTTTTACTTATAATGGTTATATACTGTTGTTTAAGTGGTTTAACTTTCTCTGGTAGAAATAAACCATTCAATTAATCCAGAACTGTCCCACCCTGAGAGCTGTTCTACTGCAAAATGACGACAAAGTCTTGTCCGTGTGTGTCCTGCTTCGCTCTGCTGCGGCTGACTTTGTTTTTGCCCGTCTGTCCCGCAGGGGCAAAGCTTTTTTTTTTCGTGGCGCGATGCTGTCTCCATGCAGATTTTTAACTTTGCTTGCAATGCACGGTGAACTAAGCCTGTAGGATTTTCTGTGTTGTAAGTAATCGTTTTTAAATCCCCGCCCGTCCGTCCCTGCGAGTGTCTGGGAATGTGCAGCATCCCCCCCCACACACACACACACCCCACACCTCAGCGTTCGACTCTGCAAGGTGACTTAATGGGGCTGCATGAGAGATGGTCTCGATCTCCATGCCTGCTTTGCTTTTTTATTCCTCTCCTCTCCCATATCCCTGTACATAATTACCCATGTAATGTGCAGCTGTGCGGAGGTCGGCCAGGAACTTAAATCCTGGTCACTGACTTTAATGTCCCTCCCATCCTACCTCCCCTTTCAGAATAATATAGGTTATCGTATGCTCAGGTTAGCGTCTGTGTGGCTGTTTATTGGTGCAGCAGTGCAGACCTGTACATATTGTAAAAACTGACTGAGGAACAGTAACTGTTCCTGTGAATAATATTCTGATTCTTGCTCTGGGTTCACCCAAGATACTAAGGAGAATCTGTTTTGTTGTTTTTTCTCCTTGACCTTGTAAGACGAGATGACAGGTGTTGGTATT